>NC_139512.1:322298533-323011033 GCF_947247035.1 Vipera ursinii | reverse complement strand
TAACAATATAGGTGTTTTACCAAGAAATGTTCCAAGATTGAAGGAAATGGCTGATATATGAAATCTTATATCGTAGTCTTTCCCATCATGTTTTAGTGTAGAGGCTGAGTTTTACCACTGAATAGATTTTGTAGTACCAATACATAGTTATACATATTTCATAAAGGAAATTTCTCCTTCTAATAGAATGAATATGGAAGTTTTCATGTATCATCAGATCGGTGGATCTGAGTGCATTTTATATTAGTACTTGGAGATGAGCTATAAATTACATACCAGTATAGTAAGAGTACTCCTTTACATTATTTGCATATACAGAAGTGTTGATTAGAAATAATGTTTAATTAATTCATGGAGATCAACAGTGACCATAATGTTTAAAGGATAGATTGAAACAAAATGTATATTTCTAAACATTAGAAATGGGAGGGGGAAAATAAATAATGGCTAATAATAGGTATCATGCATTTTTGCAAATCCTCCCAAAGATTTATTCATAACTAAAAATAACATGATAGATTACTAAAGAAATTATTATCTTTTACTCGGTGCTGTTTTGCTGCTGCTGTTTTCAACTTAAGTATGCTTCTTCGTTCTTCCATATTAGTTTCAATTTCATAGAACAAAACATAATTATAAAAATGTAAAGTTTACAAATATATCGTGATTCTCTCCCTAAATCCATATATTTACAGGCTCTTAATCCATACATAATCCATTTTATCTTCTTTGCAGTAACCACACATGAGTTTATTATTTATTACTGAATTTATACCCCACCTTTCTAAGTGTGCTAAGATGGTTTATAAAACTAACAATAAAACTTGTAAAATTACCAGTGAAATTAAAAAACGTCATTCAAATAATTGACATTCAGTAAAAGAATATGACTTTTCTTAAATACAGGAAGAGTAAGAGCCAAATGTACTTCTTTGGGGAATGCATTCCATAATGTGGAGCCACACAGAACAATGTCCTCCCTTACAGTGTCAGTAATTGAGCTTTTAGCAATGGCAGCATCTGTAGAAGGGTCTCTGCTACTTGTCTATGTAACCAAGAAGGTTCATGGTGAGAAAAGAACTCTTTTAAATAATCAGGTTCAGGCTTTAATGACAAACAGTGTCATATTTTGGGACCCAGAAAGTGTGCCTTCTCTGTGGGCAGCACCTGCCATGTGGAATAAGGTCCTTCCTGAGATCCAGAAAGCTCCCATCCTGATAGCATTCAGGAAAGCTTTAAAGACCTGGCCTTGTAGGATGCATGTGACACCCCCTCTCCTCATTAGAGGTGATTTATATTGTTTTTTGTTTCTATTGACATTGTCTATGTTGCCATTGTATTATTTCTTTGTGTTTTTGTGTGTATGTTTGATTTTTATTGCTATATTATGTTCTTGAGGCAGGTAGTACTAAAATCAAACCAAATAAATAAACAGGAGCACCTTAAATCAAGCCTGGTGATAATTTGGTAGTCAGTGCAGATCTTTTAGTAACAGTTTTGTATGATTCCTCTATCTTGTTCTGGCTGTCATCTTTTCCTCAAACCTGATTACCTATCACAAGTAGGCCAATGTGAGTGCATAGCAGTTGTCATATGGATTCTAAGAGTGATGTGGGCAATTTCTGCCAATTCTGCACAGGAAGTGTCATAGTTGAGTCACTAACAATAATTTTGCAAATATATTCTTTGCAAATGCAGTGGAATCAAAGTGCACAAAGAACACTGGCAAACCTGCTCTTCCTGGGAAAATATAACTCATTTAGAAAATGTTTTACCTCAGTCTCAGAGTCCTGCTTACACTTACCCATAAAATTTCCATCTTGTCTGGATTTAATTATACCTGTTATTCCTCATCCATCCCTTTATTAAGATTAGGCAATATTCAAAGATACTGTTTGTGGATTCAGAAGGCAGGGAGCAGTAGATGTAACTATCATGCTACTGGCATCCTCTAGAGGTCCAAATTAATTCCCATAATGGTTTTATGGAGATGTTAAACAATAAAGATAACAAAATAGAGCCTCGTGGAAACGTAGGCAAGGGATGACCTGCTGCACTGGAGTTGCACATAAGCCTAAGGAAGAAAAGAAAAAAAATATATAAGTAAAGTAAATACATAGGGTGCTGAACAGTAGAAGTACTGTAGGGCAATGCTCCCAAGTGTTAAAATCACTGGATGGTGGAATATAGTGTTTATATTATGCTAGATTTAATAATATTATATTTTGAAAGCTATTAGGAGACCTACATTAACGGGAAGGTTCATATATTTTCAGATTAAGTCATCCTTTATATTGCATAGCCCATATCAGATGAAACCTCAGCTTCTTTTAGACTTCCATCTGGCCACGTTTCTCAGCTTTCCTCTCAATCCAGTTGGATATCTCCAGCGTGAGCCAAACATCCCAACCAGGTTCCTGGAGATTGTCAGTGTCTGGATGAGAAGGAACAGGTGTAGACTCTTAATTCAAAAGTCTACTCTTTCCATGCATAGACTGGAATTTTTTTTGAAGAGGTTCTAACCTAAAGATAACAGGTTTGTGGATGGGAGATCTTTCTAATAAATGAGCAGATGGAAGCCATAGTTAGACACAGCATTTGCTTAGCTTTGACTTATAATCAGCTGTAGTCTTTTGTGGAACAGGTTAAACTGATAACGATTATTCATGTCCTTGTTATATCCCATTTGCATTGCTACAATTCTACATGGGAATGTGCTTGTGGACTACCAAGAAAGTATAGATCCTTCAGAATGCATCAGCCCACATGTTTAACTGCTCAGGTTTAATGTTGCCATATTAACCATTGCTGTGGAAACTGCATTTGTTATCAGTATGTTTCTGGGTTCAGTTCAAGGTGCTGATCATCACCATTCCAACTCTTAATTGCTTGGGACCTGAATATCTAAAAGACTAGCTTTTCCTGATGAAATCTGCCTGGTCTGCCCAAACACGTATTAGAAAGTGCAAGGAGAGCCCACCCCAAAAAAGATAAAGATAATTGTGACTTATCTCCATAGCATAGCTTATCCTTAAATGGAAGAACAGCCCTCATTTTTATTGCCTCTGGTAAAAACCTCAGTTTTCCAGAAAGACTTTCACCATTAATTCTAGAATAAGATTTAGATTTATTACATTTATCCAAAAAAAACCAATCTGCTTCTTTAGAAGGGTATGATGGATAATAGAGTTACTGTTTGTCTAGAAACCATCTGATTTATTGCCAACTCCATCTTATTCAGTCTGCCTATATTTGGTGTGCTCCAGTCTTCCAGCTACCCTATGGAGCCATCTCCAAAATCTCCAACACTGCCCAAGATACAGACATAGCTTTTAGATACATATAGATTACATTTTAGCCTGAATCAATGTATTCTCTCTCAGGGATTTCATTAAATGTATTGAATAATTTTTTGGAAAGGACAAAGTTTCATGGCACTTACAAAAGAGTTGATACAAGCTCAAATGCTTTTCTCCCAAGACCTCAGAATCTCTAAGCTTTGCAAATGTATCTCTATGGCCAAGCTTTCTAAGTGGACTAGAAATATACCATAGCTGAATAGTCCAAGCAGACCAGAAAAGAGACCCATAACAACTATGTTTTACATCTTTTCATTTTAATCACGAAACACATTTTAAAATAAATGAATATCAGAAGTGCTCTTGACTTTTGGCTAACAAAGTGGTTACTGTTTTGATCTCCAAGTTTTATTTCAGCTACCTTTTCTTTCAATCATCCAGTTTTTACAGAAACTTTCAGTTTATTATAAAGGTTCCTCAGAAAAGGTATCTTAATATATTCTGCTGTACGGCATAATCTACACAAAGGACTCAATGGGGAAGGCAGTTCTGTCAATTTTGGATAGATTTTATTGTTCACCTCCATAGCAATAGACCATGACTCACACCCTGGACAGTATCTCTTTACTCTCCTACCATCCGGTAGGAGATATAGGAATATAGCCAGCCGTACCAACAGGCTGAAAAATAGCTTTTATCCGTGGGCTGTTAGGCTTTTAAATGGGACATAATCTCTGTGAATTTATGCAGAATTGACTTGGGAGGCCGGTGTATGGTGTAGTTGGTTCACATGGTGTGGTAGGATGGAGGGTTTGTTGTCACTGTGTGTTGGGAGGAGAGAGCATGGGGGTGGGGGGAGGCTCAGCTAATCTCAATGTACACATGTTGTACTTTGACAATAAAGGTTTATTATTAATATAGACTATTTTATACGCATAGAACCTGCACTTGCATCCTCTTTCTGTGATTTAAGCTCATAATACCAGTCTTTTCCAAACTCTGGGCCACATGTTCTGTTTCTATATTTGTTGACCCAAAGCTGTTAGCACTTTAATTGCCTCAGGTGCAAAATATCAGTGTATATTACCTATCTTCTTGATGTGGTCCTATTTTTAGATTAGATTAGATTAGATTATAACATTTATACAATGCTATGCAGTCCACATAATATTCCTGTTTTTCCCATAACAACCTTATGAGGAGAATTTGAAAGAGAATAACTGACCAAAAGTCACCTCGTGACTCCATATCGCCTGGTTTCTGGTCATCAACCAATTATGCCTCACTTTCAAAGGGTAGTTGTATAGTCTATATGAAAATATATTCTCTTCATTTTATTATTTGGTTTGTAAAGAGTTTTAATGTAACATTTCCATTTTCCTTTAATTTCATTTGCCTTTATTATATATTTCATAAACATGTATTTGTACCTTAGCTGTACCTTTTTAATGATTGTTCTGATTTTATTTAGTTACATTTTCTTAAAAATAGCTTTCAATTTTCTTTCTCTCTCTCTCTTTGTACTTTCTTGTCTGATTCTGGAAGTCTACATTGAGTCATTACAGATCTTTCTTATTTTTTAAGGTTTTCATCCCTCGGCTTTCTTTGGCTATCATTATAATTTGTTCTGAAATTCTAGAAATATCTCTTTTCACACTGATTTCTACAATGTTACTTCTCTCTCCCTATTATTGCTCAGATTCTCTTTAGCATAAAATAAGCAGATTGAATAATGTGTTCTTTACATTGTATTCCTTACATTAATGTTGTATTTATATTTTATATGTACAGTATTGTTGGACAAAACTTTCTAGCACACTCATTCTTCTACTTTTCTAAGTTTAACCTTTATATCTGACACCAATATTATCTGATTCATAATCTGCCCCTGGAAGGTTCCTCACTTATTGGATTACACTCTCCCATATTATGGAGTTGATTTGATTCCAGTGTTATCCATCTGGTGATGTCCAGCTGTGGAGTTTGTATTTTAAGTTGTATGAAGCATGTGTTGGCAATAAACAAAGCCTTTTCCCCCAAATCTGTTCGTTTATCTCTTGTGTTGTTTACCAAATCCAATTCTTCATGTAATTCCAAGTTTTATCTTTCTCCAGCTTTAACATTCCATTCATTCATTAGTAGTATAACATATTTTCTTGATATCACATTTAGCATCACTTCCAGTTTGTCTTAGAATTTCTCAATGTCTTCCAGATTTTATCTGTGATGGGTATATATACCTATAATAACTTTGAAGTTATTATATTGAATGGATACCCATTAATTGCACTAGAAATGATTCTGTCACTTACTAATTTATAATTGAGCACATACATTACTTTGCAATATCCTTTGTAAATGTAACTGCCTTCATATGGTTTTCCATATGAAAACCATAGGTTTTTCTAAAACATCTAATTCAGTATACTTCATTTCTGCTTTAGTAATTTTAAATTTTTCTTGGTATCTCATATTCCAGTTCCAATCATGGTCTTGTAGAATGAGGAACTTTTTTCTGTCAGTCCTGGCATGAACTGAATATATGATCTTATGCTTCTTTGCTCAAGATAACCCTGCACTTTGAATCAATTTGATGATTCCCCCCCCCCCCAATTCTGGCCTTGATTGCATTTGTTCAAACAGCTTGCTCTTAGATGGCCAAAAGGAAGACTTTGTTTGATGTTGCCTCAAGTATCTTTTTTTAATGTTGTAAGCCATTATCAGATTTTTATCTTTATCCATTTTTTCCTAAATCTTTTATCAAAATTGATTCTATAGTGCTTTTTCTTGCCAGTATTCTGTTCATTTTAATGCATTATTTTGATATTCATGTTTTGTTTCCTGTTCATTCAATAAGTTCCAATTTTTAACTTGTGCTTGTTCGTGATTGCCTTTTACATAATCAGCCAATGCAAGTCTTTCTTCATTGACAGTTTGATGTGAAGTAAACTTTTGCCTGCATTTCTGCACAGCAGGTATAATCTATCTATATCACTACATCAGGGGTGTCAAACTACTGGCCCACGGGCTGGATGTGTCATGCCAAAACCGTGCCCACCCCATTGCTGGTAATGGGAAAAAAGTCATGATACGTCACAACATGTCACGTGATGTTGCAAGTTTGACACCCCTGCACTACGGGGATGTAATCCATACTGAATAGTCATCAATTTTCTTTTTTTTTTTGGTCCAAACCGTCAAGTTCAGCTTGTGTACAGTTAATAATTCAGCAATGTATTGTATAATAGGTATGGTCCAGATATTATTGCCTTTGATGGCATTTCCATTGTATAATTTGGTCTCTAGCAATATTCTCAATCTTTGGATGTTTTTTTTACCATATTTTGTCTTGTCCATGCTTGATGTTATCCAACTATAAATTGCCCAGGTACTTTTTAGTTTCATCCTAATGGCTTCTGATGGTTTGGTCATTTGGCATTTCAATTCCATTACTGTTCATAATTTTACCCTGGTTTATTGGTACTGTAGCACATTTCTCTAGGTCAAATTCCATTGCTATATATGCTAAAAATTCTAATTATATATATAATTAGAACAGATGGATATATATATATATCCATCTTACATTAGATGGATGATCTGGAGCTTTATGGAAATCAAAAATCAAAAATCCAGTCTTTGATATATATATATATATATATATATATATATATATATATATATATATATATATATATATATATATATATATATATATATATATATATATATATATATCAAAGACTGGATTTTGATTTTTGATTTCCATAAAGCTCCAGATCATCCATCTAATGTAAGATTTTACAGCATTTTTTGCTGTTTGATAGCTAGGATTTGTTTTCTTCAAAAACACTGAAAAACGGTATCATAGCATTGAGAAATAATAAGGATGATAATGAATGACCCTGGAAGATGCTTCTCCTAATACTGGCAAGCCTATATTTTTCATTTCCAATTACCAATTCTGTCTTCTACTTTCATTATTTTTTCTATAAATATTGTAGTGTTGTTTTTTTCTGATATCAGTTGTTTCCAAATATTTGATGAATCCAACAATGTAATAAATCAAATGCCTTTCTATAATCAATCTAAACCATTGTAACTGTTTATAGTGTAATAGTATATAGCATTACATTGTATAATGTTATGGTTTGTTGCACAGTCTAAGACACTTACATTGGATTTGGCAAGGACCAGGAAGTGGCAAATATTGTTTTACAGTATGAAAAGTATCATCGCAGGATAAAAGCTGTTCCAATTGCCTTTTACGATTGACTGATGTGATGCTGTTCAAGTGGTGCTCCAAATGTTTTGGAACTGAACCCAAGATATCTATTGGCACTATGTTTGCTTTTTTTTGCCACAGTCATTCTACTTCAATTTTCAGGTCTTTGAATTTGTGATTTTCTCCAGATCTTTCTCTTCTATTTTGCTGTCTTGAGGTACTGCCACTTCCAGTATCTTTCAAGTCTGAATGCACTCCCCGCCCCATCCTAGGAAGGGTCTTGTCTGCAATGCTTATTCAGGTTATTAGTCTGTTATCTTGGTTGCAGATTTTCTTCCTATCTTTCAAAATGTCCCATTACAAGACTTCATTTTTTCATTTCTTTTCATTTCATAGCCTAATGTCTTTTTGGCTTGAATTTGTACCTATCAGTAATATGTTAATTATTTTCTAAACAATGATTTTCACATTTTTCATAGTGGATCATTGTGAGTGGGTGATATTGTACTGGGAATGAGAAACATTATAGTTAACATTTCAAGTAGAAGAATAAAACAAAGAAAGGAAAATGCATCTGGAACTATTGCAATAAAAGTCTACATCAACAAATGCATGTAGTTTACTATATTAACAAATGTATTAACTAGTTGTTAAGAAATGAAAATCAGTAAAATAATATAATAAAAATTATTGTGCAGCTGCCTTAATAGAACAGTAATAATTTCTGTAGTGGACAATGCCACTTTATCTCACACTATGTCAGACATACTTATGTCAGTAACGGGCCGTGGGCTCTTGGCTAGAGGGCTGTGGAAATGGCTGGCCAGGGCATGCATGCATGGGTGTGCATTTCCTTCCCACTTGTGCTAGCGCATGCAGCCCCATTTGCTCATGTGTGCGGGCATGAATGGGGACACTAGCATGGTGTGTGTATGCATGCCCCATTTCTGCATGTGCAAATGGGCGCTAGTGTGTGTGTGGGGGTGTGCATGGCCCATTTGTGCATGTGTGAACAGGCACTAGCTGCCCCGGGGGTGCATGACTGTCCACACATGTGCACGGCACCCGTGAATGCCACATGTGTGAATGCAGTGGGCATGGTCCCGTTTGCATGCACACCTGCGCATGCAGTAATTTGGAAGCTGCTCTCCCCTCCAGGCCATGAGCCTGGAAAGGTTGTCGAGGTCTGCTCTATGTTATTGGATTGATTGTGGGGACTGTACTCAATTGGAATGAGTTCTCCAGAAAGCAAAAGTGTGCAGGATATAGAATACAAATCCAAGTAGTGTAGATGGTGGAATAGAGACATAATTTAGGCATCTAATCTACATAGCTCTAAATGAAAACTCATACCAGGCAGCTGGGCTATATGAAATAATGGGAGACCAACTTATATAAGAACAAAACTCTTTTTTGAATGTAATATTCTATATTACATAGAATATTCTTGGGGTAGAAGGTAATCTTAGTTACCAGTGATGATGAAAGAATGATTTGATGTCTGAATTATTTAGAAAAAAAATTAAAACATTGGTCTTAACAGGGTAGAAGTGTTGTTTAGGCTGTGTTGTCTTTGTGGTAGTCTATGTGTCTTAAATTTTGCCATTAAGTATAATTACATGGCAACTGCTTCAGAACTGAGCAGAAATTCAGTTCCACTTTGAAAAGCTATTGTTTTTAACTGGACAGCTTTTTACAAACCATATTACAGTTGCAATGAGTTTCCCAGAAAAAGAAATAGATGTTTTTTTGAAGTAATTGCATTTCAGAAGAAGAAACTTTCTGTATTACTATCACACTTTCCAGATGTGGAAGTGAAAATTGTGGTATTGACAGTATTTGGCTTTTTGCAGCATAATTAATTTAGGTACAGAGCTAAGGGCAGTAACAATCTATTATACATGATTGTTGTATGGATAATTGAAATAGCCCAGTATTCACAGTCTTCTTGTTCCAAAAATGTAGGACAGAGAATCAGTTGAATTTAACTAGGGTGTAAATTGTTATTATGTCCCTGACAAAAGCTGGCCTGCACTTACAGAACCAAAGAAAAATTCCATGTAACGAAGTTTCTGCTTCTGTCAGCAGCTGGAGATGAAGCTACATTTTATTTTTATGCATCTTTGTGTGTATTTGTGTGTGTGTATGCACACACTATCTAATTTGATATTCTGTTTACTGGAGGCTTGAGAAAATGTAAAAAAAAATAATGTTCAAGTAACAAAGTTGGGGAAAACTAATACATCAGATCAATAAAATAATGTCATAGCCAGTTAAACTCTGGCCTTAGCAACCAACATCCTAACTCAAATCTCTCCCTTGATGGTCTTTGCCCAAGGTTTATTTTTACATATATAATTAGATTAAAATAAATAAATGAAAGAATAAATGATATGCTGGAAAAGCACTATTCAAAAATAAAAATGAAGGATAATAGCAGCCCAGATCTTTTTTTGGAAATATGTCTACCTGTTCAGGAGAGAAAAGGAAAAAAAAGATTATAAAGATATTACTGGCAGTCCTTGGTTAATGATGACAGTTGGGATTGGAATTGCCATCACTAAGCAACATGATTATAAAGCAACAGTGTCAGGTGACCATGCTGCTTAGCAGTGATAATTCAGGCAGTCCCAGTTGCCATTATTAAGCCAGGACCTCACATGAACACAGTTTCCTACTTCCAGCCATCTTCCCCATTGACTTTGCTTGTGGGAATCTGGCAGGGAACATTGGAAATCATGATTATATGACTGCAACAATGCTGCAACAGCTGGAATTCTGAGGCTTGGTTTTAACTACCAATTGTTCAGCACTGTTGTAAGTATGAAAAGCTGCTGAACAACTGGTCATTAAAGAAAGTCTCCCTTTAACTGTTTTTTTTGTTGTTAAATAGAGCACTGTTGAGTGGCAATGACTATTACAGTAACCATTTTGTGAATATTGAAAATAAGATCACAGAACCCAAGATGTTTGGATCCTCTACCTCTAAAATGTAGCACCAACCCCACCCAACATATATGTACACACATAGAGAGAGCATAAATATTAGATTTATGCACATTGAGGCAGATTTTTATCAGAACAAATTTAAGGTTAAAAATGTAAAAATCCAGAAACTTTCATACTGTAGAGCAACAGCTTCCAAACTTTTCTATACTCCGCACCCCTAGAACACTTTTGATATATTCTCGCACCCATTACAAATGTTTGAAATAATGAATTATGTATATACACTATAATTTTGAAACTTCTAAACCCAATTTTTTGCACCTCCTGGAATATCGTCTCATACCCCCAGGGGGTAAGAGCATCCCCTGTTGGAAACCCCTGTTGTAGAGCAAGGCTGATAGATCATCAAATGGTTGATTCCTCAAAAAGTTCTTGAATCAGCCCAAGATTCACCACTGAGCCGTGGTGGCACAGTGGTTAGAATGCAGTAATGCAGGCTAATTCTGCTGGCTTCTGACTCACTGGCTCAAGGTTGACTCAGTCTGCTGTCCTTTCAAGGTCAGTAAAATGAGGAGCCAGATTGTTGGGGTCAAAATGCTGACTCTGTAAACTGCTTGGAGAGGGCGGTAAAGCACCTTGAAGCTGTATATAGGTCTAAGTGCTAAGTACTATTTCTATCAACAATAGTCTCAGATCCATTATTAAGCATGCAGGCTAATTCTTCAGCCAGAGGCAAAGCAGTTCTCATTCTGTCAGTTTATTGTCCTCTGACTTTGAGCTCATAACTGGAACAAACTATGGTTCTTACCAATGCTTTTTTTGTAAAAGAAAAAGGTGCTGGAACTCACACATGTCATACAACCCGCCTTGCCTATCCTACAAGGTTCCATCCCAAAAAGGTGCCGGAACTCCGTTCTGAGCGTTCTATGAGAAAAAAAGCCCTGGTTCTTACCCATTTATTCTAAGGTTTACCATATAAAAATATTTTTGTGTGTTTAAATTTAAAATATTTAAATAGAAGATTACTGATGAAATAAGGTAAACTTTTCCAATCTGGATGTTTTCTTGCTGCATGGACTTCTCTCAGAATTCTTCAAATAACTCTATTTTTGCTGAAAATTATTGGTGTTGAAATCCACACATCTGGAAGGAAAGAAAGCTGATAAATTATGCAGCAAGAGAACCCTAATACAAATATTCAGACTGCTGGCTTTAGAACCCCATCTCTGAAGAAAGCTAAAGAGATTTTATTTATTAGTGCAATACTATTTTTGTCAACACTGATTTTGACACATTATGTAAGAATTTAGACACATAAGGAATGTGTCCCTTTCATCTTCATTTCCCCTTCTGCAGAATGATAATGTCACATTATATCCATTTTAAGGAGGCACAAAATGGAATCTATTTTCACAATGCAGCAGGTGTGTGTGTGTGTGTGTGTGTGTGTGTGTGAGTTAATGTGTATTACATCATCTTGTATCTTGTTCATTAGAAAATTGTTCACAAAGCAGAGAGAACATACTGTAGTTCAAGATAATCTCCTTCCCTTAAATCTTACTTTAAATACAAAATATAAAATAGAATAAGCATGCAACTAAAGTAATAAAACAATTTTCTAAAACTTAAAGTTCTTATACAACATTGTGAAACATACTTGGCCAATCTGAAATTAAGACTTTTTTTCTGATTTTAATCTGATTTAAAGCTAACTATAACTCAACTTTGGCTGACAAATAATACATTCTTGCCCACTGCATTTGGTTTAACTGGTGACAATCATTTAAAATATGATCTTTAAAGTGATAACCTTTAAAATATACCTTAGAATGTTCTTGGGTAGTTAATGAAGGTGTTTAAATTTAGACTGGACCAGTTTCCAGGGATCCTAACTATCTTGACCGCATCTGTACTTCACAAAAGAAAATGCTGTATGGATGTTTAAAATTCACTGTGAATGGATATTTGGTAATATAAATGTACAGAGCAGATGTTTTCTAGATGTTTTCTTCTTAATTAGTCTAACATAAATAGCTTTGAAACAGAGAAGCATAAAACATTCATTACCAACTTTAGCAGCCCTCATGCTAAATTAAAGTTCCTTCCTTCTTTTGTTAGAACTCCAAATAACTATTATAACTCCTTTTTCTTATTGCAGTTCCTAGAGAATACTCAATGGAAAGAACTTAAATTCATTTAAATGTCCTGGACCAAACAATGGTGGCATTGCAAGGGTTGCAATTTATTTTAATTGTAATTCCTCACCTTGGTTTTCATTCTCAGCAAGACAAAGACGTTTGATTAAAAAAAACCTTTCAGATAGTGATTATACTGAGGTTATATAGAACATTTTCTACATATACACTTACCTTAGTAGCAGCCAGCTACCTAAGATATAATAGCTTTATTAATATACGGAAATTTTATAATCATTATTATTGAATTTTGTACTCTACGTACAATAGTATTAAATATAATACAATCCTTATCTTTTCTTTAAAAAGGTGATACTGTACTCAGTACAAATGATCAAATAGCAAAATTTAGACTACAGGTCACCTCCAGTTTAAGAACAAGGTCCCTTCCCAAGGTCTGTCTTTAAGTTGAATTTCTATGCAAGCCAGAACAGTATTAGTGTATACTACTGTGTAAGTAGTACTGTGAAATGAACTTGAACCATTGTGTATTTAATTTGAATAAGTGTGTACTTAACTCAAATTTTGCTATAATAGCTCCATTTTTAACTATGGGTCATCCTTAAATTGAGGTATTCTTAATCCAGGGACTTGCTGTATACTATTCCCTCAATGAAATCTTTCCAGGTATCCTTATGTATGGAGGATATTTTTTTCTTTGAAAAATTTGACACCATAACATCCTGAACAATTGTCAAACATGTCACTTGATGGTTTCCATGTTGCTTGTAGCAAGAATTTCAATTTAAAATATTTTAATTCTTTCAGCCAAATGAAAAATATATTCTTGTATTTCCATGAAATATCTTACTCATCCATCTTATACCTTAGCTGCATTTAGAAATGACACTGGCAGATTCATACAACCTTTGGTCAGTGTTGGGCTTCATGGGTTCATTGATCATAGTTTAGATAGTAGATTTCCTGATATTTTACTGGTAACTTGCCTTCAGAGACAAGGTGATTTGCTACACAGTCCCCAAGTAACTGAGCAGGGAATGATTGGTCTCCTAACTTTATACCCAGCTATCCTGATTTCTGATTTGTCTTTGACTGAGCTGGTTTCCAATTGGTGCAGGTTGATTGGTCTCTAATTGTTTTTTTGTTGGTGCCAGATCTCAATTGGTCATTTTGGTGGTGATGATTCCGAATTAGTCTTCATTCTGGCTTCTGATTGGCTATTTTTGAAGTGCTAATTCTTGATTGGTTCTTGGTTATTATTATATACTATAATAACTAACTACTTGGTACAAAAGATATTCCTAGATATCTTTAGATGTATCTGACAAAATTTGTGATAGTTATCTGTTCATCCTAATTAAAATATCCATAATAGTAACTGAACGAGCTATTTATAATAGCATCTTTGCAACATATATTATATGTACTTTGGCCTGTCCAATTTTATATCAACTTTATATTATTGAGGGATGGAGTAGTACTGACCAACCTGAAGGAGACAGTGATGTGCCCCATCCTCAAGAAGCCATTGCTGGCCCAAATGGTGTGGGCAATTTTCATCCAGTCTCCAAATTCCCCTTACTGGTTGGTTGCAGCTATAGAGGGCCCTAAACAAAAACTTTGTACCCTTTTCTGTACAGTATCATGCCTGGCCATAATACAGGGATGAAATTGGTCATATGGTGCAAATCGCATAACACAGAACTAGGATTAGGTGGTGGATCCATCCTGGCTCTTATTAATCTCTCCAGAGTTTTCATTATCATTGATCTTTGTATTCTTCTAGACCAGGGGTCCCCACCCCTCAGTCCATAGACCAGTACCAGACTGCGGCATGCCAGCAACCAGTCTGCACAAATAAGCAAAACCCCATCTGCGAGATGCAGGCAGCACACAAAACCATACAACCTCCGGTCCATGGAAAAATCTCTCTCCACAGAGCTGGTCCCTGGTACCCAAAAAGTTGGGGACCTCTGTTCTAGACTTCATATGAGAAGTGGGAGCAGGTGGCACTTTAGATCGATTCTTGTTGCATTGTTGGGGTAAGCAAAGGTCAAGTCTATAGCTCCTGATTCAGGGGAATGGAAATGCTCAAACCTCTTTTGCTCATCCAGTTTAATATCTAATATAGGCCAGTGGGGAGATAAACCATTGGGACAGGGTCAGTTCAGGTATTATCAATATAATTTGATACTATTATACTAGGTATCATAAATATTCAGAGAATCTATTTGTTCAATTTAGATGCCACCTGACTCCAGTATAGCTCTCGGTGGTTTACAGTATTCAGCTGAAGGGTATTGGCGTCTGAGTGTGGAGGAACTAGCAAGATCAAGTTATGCTTTGACCTCACAATTTCAGGGACTTTCCACTGTTCGTGAGGAATAGGCTTATGTTCACCATTTGAATTGGTGCACTAGCTGAATGTCATCTTGGACTCACATGCTCATGCTTAAGGAGCAAGTGACAACCATAAACACAAAGACTTTTTAATAATTTGTCCCAAAGCTGCTTTTTCAAAAGGCAACTGGACTTTGTTTTTCCTTGAAGACATTTTGCTTCTCACCGAAGAAGCTTCTTCAGTTCAATTTTAATAGGTTCAACTTATTTACCGCTACAGCTCCTTGTACATCTATATGTACATCCCTTAACAATTGAACATTATCTCAGAACATGCCTCAGACAATGCTATGAATTCAGCTTCACCAATTGACAGTGCTACTGAAGGTTTTTTTCTGGATTTCCATTCAATTACAGTGCCAGCAAACAATATCACAAACTGTGAGTTTGATTTTCTGTCCTGCATATCATTTGCCCAGTCACTATCTATATAGCATCGTAATGAAAAGTCACCAGATGGCCTTATCCTCAATCCTAGGTCAGAATTATTATTATTATTATTATTATTATTATTATTATTATTATTATTATTATTATTATTATTATTATTATTATTATTATTATTATTTGGAAGGGACCTTGGAGGTCTTGTAGTACAACTCTCTGCTCAGGTAAGAAGCCCTATATATACTGATTAATTGTTCTAACTGTCAGGAAAATTCTCCTTAGTTCTAGATTGCTTCTCTCTTTGGTTAGTTTCCATCCATTGCTTCTTGTCCTGCCTTCAGATACTTTGGAGAATAGCTTGACTCCCTCTTCTTTGTGGTAGCCCCTGAAATATTGGAATACTGCTATCATGTTACCTCTCCTCCTTCTCTTCATTAAACTACACATACCCAATTCCAGGAACCGTTCCCTATATGTTTTAGCCTCCAGTCCCCTAATCATCTTTGTTGCTCTTCTCTGCACTCTTTCTAGAATTTCAACATCTTTTTTTTACATCATGGTTACCAAAACTGGATGCAGTATTCGAAGTGTGGCCTTATCAAGGCATTGTAAAGTGGCATTAACACTTCACGTCCATTGTTCCTTTTAAATATCTTAATATTCTTTTAATACCCAACCAGTGTTGTTGTTTGGGTGCTGAAATGTGCCAACTCAGAATGCTAACTGCACTGGTTATATCTGGCCTTGATCACTGGGATAAATACAATAAGCTACCTATAGCTGATTGGTACACTTCTTGGTCACATTCTGTGTCGTTTTCTGTTTCTACATCATTCTGAAAGCTAGGTGTCATAGGAGTTAACACACTGTTACATCCTAGCATATCATACTTTTCTAACAGTTGTTTTATTTTCTTGTTTGGCTTAATACATATCCTCTGTTTTGTGGTTTTCTTATCTCCACACCTAAATAATTCCTTATTTCTCCTAGGCCTTTTAATTGGAACTTCTTTTCCAGTTGCCTGGCAAAGGAGTAAACCTGGGAGCAGTTCTTAGTAATGAAACAAAGATCATCAACAAACGTTAACAGCAAACACTCTGCACCCTTATACTGTGCAGTGTATAAACATGGATCTGCCTTGCTGCTTCTAAATCTTAACCTTCTGAGAGCAGCATCTAACCATGGATTCCAGTTTCTTGCTGACTGTTTCAACCCATATAAGTTTTTATTTAATTTATATACATATCCAGGGTGCTTAGTTTCAAAACCTTGGGCTTGTGCTCAGCAGTGGGATTCAAATATCTGAACTACTGGTTCTCATATTTGATGCAGGCCTGGGCCTCCGATGCCTAGAACGGACTTCCAGAAGTGGCATCATGCATTTCCAGTGGGCTGTTCTAGGCCTGGGAGGCCTCCTCCAGGCCTCCGATGCCTAGAATGGACTTCCAGAAGTGGAATCCACACACTTCCGGCGGGCTGTTCTAGGCCTGGGAGGCCTCCTCCAGGCCTCCGAGACCTAGACTGGACTTCTGGAAGCCAGCCGGTTTGCCATATGCAGTGGTGATATCA
The DNA here is from genome assembly GCF_947247035.1 of Vipera ursinii. NCBI lineage: Eukaryota > Metazoa > Chordata > Lepidosauria > Squamata > Viperidae > Vipera > Vipera ursinii. Next base: position 322,994,048 of record NC_139512.1, on the reverse strand, counting down.
AAATGATATATGGTATAGCTGCCTGCAGCTGCTAAAGCCAATGCTAGCCTTATGGTCTCACCTCTTACTGTTGATGAAAACACTTTGTCATAATGAACATTTTTTCTCTGCATAAATCCCTGTGCAACTAACTGTGCCTTGTGCTGTAGTTCATTGTTGTATAAAACCTTGTTTTTATAGACCCATTTACACCCCATGGCCTTTTGTCCCTCTGGTAATCTCATGGGGGTAAAAACCTGATGCTCATTCAATCAACTCCATTTCTCTGTCCATAGCTTTTTCATTTGTCCCTGTTCTGCCTTAGGCAATGACAACATCTCTTGGTATTTACAGGGTTCATACTACACACTCTAACCCCACTTGAAGAAAACCGATCAGGAGGTACACCTTTATTGCTACCTTCAGACCTCCTCTGTATCATCTGTTCCTGTGATTCTGTGACCTCTCTTTATCTCAGGTCTATCCTCTTCTATTTCTACTATTTCTGACCTTCTGTCCTAGTCCCCTTCATTGGGCTTTGTGTAGCTTTTCCTTCCTGAGAACTAGTGCTATGCATTGGCATGAACACCTCAGTGTTAGCATGCACCCTGTTCCAATTATTCTGTTCTGCAAAAGTAGTGGACTGTGAAATACCACCTTTTTGTTACATCTATGAATCTCTAACCTTTGGAACCTGGCTCATATCCAACAAACCTAAGTTTCTTGGCCTTCTTCTGTCCCTTTCTTCTGGTGTAGTTATGCACCCAGTCATAACTGCCAAATGTCCTTAGGTGAGCCAATGAAGGTTTCCTTCCATATAACAGGTAATATGGAGTTTCATTTATGGCATCAATCCATACCCTGTTGATCAAATAGTTGGCTGTTTTCATGGCTTTCCCTCAGTACAATCTATTCATTCCTGCATCTGTTTGCAGTGAGTCTTTCATGGTTTGCAGTATGCCATTCCTTCTTTCAGCCACTCCATTTTCTGCTGGTGAGTACAGATTCATACATCTATGCCTTATGTCTAAGTTTCTCAGCCACCTTTGGAAATTGTCAGACATGAATTCTGTTCTCCTGTCTGTTTGCAGCTGGCATACTTTACAGCCATATCTTTGCTCTACAAGGTTCACCCATTGCCTGAACTGTTGTAATACCTCTGTCTTGCTTTTTAACAGATAGCAAAATCCGTATCTGGTATAATCATCCACTATGACTAGTGCATACCTAGTTTCTCCTAGAGAGGGCACCATAGGGCCAATTAAATTAGTGTGCACTAACTGCAAAACTCTGTTTGTTTGCCCTGCACTTTTCTTACTCACAGGATACACCCTGGACTTTGACTTTTTACAAACAGTGAAATTTAAGTAAGTATTTCTTAATATTTAGTCCCTCAGCTAAGTCTGGCATCTTTTGCAGCACTCTGAAACTTGCATGACCTAACCTCCTGTGTAGTAAATATACACAATTATCATGCTTGGGAGTGTTTGCAAGTATTTGTGCACAACCATTCTTTTGCTTCCCTAGTACATATAAATTATCCTGCTTAACACCTTGTGCACAAATCCTATCACCTTTCCTGATGGTGTATTGTTCTTTAGCAAACAGTATTTCATACCCCTTACTATCCAAACTTGAAAGACTTAACAAATTATGATCTATGTCTGGTACATATAATACATTGTCCAATGTTTCCCCAATATCAGGTACATAAAATTACCTTACCCTTTAACAGCAGACTATTGTCCATTAGCCAAACTAACAAATGTTTGCTTAGCTGGTCTCAAGCTAGAAAATGTTTGTGGGTCATTTACAATATGCTGACTCACAACACTGTACAACAACCAAGTGTTTCTAGTGTTCTCAGTCAACATTGCTGCCAGTGAAAATAATGAATCATCCTTTGTTGGCTGCATAGCTCTATAACCTTGTTTTGCTTCTCCTCTGTTTCTCCTCTCAGAGCAGAGTCTCTGGAGATGCTCTGTAGAACCACATGTGAAGCAGTGTTTCACCATGCAAAGATTCTCAGCTACTCTGCTAGCACCTGGGGACATTGCAGTTTTAGACCTGGGCTGTGCGTTGTCACCACCCCTTCTCTGCTGCCTCTCCAGTCTTTTCTGTTCCTCCTCCAGCAACCAGTCAGTCAAATAACTCAGGGCTAAGTCCCACTCTTGCATAGACTCTAAACAGAATGTCCCATGAATTGTCCATCGAACTGAGCACCACATACACCTTGTGTGCCTCAGTAAAAGTCATTTATCTTACTTCTAGCTCTAGGAATGTCTTTTTCATGGACTGCAAATGTGTAGACATGCTCTCTTCGGTCTCAGTTGGGCCTTGTACAGCTTCCTTGTCAGCATTTCTTTGCTGCTCACAGTCTCTCTAAAATACAGACTGTGCAAAGCTTCCCAGCACTCTTTAACAGACTGGAGACCCCTCATGTGTATCAGCTGGCTATCCTCAGGATTATGCTGGCCAATGCTTTTTCATTCCTTCTCCAGTCCCCAGTGCAACATTCATTTATTTAAAATATTTCTATACTGCCATTATGCTCTCCACCTCTGGCTGACATACAGTACATTGAAATACATTAAAATATATAAACTTATTAACAAGGGCTTTGAATTATGGAACATTACTATCATCAAAGTCAATCCCAAGACAATCTAAGTGTTGTCAGGATGCACTTAAATTAAAATAATGTTAATCAGGACCATCAATTCTCTCTTAATTGGGTATGCATAATGAGTGATTATTGTTGATTATGGTGACCTGTATGTTAGTACTAGGTCAATGACATAACTTTTTTTATTTAAAACAAAAGGAGTATTTGACTGGCTTTATTGTTCATAGCTAGTAAATAAAAGTAAATATTAATCTCATTTTAATATTAATGTTAATATCACATAATTTGCCCCCTCAACAGTACCCCAAACTTACTTCACTAACTGAGCAAAATGGTCCCAAGGCTGTTAGGAACACAAAATATGTAGTGTAAGTATTAATTCCAGCTTCATTCAAGGGATAAACTCTTCCTCTATGCAAACTTATTGCCAAGAAGGCCTCAGATAACTATTTATTTGTTTGTTTGTTTGTTTACTGCCCATTTTACCACATAGTAACTCTGGGTGACTTACAATCAGAAAAGATATATACTAAAAACATAAGTTAACACAACTCAAATACTATGATCCAATTAAAAATGGGGAGGGGGGCAGGATGGGAGGAGATGGGATCTGTTACTAATCTATCAACACCTCCACTGTCATACTCCCCCAACGAGCCCCAAGCTAACTGGCAGAGCCAGGTCTTTAAGCTCTTAAATTATATTGTTTTGGGATTGACTTCTGATGATAGTAATGTTCCATAATTCAAAGCCCTTGTTAATTAGTTATAACCCTTAAGCTCAGGAGGGTTGTGGCTGATCTCACAACAGGAGGGGCAAGATGTTCCACAGGGTAGGTGCAACATCAGATAAGGCCCTTCTCCTGGACCTCCCTAGCCAGAATAATCAGGCCAACAGGGCCCACATCATGCCTATAACCTATAGCACATCCCCACAATGTTTTTTTCCCCCCAATACTTACAAAATGCCCTCAACCTATACGTATGTGTTTGCTTCTTGCACAAATAATGCTACTATACCTTCTCTTTTGTTTGGTCCATTCCTTTTTTAATAAATTAGATATTTCAGTCTTTAGATTAGATTTTATTAATCTAAATGAAGTTCTGATTTCATGGACTGAAATTGATGAATATATACAGGGAGGTGTAGATTTTGACTTAATTATAAATAAATGCCTAAAATAATTTCAAAGAGCATGACTTGGTGTGGTTTACAGATTGTTATGTATAAGAGTTAAAGAAGGATTACACAGGTTGTTCATAGTAACATTTTGCATTCCATGGAATGAGTCTAATAAAAAGACTAAAATGAATTTGGAGAAAAATAATCCAACATTCTAATTGTTTTCCAATTATTATGTTATGTGACATCAATGTGGAAATTAAGATGAGAATGAAATGTTTATAGAAAAATGACTGGGGCATTCAGAGGTCCAATTTATTTTTGTAACTCAGATTAGGAATTGATGCATTTTGACTCACAAATTAATCATATATATATATATTGGAACTCCTCTATTGATTGTAATAACATCTGATGAAGAGTTTGAGACTGCATTGTAATATTATTTGTTTGGTTGTTTATTTATTAAAATGTATTGTATCTTTGTATTGCAATTCTCAACAAACACCATTTCAAAAAAAGTGGGAACAGAAGTCATATAGAAATAAAATTAGTTTTAAAATGTTATATATTCACAACATAGATTTAGCCCTGCTGTGATCCTTGCATATTTATGTAATATAAAGGAGCCAGCATTACAAATATAGTATTTGGTATTTGGTATTATATACTTCCACAGTCAAGAAATGAAGTTTTACTTATAGGTGCATTATAAAAACAAATCTATAATTACAGTTCATGAAGATATATATATATCTAAATGAGGGGGGATTGGCCTGAGGGAGGATTGGTGGGGTTTTTTATTATTTTTATTGGGGTTTTTTTACTATGTATCTATTGTATTTTAATCGGGCATGCATTTAATTATCTTTTAGTTTTTGTAAATTTCTGTGTTTTATTCTTGCCCTGTACACCGCCCTGAGTCCTCCGGGAGAAGGGCGGTATAGAAATATTAATAAATTAAATTAAATTAAATTAAATTAATATATATATATATATATATATATATATATATATATATATATATATATATATATATATATGGATGTTTGGTTATTCGTGTTTTTCCCCGCGTAGAACTAAAGGTGTAGGGGCGACGTTTCGACGGAATCCCATCCGTCATCATCAGGCTAGTGGCTTCTGCTTCCTTCTTCTGGGAGAAGCATGTGGCTGTTTGTTCCTCTTTTTTAAACTGCCAGAGGGGGTGTGTTCTGTGGGTGCAGGTGTGCTCTGATTATTCTGTTGTTAAAATGTTCAATTTTGGTGATAGTTTTGGTTTTTTTAAAATCAATTTCATGTCCCGTGGCTTCAAAGTGTTGGACCAACGGCTCCCTAGGACACACTATCTACCATACAAAAACACACACAAACCGCTATCTGAACGCACTCTCACACCACCACCCAGCACAGATCAACTCCGTAGCCAAGACACTCATCTCCAGAACAAAACACCTAGCTGACGAACAACACCAAAAAACCGAACTACACACTCTCACTAATGTACTAACAGCCAATGGATTCCAAAGAAACACGATTACCAACTTAATCCGAAGAGAGACACCCACAAAAACCCAAGACAGAGAACAAGAAAATGGCAAAGCCCTCCTCCCATACTTAAAAGGGACCACAGACAGAATCAGTAAGGTCCTCCAAAAACACAACATCAAAACAGCATTCTACACAGACAGAAAAATATCCACCATCCTAAGAAACCCCAAGGACATAATTGGCTTAGAAAACCAAGGAGTATACGAAATCCCATGCACCACCTGCCCCACCACATACATCGGACAGACCAACAGAAGAATAAGTGCACGCATTGAAGAGCACAAAAACTCACTCAGAAAAGGAGAACAAACTTCATCCCTGGTCCAACACTTTGAAGCCACGGGACATGAAATTGATTTAAAAAAAACACCAAAACTATCGCCAAAATTGAACATTTTAACAACAGAATAATCAGAGAAGCCATTGAGATAGAAAAACGCCCCCACAGCATAAACAAACGAGATGATACCTCTCGCCTACCAACCATTTGGAAACCCGCCTTGATTGACAGATGAGTCCCAACCACCAAGAATGATAGACCCAAACTCATGATAACACCACATGACATCACCACCACACAACCATTCAAAAAGCAAATCCGAACCCACAATGATAACGAGGCACAACCACAAAACAGAAACCTAACTACAGCTGCAACATCAGCCACTTTAAACCCCTCCAAACCACACAATAAGCAAACTGACACCCACTATAAAAACATGGCACCACCACAAACACGAAGCCGAACAAAAGCAGCACAACTCACCAGCTCAGGTCTAAGGCTGGCAGCTGAGACCAGCCCATCCACTCAAAACACACCCCCACCCAATCAGAACACACCCACCATTCAAAACACACTCCCACCCAATCAGAACACACTTACTCCCCCACCCAATCAGAGCACACCACCCACAGAACACACCCCCTCTGGCAGTTTAAAAAAGAGGAACAAACAACCACATGCTTCTCCCAGAAGAAGGAAGCAGAAGCCACCAGCCTGATGATGACGGATGGGATTCCGTCGAAACGTCGCCCCTACACCTTTAGTTCTACGCGGGGAAAAACCCGAATAACCAAAGATGCACATACGAACACACGCGAAAACCTCAGAAAACATATATATATATATATATATATATATATATATATATATATATATATATATATATATATATATATATATATATATATATATATATATATATATATATCTTCATGAACTGTAATTATAGATTTGTTTTTATAATGCACCTATAAGTAAAACTTCATTTCTTGACAGTGGAAGTATATAATACCAAATACCAAATACTATATTTGTAATGCTGGCTCCTTTATATTACATAAATATGCAAGGATCACAGCAGGGCTAAATCTATGTTGTGAATATATAACATTTTAAAACTAATTTTATTTCTATATGACTTCTGTTCCCACTTTTTTTGAAATGGTGTTTGTTGAGAATTGCAATACAAAGATACAATACACTTTAATAAATAAATAAACAACCAAACAAATAATATTACAATGCAGTCTCAAACTCTTCATCAGATGTTATTACAATCAATAGAGGAGTTCCAATGAGGTCAACCCAATTCTTTTCTCATAATTATTTATTTACTAGAAAAGTATTCTTTTATGCATAGTTAAATTGGTTTGAATGACAGAAGAATGAAAAGGAATCTGTTTATCTGTATCAAACTAAAATTCAGCTCCATTATAAAACCTTTTTTAAATCTGTATTTTTCCCCCATGGATTTCATTGCATTGGTCCAGCAATATCCTATACAACCTAGCTAAATTAAAGTGTGTGAACTGAAGCCAATTACTCCTATGGGTCAAAATACTTTTAAATTTAAATCTTAATACAACTTTAAGCTCAAATGGAGGAATGTATTTCAGTAACCAGCACATTCCTTCTTTCTCACATGCATCATTAACCTAAAAGTCTATTTGGATGAATCCTTCTTAGTAAATTGTTTATATGAGATAGATGCCTGACTAACCTGATATAAAATTTAGATATAAAATTTAGCCATCAAATGTCATCAGTAATTTATCAGTTACTGGAATCTCAAATAGGCAAATAGATCTTTTGGAACAATACATTAAATTTAATATGGGAATTGGCTATATACTGCTGATTTTTCTTCCTTCCCTTCCTTCCTCCAAAAAAATCAGCAGAATTATTCTTATTTTCAGTTATTAAGGTCTAACCTAATCAGATTTTAACAACTAAAGATAATTTGAAATTGGCAGCATTTCAGCTAATTTGAAAATGTTAAATAGGGATACAACTGATCAGTACTTGGGAAACTGTGAGGAAAGCTCAAAGGTGTTATCTTAAGAAAGGGAAGACAAAATAACATCTAAGAAGAAAGTTATGGCAAACAACCTCTATAGTATTTCAAAAAATTTAAATTGTATATGAATACTTCCTAATATCCTTCTGGTAAACTTTCAGGTGATAGGTGTAGTCAGTGGTAGGAGCCCATGGAGAAGATTACATAGTGGAATTAAAAACAGTTATTATGGGAAAATAAAGATGACAATTTCAATTTCTTCAATTTCCTTGCTTAACATTTAATTATGCTAAGCCCAAATATAAGTAAACTCTTTTTTGAAGCTTATACTTGAGTAATGTGAATGGTAGCTTTAAAACTAATATAAGAAATATTAGCCACTTGTTAGGAATATTGTGGCATGTAAATGATACTATAAATAAATACACTATTCCTGAAAGCTGCAAGGATTTCCATAACCTATTTAATTTTTTAAATCTCATTTACAATATTAAAAATAAGAAATGTAAATATGGCATGTATTATTTTTATACTGTTACAATTTATATCCTACTTTTCCACTAAAATGTCCTCAAAATATTGAATAAGGACAATTAAAAACAAAAGAAAATGAAATAATTATTTACATGTAAAATGCTAAGCCCAGAGATCAAAATTATAAATCCAACAAACTGATTAAAAAAATCCTCTATTTTAATTTTGTTTCTAAAGCATGACAAGAATCAAGGGCAGACCATCTTAAGTAATACAGCATTTCCACAAGATTTTGGAAGAAAGAAGAAAATAATAATTTCCTTGTTGCCCCTAATCCTGTCTCAGGAAGGAAATTTGAAATCTAATATTTGAGGGAAGCTAACCAATAATTCATATAAACTAGACCTGTAGTAGTAGGCAATCCTTTAGATATTTTGGGCCAATTCAGCATTGTCCATTTTGATATAACTCATATGAGTAGACCATCTGTACATACAAGCAGCAGGTGGAATTACTTGAGGCTTGAAAACTCATTGCCTGCAATATAGGTGTTTGTACTTATTTATTTTATTTTATTTTAATTCCATTTATATCCCGCCCTTCTCCGAAGACTCAGGGCGGCTTACAAGCTTAGCAGTACTATATATAGTATATATATATATATATACTATAAATTCTATACTGTGTATAGAATTTCATTTCCCAGAATGACATCTGAATGAGTCATCTTATGAACTTTTCCATGTTACTAGACTTCTAAATGCTTAAGGTAGGTTTAATCCTGATAGTAAAAAAAGCATACAGTTTAATAACAATTATATTGACTCTCTTTCAATGCATTAATAATCTAGAAAAAACAACTCATTTGGTTAATGTTTCTCTCCATGGCCTGGTTCCAAGTCATGGTCCAAAGAGACACCATGTGGCAAGGTTGCTGAAATTAAACTATTTTGCCAGTTTGGGAGATGAGGGACTACTTTCTTGAAATCTATCAAATGTTGGCATTTATGCGAAAAATATGCACTATAAGAATCAGTGAAATTCAATATTAATTCCTCCACATTAAGAGTCTATTTCAATTACTTTTTAACATTATTGTTAAGATGACATATCACTTAATTTACTTTCAAACTGTTGTTAATTTACTCCCAAATCCAATTTTCTGTTGGCTTCAATTGTGAGCTTTAAGCAAATCAATGCACATAACATACCAGCATGGTACATGAAAATAAGTTTGAATTGTTGATTGATGAAGCAAAAGCAAGTCATTTTATAAAAAAATGGACAACAAAACACAATAGCAAGCTCCCATGCTAATTTTCCCCTACAGGTGTGTGTGTGTGTGTTTGTATCTGATCTGTATCTCATATCTTTAGATTAACCACTGAAAGTTCATTTAACAATTTGAATAGACATTCACACATAAATCCAATGTTTGAAAATGATTCTCTGGTATAAGGATATATACTGTAGTTTTCTAGAATATCACCAGCAAAGTACTTTCAGCCTAATGAGCTTGAAAAGTTATCCTCTTGATTAGGACTCAGTTGGCATACATGCAATTAGTGCCAAGTTCATGTAGTGATGTGGGGCTAAATGGCATTAACTGTTAAATAAAACAGAAGCTTTAATCTTATGACTGTTCTGAAGAATGTATACATGGAGAGTATAGTAAAATTGTAAATAAAAAAACAGATGCAGAAAATGAAGAAACCTAATGCATCTTGAATCTCATTTATCAGCATTGACTATAAAGCAGAATTCTTAACTTCAGTCAAGTTAAGGACAGGTGAAATAATTATTGAGACTCCTTTTTGAATGAAGCCTTGATTTCAGAATGGATGTAATCCACCTATAAGAAAATACCTTGTATGAAAAACATTCTCTTCTTATAGATTTGAATTCTCCCAGGTAGACAGACATTTTTTTCCTGTTTAACATACTATAGAAAATCAAGTAAGAACAAAATCTAATGAGTTCTCACCATTTTGAGCAACATTTCCAAATTTCCCTCTGTAAAAACTTTGAGTTTGAAAAATGTGCATATTTTCCAAGAGGGATTAGAGTAAAAGACCTGTCCCTTACCTCTGTAGTGTAGAAACTCTTAACAATCCCACTTCTCTCCTATGTCAGTTTACAGTTTCCTCAAATCTTTCACCTTGGTTCAGATAAGGGAGGATAAGATGTAGCATGGAATATGAAATACTAGGTAAGCAACCTTTAAGTAAATGGGTTTTCACTTAACATTGGAGTCTGTATGCTTATTACTGATATGATAGTAGAGAAGATGATGAAGAAAAGTGGGTCAGGACATGTCACAAGAGAGTGAAGATAGGATTTCTTTCTTTTTTTAGGAGAGGTTTAGGAATTACAATATCTAAATTTCATTTAGCCTACTTATGAGTTTTTAAACACTAAATAAATGCCAGTCATGTTGCCACTTTTCATTAATGAGGTCAAAAGAGGCCCTGCAAAATAAATATCTGGAAATTACAAGCACCCCTAAGCTTTACTGCATTTATTCCTATGCTAGATTCTGTGCTTTAAATTTCCATGGAAATAGTTAGTTCTTATTTTATTTTGTTTTTGCAGTGATAATTTTAGATGAATGTGAGACAGTATTCTGCTTCACCCAATATATCCCATAAAGCTACTGTGAGGATATGGAAGAAGCCTCAAAGCAAGCAATTCCAGTTCCCTTATGGTACAATCCTGAATATACTGACTGCCTTCACCCCCTTATATATAACATCTAAGAACTATTCAACATGTTCTTTAAAGAAAACAAACATTACAGAAATTTTTAAGTATAAAAGAAATTACTGCTGAGTAAAGATGCATAAAGAAATAGCCTCAGAAAAGTCAAGCAAGCTAAATAAAGTCAATAGGTGTGAATTGGAGGAGAACAAGGAGATCAGTTTAGTCTAGGAGTTGGTGTTATTAATTTCATTGGGGCTTACAGGTTATGTATGTACAGGATTGTTTTCATAGGACCCTATATATAAAAAGTGTACAATCACTTTAAGATGTTCTGTATGTCTCTTACTAAGCAAAAACTGCCCTAACCATATATGTTCTTCCACTTTTCCCATCATTATATGAACAGAAAAAAATCCACAAGCAATAATCAAAAAGATGTCCAGGGAGTAGTTGTGAGTAATGAGGAGCAACAGCACTAACAGGGAATCAGTTCTCATTTGTAGGAAAAGAAGCAATACATGAAAAATCAGTATCTTCCAGACATGAGGGAAAATAAAGTTGAAATATGTATTATTAAATTAATAAATCTTTGCAGAAAAAAATAAGGCAAGCATGTATATAATTAAAGCTATATTATTAACAAGAGTGGTAGTTAATTAGGAAATTTAAAAAAAAACATTTTAATGGTATTTTAAGACATAATGAAACTGAGCATGATGTACATGCTGTGTGTCAATGCTGCTAACATCGAATGTTATTGCTTGACAAGAGATGAAGAAGTAGCTATTTCATATGTTAAACTTGTGTATTGCTTTAAGACTTGTGTATTGTTTTAGTTTAAAATTGGGGGAAGAGTAGGAATGCACTTTCAAGGCCATTTGTCTCTCTAAAGAAGATAAGATTTTGGTGGTTCTTCTAACGGAAGGGAAACTGATTCTTTAAATTAATTGGAGAATATGATTAATGACAAAATTAGAAAGGTGGAGAATTGTGTTTTAATATATTGTGCAAGGGGCAGAGATTTCAGATTCCAGATTCCTTCGAGCAAGCATTTGCCGGTGTATTAGGCTAATAAAGGACATTTAAGGTAAACAATGCCTCAGAGTCACTTGAAAAGCCCATAGGACGGAAACTTGACACTGTGTTTGTAATCTAAGGATGAATTGTATGCATAAATGGAAGCAGCAATTGTACAAAGAACTTCAGAGATTTAAACAGTATACCAGTACCATATAGATTTTTATATCTGTAAACATGATATAATATTTGATGTAAGTGTCAGATTGACCAGAATTGCACATTTTTATTTCTTTGATTTATTTGTATATGGCCACCCAATTCACTCTTGGCAATTCTGGATGACCCATAGAAGTAAAATCCCAAATACGAAACCCAATAAATCCTCACCCCACCCCTGGCAACAACAATCAAGCCACTTGATTGCAGAGAGTGGTGAGGATGGCCAAAAAGATCATTGGCAGTTCCCTCCCTCCCATCCAGGACATAGCACAGAAGCGTTGTTTGAACACGGTCCGTAAGATTATCTGGGACACTACTCATCCTCTTCACAACCTGTTTTCCTTGTTACTTTCTGGGAGGAGGCTTCGTGGTATCCATAGCAGAACATCCAGAATCAGCCATAGTTTCATTCCATACAGCATTAACCTTGTGAACTCTCAACCTTCCTCCTTCCATTATATATTAAAGATGGACAGTAGTTAATATTTTATTGTTATGTATATGTAGGGGTGTGGGTCTATACATATGTTGTATAAAGTATGTTTTAGGTGTGTTTTACTTTGAGAGCAGGCAACTAAATTTCATTTTTGATGTGTGCCATTGTGCCCACAGTAAAAAAAAATGACAATAAATATTATCTATCTTTCTATGGACTGCCAATTATCCCAGGGTCCCTAGGTCCACTAGCAAAATCATGTCTTCAAGGCCTTTTGAAAGAGTATGAAAGTGGAGGCCAGTCATATCTCTGCATGAATGATGTTCCACAGGAAAGGAGCCACCACAGAGAAGACCATTCTTTATCCCATTAGATGGACCTCCTTAATAGAGGGGACCTGTAACACCTGCCTCCCCACTCTGAAAAGACCCTGGAAAGACAGTTCTCCAAATAACCTGGCCCCATTAAGGGTAACAATTAAAGGTAATATTAAAGGTAACAACACCTGGAAGCAAATTGATAACCACATCTCCTACAAGAGATGTGACATATACAAATCTGGACTCACATAAAACCATAGAGGCCACCATGTTTTGAACCAATTGAAGCTTCTACATATTGCTCAAGAGCAGTGCCATGTAGAGAGCATTGCAGCAGTCAAGACAGGAGTATAAATGACTGTCAGAGGGCTGGTTGGCACAGAAAAGTGCATAACTAATATACAACCTGTAGTTTTCAAAAGCCATTCTGGTCATGACTGCCAAGTGCTCCTTGAGCAGGAGTTGTGAATCCAGGAGAATCCCTAGATTATGAGTGGATCCATCTGGGGTAGTGCAACCATAACCAAGACCAAAGTTGGCAATTCTTCATATATCAAAGAACCCCAAAGCCAGCACCATTCCATCTGGTCAGTGTTCAGTTTCAGCTCATTGCTCCCTATTCATCTCTTAACAACTTCCAGGTATTACAAAAGGGAGGTCATGGCATTGCTTAATTCACCATGGACTGAAACATACACCTGAGTATCATGAGCATACTGATGATATTTCACCCCCAGGTATAGATGATCTCACCCAGTGGCTTCATATACTATACATTAAACAGAAGTGCAAATGTTGCCAAAGCAGAATAGCTGACTGAAGCTCTAAAAGAATTCCTAAGCAAATAGGTTTACTTCAAGAGATTTTTGTATTTTTTTTCTATATAGATCATCATATATTCCTATGATGTTTCCATCTCAGTATTAAAAGCAAAGATTCAAAATACAATTCATGCCTTTATAGGTATTGGTATGTTTTATTTCTATATTTCACCAAATATTTTATTCTGTTACCTGATATTTCAATTATTTGATCATAGACCTTTTATGGTTTCATATTTTGATCTATCTCTTCTCATTTCTCATGTTCTGGGATATTTTAGAGATCTTCCTGAAGGAGATGTTTTTATACAATGGGCTCACAGAAGGTTGTGTTGCTCAAGTAATTTCATGACTGGCTGTATATGTAGTTACCTAGTCCAAGCACAGAAAGAAATAAAAAAAATATTCCATTATAATTCAAACTGTAAAACTGGTTTAGTTTTTAAATAAAAGTTAGGAGTTGTGATAAACATCTATAAAATCAAGAGTAATAAGAAGATAATTTATTCTCTCTCATGTAGTACTTGAACTTAATTTTCTGAAAGCTTTAGAAATGCACAATTCTTTTGAAATTTATCACTACTAGATTTTTAAGTCTAAAGCCATCTTAGGGCTTTGGAGATGAGAATAATTCTTCTGGCTTTTGGGACTAGAAGAGAAAATATTTAGCAGAACAAGTAGGATGATGAAACCATAAAGTGGATGATTGACAATCTCCATAGACATTTGGTTCATTAAGTAGTTACTATGGTGAGCAACCATTCTCCAGAAGACAAACTAATAATATTCTTTTTGGTATTCCTATATAGAATACCAAGACAGTCCCTGTTTCCTTCAGATAATTTTGGTTTGGTTTTGGTTTGGTTTTTTTTTAGCAGGTGGGTACATTTTCAAATAGAATATTAAACTGAAGCCCACCCACCTGCCTATCTTCTAAAGAAAGCCTCTGGGACTTTACTTTGATTTACCAGAAAATAAAGAGTAGCAAATAATAGTGGTGGTAGAGATTTGTGCTTTGATGAGTAAGTTTCCTATCTATTTATTTTTAATAAGAAGAATGCATAACAAAATTAAAATCAGCTTGATGTGTATTAAGGGAAAACCTAGCATGTTTCCACAGCAAAACCCCAGCCTGTAGTAACATGAACCTATTTGCCTACATTTGGAGCAGTAATAGCTAAACTATTCATGAGAGTACCTCATTGGAAAATTTCTCCTTATTTAACAGCAAATGAATTAGATGTTTGCATCATTTTTGTCCTAATTTCCATGTATCATTTGTAAAAGGAAAGCATTATAAAGCAAATTTGTAAGATTGTTTAGTTCTCTAATGACACATTGTGTCAAAAGGATTTATGTAGCTTATCTGCTAAATATCTCAAAGCAGGCTGCTTCTAACAGAGATCTTTTAAAAAGCTTAGGTTTTGAACTTTCAGGGAAAAGATCATTTCTGAGAATGCAGCAAATGTATTGGCCAACAACAGATATACAAAATATGTTAGCTAAGTGACCCATGTATCTTTTGCTGTCACTTAAGAAGTACCTCCTTGACTATTTACAGTGATAAACTGTCATTACTTCCAAAACGTTTTTTAAAAGAAAAAAATACATATTTCAAGATATAGTCCAGGTAGATTTCTCCCCAATCTCTCTTTGTTTTAGCAGCTTAAGTGCTTTGGAGCTCTATTGGATCAGACCAAAAGACTACATAATCCAAGCCATCATTTATAATGGCCAAATAGATGCTTAGGGCAAATCCACAAGCACAACATAAAACCAGTAACAAATCTCTGCTTATGTTCCTTTCCCCTGCCTTGTTTTCAACAACTATCTTTTTTTTTTATTAAAGAGTTTTACAAAAACAAAATTTTACAATATATCCCCAAATCCCTCCCACCCCAAACCCACCCACTTCCCCCCCACACTTCCCAGAGCTAAATACAGGATTATAGTTACAATAATCATATTCTAAATAAAAATTATGCATAATATACAATTAACCAAATTCATAATGTGCTTTAACTCCCCTTTAATATAACTACAAACAACGTACCAATAACAATATCCCACTAAAATCTACTCATAAGCTAAATGGAACTTTTTAGTTCCATTTTTGTTCTGAATATAATTTATCCATCTCTTCCAAACTGAAATATATCTTTCCTGTGAATGATCTTTCAAATAAGCAGAAATCTTAGACATTTCTGCAAGATTCAAAACTTTAAACACCCATTCTTCTTTAGTGGGCAAACTATCCTTCTTCCAATATTGTCCCACCAGTAACCGTGCTGCTGTTATCATGTTCAACATCAAGTTAGTTTCTTTAACATCACAATCTACAACAATACCCAGTAAAAACAATTGCGGAGAAAACTTTATCTTTCTCTTAAAAATCTTTTGAATGTTCCACCAAATTTTAATCCAAAAAGCTTTTATATTTATACAAGTCCACCACATGTGAAAATAGGTAGCTTCTAAACTACCACACCTCCAACATTTAGACTGTAAATTAGGATACATGTTGGACAACTTCTTGGGATCCAGATGCCATCTATAAAACATTTTATAAAAAATTTCTCTTAAATTTTGAGCCTGGGTAAATTTAACATTTCTGACCCAAATTATCTCCCAGGTGTCCAACGAAATTGGTTCCTGAATATTTTGTGCCCACTTTATCATGCAGTCTTTAACCAGTTCCGTTTCCGAATCCAATTCAATTAAAGCATTATATATCCTCTTTATATGTGCACAATTTAAATCTCTAATTTGCTTTACTAAATTTTGATCTGTAATTGTGATGCCAACCTTTTGATCTGACTTCCACCTAGCTTTCAATTGGGTATATTGAAACCAAGAGTAACTTATGTTTTCTGGTCTTAACTCCTCTAATGGTTTAAGTTGCCAATCATTCCCTTGCAATCTAAGTAATTCCTTATAAGAAACCATATCCATACTCACTCCCATAGATACGCCCTCTATTGCGTGTCCAGGAATTCCCCAAATCGGTATTTTATAATTTAACTTATAATAATACTTTTTCCAGACACGCAATAAAGCACTTCTAAGAATATGGGATTTAGAAGTGTTTTCAACAACTATCATTGAAAGGGCATAATCTGTGTTATGTGTTTGTTTGGGTATGTTTGAGTATGTGTATAGACAGTATGATTAGCAGTATTTGATAATTTGCCCCACATATATTTTTATAACCCCTTCCTATAGGGCACATTAATGAATTATCTAGTACAAATTCATACTGTAGACCCATTCTCCAATCTAGGCATGCTGGCTTGAGGAGTCAGACAGGCATCCTGACCCAGGGCCCAGCAAACTAGAGGCAGCCTGACTTCCACAACCCTCTCTCTGTGTCCTTCCAGCCCCACAGCACACCCCAGTGACCTGCCCCAGGCGGAGGACTTGATCAACATTCCTTCCCCAGAGAGATCCCTTCCCCTGCCTCCTACTAACCTGGCAGTCCATCTGGTGGAGGACAAAGGGCCTGGAGCAACTACAAAAGGAACTGGTGACTGTGAGAAATTGGTGGTACCAAAATCTGTGGAGGGGAGTAACACAGCAGCAGAATCAGCAAAGGGGAAAAATGCAGCAGCAGTAGCAGCAGAGGCACTTTGAGTTAGAGAGCTCTGATCTCTAAAGCTGAATGGCTGGCTGAGTGGAGCAGACCAGACAGTGGAGCTAAGCCAACTGGAAAGCTGAACGGAGGCCTTACCAGAGCAGAGACAACAAGAGGCCAGAGCAGCAAATAATGGAAGTGAAGGCAACAATTAAGTATGAGGTCCCAATAGGAAGGGAGGGAAGACCCCAGTAGAGAATAAAAATAAAGACAGGAGAGAAAATAAAAGATAAATAAATAAGCAAATAATAAGGACAAGAGTGGAACATTGGAAATCAGGGAAGAACAGAATTAATAAAGAGACAAATCTTAAAAGGCAAATCTTAAAGCATAAGGTAGGGAGAAATTGGAGCTCAAAAACATTAAAAAAACAGAGGGAAGAAAAGGATAAATAAAGCTAACATAATAGTAAGAAAGTTAAATAAATAACAAGGTAGAAAAATGAGCACAAACAGGCAAAAAGGATTTTAAAAATAGGCATAATTACCTAGAACAGAGAAGGCGTCAGGACCCACCCCAATCCACATATTAGGAAATAAGAACTCTTGGAGCCAGGTTTGTCCAAAAAGAAAAGTTTACTAGGATGAGATCGGTTGTGGCAATACAAGACGGGATCTGACATTGAGTTACATTTCAATCCGATATAAAGCATTCCCGTTTCAGCCCCCTTCCCTCAATCCATTTGGTCAGGCTCACATCATTTACTTAAGTGTCAGGCCCTTCCGTGGGAAAGGGAAATCTTGTGTTTATTGTTATTGCTTCTTCCTTTCCGTTGCAAATAGAGATGCAACCCAGATCTCTCTCTCCCCCTGTTCCCCCCAGATCAAAAGCTTCCCTGGTCTTTGAAAACAGCCTACTGCAATCTGAATAATCATCCTCTCCCCCCCCCCTTGGAGAGATGGCAGGATCCCCAGAATAAGCACAATATTCTAACCATACATTTATGAAATGTGATATAAATGGATTCTGACAGAAGGTAGAAACAAGGCTAACAGCAAAGCACTCCACTGACCAAAAAAAGAGGAATTTTCAAACAACAAACTCATGGAACAGGTGACTGATACTATTGTGGTATGAAATACATGTTCCATGTATGTGCTTATGCACAAAGAACACCCAAATTATACACACATTAAATGTAAACTATGTGAACTACTAGAGGAAAAAGTAAGGGACTTAGAGGCAACTCTAGCCAAACTCCAATCTATGCAAGAAAGCTATACCAAAACTGAACCAAATAATGAAAAATAACTCCTAGAGGATTTGACCCTACTGATAAACCCTTTGAGAAAGACAAATGGAGGTTTGTCACACATAGAAAGAAATCAAAGAAAGAAGCAACATACATCTAACAAACCCTTACCACCCAATCTAACCCAAACAGAAGCAGTCCCATTAAAACTGAAAAATCCAATTTCTCCCCTAGATGGAAATATGCAGATCCACAATCTCCCCCTTAAAGAAAACACCTAGCAAAAAAACACCAAATATCCCTTTAAAAAGTCACATCAACAAACACACCTGAGATAAACAGAAAAGCACCCCAGACTGCACACCCCAAAAAAGGAAGGCAAGTGTTGGTAATAGGAGATTATATCCTCAAAGGAACAGAATCAGCCTTCTGTAGATTGGGCATACAATCCAGAGAGGTATGTTGTCTCCCTGGAGGAAAAATCAAAGATATGGCTGAGAACCTAACCAAAATAATTAGGCCCACAAATTACTACTCTTTCCTCCTCCTTCACATTGGGATGAATGACACAACAAAGAACCTGAGTACAATATTGAGAGATTATAAGCAACTAGGCAATAAAGTTAAGGAGCTAGCAGCATAAATGGTGTTCTCATCAGTACTCCCAACAAAAGGTCAACCCCCATTGAGGGGAAAAAGAATTCTAGAAATAAACCACTGGCTAAAGGGTTGGTATCTTCAAGAAAATTTTTGTTTCCTGAACCATGGACTGCATTTCTTATGTGAAAGGACTATTGGCAAGGGATGGGCTGCACCTCATGAAAACAGGGAAAAATGTACCCAGAAAAAAACTGGCCCAAATCATCAGGATGGCTTTAAACTAAAATTGAGGGGGAAGGGTGACCAGTCTTTAGAATCTCTAGAACACAAAACCAGTCATAAAACCCAAGAAAACAAATCAAACAATGAAGCAGGTAATGATGGGGGGGGGGAAGAAAAACTCAAACAACAATCAGGAGATGCAGGAAACATACCCATGGACAGGCATAAAAGCCTTAAATGCTTATATTGTTGTTAGCTGTGTAGTCGTGTCCGACCCATCGCGACCCTATGAACAACGTTCCTCCAGGCCTTCCTGTCCTCTACCATCTTCTGGAGTCCATTTAAGCTCACACCTACTGTTTCAGTGACTCCATCCAGCCACCTCATTCTCTGTCGTCCCATTCTTCTATTGCCCTCAATCTTTCCCACCATTAGGCTCTTCTCCAGTGAGTCATTAGGTGGCCAAAGTATTTGAGTTTTAGCTTCAGGATCTGGCCTTCTAAAGAGCAGTCAGGGTTGATCTGCTCTAGGACTGACCAGTTTGATCGCCTTCAAAGGCCTCAATTCTTTGGCGTTCAGCCTTTTTTATGGTCCAGCTTTCACTGCCATACATTGCAACTGAGAAGACCATAGCCTTGACTATACACACTTTTGTTGACAGGGTGATGTCTCCGCTTTTTAGTGTGCTGTCTAGATTTGCCATGGCTTTCCACCCCAGGAGCAAGCATCTTTTAATTTCTTGGCTACAGTCCCCATCTGCAGTGATCTTGGAGCCCAGGAAAATAAAATCTGTCACTACCTCCATTTCTTCCCCATCTATTTGCCAGGAATTGACAGGGCCGGATGCCATGATCTTGGTTTTCTTAATGTTAAGTTTCAACCCAACTTTTGCACTCTCCTTCTTCACCCACAACAAGTGGCTCTTTAGTTCTTCTTCACTTTCTGCCATTAGAGTGGTATCATCTGCATATCATAGGTTGTTGTCTTCTGGCAATCTTAATTCCAACTTTTGATTCATCTAGCCCTGCCTTTCTCATGATGTGCTCTGCATATAAGTTAAATAGGCAGGGAGACAGTATACAGCCTTGCCGGACTCCTTTCCCAATTTTGAACCAATCAGTGGTTCCGTGTCCAGTTCTCACTGTTGCTTCTTGGCCCACATATAGGTTTATCAAGAGACAAATAAGATGGTCTGGTATGTCCATCTCTTTAAGAACTTGCAACAGTTTGTTATGATCCACACAATCAAAGGCTTTAGCATAGTCAATGAAGCAGAAGTAGATGTTTTTCTCTCTAGCTTTCTCCATGATCCAGCGTATGTTGGCAGTTTGATCTCTAAATGCTTATATACAAATGCTCAAAGCTTGGGGAACAAACAGGGTGAACTAGAAGCAGTGGTACATGAGGATGGGTCAGTGGTGGGATTCAAATATGTGAACAACTGGTTCTCTGTGTGGATGCTGCTTCTAGAAGTCCATTCTGGGCCTGGGCAACAACAAAAGAATAGCTACCAGTTCTGCTGAAGTGGTGTGAACCAGCTGAATCCCACCACTGGGATGGGTATGATATAGTTGGCATTACAGAAACCTAGTGGGATGAAACCCATGACTGGAATGTACTGATGGAAGGGTACAAATTGTTCAAAAGAAATAGATCTACAAAAAGAGGAAGGGAAGTTGCACTATATGTAAGAGAACACTACATATCTACAGAAATGCACATGATCAAAGATAAAATCCCTCCAGAATGTATATGGGTCAATATAAAAGGGGGGAAAGTGACATTGCCATAGGTGTGTATTACAGACCACCCAACCAATCAGAAGAAATAGATGAACTCTTTGCCAACCAGTTAACAAATGTTTGTAGGAAGCATTCTACAGTAGTAATGGGAGATTTCAACTATCCAGATATCAACTGGGAGACCAATTCTGCAGCAAGTGGGAGATCAAACAGATTCCTAAGCAACCTAACCAACAACTTTGTCATCCAAAAGGTGGAGGAGGGAACTAGAAGTAAAGCTATACTGGACCTAATTCTTACTAATAGAGAAGAAGTGCTAGAGGGAGTTGAGGTTGCCGGAACCTTGGGTGAAAATAAACATGTC
Organism: Vipera ursinii; assembly: GCF_947247035.1. NCBI lineage: Eukaryota > Metazoa > Chordata > Lepidosauria > Squamata > Viperidae > Vipera > Vipera ursinii. The sequence continues at coordinate 322,972,732 of NC_139512.1, read as the reverse complement.
ATATTGGAATTCAATATAATGAAAACATAGGCAATAGATAATAATCCAACCTGTGTCTTCAATTTCAAAAGAGCTGCTTTTAACAAACTCGGAGAAGGAAAGATTCCATGGATGAAAATCCTAAAGGGGACAACAACTCAAGGAGTGTGGAAAACTCTGAAAAATGCCATCATAAAAGCCCACGCAAGCACAATACCACTGAAAAAGAAAAACAAGATATTCAAGAAGAAACCAGCATGACTGCACAAAGATCTCTCTGACAAACTGAATGACAAAAAGGACAAGTACAAAAAATAGAAAGAGGGACAAATAATTAACGCTGCTTGTCAGCAGACAGCCAGAACATGCAAAGATGAAGTCAGGAAAGCAAAGACTCAGAATGAATGAAGATTTGCAACAGAAATCAAGGACAATAAAAAAGTTTCTTTCAGCATATTAATAACAAGAAAAAAGTAGGTAGGTCCACTAAAGAGAGAAGATGGCAGAGAAATAACAGACATTACAGAGAAAGCGGAGCTGCTTAATTCATTCTTTGCATCAGTCTTCACACAAAAAGAAATTATAGCCCAACATACCAAAAAAAAACCTACTGCAAAAGACAGACTAGAAACAAAAATTAAAATAAGCAAGAAAATGGTAAGAGAACATCTATCCGACCTTTATGAATATAAATCATCAGGATCTGACAGATTACATCCCAGAGTTCTGAAGGAGCTGGCAGATGTTATTTCAGAACCATTGCACCATATTTTTCAAAACTCCTGGAACACCAGAGAAGTACTTGAGGATTGGAGATGTGTTTCCCATCTTCAAGAAAGGAAGAAAAAAAAAACAGACCCAGGAAACTACAGACGAATCAGTCTAACATCACTACCTGGGAAGAGCCTGGAAAAGATAATCAAAAACCTGTTCTGCATACAACTAGAAACAAACAAAGTTATAACTAGAAGCCAACATGGGTTTTTAAAAAATAGAACATGCCAAATCAATCTTATTTCATTCTTTGATAAAGTGACTAAATTAACAGACCAGCAAAATGGCATCGACGTAGTATACTTAGATTTCAGTAAGGCATTTGACAAAATACAGTAGATCACAACCTACTTCTTCATAAGCTGGAAACAGGCAGAATAGACAACATCACCACCAGATGGATTTGTAGTTGGCTGACAAACCATACTCAATGAGTAGTCCTCAATGGTACTAGATCCACATGGAGAAAAGTAAGCAGTGGTGTACCAGAGGCACAGTTTTAGGCCCAGTACTCTTCAATACATATCTTCATCAATGACTTAGATGGTGAAAATGAAGAGGAACTCGTCAAATTTGCAAATGACACCAAACTGACACGAGTAGCCAACACCCCAGAAGACAAACTCAGGATCCAAAAAGATCTTGACAAACTTGAACAATGGGCCCTTCTCCACATGAGAAAAGCAAAGTTTTAGACTTAGGCAGGAAAAATCAAAGGTATGAGTACAGATTAGGTGAGACCTGGCTCAAAAACAGTAACTGTGATTTGGCACATAATCATCAAATTATTCAGTTTTGGCTCCTATTCAAAAAATGTAAATATAAAAAGCACCAGGTAATGATTTTTTTTTTACTTCTACTATTTAATTTTAATTCCACAAATGAAAATGTATAAGGGAAAAAGCAATCAATCCAGTTCTAAACAAATTAAATTAAAATTAAATTAAATCTAATTAGTTAACTGAAAGATTTTTTTATTTCTTAATAAAAACAAGGAATCTAGTAAGCAATAGCAGACTTAAACATCTATATTTAGAAGTCTGTAAGACATGCTAGACAACAGGGAGAGACAAAGTGATTGATGACTAAACTAGAATATGTGCTTAAATTGCATGTTGATGTGATAATACCTACTCACTTTCCTTTTCCATGCTTTATTTAGAACCCCTTTCTGTGACTTTCAAAAGCATGCCTAAAATGGGAGAATACATACTGAATTCTGCCAGTAATATAAAACATTTTTTATTAACTTCCAAAATACTTTAGCCAGTTTAAAAAAAATACAAATGAGATACTTGATTTTAAAGTATTAGAAATGATACACTTGGGAGAAACCCCTATGTAATGCAAATCAAAAGGAAAACCAAAAAATAAATAAATACTAAAAATAAAAAAAGATAATCATTAGAGTTTAGTACAGACACTTCCTCCATAATCTTTATTTTTAAAAATAACTTTTATTGAAGAATTTTGCAATACTAAAAATGTCAGAAATAAAGAAAAGAATAAAAAAGAGAACAAATAAAAATTAAAAAAATGAAAATATTTTTAAAGGACAGGGGAAAAAAGGAAAAGAAATAAAAAAGAATACTTAAAGGAGCAATTCCCTGCTTTCCTTGCAATAAATTAAAGCAAATTAATAGTTTCCCAACCGATACGTGGGAACATACACGATTCTCTTCTTACAATAATTCCCACCCCCCTCATTTCTATCCAGATATCAGCAGAAAATCATTAAGAGGTTTCCAGAATTTTATATATTCCAGAATTTAAATTCTATTTTAAGTAGAATGACTTTATATTTCTCCCTTTTACCTGTAATAGTCTCAATATTTCATTTGTCAGGCTGCAGTCTTACAGATGAATTGCCATTTTAACTTTCTCCCATTTCAAAGATTTTTTTCCAGTTCCACTGGAACTGTAGTCCCCTTTAATTTAATAATTTAATTTGTATACCACCCTTCTCCCTTCTGTTTCCATTTCTGTATTCACAAAATCTAAAGTTTCTTTCTATCATTAATTTCTTTCCTTATATATTAAACAATTCCCTGAAAAATGTTTTCTTTATTCAATTTTTCAAAGCTCTTAACAAAAGTCTTAATATTCCAAAGTTGTCTGGCCCATTAATCCATTTAACCATTTCTTAAGCTTTCCCATTTATTTTATGTTCCTCAATTCTTTACACTGCAATATTTTTTTTCTTCTATTTTGGAATGAAGTTTTATTCACCAAGTAGATTTTCAGACTTGTTTGGAAGACCTCTTTTAATTTCAAAATAATAGTAAATCCAAAAGTGATTAGAAAGTGAGGTTAGATGAATGTAGTGTCCTTATAGACTCTGCCACGTAGGAGTTCTTGACGGCTTTCTGTCAGCCTCCCAAGTAGACCAGACAGGAAACATAACAAGATGAGCTAATTCTACTTCATCATAGGGCTACATTAACAGAATCTTGCAAGTTTTAAAGTACAATCATCCTACTGTCTCTTTTACTACCTCATAAATTAGGACAGATGCTTTCTAAGCTTTAGAATAATTAGCTGTGGGCTCCTCCTCCTTTTATCTGATCATTTCCTAGGTGTCATTTCTTCCCATTGTTTCCCAAGGTTGTTCCCACATACCATCACTCTTACCTCCTTGTGCTCAGACCCAGCTGATGCACAACTGTGCAATCTGTTGTCCTCTATTTGGAGACATCAGATTCGCATTTTCTTCACCTTGAAGTCCATACTCACCTTTAAAAAAAAAATCTAATTTTAGGAATATAATTTAAAAACCCATTAACATCCTAAAATTTAGTTTTCTGAATCTGGTTCACCATACTGTAGTAGTAATATCTAACAAAATAAGAAATCTATAAGTAAACAAAAGTGTATTAATTAATAGCAGAATGAGAAATATTTTAGAGACAGAAAAAGAGAGAGAAAATGCAACTGTGTAGTAGTTTAAAATGTCAGATTACCTGTTATTAGCAGCTTCATATAATATAGGGGTCCTATGTTGTAAAACAATATTCTCAACTGGTGGTAAGCATACTACAAATAGGATTCATTAGTTCAGTTGGGACAAATAGGTCACTGAAATTTTAAATTTTCCATTCTTTTATGCTTTCTCCCTTAAGTACTTAGTGAAGTAATTTATGGCACTTAAAATATGAATAATTGAGAACAATAGTTTACAATAAGCATTCCTAAACTTTTTACCATCTTGCCTCCATTCAGTGAAATGGACACAACTCCACTAAAATCCAAACTGAACACAAATGAACCATAAAAACAATACAATGAATAATTGAGTAAGGTAGATGTAACTTTATAACAATGTAACTAAATGGTTTTTTGTACCTCCCTGAACTCTGTTTGGATCTCCCCAAAGGAGGTCCATCCCACATTGAGGGAAAACCTAGTTTGGAACAAAAATTCTCCCAACATGGAACCTTTCAGATGCATTAAATTCCCAGCCAGTTTGGTTGTCGACATGCCAGCTGATAATTCAAGCAGATGTAGTTTAACATATTTGGAGAATACCAGGATCAGAGAGGATTGATCGATTTCTATTTATATGACCTTCTGTCATTCCTCTGTATAATAGTAGAACTGACTGGCTTGGAAATGGCTTCTCTGTCCTTTGGATAAAATACAAGAAACTTGGCTTCTTCATAGTAGGTGTCATGGTTCCGATTAATGAGACAGTTCAAACAACATTCAGGCATTGTTTTTCTAAAAGTCTATAATAATGAGAACAAAGCATCGACACTCATGGATGGATGCCAGAATCTGAATTCTCCTCCCCTAAACCCATCATTATCATGCACAACTCCCTCCCTTAATTACACGTCATTATTCACATTCTCCAATTAGCCCAAAATGCAAGCTTCACTTTTGTTATCTTGCACGCCATTCTTATCTAATTTATATATCTGGTTAGCATACCTCTCCCCACAACTTCTTCATATTCAGAGCAAGCAGTTTAAAGAAAAAGGCTGCCTCTTATATTGTCAGAGCAAACACATCCAATGTTTGCAGCATTGACATCTGCCCCCCCCTTACAAGAAGGATAGACCCTGTAATGTAAACAAAAGCATAAATCGAGGATTAACTTTTGGTTTGTTGGGGTTTCTTTCATGAAACTTTTTGATGAGTCGGTCAGACTTCACATTGCTAGATTTCACCCAAGTAGCTTCAGACAGCAAGTACCCCTTCCATTGTATTAGGTACTGCAATTTCCCTTTAAAGATTCTAGAGTCAAGAATGCTTTTCACTTCATAGTGTCTCTGACCCACTACTATGAGGGGCTCAGGTGCCTTCTTAAGGGGAGGTCTTAAGGTGGATCCCCGAAAAAGTTTCAGTAGGTTGCAATAGAAGACAGGGTGAACTTTCCCTAAAAGTCTAGGGAGTTTTAATTCTACTGTGATGGGATTAATGATCCTTACAATGGGGAAAGGCCCCAAGAATTTTGGTCCTAATTTCTTGCTGGGTAACTTCAGGCGTAAGTATTTAGTTGACAGGTAAACATTTTCTCCAACTTGGAATGTTCTTTGGGGAGCCCTCTTTTTATCAGTCTGTTTTTTATAAGTCTCAGAAGTCTTTTTTAATGCCATTTTCGTGTTTCTCCAAACTTCCTCCTACCCCCTCCCCATTGATCAAATGTCTGGGAAGCAGAGGGCACCTGAGGGTATTCAGGCATTGGGATGAACTCTTTTCCTGTGGCTACTATGAAAGGCGTGTAGCCGGTGCTGCTGTGAACAGAATTATTGTAAGCCACCTCGGCGAAAGGGAGGAGGTCAGTCCAGTTTGTCTGTTGGTAGGAAACATAACATCTGAGGTATTGCTCCACCATTTTGTTAGTGGATTCTGCAGCTCCATTGGTAGATGGATGAAAAGCAGATGATAAGCCTTGAGATGATCCAATTAATTTAAGGAAATTCCTCCAAAGTTTTGCTGTGAACTGTACTCCTCTATCCAAAATTATTTGCTTAGGGGTGCCATGTAGTTGGTAGATATGTTTCAGGAACAGTTTAGTCAGTCATTGGGCAGATGGGAGTCCTTTGCAGGTGATAAAATGAGCCTACTTCGAAAATAGGTCTATCACAGTCCCAGTCATTTTTGGGGTCACCAGGAAGCAAATAAATTTCCAGTGCTCACCTATTTCTAGGCATAGGGGCTCCGTTAATTGCATGACTAAAGTCCCTCCCTTCAGGGAGCCATCGGCTTGCTAGAACCTCACAGGTTTGGAGAGCAGTTTTGCTCGTATGCCCAGGTTCATGGCAAATGGCAAACTAATGATGCATCAGGAGCATCCAGAATCAACTAGCACCTTTAAATCTACCTGCGTACCCGACTTAGGGATTATGAACTTGGCAGGTAGTGAAAAAGGTGGGATGTGTCGGCTCACCATCGGGTCATTCTCTCCTTTGTTGTTGCTGTCGAAAGAGGGTAGAATGGGGGAGGATCCAGCCTTAGTTCCAGCATCCTCCCATGTGGGGGATGTGACCTGGGCAACAGTCTCCTGCGTCATCCGGTTGGATTTCTCTCCCATTAGCCGCTGTGCAGGTTTCTTTCTCACTGCTGGTCCTGGTCTGTTCTGTGGTTGGAGGTAGGGGACTGGGCATTTTGCTGCTCAATGTCCCTGCTGTCCGCACTGGAAACACTTAATTGCTGGGCCTACAGGTGGCCTGGGTCTTTCAGCCATCATGGTAGCTGGAGATTTTCATGGTGGTGATTGCCATTCGGATTGTTCTGAGCTCACCTCAGCTTCAGGTGGGAGAGGCTTCTTATAGCAGGCGAGCTGAATATCTAATCTTACCGCTGCCTGGTACCATTCTTGCAGCTGGTCAGGTACAGCCCAGTATATGCAGGCCTGAGACAGGTGGTCATCCAACCCTTTCCTGAAATGATGAATTATGGATTGCTCAGGCCATCTCCCTATCCAACTGACTATTTTGCGAAACTCCCGCACATACTCCAGGGCAGGCCGGCCAGCTTGTTTTATCTTGTGGATCTGTTCTTCTGCTTTGAAGGCAATGGATGGGTCCTCAAATCTCTCTCTCAGCCCTAGGAGGAAGAGGTGGGAGTCCTCCAATTCAGGGACTTGCTCATTATAATAAATTGTTTAACCATTTGGATGCTTCTCCCTCTAGGCTGGATGTAATCACATGGACCATAGCACCTGGGTCCGGGTAGAGATAGGCCCAGCAATTCAAATGAGAGCGTACTTAGATTAGGAAAAAATAAGTTTCTCTGGGTCCCCATCAAAGGTTGCTCTGAAGGCTGGGGCCATCATTGATTGCTGGGGCCCCCACTGCTGCTGGCCCCACTGGTCCTGCTCTATGTTCAGGGATTGCACATTCAGGCCCTGCTGCTGCCACTTCCGTTATCTTGCGCACCTTATCTAATTTATACATCTGGTTAGTATACCCCTCCTCGCAACTCCTTTATATTAAGAGCAGGCAGTTTAAAGAAAAAGGCTGCCTCTTATATTGTCAGAGGAAAAACATCCAATGTTTGCAGCATTGACAGTAGGGTAATTTACTAGAACTATACACAAAATCTGCATCTACACTCTTAGCTGCAATTTTTTCTCCTATTGGGGTACAATAATAATGGGCATTATCTGCAGTAGCTGTTATAGTGTGTTTGTGTTTGTGTATCTTATGATTTGGAAAACTTAGCAATCAATATATTAAATATCAAATTCCAAGAAAGAGATGCGGTCAAGATGAAGGCATAATAATATTTGGATAAAGGCAGTCAGTTAAATGAAAACCCATCTCTGATCAGAGAACTTTCTAAAACTTTCTAGAACTTTCAGCCATCTTGTTAAAACTAAGCAAGTCTTGATTGAAGAGAATCTCATGCATATAAAAGAAAAGTAAAACATAAATACTAAACTAAGTAATATGCCACCATCACTTTTGGAAGATACTTAATACTAATGGTAATAAGTAAGCTTTCTTATGCTCCTATATGTATCATCATCGTTTACCAAAACAGTGGATCATCGCTGTGCTTTAAAAAAAGGAACACATTATGGGTTAATAATAGGTTAAGTATGAACCTTATATAAATCAAATAAATTATTTCTGTTATTGATGTGCTGATGCATTATTTTCACAAGGAATAACAGTACAGCCTGGTGGGCTAACAGAAGTGGTGCAACCACCATCACTTATCTTCGTAATTAAAATATGAACAGGCAACAAGCAGCCACAGATGTAAGCACAATTGATGGCAAAATGGCAAAGCGTGTGTCACAATGCAAGTTTAGCCTTTTCATATTTATGCTGATATCACAACACATGTTTTTGTCACACGTGCGCTTTGCCACCCATCTGCATCTGCCTATGGGAATAGCAGAAATACAAGACTAGTATAAAATAGTGTGGAATGCTGAGCAAGCCATGCCAATGATAATCTTTATGTCCAGAAAGTAATATATTAGCAATTTCCTTCCCTTCATTTTTTTTTTGCTTTTTATAGTAGTGAGGAAATATATGACTATCTTTCCAATTCAACTAGTATTTTTATATATACATATATATCATCTTAAATATAATCTATTTTAAGAAAAGATTGGACAGCCATTTGTCTGAAATGATATAGGGTTTCCTGTCTGAGCTGGGGGTTGAACTTGAAGACCTCCAAGGTATCTTCCAACTCTGTTATTCTGTTATAACCAGTTTCAAAGAGCAGCAGGGCTCCTGTACTGTTAATACTCACTGCTGCTGGTGCTGATTGAAGAATAAAAAAGAAATCCTAGTGCAAATTGTTATGGGGGACTCTCTACACCTTCCTGCTAAAAGGTATTTTGTCAACTAATTGCAGGTAGTTTTGGTTCATTACCTCTCATGGGGAAAAAAAGTTAATTAACAAGATGATGCATTCTGAGGAGGATAATTTATCCTTACTATTATTGTTGGTGATATTAATAGAAGCCATTTCAGGAGGGTGCATTAAAGGAAAACATTATCCGTAAACAGCACACCAACTCATTAGTATGTAGATGGTCCTTTGATTAGCTAAGGATTCTGCTAGAACACTGTTACGTACCTTGCCCGAATTGGAAACTATGGACATTTTATGAGCATTTTATGAGTTGCAAAATGCATCTTAACATTCTAAAGGCTTGGGTGATAATGTGTAATTTCATTCCACCCTTAAACAAATTTTATATGGGTTAATTTAGGTGGAACATACATTAAAATGTAAGCTAAAGAACTTTTTCCACCATTCCAAGTAGCAAATGGGAATTTTTATTAGAGGAATATAGCTGAATGAGGCATTCCTTCTCTTAAACTGGAGCTGACAAGCATGTGCCTCCTCATTTTCTCAATCTTATACTTAGGTAAAATGGAGGACATTCTCTGGCAATTCATAGAAACTTGCAAGTGATGATAACATGACTCTATGACACTAAACACCATCATAAATGCATGCCACTTGCCAAGCACTGAATTTTGATCACATGCCTGTGCGGATACTGCAACATCATAAGTGTGAGGACCAGTCAAAAATCACTCTTTTCAGTGCTGTTGTAACTTTGAACGGTTACTAAATGAATGGTTGTAAGCAAAAAGTCAAATTAAATAATTGAACAATTTATGCTTGTAATTTGATGTTTCAAGATAATTGAAACAAAAAAATTAATGGCCATCAAGTAAAGAAAATGTACTGGAAGCATACTGTATCTGAGAATGTTCAGTGAATGGAATTTTTCTGCATTTGGACCTATTTTTAAGAATGAATACTTAGGAAGAAAGTAATGAAAGATAGATCTCTTTCCTAGGCATCAGGCCATATCAAGGTGGGATATCAAACACAGGCCTGCTAAATAAATGATTGCTGTTCTTTGTGTTCCATTGTTTATGTACATCTTTTGTGTATTATGTGGCAAAAGTGATCAAATAGGATATTATAATTAGTAGTTAAAAAAAGATTGTAAATTTGGAAACCTCATATAGTGAAAAGGAAAGATGTTAATCAGTCACTATGATTACTGGAAGGGAGTAAATAGTTAGGAGGATACCATAACTATAAGAGGATGCTATAACTTAGAGCTCTGTTACTTCCTATGCAAGTTTTATACCAGTACTATATACTCAGGAAGGCAGAGAGATTGCCAGAACTCTTTTTATTCAATAATCAGCCTATAAGAAAAAAGATGAAATCTTGAGCAAAAGAGAAAGGCAATCCAAACAATAGCTGGCAAGACTAGTTTGACTTTTTAATTAATAGGTGGTTTGTCCAGGGGAAGAATAAATGGGGATGATTTCCAAATGTGAGTCATCTGACAAGGAGAATTATGCAGGAAAAAGGTGTTAGACTAACAGCTGGCCAGCAGAAAACAGCTTAAAAAAACAGAGCAAGCTTGTTGTCAGGCAATAATTACTCTAACAGGATAGGCGAAAAACTGGCATTCTGTAAATACTAAAGGGATATATTGAAAAGAAAGCTGTTAAAGAAAGCAAATAGGAGAGAAAAATTCTTCTAGTCAAGTGTAGGAATAAATGAAACAAACAAAACTGAAGTTGCTGTCCTTATCTGAGAATAAGCCTTTGTGGGCCACATGTCTACTTTTATCAGCTGCATTGTATAAGATGAGGTGCTAGAGATTATAGCTCTTTTCACTGTCACTCCAACAAGAGTACTTGGTACAGTTTAGGGCTGTATGAATCAATAAAATCACTTTAGTAGTACCTCAGTACAAAAACACTCAAATGTATTGAGTATTATCTTAGAATTGAAATAATAACAATGACAATAATAATATCTTGTAACATACAGGAACTTTCTTTGCAACATATTGGTTTCTGTAACCTCTAAAGTAAATTCCTCAAGAGCCATTTTTAAATGCTAAATGCTTGATCTAATGGAATTCATGGTGGAAGGTGGGTCTGAGTCAATCTTAAATACTGAAGCTCAAAGTAAATTTTGGGTTGACTCTGTATGTAAAATGACACTAAAGATGTTAATAGGCAGTTTTCTTCCAATAACTAGAAGGAGGATTGCTTCAGGTAATCCCAAATGAATCTTTTGTAGATATGTGGTTTAAAGAGGAGACTCAAAAGATTAGTCAGATTGGCATTAATCCAGATTATTATTCTCCAGGGTATGCCATGAGAAATTCATTTCACCAAACAAAGACTGTGGGATAATTCAGTACAGGAATTAATGGTCAAAGCTAAGTATTATGTTCACCTGCAACCTTTGGAATTATAGATATATTTTTCAGTTCCATAAATATTTGAATAAGTTATGGTACATTTAAGTAAATGCAGGATGGTTAGTTCTAACTAGGAAGCCCATATACAAAGGTAGCCAAGAATTTCAGCCATGACTTTGTATACTATTTTCACAGTAGAACAGTGGAGCAGTTTCTTCAAACAATAAACCAGCCAAGAGATTTAACTGGAAAGCTGCCTTTCTCTATGAAAAGGCATGTCCCACAACAAGTGATAACTGGATTATTATAGGCCATTGTAAGCTATAATTGGTCAATTAATCATTGATGGTGTCAGTTTTTGGCAGCAATGGGAAAAATGAATCAGGAGGGACTTTATATTAAAGACAGAGAACAGAAGGCAAAAGCTCCAAAGGTTTGTTGGCATTACTACCTCTTGTGGTGTTGGTCTTTAAAATAAAACTGAAGCTCTTTATCTCAGGAGCTCAGAATGGCAGGGCACTCTCTTGCCTGATTCAACTGTTTTTCAAAGAGATTGAATATGAGAAGGTACAAAGAAAAGTGAGCTATTTCTGCTGAATAATTTTTCCAGTTGGAATTTCCCAACTCTTTTTCCTGTTGGGTAAAATTAGCAAACATAATATTGGGCATAACAAATCCTTTCCCTTCTTTTCTGCATCCTTCTCCATAAATGCCAGGATTTCTTATAGTTTCAGTCGAGAGGCTTCCACGGTTCTGAGTCTAGTAGTATGTGAGTGCGTTTTATTTCTATTAAACACAATCACTGAGAAGTCAGATTTACTTATTAGTCTGATCAGCCTTTCTAGGAGCTCTTTTAATGTTAAAAATGCTAATCAAGTAAAAAGACAGTATTGTGCAAAAGGTGCAGAGAGGTAGACAACAAAAACAAAAGTTCATTATTTCTGTCTGTCTGTCTGTCTGTTTGTTTATTTTGGACCTTTATTATTTTTTATAAATAACTCAAGGCCGCAAACATGCCTAATACTCCTACCTAACAATCTTTTCTCCTTCTATTTTTCCTTCCTGTGAGGTGAGTTGGTCGGAAAGATTGTGACTGGTCCAAAGTTACCCAGCTGGCATTTATTTAAACACTCATATGCAGTTTTATCTGAAAGTGAATGAATAATTATTTCATAATTTGTTTACTTTTTTGAAAAAAAAGTTAACTGGGTCATTTAGATTCCCTTTGATATGTTTATTCACACAATCCAGTCAATTTTATTTTTTCAGCAAAATTTGCTGGAAGTTTTTTATTTAGTTGGAGGGCGGGGAAAGGACCTCCTTTGTTCCTGTGTTGCTGCAGCTTGGTTTTTAGCCACTTTTTTCCATGCTCTTTCCAGTAGAATGCTTAAGACTCCTTGCCATAAGAATATAAATATATTTAGTGTAAAAAAGCAATATATAGACACGTTCCCTCTCTTCATCCTCATTCCTGGTAAACAGTGAACCCAGCAACCATAGTAAAAGCAGCATCTGCAAGTCTAGCAACAAAAACTGCAGGGCTTAGCATTAAAAAAATGTATTAGAGTTATGTCTGTATCTCTGACCACATGCTGTAAGCACTTTATTAAAGCACTCTTACAGTAGGGTGAAACACATTCTGACAAATTTCATGATCAAACTGATTATTAAAAGCATTGATTTTTAAAATTTAATGTATCTTTAAGAATATTCCAGTTCATAACTGCCCAACAGGAAACAAATTACGAAACTCTTCTTCAGCATCATAAAAGTGAGTTCAGTCCCACAGAGCAGGAATCAGGCAATACACAGATGCAATAGAAATGCATTTGTGATATAGACTTAGTTTACTGCAGTGAAGATACTAGCCAATTGGAAGGATAGGAGTCAATCACGAATTTGGTAAATCTCAAAAAGAACAAACCAAATGTTTATTATTACCTGGATGAACTTGGGAGGCAGTTTTCTGAATCTAGACAGTAAATCTTAACGAACTCAAATGCATTTCCTAGTCAACATGTTCCACCCATACTGTATATATGAATCTGTTCAGTTTTGAAAAACACCAAGATTAGCTATCACATAAAAGGTGGAAAGATTCTGAAGGTGAATATATACAGAATGTTATGGTATTTTTCCACTACTGAGTTAGTGCTACCCACAATCAGCAAAAAGTTACACAGGCATAAGGTTTTCTATCCCAATTGTCATTTATCATCCTGCACCTATTGCACTTGTTCTAGTTTGTGGACAAACAATGTTTTTCCGATTATGCATTCTGCAGTGTGTGTTAAATGAAATTATTTGTTTAAGCCTCTAGTTCTACTGCCTTCTGCTCTCCTGAATGCTATTAGTCAGTAAGAAAATATCCATCAATCATAACAGTGATTCAAGAATGAGACCATTTTATGTCCAAATTGTCGAGCTCCTCCATCCTTTCTCCTGACATTTGCTTGTTTGAGTTTATATGCTGTTCTAATCTGACTCCAACAGTCCCACAAATACAGAAACCACAAAAAAAGTTCATTAATTTCAGAGCCAAGGAGAGCCATTTACACATAATTTCACTGTTGCAGAATTTCACCTATGTGCAAAACCTGCTGCCTCTGTGGAATTAAATTTGAGAAAGAGACAAAGCAAGTCAGCATGACAATAAGTGTCTTTGTGCAACTTCACAATTCTGCAAAGTCCTTGGTGCTGCTGATGGTGATCTTTTATTATTTTTTCTAGAGCCTGACTTAAGACTAAAGAGGTCAGGGTACATCAGCCTGAAATAGTAAATAAGCCCTCCCTAGTTGATAACCTTAGCTATATATATCTCAGTTCATCACAAATGGAATGGGCAGTGGAAGTACCTCTAATTTTGCACACATTGCTATTGCTGTTGTTTGCTGTCAGCATAAGGGATAAAATGCTACTTTAATACTACCGTGTTCCCCTGAAAATAAAACCCACCCCAAAAATAAGCCCTAGATTGATTTTTTCCAGTGGGCCTATTATAAGCCCTACCCCAAAAATAAACCTGGGGGGTGGATGTGGCCAGCACAAGTAGTGGTAAGCATGTGGGGGCTGATGGTGTCCATTCCAAATGTCCCATAGTCACCCAAACACTTTTCGCCCAGACAAATGACAGAGACTGGACACTTCATCTGCTTGCAAATGGGATGCTTGGAGATGGAGTGAATCACTTGGTTTCTAAGTGCCCCATTTGCAAGCAGGCAAAGCTTCCAGTCTCTCTCTGAGTGAAAAGTATTTGGGCACCTCCCCCACCCGCCTCATCTCGTGGCGGTGGCACAGCACGTTGGGCCATGTGGCCTCCTGCTGCAAGTGGCTGCAAGCAGTCACAGAATTGGGCCAGCAGCCATGCGGGCACCTGCTGGACAGGGCTGTCAGTGCCGCTGCCATGAGGTGAGGCAGGTGTCAGGGGAAAAAATAAGACATCCCCAAAATAAGACCTACTGCCTCTCTTGGAGGCAAAAAGAAAATATAAGACCGGGTCTTATTTCTGAGGAAACACAGTAGCTCAGTTATGAATGATTTTTGCCAACCTCATTTAGAATAGAATAGAATAATGGAGTTGGAAGAGACCTTGGAGATCTTCTAGTCCAACCCCCTGCTCAGGCAGGAAACCCTATACCATTTCAGACAAATAGTTGTTTGGTCTCTTCCTTAAATACTTCCAGTACTGGAGCATTCACAACTTCTGGAGGCAAGTTGTTCCACTGATTAATTGTTCTAACTGTCAGGAAATTTCTTCTCTCCTTGATTAGTTTGGCTTCTCTCCTTGATTAGTTTCCATACATTGCTTCTTGTCCTGTCCTCAGGTATTTTGGAGAATAGCTTGACTCCCACTTCCTTGTGGCAACCCGTGAGATATTGGAACACTGCTGTCATGTCACCCCACATCCTTCTCTTCATTAAACTAGATATACCCAATTTCAGCAACCGTTCCTTATATGTTTTAGCCTCCTGTCCCCTAATCATCTTTGTTGCTCTTCTCTGTACAATTTGTAGAGCCTCAACTTCTTTTTTTACATTGTGGTGACCAAAACTGGATGCAGTATTCCAAATGTGGCCTTACCAAGGCATTGTAAAGTGGTATTAACACTTTACGTGATCTTGATTCCATCCTTCTGTTAATGCAGTCTAGAACTATGTTGGCTTTTTTGGCAGCTGCAAAACACTGCTGGTTCATATTTAAGTGATTGTCCACTAGGACTCCAAGATCCCTTTCACAGTTGCTACTACTGAGCAAGGTACCACCTATACTGTATCTGTGCATTTGGGTTTTTTTTTGCCTAAATGTAGAAGCTTACTTGTTATGTATGGGGAGTGAGCAGCAGCTCTGCAGGTACCACCAGGGGGTGCTGTGCTGTGGCCGGATTGGCTGAAAGTGTTTCGGTGGGAGATACAAATGGATGGATTGGCAAGAATGTCACCTGGCTAGCTATATAAGGGGTCCAGGTAACCCCCTTTGTCCAGTACGCACCTACCACAAATAAAGAGCTGACTTGCGGTACTCATCTGCCTCTTCATTGCCATATGGTCCTCAACCCGCAACTTAACAGTGGCGACAAGGATGGGATTGCTGTTTCGCACAGAGCTGAATCACTAGCTGAAGTCACTAGCTGAAATCACTGGATCGGAAGAAAAGAATTCTTTCCTTGATCCTTGCCGAAGCAGCATCCTAGGACCAGTCAGACCATGGCAAAAATAATGCAGATCCATAAGTTCGACATTCACCGGCCCAAGCGATGGGAATTGCACTTGGGCCAGTTCGAAGGCTACCTCCTGGTCAACCAGATCACGGAGGATTGCATGAAGGTGGTGGCGCTTCTGTACATCAGCGGGTCTGCCGTCTACGATGTGGCCATGGGGTTGTTCGCAATCACGCCTATCGCATCTGTTCCATACCGCAACCTCGTAAGCAAGCTGAACGGGCATTTTATGTCTAAGAGGTTGGAGATGTCTTGGAGATTCCA
Source organism: Vipera ursinii (assembly GCF_947247035.1). NCBI lineage: Eukaryota > Metazoa > Chordata > Lepidosauria > Squamata > Viperidae > Vipera > Vipera ursinii. The sequence goes on along the minus strand of NC_139512.1, from coordinate 322,956,838 downwards.
ATTCGTACAGCAGATCCAGAGGCTGGGTTAGTCAACAACTGACTTCATTGTGGACATGCGACAAGCCACTCATCTCTGCAAGTTCCCTGATCTAGAGGACCGCCTGCGAGATCGTATCACCTTCGGGCTGAGTGACAAGCGGCTGGGGCAGAAACTGCTTGTGAAGCTGAAAATAAGCTTGCAAGAGGTCTTGGATGAGGTCCAAGCGCATGAGGCAGCCAGCGGCAATGGGCAAACAACCCACTGACCAAACAGCAGCTCTAGGGGATCAGTGCACCAGGAGAGCACTGCGTACAGTGGAATGGACGATGATGAGGTGGCAGAGATCAAAGCGTTAGACCGGAGGGCGGTGCAACAACAACCAACATGACTGCGGGTAGATTAGGGGGCTCAGCAGAGACCGATGGCGGCGCAAAGAGCTGCCGGTGGGGCCGGTACTGACGCCATCCTGGGAGCTGGAGCGACCAGCCCCAAGTGTGCCAGCTGCAGGGGAAACCACACAAGGGTGACCTGCAGATTTCAATTGGCTAAGTGCCAAATCTGCGGGAAAATGGGCCACATCGCTGTGGTTTGCCGGAGCCATCAGAGGAACAAGGACGCATCGTCAAAAGGTACTGGGACACCCCAAAACGCAGCCTCCAATTCCGTAATGAACCTTAAGGCCATTTCCCATTTGGGGGTCCATCAGTTACTCACCCCCAAAATTATGCTAGAAGTCCATTTGCAGGGTATACCCTGTAAGATGGAGTTAGACTCCGGTGCCGCGGTCTCGATAATTTCGGAGGAGACTTTTAAACAAGTGTGCGGCCAGAGCAACCGGTGGGCTACGCTAAGACCGACTACCCTAAAACTAACTGACTTCCAGCATGCTCCCGTAAAAATCAAGGGGGAGGCCACACTGTCGGTTGGGTTCAGAGGGTTCCGTGGGGACTTGGATGTGTTGGTAGTTGATGGCCGTAGGACTAGCCTAGTGGGGCTGGACTGGTTCGGGCTGCTGGGCATAGGCATCTCAGGGATCCATAGGGTCGAGGCCACGAGCCTCGAATCCATCTGCAAAGCATTTGCAGATGTATTCAAGGACAAGCTAGGCACATACACGGGGCCACCCATCAAGTTAAAGCTAAACCCCAACATTATGCCCATCAGAATCAAACCCCACAGGGTTCCCTTTGCCCTTAAAAGTAAAATAGAGAGGGAGTTGGAAAGGCTAGTGGACCAGGGGTGTTAGAGCCCGTGGAAGGGGGTGAATGGGAAACCCCTATAGTTACCCCATTAAAAGCTAACGGGGAGGTGATGATCTGTGCTGATTACAAATGTACTGTGAACCGGGCCCTCAATTTGCATGCTTACCTGGTCCCGACGGTCAGCCATATCCTCGCCTCTCTTCAGGGCGGTGCCATTTTTGCAAACCTAGACTTGGCGCAGGCGTATCAGCAACTCCTGGTTGACCCAGAGACTGCTGATGTGCAGACCATAGTAACGCACAGAGGCGCTTTCAGAGTTAACTGTTTGCACTTCGGTATCTCTTCAGCACCAGGGATCTTTCAAGAAGTGATGGAGAAAACACTGAAGGGCATTCCAGGAGTATGCCCGTACTTTGATGATGTCCTCATTGCTGGAAGCTCTGAGATCAGCTGAGAGACTGCAGGCTGTTTTAAACAGATTTTGCTCTGCAGGGCACAAACTCAAGAAAGACAAGTGTAGCATAGGGGTAACATCTACTGAGTTCCTAGGGTTCAGAATTGATGCCAAGGGGGTGCATCCTGCTGAATCCAAGGTGAGGGCAATAAAAATGGCCCCACTCCCAAGAACAAGGGGGAATTACAAGCTTTCTTGGGGCTCCTAAATTTTTACCATTCATTTCTTCCACACAAAGCTGCAATAGCTGAGCCTCTGCACAGGCTCCTAGACAAGCAAGCTGTGTGGAGTTGGAATAAGCAGCATGAAAACAGTTTTAGACAACTGAAAGAGCTACTGTCAAGTAACTCCACAGTCACCCACTTCATAGAGTCAACACCTATATGCATCACATGTGATGCATCCCCATACAGAGTGGGTGCTGTACTGAGCCATCTTGAAGACAATGGAGACCAAGTGCCCATTGCCTATTACTTACGCACATTGTCTAGGGCAGAAAGGAACTATGCTCAAATCGATAAGGAAGCTCTGGCCATCGTGGCCGGGGTCAAGAAATTCCATGACTACCTTTATGGCAGAGAATTCACCATATTCTCAGATCATAAGCCCCTACTGGGGTTGTTCACAACGGACAAACAGACACCTGAAATTATATCACCCAGAATACTTAGGTGGTCCATCTTCCTATCTGCATACTCTTGCAAGTTAGTTCACCACCCAGGTAAAGAGATGGGCCATGCAGGTGAGTTAAGCAGGTTGCCTTTAGACAAGGCCGAACCGGATCCAGCACCAGCAGCCCAGATACTGTCTATTCAAGATCTACCAGAGTGCCCCCTGCAGGCAAAAGACATAGCCGCTGAAACAGCAGCAGACAGAGTCCTAAGCAGAGTTCAGGAACCAAATTCCAACCTTACTTCAACAGGAGGCATGAGTTGTTGGCATACAAGGGCTGCCTCCTATAGGGAAGTAGGGTCATCATTCCCCAAACACTGAGAAACATGGTCATTAAGTCATTACATGAAGGACATCCAGGAATAGTCAGAATGAAAGCGTTAGCAAGGAGTTATCTGTGGTGGCCTGGCCTCGATAAGGCTATTGAGGAACAGGTTAATGGTTGTTATGACTGCCAAAGGTCCAGACCTGAGATGCCCCATGCACCAGTACTCAAGTGGGAAGAGACACACACTCTATGGTTCAGGGTACACATTGATTACACAGGCCCCTTCCAGGGACAGTTGTTCCTGGTGGTGGTAGATAGCCACTCTAGGTAGTTAGAAGTGTTACCAGTCACTAGCATGACCTCGGCCAAAACCATCCAAGTGCTCAGGGGGCTCTTTGCCATACATGGCCTGCCAGACATATTAGTCTCAGACAATGGGCCTCAATTCACCTCTGCTGAATTCCAGGCATTTACCAGGGCCAGCTTGATTAGGCATGTCACATTGGCGCCCTTCCACCCATCATCTAATGGATTAGCAGAATGCATGGTAAGAACAACCATGGACGCATTGCGGTACATCATCAACGGTGACTGGCATCAACGGTTGGCACAGTTCCTGTTAGCGCAACACACCACACCCTGCACTGCCACAGGCAAGAGTCCAGCGGAACTGCAGTGGGACCGGAGGCTCATCACCAAATTGGTCAGACTGCACCCTGACAGAGTGGCTGCTGAGGCCGTGCATCCCAGAGTTCCTAGAGAATTTCACAATAACAACTTGGTTTGGGCAAGGAACTATGGGCCAGGGCATTTTTGGATTCTGGGGGTGGTGGTTGACAGAACTGGGCCATTGTCCTATATTATTGGGGTGGAGGGGAATTGTCAGATCAGGCGTCATGTAGATCAAATCAGGAAGTGGGTTCCTGAAGGGTCTCAGGGTGACCACTCACAACAAAGAACAATTGAACAAAAAGGGGAAGCCCAGGGACTGGGTCAAGCAGAATATGTGGACCTGGGCTCAACCCTGACCGATGATGAGATGGAAGTCCAGCAAGGGCTGAAACAGTCTATTAGGACCCACAGACCACCTACATACCTTGCTGATTATGAACAATCCTGAACAGGCCAGAGAGGGGTCACCGCTCAGGTTGATGTTGTGTTTGAAAAATATTATGCATAGACACACACACACACACATACACATGTGTGTGTGTATGTGTGTGTGTGTGTGTGTGATCTTTTAAGGGGGAAGGGGTGTTATGTATGGGGTGTGAGCAGCAGCTCTGCAGGTACTACCAGGGGGCGCTGTGTTGTGGCCGGATTGGCTGAAAGGATTTCGGCGGGAGATATGGACGGATGGATTGGCCAGAATGTCACCTGGCTAGGTATATAAGGGGTCCAGGTAACCCCCTTTGTCCAGTACACGCCTACCACAAATAAAGAGCTGACTTGCGGTACTCATCTGCCTCTTCATTGCCATGCGGTCCTCAACCCGCAACTTAACATACTTTTTTCTCCACCAAATTTCATTTTGTTAGATAGCACACAGTGTTCAAGTCAAGATCCTTCTGTATCTTAAGCCTATCTTTTGGAGTGTTGGCTATGGCTGCCAGCTTGGTGTTGTCTGCATATTTGATAAATTCCCCATCTATCCCTTTGTCCAAATCATTGATGAAGATGTTGAAGAGTACTGGGCCTAAAAGAGAGCCTTGGGGTACCCCACTGCATACTTCCCTCCTTGTATATGCAATTCCATTAACGTGGAGAGTGTGGTTGGTCAGTCAGTTATGAATCCATCTTGTGGTGATGCTGTCTAACCCACATTTATCTTATCAAGTAGTAGGTTGTGGTCTACTTTATCAAATGCCTTACTGAAGTCCCAGTAAATTATATCCAGAACATTCCTCTGGTTCACTAATTTTGTCAAAGAATGTCTGAAATGGTCTGCTTTTGGCAAACACATGTTGATTTTTGGTTATGACTTTGTTTGCCTCTAGGTGTTTGCTGATTTGTTACTTGATTATCTTTTCCAGAATCTTCCCAGGTATTGAGGTCAGACTGATAAATCTGTGGTTTCCTGGATCTATTTTTTTTTCCTTTTTTGAAGATGGGAACTACATCAGTTCTTTTCCAGTCCTCTGGTAATTTCCCAATGCTCCAGGATCTTTGAAAAATATAGTTCAGTGGTTCTGAGATCATATCTGCCAGTTCCTTCAGTACCTTGGGGTATAATCCATCTGGTTGTGGTGATTTGAACTTGTCTACGATGGACAGGTGCTTGCGCACCATTTTTGTGCATATTTTCACTTGTGTTTCTATTCTGTTTTTTACCTTACTGTTTTTATAGGTTGGACTGTTTTTCTCTATATGTAAAAACAGACGCAAAAAACAAGTTGAGTAGTTCTGCTTTCTCCCTGTTGCTTCTCGCCTTCTTGCCACTTTCTGCCACAAATGCACCAATTGTTTCCTTGATTTTTTTCTCAGTTTTTACATGTTAAAAGAAGCTTTTTTTGGTATTTTTTACCTTTGTCACAAGCCTTAGTTCATTTTGAGACTTAGCTTTCCTCACTTCATCTTTGCAGGCTCGGGCTATTTGCTGATATTCTGCCTTAGTTATGTGCCCCTCTTTCCACTTTTTATACTTCTTTTTGTCTTTCAAATTATAAGAGAGTTATTTATGGGCTTTATTTCATGGCCTCAGACTGAGATGAAGGATGTAAGACAAAGTAAAGAAATAGCTAGGCCATATTTATACTATAGTGTGATGAAGTGGAAAAAGATACAAAAATACTAGCCTAAGGACTGACCAACCCATTTTATATCTGCATTCTCACTTGGAAAGTAGTTTTATCTTTGTCTTGTGGTAGTGCACTAGCTTGCCCTGATTAAGGATGTTGCTTATTGAGACAACAGTCAGAAAGAGGACAAACATATACAATATTTCATTTAACCTTTTACTTTAAAAAAACATAATTGAAATTTGGAATATATTGCAAAAGGAATGAGGAGAGAGATGGAATGGAATAGTAAAGTAATTCAAACTTAGGTGCACAGAGTTTTTTTTAAGGAGGGATTGATTCATTTAATTTATATGACTCTGGAGTGGTATACAAAGGACAGCTTGCTACTCCTCCAAAAGGCTGTATGCAAGAGAAAATAATTTATTCCATCATGTTTTTGGCTTTAGCTGAAGCCAAATGTTGATGTTTTTATTATTTTTATAGGAATCTTTAAAATCCATTGTATTATTTTAACTGCATTGTTACTGTTTTATAATTCACTGCCATAGTCCAGTGAGGACACATCATCCTAAAAATGCTGCAAATATATATGTAAATCTTCTTGCCAGAGTGCTAAATATACAGTTCCCTGTTTATAATTCCATTCATATCTACTCTTACATTCAAGATTGACAGTTTTGCACACATCAGTAAATTCCTGAAAAATAATTTATGGTGGCATCTAGAAAACATGTTTCTTTTACGTAAATGATTTTGGATCATAAAATGAGCTTTTGGCAAGGGGTGATTTATGCAGGAATTACAATGGTCATTCAAATTGGTTCACAACTTATTTTTTTTTCCAGGCACTTCCTCTTTATAAAGAATAGATGGATTCTTTCATATTGAGCAGAAAGCCAATCACATTAAACAACATTGTTGCTTTTCAGTGATAGGGGCTGAATATACTATTTAGTATGTGGAATAAAAACAATTCAGAAAGTGAAAAACATTTACTTGGACATGAGTTCTTATCTAATATATTGACCTTGCCATGCACAAACTGGGGAGAAGCAGACACAATTTCTCAAAGCATATTTATGGATCACCAAATTATTGTGTCTGACGATAATGCCCTGAATATCTTGAAATTGCACATCATCTTAAAAGCTGTTCATGGGTTAAGTATCATTCACATAAATGGTCTTTTGATGAGTAAACAAGAAGTAGTGATATGACTTTTCACCAATGCTATTTGCAAATGCTCTGATATAAGAAGAAAAGTAAGCCAGCTGCAGTAAACCTTTTTTTATCTTTTTTTCTTGTATATATTTTATTGGTATTTTTTAACATTACATAAATCATTCAGTAATTTGTAAACAGTATGTTGTCTGGGTAACATTTATAAGACAATCTTTAACAACTGATTTCTATAATCTATATTCCATATGTTAATTTCAGTTGATTTCCCCTTTCCCCAAAGTATCTTTCTTTGCAAAACATTAGACTAAAACAATTCTCATTATTTTGATAAACAACAATTAAGTATATAGTTTTTCCAATATCCTATTTGTCATTTTAGTTGCCTTATCGTAAATCCTGTTACCATGCTTATTTCAGCTTATTTCTCCCCCCAAATTCTAAATATTCTTACTAGTGACAATTTTCTCAACAATTAACTACATTTACATTGGTGGATTTAATTCTATTTTTTCCATATAAGCCCTCTCATACTTTTATATTTCTTAATCAATAAGTAAAAAATAGAAAGAGAAAAGAAAAAAGAAAAGAGGAGCGAGACAAAAAAGAGGAAAGAAAGAAGAAAGAAAAAAGAAAAAAAAGACAAAAGCACTGAGATACAAAAAATAACATACGACTGAAGATATGTATCCCTCCTAATTTAATATATATTTATTCCCTCAATTTCTTATTCTTTTTGACCATAGCTGAGAATGTATTTAATCTATTTAAACTTTAAGCATTCCATTCACTAGATCTAAACATCTAATCCTTTAACTTTCATTCAAAATACATTTTTATGCTTTTCTTATCATCACATTTAAATAACTAAAATGTTTGCTGTTTAAATCATTTCAACTTTTTTTTACAGAAAGGAAAAAGAAAAAAAAACATATTGTATGTATGTTAAGTATTTGTCAAGGCTTTTTTTTTGAACACACACATATACACATACACACACACACACACACACATATGTCTTGCCATATTTGTGTCTTTTCCCGTGTAAGATTAAGAGTGTCTTGGCGACATTTCGACGAGGTCCGACTCGTCATCTTCAGGCTGGTGTCTTCGGCTTCGTGCTTGCGCAAGCAAAGCATGATCGGAGCTGCTGTCTCTTTATAAATATTGGCCGGGTTGTGTGTGGTGCTGGCTTTGTTGCTGTAAGCGGGTTGGTTGGCTGTGTTGTTACATCCTGATTGGAAGATGGAGTTATTGTTTGCAGCTTAGTCGGCTGTTTTGTAGCATCCTGTGTGGCTGAGGTGTTGGCTGTGTACCCATTAGTCTTTTGTGTTGTAACAACTTGGGTGATGGGCTGTGTGATGACATCCTGAGCTCTAGTGTAGTGATATCCTGAGTTCTGGGCTGCAACATCCTGGGTGGTTGGCTGTGTTGTGACATCCCAGGCTCTGGTTTGGCTCTGAGTTAGCGGTCTTGCTTTGTGTTCATGGCATGTGTCAGTTTCCTTTGTGTGGGAGTCGGGAGGGGGTGCAGCAGCTGGAGATGTCACCGTGGTTTGGCTTCTGGATGGTGGTTGCATTTCGTCTATGGGGTGGGTTTGGGTTTGAGTCTGGTGAGGATGATTGGTGGTGGCATCCTGTGTTGTTGTGGGTCTGGTGTCGGTTTTTCTGGCTGGGACTCATTTGTTGACTAGGGCTAGTTTCCAGATGTCTGGTAGGCAGGAGGTATTGTCATATTTATTCATGTTGTGGGGGTGTTTCTCTATTTTGATGGCTTCCATAATTATTCTCTTATTGTAGTGTTTAGTTTTGGAGATTAATTTCATTCCTTCAAAGTCAATTTCATGTCCTGTTGCTTTAAGGTTCTGGAAAAGGGAGGAAGTATTTTTCTTCTTTTCTGACTGCATTCTTGTGTTCTGCGATACGTGCATTTATTCTCCTATTAGTTTGTCCAATGTATGTGGCTGGGCAGATTTTGCATGGTATTTTATAGACTCCTTGGTTTTCAAGCTGGAACTTGTCTTTAGGGTTTCTTAAGATGTTGGCTACTTTTTGGTCAGTGCTAAAGGCTTTCTTGATATTGTGTTTGTGGAGAATTTTGCTGATTTTATCTGTGGTGCCTTTAATGTAGGGGAAGAGGGCGATGCCGTTGTCCTGTTCTGTGTCTTGGTTCTTGGGGGGGTGTCTCCCTTTGGATTAGGTTGGTAATAGTGTTTCTTTGGAATCCGTTTGAAATTAATACATTTGTGAGAGTGTGTAATTCAGTTTTTAGGTGGTCTTTGCTATGGAGATGAGGGTCTTCACTACAGAGTTGATCTGTGCCGGGTGGTGATGGGATTTTGCGTTTATGTAGCGGTTGGTGTGTGTTTTTTCCCAGTAGATGGTGTGTCCTAGGGAACCATTGGGTTTTTTGTAGATTAGGACATCTAGAAAGGGGAGTTGGTTGTTGGCTTCTATTTCCATAGTAAATTGTATTTTGGTGTGTAGGCTGTTGAGATGTGTGAGGAAGTTGTCTAGTTTTTCTTTCCCATGTGGCCAAATTACGAAAGTGTCATCTACATATCTAAGCCAGAGTTTGGGTTTGTGTTCAGATTTGTCTAAGGCGTTGTTTTTAAAGTGTTCCATGTATAGGTTTGTGATGATGGGTGAGAAAGGTGACCAGAGCCTGGGATGTTACACCACAGCCTTCTGCTCAGGACATTACATCACAGAACTCAGGAGGTTACAATACTAAAGCTTGGGATGTCACAACACAGCCAACCACCCAGGATGTTGCAGCCCAGAACTCAGGATATCACTACACTAGAGCTCAGGATGTCATCACACAGCCCATCCCCCTCCTTTTTCCCCCCAGAGATCTCTAATTTTGGGGACTTTCTTCTTCAGGAAAATAGGTAGGATAGAGAAAATCAATATTCTTACCCAGATTCAAGCATGCTGTTTAAAATCCACTTAGTTTAAAAGCTTATGACTTCCGTTGTTTTCAGCTGTGACTGGACATGGAGTTAGCCAGCCTTTTCTTCTGTTGGTTTCTGGGAGGCTTCTCCTGGACCGTTTGGGGAGACCACCATCTCTCCTAAGTCCATGGGATTTTCTTCCTTCATTCTACCCCTTCAGGGTGGGTTCTGGCCCCTTAGGGTCCCTAACAAAAGAAATTTCAGCTGAAGGGTTCGGCATTCCGAATCTTCCGACTGCTCCGCTGGAAAACAGGAAGCGGAAGTCTGCAATAAACCTCCTATGTAATGGATTTTAGTTTAGCAAATCAGGATTTTACTACAATATCCATATGTGAAGTCTTATCTATGATTACATGAAAGTAAGTTCAATTAAGTATTCTGAAGTTAACATATCTTGCTGGGAGGAAGAAACTGCATATGTGGTTTAAGTACTATTAAGGTACTTAAGAACTTTAAGAGGGAGTAAATTATAAAATTATTAAAACTTTATATTACTACAATATAATAAGCAAAATAATAACATTACTTTATTACCAAAATAAATGGAAATTTTCAAAATCTTTGAATATGGAATGCATAATATAAAAGCCTCTTTAATGCAATTTCTTTCCAATTTCTATTTTCACATAGAGATAGCCCTGCTTTCTTAACTTTAGTCTATCCTGACTAGAAAAACCAGGAGTTTCAATCTAATCCATCTGAAAGATGCCAGTCAGACCCACATCCCATAAAAAGTTCACATTCCAACATCTGTGACTGAATTCAGAAGAGTGGAGATATGTTAGATATTCCACTTCCTTTTGTGTTATAAGTTGTTCACATAAGTAAATGTATTTTAAGGTACATTAATAAATGCACAAGAGCCCATTCAGTGTAGTGGTTAAGGCATCAGGCTAGAAACTGGGAGACCATGAAGCCTAGACTTGCCTTGGGTATTATTATTATTATTATTATTATTATTATTATTATTATTATTATTATTATTATTAATTAATTAATTAAATTTATATACCGCCCTTCTCCCGAGGGACTCAGGGCGGTGAACCGGGCACATATAAATAGCAAATACAAAAATTAAAAAGAGAATTAAATAATCCCCCCATCAGGCCAGGCCAGCTTGTTCGAATAAGTGGGTCTTCAGACCGCGTCGGAAGGAGCGAAGGTCCGGTGCCGTCCAGAGCTCGACCAGCAGCTGGTTCCATAAAGCCGGAGCGCCCACAGAGAAGGCCCTCTCCCTGGGGGCCACCAGCCAACATTCTCTGACCGGAGGCACCCTGAGGAGGCCCTCTCTGTGGGTATGAAACTAGATGGGTGAAAGAGCAGCAACTGTTATGTTATTTAATTGATCAGCTAAAATAGTATTTTGTCCGATAAGGTTTTTGTCAAATTCACTTTATTTATTTTTGACTCTGCTCCAGTGTATTTCAAATTTCAGCAAAGCTGATAGTTTCTTTTAAATTACTGCATATGGATGATCTGTTTTCACACTGATGCAAATTCTTGCATCAACCTACCCCAAATTTCCTAAGTTCAAACAAGCCATTCATGTTCCTGGAACTTGTTTAGGGAATATGATTTATCTACTGATTTTTATTTATTTTCTTTTTGGGGCATATTGAAATTACAATTGAGTCACAATTTTTGTAGAGTCTCTGGAGAGCATACCTAAAGTTCTAGTTTATAGTATAAAAATACCTTTAATATGCTGGTTATGTGCTAACAAGATGGCGTCAACTTTTAGTGATCACATAGATTTTCTTTGTGATGCTTTTCCCCTAAACTGTACTTTTCGGACTGCCAGTGTTACTCCCATTGCCACTGTGACTGAATCCATCTATGTTGTAACTGGTTATCATCTGTCTTGTCTTTCTTTTCACCTTTCCCATCATTAGCACCTTCTCTAGGGAGCTAGATTTTCACATAATGTGCCTGAAGGAGGACAATTTGAGTCAGGTTATTTATGCTTTCAGTGAGAACTCTGGGTAGACTTGTTCAATGATGCATTTTTTTGTTGTTGTTTTGTTGTTTATCTACTATATTCTCTTCCAGTGCCAATGGTGAAAACCATACATTTTCTTCTTATCCAAGCTTTTCAAAAATCCAACTTTTCCTTCCACAGAGTGTCACCATGAATACAATTTCTTGCAATGTTCTGATCTTTGTAGATATGTATGTATGTATGTATGTATGTATGTATGTATGTATACAATTTTACAGCTTGGAATATCTTTTCCAAGAACTTTATGGCTGCTCTACCAAGTGCTAGTCTGTAGGATATTTCTTGACTGCTTGTTGTTGTTTGTTGTTGTTGTTGTTTGGTTGTTGTTGTTTTTTTACTGATGATGTTTGATCTGAAAGGAAGAAGCTATTCAGTATCATTTCAACATCTTCTTTGCCAATTCTATGGCTGGTTGTTGTTGTACTGGTTGTTTTTAGTTGGTCTTCTTGATATTTAATTTTAGTCCCATTTTTTCACAATAGTCCTTGACTTTTATAGTAGAGTTTTAAGCTCTTTTACATTTTCAGCTATTAGGACATTGTCACTAGCACAGCAGAGATATTTGGTGTTTTGTCATTTAATTTTAAAACCATACTTTCTTCCAAATCAGCTTTCTTAATATATATTCAGCATACAGGTTAAACAAATAAGGGAGAATATATAGCATTATCAGCTTTATCTTATTATTTTGCCAACCCACAGCCAGTGAATTTTACTGTAGCCATGCACATTTCATCTAATATTTTTAGTTTCCTTGGTGATTATGAGGGAAATTACCTTCTCTATGATCCAGTACTCAAAAATGCATACTTTTGTCCCTCTAAAAAGAATATTATCTGATCCAGAGATATAGACACACTATGGCTTCCATATTATAAAATGTATCAGTCCAGCTTGAAATGGTTACTATAAAGCATACTTCTTCAGCTGTGTGGGAATATGCCTGAATGTCAACTATCAGATTTCCCATACTTCCTCAATGCTGCAATTTCAACAAATGTAAAGTGTAAAATGAAGCATTTTACCATGAAAAACACAACCTTCACCTTTACAGTAATGAGATTTATGTTCAGAATAACTAAGCAAGACAATTCTCCTAAAAGGAAAGACTACAGGAATCAAGGGTTCTGTAGGCTATGAAGGAGAGAAAGGGGAGGCATGATAAAGATATTTAAAATCATGAGCGGTATTTGTTAGGTTGATCAAAAGAAGTTCTCAATGTGTTAGAACTGAAAGTCATTCACTGAAACTAAACATAGCAAAATTCAGGAAATGTGGTAGCCCCCTCCCATAGCTACTAATATCAATGGTTGCTTATAGGGGTGCATATTAATCATAAAATATATATTTAAGTCTAGAATGAACTATTGTACTTTGGAAATTCTGATGAACAGTTTTCTTTTAGCTGTGGACTGGGGGAAAAACTGTAATATTTTGAATGTTTTGAATTTTGGCTAAAATAACATTTTTGGGGTGCTAAGCAAGATTTTACAGATGAGTGGTGCCAGGCTAGAATAAATCAATTCAGATTCAAACTGGAGAGTTTAAGTATAAAAATTAAGAAGATATCTTTAAATTATTCAACCATTAATTGATATTATTTTTGTCATTGTGCTATTTTTTCCTAGAGTGTATTTATATCTTAATTCTTGTACCTAAGGAGGAATTGCCATGTATATGTATAGATGTTATATTGTGTCCATGGAACTATTCAATCTAATATTATTATATGAGCACATTATTGCATGTTAAATAAGAATAATCTTTTGCAGAAAGATGGGATAAAGAGCTGAAGCCATAGTCTCACAGATGCATTTAGCTATTGTTTTAGTTCAGGGGTCTTCAAACCTGGCCCTTTTATGACGTGTGGACTTCAACTCCCAGAATTCCTCAGCCAGCATGCCTGGCTGAGGAATTCTGGGAGTTGAAGTCCACACGTTTTAGTTCAATACCTAATAAAGATAACTGAATGGACCAAAATTTGTTTTTAGCTGAAGAAATGACAAAATGAAGGAAATTTTGTCGTAATTTAATTTTCAGAGTTTAAACTGCAGAATGAGTTCCAGCCATAGATGAAATTCAGGCTCAGGACTTGGCTTCAGAGAGAAAGAGGGGCATGCTGAAATGTATGTGAAATTTACAAAATGTGTTATTTAACATGATAACATGAAACTTTATAAAATGTAAGGATGTAATTAATATTCAGATTTATTTATACAATTTAATCCATTTCAGTAATTACTGTGCTTTACTTCTAGGTTGTTTATAAAAACAATGATGTAAGACTGGAATTGTCTCGACTGGCCAAACAAGGAGATCCTAAGATGAAGATTCATGGTGTCGTGGCATTTAAGTGTGAAAATGTGGCAACCTTGGATCCAATCACTTTTGAAACACCAGAATCCTTTATTTCTTTGCCTAAATGGAATGCCAAAAAAACAGGTTCAATATCCTTTGACTTTCGCACCACTGAACCCAATGGGCTGATTCTCTTCAGCCATGGCAAACCACGACATCAAAAAGATGCCAAACATCCACAAATGGTTAAAGTTGACTTCTTTGCCATTGAAATGCTTGATGGGCACCTCTACCTGCTTTTAGACATGGGCTCTGGAACAATTAAAATAAAAGCTTTGCAGAAAAAAGTGAATGATGGAGAGTGGTACCATGTTGACTTTCAAAGAGATGGACGATCTGGTAAGTTTTAACCAAAATGCTCATGAACTCTAAATCCTCTATAGTAAAAGAATTGTTAGAGAAAAAAATGTGTATTTAGTATTACTCTAGAACAGCAAAGCAACTTATATTTTGAAATATTCAATTAGTATTTTGATTATTTGTCTTCCTGAACAAGTTGGAGAAGAAGATAATCAAAAGATGCTTATTTTGTAAGTATTTTCAATGTTTAGGAAATGTAATTCGCATATATTGCTCCAACACAAAATAATTATGGAGAATAATATAACAGTATAAAAAACAAAACAATATAAAAGAACTTTGAATCATTGTTATCCTTTACATCATACATGAAATGATTTCATTTTTCTTCAGGTACATAATTGATCCATTAGTAGTTGTACACTATTCATATTTTTTTCAAAAATCTTAACTTTGTTGAGAAGAAATTATCAATGAACAATGGGCACTGAATGAATCATAATACATTAAGGAAATGCATCTATATATAAATAAAACATTGTAAAACATCATTGGTTTAATTGTATGTATGATAAAATACACTTACATTTTGATTTTGATTGCAGTTAGTTATACTTTTAAGTTCTTCATATATTTATGGATTATTCTCTGCTGAGGAAAAGAAAATCAAATCAGAGTTGAATTAGATTTTCATGAGAATAGTTTTCCACAACAAAATATTGCATTGTGAGATGAGCACAACTTATTTTGTGGGATTTTTTCTACTAAAATGCAGTCAGTAAAAATAAAATAGCATGTAAATTTTACACCTAAACTTTCCATACTTCTTGGCACATCAGTTTTTTAGGGAAAAAAGGTAAAAATGAAAATGTATATAGTACAGCTGGAGAATCAAAGAGAAAAGCAACCTAAAATTAAGGAGAAATTTCCTGACAGAACAATTAATCAGTGGAACAACCTGCCTCCAAAAGTTGTGAATACTATAACACTGGAGGTTTTTAAGAAGAGACTAGACAGCCATTTTTCTGAAATGGTTTAGGCAGTGGTGGGATTCAGCCAGTTGGCACTGGTTCAGCAGAACTGCTAGCTAATTTTTTGTTCCCCAATCCGAGAATGGACTTCTGGAAGCAGCAACCACACAGAGAACCGGTTGTTCACATATTTGAATCCCACCACTGAATATAGGGTTTCCTGCTGGAGCAGGGGATTGGACTAGAAGACTTCCAAAGTCCCTTCCAACTCTTGTTGTTATTATTATTATTATTATTATTATTATTATTATTATTATTATTATTATTATTATTATTGCTAAAATGTGGATATGGTTTGTTTATGGAGTACCTGTGTAACTTGTTTGATTCCTAGTAATTGGATGAATGCTGTTAATATGAGAAATACATGAATGTGAAAGAAGGTTTACTGCATATTTTGTAGGTTTAAAGAAAATATGTTATAAAGTGAATAGGCTTGAATTATGAAACTTTTTGTATGACTATGGAGTTGAAGATGGGTTGTAAAATGCAATCACTGAAATATATATAAGAAAGCAATGTGTAAAAATAAATAGAATGCTTAGTGAATATTTCACTATTGATCAAGGTGTAAGATAAACAATTTCTTGGTTGTTCTATGCATTTAACATTTAGATACATTGTTTTTAATGCATTTATGGATTAATATGTAAGGAATGCTTGTGATATTAGAAATGTGTTGGTTGGGAGTAAGGATATATATACATATTAGCTACAGAAATTGAATGAATGAAGAATGAATGAATGAATGAATGAATGAATGAATGAATGAATGAATGAATGAATGATATTTACCATAATGTTTATAGATTCTGCCTGGGGTAAATAATACATTTTTCACATATCTTGGAGAAATGTTTCCTAAAGAGGAGACATGATAGATAAATATTAAGGTGTGATAGAGTTGCAAAACAAATACATGTAAGAAGAGTAAAAGAATTCAGAGGAATGGAAGATCAGGAAAGTTGTGATTGAATGAAGTTGATGAGATCCTGGAAAAGAGAGCTCAGGAGACATATAGTGAATTGTGTTACAGTAAGTCTTCCTATTTTTTATTTTCCTTTTCTACTACATGAAGCTGCTTACCCTGGAAGGGAATAGTGTAGTAGCTACGGATGTGTATATGTTTAAACTCTCATGTTCACTGAAAATTACTTCCAAGGGCTGCTATTTAACTTCCTAAGGAAAAGATACTAACTTCTTTGGTTATGTTGTTCTACTTTTATTTAGTTTTTCCTTTTTTAGAGTAAAAAGACAAGGACTATATTATATTTGGGTTTATGGGTGTCTGTGGTTTAATAGGAAGTTTTAGTCATTTTATTAAAAATAGCAAAACTAAAAAAAACGGATTTACAGACTTATGGAATTGCTCACTGCTGATATTAGTATGCAGAACTTCAGGGGCAAAGAGATTGTTTTCTGCTAACATGAAATGCCAGAACAAGAAGCAAGCATCATTGCCTTGCTCAGGTTCTACATACATCAACAAAAACTGAAAAGAAAAGAGAAGAGAAGAACCCAGAAATTTGACACTTTGTGGAATGGCTGGTCCAACAAGCAAGATAAGGCAAAACTGATAAAACATTTGCCAGTTTCATCCCTTTTCCTCTTGTCTGAGCTACGGAAAGGGTCCTTCAAATCCTTCAAGCTAGCATTTCTTTTGCAGGATCTTAAGTGGTTTCAATGACACTGCAAGTGAAACAAAGAGAAATCAGCAAATAAAAATCAGCATCATAGGAAATAGTTCCAAAAGAGTTATCAGTTTGAATCATCATGTGGAAGTGATAATATTGAGACAAAACTGTTGTTGGACCAGATATGAGTTCACTTGACATTGGCCCACAGAATGCCATGTTCCAGAAACATTTAGAAAGTTACAAGATTGTGTGTGTGATCTCTGCATTACCTTTTTGGGGAAAAATAATAGGCAGCCTTATTATCAGGTTCATAGATGTTAGTATATATTATTTTATTATTTAAAAGCAATATAAAAAGGGCTTTCTAGCTGTCAGAGAGAAAAGGCCGTGTATATGAAATTTTAAGCCTGTCTGTTTCACATGTGGAGTCATACTGTGTACTTCCTCTATTTGATATGTTCCTCTTTGGTTTCTGTGAAGATAAGGATGTCATCGAGGTAAACCAGGACCCCCTTATATAGGTGCTCTCTCAGTACGTCATTAATTAATTGCATAAAGACTGCGGGGGCCCCTTGCAGTCCAAATGGCAATACTTTGAATTGATAGCACCCCATTGGGCAGTTGAATGCAGTTTTCCATTCGTCTCCTTCCTTAATCCTAATACGGTAGTATGCTTCCCTCAGGTCTAGTTTGGTAAAAATCTTTCCTTTCGATAGGTGGGATAACATATCCTTCATTAGGGGAAGGGGGTACAGATTACATTCACTAATTGTGTTCAAATTTCTATAGTCCACAACCAAACGAAAGGACCCATCCTTCTTCTCCCTGAACAGAACCGGGGCGGCTACTTTGGGTTTGGCGGGCTCAATAAATCCTCTTTCTAAGTTTTTCTTTATGAATCTCTCCATTTCTGCCATTTCTCTTGGGCTCATGGCATACATCCTGGGTTTTGGGAGTTTTGCCCCAGGTTTGAATTCTATGGTGCAGTCTGTGGGGTGGTGGGGGGGGAGCTCATCTGCTCTTTCCTCACTGAAAACCTCAGCCAGGTCCCTGTATTCCTCCGGTATCTCTGTTAGCCCCTTCTCTTCCCCCACTGCTGCTTTTTCCTCCCTCTGGGTTGGGGGGGTGTTTGGGGGTTTTACGTTTTCCTGTTCCCCTTTTGGGAAGTTGAGTTCTGCAGTCCTCCAGTTTATCCCGGGGTTCCATTTCTTCAGCCATTCCAATCCTAAAATCATTGGGCATGCCATGCCTGGGGCCACTATAAATGTTATGTCTTCCTCATGGGACCCCAGGGACATGTGGAGTGGTAGAGTGGCTAGGGTAGCTGGTCCCCCCCCTGCTATAGACCCGTCTAACTGACTGAAGGAGATTGGTTGTTTTAGCCTCCTCACTGGGATGCTCAGTTCCTCCACCAGTGTTGGGCTGATGAGGCAGCGGATGCAGCCAGAGTCTATCAGAGCTTTTATTTCATTGGCTTTTGGTGCAGAGGAAGCTAATATAGTTACTGTCTTAAGTATGGGTGGAAGAGATCCACTTACCAAAGGTTCTCCCTCTGAGCTGTCTTCCGAGGTGTCCACCGCCCCTGCAGTGTAGGCCGGAGTCCAATCCCAGGTTTTGGAAGAAATTGTGGACTCTACAGCCTCTGTCCCCTTCATGGAAGATTCTTTTGGATTGCCTTGAGACTTCCCCAGCTTTTTGGAAGATGGTGCCTCTGTTTTGTGTGGAGGGGCTTTCGAATGACATTCTGCAGCACGGTGGCCCTCTCTCCCGCAATTGAAACATCCCTTTGATTTTTTAGCCGTAGCCGGTGGGTTTTCCCCCTCACGTGTTTGCTCGAGTGGCGGGCGGCCCCATGGTTTTCCTCTGCGTTGTCTTTTCAATAGATCTATTTCCACTTCCTCTGCCAGGACATACCAGTCATCGAGATGGTAGGGGTCTCCCCGAGGCAGGCAAGCGTCATACAGGTCGTAGTTCAGACCGTCTTTGAAATGGCTAAGGAGGATGTCTTCTGGCCAGTTCAGCTTGCTAGCGATGGCTCGGAATTCTTGGGTATTTTCGGCCACTGTTCTCCTGCCCTGCCTCACCGTCTTGATTCTCTCCCGGGCCTTCCGGTCAGCCAAAGGGTCCTCGAATCGTCGCCTCAAGGATGACATGAATCGGTTGAAGTCGTTGAGTTCTGGGGCGTTGGAGTCATGCAGGTTCACCACCCAGTCTGCGGCCGTCCCGTCCAGGGCAGATTGCACAATTCGGATGCGTGTTTTGTCACTGGGGATGTCTCGTCCGTACCCTTCCATGTAGCTGAGGACTTGGGTTAGGAAAAATCCCAGTCGTGATGGCTCCCCCTTGAATTTTGCTTCCAGGGGTGGGAATCTTTGGCTGGATCGTTGTCTGCGCCGCAGAGTGTATCGCTCCTCATCTCGATCCCCATCTGTGGGTCTGGGGGGGGTGGGTACCGCTGAGTCAGCGGCTCCTGTTCCATTGGACAGCCCTGGGGTTTCAGGTGTTGGATCCCTTCCGTTACCCCTCCAGTTGCGACCCCAGGTGTTGTGGTTTCCAGCTCTCTCCTCCCTTAGTGAGCTCAGGGTTGTTTTCATCAAGTCAATAGCTTTTTCCAGAATCCGCTCTTCCTCACTGGCGTGCAGGGAGTTCTCCATCTCTTGTTTCCATTCCGGTTGGTGGTCGCTCCGTCTCAGGGTCACTTCTCTCGAAGCCTTTTCCCACTCACTTTTCCTTCCAACGCCCATCGACCACCGGGGTTTTTGTTCGTGCTGCTCCGCCGTTTCCTCCCAGGAGGAATATGATGCTTCAGCTTCCCAATGTTTCTGGGAGTTCGGCTGGGAGGAAGGCTCCTTCTCCGTGGGGCTTTCTTCCCTTCTTGCTTCATCGTCAGACATCATATTTATTTGCAAAGTCCCCCGGTAAGGTTCTTCTTTCCGGGTTGACTTTTGTTGCAAGCCCTGTCTAATGTCAGGACCCACCCCAAAACACGTCTTAGGAAGACAAAAACTCTTGGAGTCAGGTTTTTAGTCCAAAAGAAATCTTTACTATGACATGCTCAGTTGTAGGAAATGAGACAGGGCTTAATGGTTCCACGATGTAAATCCTTATAAAGAGTTCCCGGTTTAACCCCCCCTTAATCCCCATTTGGTCAGTCCCCCCATCCTTCCTCTCGTATCATCCATCTCGTGGGAAAAAAGAAGTTAGGACCCTTTTGTTTATTGCTGTCTACCGTGACAAAAGCCAGATGCTAGCCCCCCCTTTTGTTTCCCCAGTTAAAAAGGCTTCTCCTTTCCTTTGAAATGCCTATTGCCGGTTCAATACACATCTATCCTCTTCTCTTCGGGAGATGGCAGAATCCATGGGATATATTTGAAACATTCCATTTATGAATATGATATAAATGGATTCTGACAGACTGGCTTTCCAGCTGAAGTGCACTATCAGAAATACATGGAAATGTTAGACTTCATTTTCATTTTCATCTAGCTGCAGTAATTTTGCTTGAATCTGGAGCTATAGGTAATTGGAAAGTTTCTCTGAACATGATGGGATTAAACCAGATTTAATAATAATAATAAGTTGGAAGGGACCTTGGAGGTCATCTAGTCCAACCCCCTGATCAGGCAGGAAACCCTACACCATTTCAGAGAAATGGCTGTCCAGTCTCTTCTTAAAAACTTCCAGTGTTGGAGCATTCACCACTTCTGGAGGCAGGTTATTCCACTGGTTAATTGTTCTGTCAGGAAGTTTCTCCTTAGTTCTAGGTTGCTTCTCTCTGAGACTACTTTCCATCTGTTGCTTCTTGTCCTGCTTTCAGGTGCTTTGGAGAATAGCTTGACTCCCTCTTCTTTGTGGCAGCCCTTGAGATATTGGAACACTGCTATCATGTCACCCCATGCACTTCTCTTTGTTAAACTACACATACCCAATTCCAGCAACCGTTCCCTATATGTTTTAGCTTCCAGTCCCCCAATCATCTTTGTTGCTCTTCTCTGTACCCTTTGTAGAGTCTCAACATCTTTTTTACATTGTGGTGACCAAAACTGGATACAATATTCCAAGTGTGGCCTTACCAAGGCATTGTAAAGTAGTATTAGTACTTCACGTGATCTTGATTCTATCCCTCTGTTAATGCAGCCTAGCACTGTGTTGGCTTTTTTGGCAGCTGCATCACACTGCTGTCTCATAGTGAAGTGATTGTCCACTAGGACTCCGAGATCCCTCTCACAGTTACTACTATTGAGCAAGGTACCACCTATACTATACCTGTTCCTTTGATTTTTCCTGCCTAAATGTAGAACCTTACTTTTTCACCATTGAATTTCATTTTGTTAAATAGCGCCCAGTGTTCGAGTCTCTCCAGATCCTCCTGTATCTTAAGTCTATCTTCTGGAGTGTTGGCTATTCCTGCCAGCTTGGTGTCGTCTGCAAATTTGATGAGTTTCCCATCTATCCCCTCATCCAAATTGTTGATGAAGATGTTGAAGAGCACTAGGCCAAAACAGAGCCCTGGGGCACCCCACTATACACTTCCCTCCATATAGATGCAGTTCCATTGAGGACCACACGCTGAGTACGCCCTGTCAGCCAGCTATGAATCCATCTGGTGGTGATGCTATGTAACCCACATTTTTCTATCTTATCAAGTAGTAGGTTGTGATCTACTTTCTCAAATGCCTTACTGAAGTCCAAGTGAATTATATCTACAGCATTGCTCTGGTCCACTAATTTTGTCACTTGATCAAAGAATGCAATAAGATTTGTCTGGCATGAACTGTTTTTGAGAAACTCATGTTGGCTTTTAGTGATGACTTTGTTTGCATCAAGGTATTCGTTGATTTGTTGTTTGATTATCTTTTCCAGAATCTTCCCAGGTATTGAGGTCAGGCTGATAGGTCTGTAGTTTTCTGGCTCTATTTTTTCCCCTTTTTTGAAGATGGGAACTACATTAGCTCTCTTCCAGTTCTCTGGTAGTTCCGCAGTGCTCCAGGATCTTTGAAAGATCTAGTTCAGTGGTTCTGAGATCACATCTGCCAGTTCCTTCAGAACCTTGGGTTGTAATCCATCTGGTCCTGGTGATCTGAGCTTGTCTAGGCTGGCAGGTGCTCACTTACCATTTTCTTGCCTATTTTAATTTGTGTTTCTATTCTGTTTTTTATGGCACTGTTTTTGGTAGGTTGGACTGTTTTTTTCCCTTTGTGTAAAGATGGATGCAAAAAATGAGTTAAATAGTTCTGCTTTCTCCTTTTTGCTTGTCACCTTCTTGCCACTTTCCTCCACTAATGGACCAATCATTTCCTTAACTTTTTTCTTGTTTTTTATTGAAATTAGCTCTTTTAAAGTCCAAGACTCTAGTTTGACTGTGTTCTATTGCTTATGCTTCCAGAATGTTGAATTCCAATATTGCATGATCACTTCCCCCCAGGGTTACTGTGGCTTCGACACCTTCTATCATTTCATCTCTGTTAGTGAGAATTAAATCCAATATGGCTAATCCCCTAGTTCCCTTCTCTACTTTTTGGGAGAGAAATTTGTCTGCTAGGTTTGTCAGGAATCTGTTTGATCTTCCACTTGCTGCAGAGTTTGTCTCCCAGTTGGTGTCAGGGTAGTTAAAGTCCTCCATTACTATTGTGATGTGCTTCCTACATACTTTAGTTAGCTGACTAGCAAAAAGTTCATCTATTTCCTCTGCTTGGTTGGGCAGCCTATAGTATACACCTATGGCAATGTCATTTTTTTCCCATTTTATATTGACCCAAATGCATTCAAGTTTACAGTTTTCATCATTGTTGTGCTCTATTTTTGTAGAGATAAAGTTATTTGTTATATATAGAGCAACTACTCCTCCTCTTTTGTTAAGTCTGTTTCTTTTAAATAATTTTAATCCCTCTAGCTATGTGTTCCATTGGTGGGTTTCATCCTACCATGTTTCCATAATGGCAACAATATCATATCTGCCCTGATTTACCTGAATTTCTAGTTCACCCTGCTTACTGTTCATATTCTGTGTATTGGTGTATAGACATTTGCGTCCCTTATGACTGACCTTGTATTTACTTGCTACATAACTTGTGTGGTGCCTGAGTTCCCCTATTTTCTTAGATTGCAGGTGACAGTGATGTTCTGTATCAATTAACTCACTGTCCCCGTTGTTTAGTTTAAATATTCCTCCAGAAAAGCTGTAAATTTATTGCCAAGTAACTCATTCCCTTTCTTGGATGGATGCAGACCATCTCTTTTGTACATTTTTTCATTGGACCAGTTACAGACATTGTGACTAATATAACCGAAGCCTTCTCCTTTCCACCACTCCTTTAGCTACATATTAAATTCTGATATACACTGACCTTTTCCATTTTGCTCCTTATACACTGGTAAGACCTCTGAAAAAGTGAGCCTACAGCCTATTCTGCTGAGTTCCTGCCCCAAGCTCTGGAAATCATGGTGCACACAGAGTACATCCTTTTGGGACAGATCGTTAGTGCCAAGATGTACAATAGCATCCACATCACAGTCATTGCTGGCATTGTTGACTATTTTGAAAATACGCTTCTTGTCCCTACTGGCAGTAGCACCTGGAAGACACCTGACTTCTTTTGAAACCTCAGTATCCTTCCCTATATTTACATCCCTTATAATTGAATCACCAACCAGAAGGTGGCTTCCCTTTTTGGGTACCTTTCTTTTCTAGCATGACTGATGTGTAATACCTGATTCGCACTTCTCCCTGTCAGATTATAAGAAACATCATTTATTTCAGATGAAACAACAAATTGCAGTTAGTTACAAATGGAAGCATGCTCAGCATCATACCTTCATTTAAAAGTTGTAAGCTTCTTTGGTGACTGACTATTCTACCATCATAGCAAGGAGAAGGACACTACTCAGCAGCCAAAATAATCTCTCCCCTTCTTGCTTGTGCTGCAGTATGGTGGTGGATAATGGAAATGCTAATGACTGTTAAATGAGCAATGGAAGAGGGACGATTCAGACAAAAGGGGCATCTTAACAGAGCTGATACTGTCCCTATTTCCTTTCATTTCCTCTGCTACTGCCTGACGTAATGTTGCCGCCAAGCCTCAGTTTTAGAAAGCAAATTTGTTGAAATGAAATTGCTGAGATAATGAATATAATTGAAGAGGCTCATTAACTCATACCTATGGGAAATGTTTGTCTGTTATTACTGCATTGCCATCCTTGCAGGTAAAGCAGAGAGGAGGAAGAGGTGAAAGTGGGAGGCTGGAAATCCCACAAAAGCATTCAGTAAAGCTTTGCTGTCTGTGGCTTTTGCAACACGACAAGATTGCATTAATAATTGTGTTATGAGGCTCCTTGAGCACTTTAATGTTTTGTTAAACTCTTCAGGATGTTGAAAGAAAAAAGACAGAAGCCCTTCAAATGGGTTTATTTAACCAAGCTGCTATCCAAACATCTGAAAAATGATGATCGTGCTTTAAAATCAGACAAGAAATTCGTTATGGCCAAATTCTACTTGTACGTGCCAGTGTAAATCAGACTATATAAACAGTTTGTTTTCACTGCTAAGCCTACATTTAACAGCTAAAATGTCATTGAAATTTGAATTAAAACCTGTATTCCAGTTTAAGTGCTAAAAATTATAGGGTGGAAAGAGGCACATGGCTTTTTTTTCAGAGTATATAATTAGAGGCTTGGAATAATCACAGTCTCAATCAGAGTAACATTTTCCAGATATCCATTTCATTGTTGGAAGTATTTCTTTCCCTTTCTCTGTCCCCTTATGCCATCTAGGAGGGTTTTTTTATGTCTCTCTGTGTGTAAAACTATATGACACTTTCCAACTTATTCAAGTACTTTTTTAAATTATTCTTGTTTCATAGAACCCCAAGAAGTAGGGGATAGGTGCCCTAACTAGATGTCTGTAAACAATAGAAAACTTAGGTCATGACCAATCATCATAATGACAAAACAAATAAAGCACCAGGTTTCCATTCCTTGGGAGTCAGTTCCCTCTGTGCTTTTTAAGTCTGTTATGCCTTACTGTTGTGATTCAGGGTCAGCCTGTGGGTTCGGCAGTTGGGTCGGATGACTCAGAGGAGGAGGAGGGGTGTGTTGAAGAGCTTGCTGAGGGGGTTGGAGAGCTTGCTGATGAGAGCTCTCAGCCAGGCCCCTCCCACCTGGTCACGACGGAGACCCAGCTGTGTGAGCCTGACAGCATGGATGAAGATGACCCACAGCTGGCCCTGTTCAAGGACGCCCAACGCAGGAGGCAGTCAATCAGGAGTAAACAGAGGAAGGCAATGGGGCACCTTGGAAGGAGGCAGAGAGAAGCCACGCCCTGAACTGTATAAAAGGGGAATGCGTGGGAGGGCTGGTTTGCTGAAAGCAACCGCTTGAATAGCTCCTGTTTCATGGTTCGTGTCTTGTTTGCTTTTGTATCCATAAATTTGGTAGGCTTAGTTCCAGCCTCTTGTCTTCTTGTAAAAGGGGTTGTCCCTGCCTTTTCTGCAGGGCCGGTAGCAGGCTGGTACAGAACACTTACAAGTATTTAGCCATAGTAAGCATGTTTAAAATTTTAGACTGTCAAGGTTTTCTTCCAGGTATTCTTTCATAGAGGAAGAGTTGCAGAGTTGCCCACATTTTAAAATTGGATCACCTACCATGACATCCCAATGGTTAGCATAAATAACACACTAGCATGTTCTTCCAAACCTCCCCCTGCCCTCACGTTTTTTCTTTTCTTTCTGACCAATGCAAAATATCTGTGGAAGGTAAATGGCTATTTCAATTTTGTATATGCCTGTTCAGATCAGAGTCTTGCTGAGTTCATTGAAGTTTATTCCTAAGTAAAGGATAGTATGATTGCAATATTCTTAATAGAATTCTAAATAGAATTCTAAATAGAATTTAACAGCAGAAACAGAATCAAACAACTGATTGTATTTGCAATTTAGCAGCAATTTCTGAAAACAGTGTCTTTATAAAAAAAACTTTACTTCACCTACCCTTGTAACTATTGTTTATAATACATACAACATAATCAGGAAAAAACAGTCTATTTCTGCACATATCAGAACTTCACTAGAAATAGCTAGGTTCAGTCATGAATATCTGCTTTATTTCTAACCACTGCTCAAATAATAAACTCAGTTCAAAGGGATTAGCTATTCACAAACTGAGAATGGGAGGTAATGGCAAATGTTAATTGACTAACTAGCTATCACTAACACATCCCAGTAAGGTATTTAGAAGGCAGAACTTCCTAAATACTAGAACATCCACCTCTTCAGGATGTTGATGTTGGGGGACAGATTAACAAAGAGTATACCACCAGGGACGTAATGACCATGTGGTTATTGAGAGACAGGAAATTTGAGGGGATGAATGTATAGAAGAAAGAGGAAGATAAACTGAAATCACTATAGAAAAAGGCCTCCTATCCCCAGCCTTCTCTAGCATTCCAGAAGCATAATGATATCAAATGTCATTGACAGGACCAGAAGGCCATGCTTCCTTCATCTGGGTCCTAACAAACATCATCTTCCAGACCGTCTAATGCCATTTCTGTCAAAAACCCAGAAATGTGTTATTAATGGAAGTGGCAGCTTTACCCAAAATATCCTGTAAGCAGAAGTTGGAGATAAGGCGGAAATTATCCAGAATAGACAGATCAAGAGACAACTTCCAAAGTAACTTGAACTACATTCCCAGAACAGGAACTGCCTGTCCTGTGTAATCAACTCAGGAAAGGATTCTTAATTTCCCCTCACTTCAAAATATTAAATAGGAGGCAAGAAGGATACTGTAGCTCTTCTATAGCTGGCTCAGATTGTTTGTTTGTTTGTTCATTTGTTCATTCATTCATTCGTTCATTCGTTCATTTGTTCATTCGTTCATTCGTTCATTCGTTCAGGTTTTTCATCCTGCTTTTATTACTTTATAAGTAACTCAAGGCAGCAAATATTCCTTCTTCTCCATGTTCCCCACAACAACCTTGTGAAATGAATTGGATTGAGCATGAATGACTGTTACAAAGTCACCCAGCCAACTTTGGTTTATTAATCAAAATAGCTGCTGATCTCACTAAAAGTGACTCTGGGAAGCATAAAACAATCATTATAAATGTTAATGTATGCTATCTTGTTGGTTGAATGAGAGGCATCCGTTCTGCAGCAAATAAATTTATTTATTGTTAATCAAGCCACCTTTGTCCTTAATTGGTTGTTGTTGATTATTATCATCATCATCATTGTCATGCTCCACCATTGGAAAACTGGGCATTAAATATCCAGAGAAAACTTCCCAGAGAGAAAACCTAAAAAGAGCAATATGAAGTTACCGCATCTGTGCTGCAAAAATCTGGATTGCCACTAGATGTAGGAAACAGAGAAAACTGCCATTCAGATTTAGTATGCTTAACTGCAACTGTTTATTGATTTCAAATTTCAGTTTTAGGTTTCAAATCATTTATTGATTTCATTTGCTTGGAATTCCAGAGCTTTTGTAGAATAGAGTTTGCTCTGAGGACACTTAAAAACATGGTGATCCTGTTTTTTTGTTTTGTTTTTTGCGATACTAATTAGATGCAGCAGTGTTTTTTTTTTAAACAGGTACAGTAAATGTTTAGGTTCAGAATAAGGCAGTTAATTTTGCCTAGATATGATTTATAAAATTGCATGTACCTCTCTACCTCAATTTTTTCAAATTATGGTGCTGGAGAAGCCTCTTGAGAATCTCTTAGACTGAAAGATCAAATCTGTCAATCCTAAAGGAAATCAAGCATGACTGTCCTTTGGAAGCACAGTTTCTGAAGCTGAAGGTCAAATACTTTGCCCACCTAATGAGAAGAAAAGACTCATAGGCAAAGACAATGATGTTGGGAAAGAAGAAGGGGATGGAAGAGGATGAGATGGTTAGATAGTGTCATTAACACAATGAAAGTAAATTTAAGCAAACTCCAGGAAATAGTGGAAAACTGGGGGGGGCTGCCTTGCTATGGTCCACGGGGTTGCAAAGAGTCAAATATGACTTAGCGACTGAACAACTTTTCCTCAAAGCCTTAGGCATGGCCCCCAAAACACCTGATGTTGCTTGGAAAATATATTTTAAAAAGTATTTATATTAAGTATATTGCTCTAATTTTAAAGTAAATATTTTTTTTCTCTTCAGATTCCAGCAATTTGTTTGTCTTGGCTTCACCTATTTTTGTAGTGCATCTCCTAATATATCACTCAAAGATCAAATGTAGCCCTAAGCCTAAGAAAAAAAAAAGTATGTTCTGATATACAAGCACTTATCCCAGATGAATTGCTAGTCCCAGAAAATAATTAATGAGAACTGCATTTTACTGCTGTGCACTTTCGGAGCTTAAAAGGACCACTAAGAGCTTTTGATTAACCTGTTGTGCTTTCCCTTTTGTCCTTTAGCATGGCACTGCACTTCTCTCTCTCTCTCTTTTTATTTTTTTACATTTTTTCTGGCACTCCCAGAATCCATTATTGATCAAACTCTAGGAGAAAAAGAATAATATGCATGCCAGTATATCTGCATTCTGCAAAATGTTGTGATATGATTCACTATTAGAGAAAACACACACACATACACACATGCATACACACACACACCCCTACATTAAAAGTAGGCAGAAAAAATCATCACCTTTATGTCTAACTAAGTATAGATTTTAGATTTCAAAGAGAACTTTAAATTAGTTTATATTCCATTAAAGAAGCATGGTAAATGTTTCTAAGGCTTAAGCTTCCTCCCATCTAAATGTAGGAACAGAGGAAAGATTATTTTTCTTACTAATAATAGATCCACAAACAATAGACAACTAAATTGTTTCCCGGTAACCATCTTGTTGTGATTCTGACATAGATTGATAAGGCTTTTGAATAATATATTACTGAGCTGTTACCTTACTTGCAGTTTTGGCCCTTTCACATGCAGCATTTGCTCCAATGAGGCACTGGTGAAATGCTGCCATCTTTTTTCCATAAGGTAAATATTTGGTGCAGTCTCTGTTTCTGCTGACCTCATAGACACTTCCATGCATTTTTCTTGGAAACTATTCAGAAGTGGTCCTTGATTACTTATAGGATGTTTCCCACTATACCTCTGGTATTTCCTGGATGCCTCCCATCCAAGCACTAGCCAAGCCTAACTCTACTTAGGTTCTCAGTTTAGATAAGATCAATGAAGTATTGCCCCTGCTACCTAGTTCTTTAAGTAGATGAGCTAAGACTGCAACCTTTTCCATTATGTTGACTGGCAATGCTAGCGCTCTTCAGGGCTTGTGGATTCCCTTTCTTTCTTTCACACTAACTTTTGTTTCTCTCTGCCTCCTTGCCTTCTGGATTCAAATAAGCCATAACTTTCTCGCTACTTCTACCCACTTCCCCATACACAGCCTGTATATTTTTACTTGGTTGCAGTTGTTGGGAAAGTATCTGTTGCAAATCATCACAGATTTGAATGAGAAATGATAAGCAAAAAAAAGTGATACTTCGATAAATAGCTTTTTTCTTACACCAATTTGTTTGCTTGTTTTATTCAAAGTGACCAAATAATCACATTTCATTATACAGGTAGTATGATGAACAGACTTACAACTGTTCCTTTTGTTGACTGTTTGAAGTTGCAAGATGCTGAAAAAAAGTGACAAGAAGTCCTAGCACTTATGACTGTTGCAGCATCCCCACGATCACATGATCACTATCTGGGTGCTTGGCAACCAGCTTGCATTTATGATGGTTGCAGCGTCCTGGGATCACATAATTGCCACTGTAACCTTCCCAAGCAGCTTCTGTCAAGCAAAGTCAAGGAGGAAGCTAGCAGGGAAAGTAGCAAGTTGTGATCATATGATGCCACATTTAACATCTGCACCGCTTAACAATGAAGTTTCTAGTCCAGTTATGGTCATAAGTCAAGAACTACTTGCATTTTAAAAATACAGGGAAAGGGATACTAGAAATTATTGTTTCTCTTCTATGTGAGATATAGATGGGAGAGACTATGACTACTCCAAGAGAAGCTCTAGCTTA
Organism: Vipera ursinii; assembly: GCF_947247035.1. Classification (NCBI taxonomy): domain Eukaryota; kingdom Metazoa; phylum Chordata; class Lepidosauria; order Squamata; family Viperidae; genus Vipera; species Vipera ursinii. Next base: position 322,927,037 of record NC_139512.1, on the reverse strand, counting down.
AGCCACTAAATTGACTGAACGATGATTTTCGCACTCTCCAATTTATAGGCTGGAGGAGAACTAATTGCCTCATAGTATTCCCTGTCTCTTCTCACCATTATAAAGTTGGAAGAAATTAAAATGAGCATACAGAAAGTCTCAAACACTTTAGAGGGATTATGGAGTGAATATGGAATTGTATATATATTTTCAAATATATATATATATTTGAAAAGAAGACAATCGAATACCAGGATAAAATACAAACAAAACTGTTTACTAATCCACTTAGCTTTTGTTGGCTAACTGCCGACGTCATCAGAGTAAAAGCTGGAGTTCAGGGAGATTGCTTATAAAGCTGGTGGTTTTTGTGCCCTGCTCATTCAGCGGGTCACCAGTCTACCCGCTCCAATCAACCATATAGTTCCTAGCTGTCCCGCATCAATGTTTGTAAGCTCGGGAGTCACTTTCTCGCTTGTAGTCATCTCCTTGTCTGCCTGGTTCATGTCTGAATGCCCATAGGTTGGCCCCCTAGTGGCACCCATCCTTAGGTTTGGTGAGGGACGTGCGGTGGACTCCTCCCTTGCGAGTGCTGCTGTTCTTTCTCATGTAGCCACACCGTCCCGATCCTGCAAGGATGGGGCTCGTTGCACCCGTCATAAATTATAACACTGTTCTTCTCACCCCCTTAGTGCCTGATAAGCAGGCAGTAGATCTATGTGATGATTGATCGAATATCCGTTCGACAACCAAGCCTCCTTAAGTAGCTCGCTGCCCTTGGTGGCATCTCAGGCGATGGTCTGTGCCCCTGCAAGATCGAAAGTATGATCATGGCTGGACATATGTACCCATACTTGTGAGCGTTGTTCTTGCTGTCTGATCGCCAGTTATGCTCATGGATCCTGGTTTTGAGCCTTTTGGGTTGTTTCCCCAATGTTGTTACAGTGACAGTTCTTGCATTTGATTTTGTACACCACTGAAGATCTTTCCTCATTAGGGAGCAGCTCTTTGGGATGTATTACCTTGACATGCAGGGTTTGGTTCATGGCTAAAACTCAGCCTTTTTGTAGCAGAAGGAAAAAGAGCTGGAGACAAATGTCTTTCAAAATTCTCCATCAAATTTGTAAGCAGGGAAATTAGATCAGTGATTCTTCAGGGAAAGAAGAATTCTCCAATTTCTCAGGAGGCAGAGATCTATAATGGAAGTTTCCCTAAAGACGTCAACTTGAAATTTAATTTAAATGTGTGGGAAGTGAATCTGCATGCCAGTGAAATGTGATTGGATACAAAAAGGCAGGATTTAACACACAAGGGAGCAAGGGCACCATTCTCCAGATATGAAGATTTCTCCACAATTCTCCTTTGCGTCAATTCCGAAAACAACTTTTGCTTTGTCACATCAAATTATAATGACTAGAAAAGAAATGGGGGAGGGGTTTGTGCCCACTATTAGCATGAAGAAGGTTTGCATACAGGATATAAAAAACCTATTGGAGGAAAGCTCCAGCTGGCAGTACTGTATTACATAATTAACAATCTCAGTTATTGTCTAACCTATGCTTAAACATGAGGACAAATCTGAGTTTAAATATATACTTTGAAAATTTAGACTTAGATCCTGGCAATGTCAGTCAAAGTTCATTTACTGCTGCTCCATATATCCCAAGAAACAGGACAGATAAATTATGCAAATGTGCTTAGAACAGAAACATACTAAATCTAAATTCATATTTAATGTTTAAGATCAAATCATTTCAATATAAGAAACAGCTGGAAATGCTCTGATCATGTTTTGATCCTAGCGCTGTTTTCCTCTCTCATGCATCCTGAAAATAACAGTGGTGCCCTGGTTTGGATACCATCTGACAAGACAGAGCAAATTGTGGGTTCCTCAAATGAGTTTCCATAGTGTCCTCTTTTTTCATATTTATACTAGTTACTTTTTAAGTTGTTTTTAATTATTTTGGATTGTTCTTCAGTGCCATTTTTCATTCAAGTTATTTTACATAGCAGAGGGAACATTTCACTAATATGATATGTAGTTCCTCAAACATATGAAGAAACATTCATTTCATTTTTCTGCTATTTTTTTACATCTGTTTTATTTTTTAAAAAAATTTAAATGTCATAAAATTACATTTGCCCATTACTAAGAATAATCCTTTTAGACATTTGCTGGCTATATTTTTTGTCTCCCATTCACATGGTATATGTATTTGTGCATTGATTGACTGTTTAATTGATTAATGTTCTTACTTCTTGGAAGAAAAAGAATCAAGTATCATGTGAGCCTAGTACAAAATGTGCCATCTTCATACTATTGAATACAGATGATCAAATTATATGCTATAAAGGAATTAAATTGGTTTCATCACACAATCTTGGGTAGTATCTACCATGTTAGAAAATCAATATACCCTCCTGCAAATATATTGGGGGAAAAATTGCCTTGTTTTTATCAGCAAATAAAACAAATGAACAAACATAGAATTATAATTCATTCTGCATGATTAATTCTTGTAATAACAATTGAATGTGTTATTTCTATTCCTTTTTAAAATAATTTATTCAAGTTTCAATTGTTCTCCAGATAAATGCATATGACCTTAAAAATATTTATTATAATTACTGGGGGGGAATGACTTTCACTGAGAATTAGAATATAAATACCAATAATAAATAGTTAGAACATGCTGTCTCAAATGAATTACTTATACTTTGTTCCTAAATAGGTACTATTTCTGTCAACACGATGCGAAGTCCTTATACTGCACCAGGAGAAAGTGAGATCTTGGATCTAGATGATGATTTATACCTTGGAGGTTTGCCAGAAAATAAAGCTGGCCTTGTCTTTCCAACGGAGGTCTGGACAGCCCTTCTAAATTATGGCTATGTGGGGTGTATTCGAGACTTGTTTATTGATGGACAGAGTAAAGATATCCGTCAAATGGCAGAAATCCAGAGCACATCTGGGGTGAAACCCTCCTGTTCAAGAGAAACAGCAAAGCCATGTCTAAGCAACCCATGCAAAAACAATGGCATATGTAGAGATGGCTGGAACAGATATGTCTGCGATTGTTCTGGTACAGGTTACCTGGGCAGATCATGTGAACGAGGTAAGTCACTGTCTTCAGACCTTTGGTTTGCAGAAGGAGGACAGAATGAAGTGAAACAGTCATGTACATTCTACTGATCCATTATGTGCATTTTTTCTGCATACAATTATATGGATCAATCATTTGGTTGATAATAAACATTATTGATCTATAAAGCACTGAATGAAGCAGTGGACAAAATGCTCCACTGAGAAAAGAATACTACCATGAAAATGATCTAACCTTCACATACAAATTATTACTGAATGGAACAAACTGATTTAGAATTTTTTTTTCTTTCAAAAAGTGGAATATAAGGAAAATATTACTAATGTAATATATATATATAACAATAATAATACTATTTTATTCATTGCCTTCTAAAACCTAGGAACAGTTTGCCTGGTTTATTTAGCTGGTTATAAAAATCAGGAAGGTGTCAAATAGACCTTGCAGCATGGTTAAATAAATTATGAAACTTATAAATAATATTTGATCAACACTATAACTATAAAGCTGTCAACAATAAAAAAGCTTTGCAAGGGTAGTTTGCTTCAAAGGTAATGAAATGTGAGTGAAGTGTTCCTACAATGTGGTTTCATGATTGTGGTCCCCTGCCTCTAAACAATGAAGTGGATGTGGTATGTTGTTTTATTTAATGCCGATTTGGGGGCCTGTTCTAGAATATCCAGGAATTGGAAGAGACTTCTGTCTATGGAAATGCCAGAGAAAGCTCAGAATCAAAATGAAGTGTCTCAGTAAGACAAATTGCACCACAAATTGTTCACCTGACATATTGTAACACTTCACCATAGAGGCCTAAATGCAAGCTACATTGCATTGATCTAGTAAACAGTAATTTGTCATATAGCATAGAGCCCTAGTTGACCATCACATTCATTTGCAAAGCAAGTAACTCACAATGACATTACGGTTTTCACAGCATACCAAAAAGGAGAATACTTAAGAGAATGTATGGATTATCAGTACCAAATAGAGAACAAGGTTTCAGTCTGAGATGTTTTATTTGACCCACAAAGTGAAAGAAAGATCTCAGAATGAAATTATAAGGTTGATAAGGAAAAGAAGCAGAGGTCTCTAGTTCTGGAAACAGAAGCAAAGTAGAAACAGCTATATAACAATCATAAAGAATAGTTTACAATAGTTAATGCAAAGAGCCTAAACATTTAGGCAAAGAATAAAAAATAACAATTGCTATCCTAACTAATGGATAACTAATATAATTTCAGAAAAATATTACTAAATAAAATGTCTACTAAAGAAAGAGTAATTTGACATGGACATTCAGGAATGATCAAAACAAAGAAGACAGCAGTATTAATGAATTCTATAGTAATTTTTAGAGTACTTGATTATCTTAGATTTGTGAATCTAAGGCAGAGGTCTCCAACATTTTGGGTACCAGGGACCAGTTCCACAAAGAAAAGTTTTTCCATGGACTGGAGAGTGCATGGGTTTGTATGCTACCTGCATCCCGCAGATGGGGCTTTGTTTGTTTGTGTGGACCGGTTGCTGACATGCCATGGCCCGGTACTGGTCCACAGATCTGGGGTTGGGGACCCCTGATCTAAGGCTTCAAAAGTCATAAGGCTGATACTTCATGTAGTATGATAAGACTTTGCTGTAACATTGTTTTTACCTTTAGCATTTCCCAATTTGGCAGTTTTCAGTTATGTGGCCTTAACCTCTCTCTGTCAGAGAGAATTGAGCTATTTTCTTGCCAGCACTTTAAATCCACCAATTCAACCATTCTACCATAGGCCACAATGAAGGCTTATGATCTGATAAGCATTGTCAGATATCAGCATTTGGACAGGAGTAACCTGTAATGTAGTTAACAGAAGGAATATACAACTTTCCTTAACTCAGTCAGCAGAAGCCTTATTAATGCTCATTTTAATAGATCTCTTGTGTCTAAATGTTTCTCAAATTTTTCTCTGTGCTATGGCATTGGAATAGAATCTAAAGGAAATACAATGTGTAAATTAGTCATGGACAGAGATCCAACACCTCTGAAGTCCTCTGTTGTAGTTTTTATTGGTAATTGATCATGTTGCAAGACATTTTCTGACATCTATACTCTAGCCATTCTACCAAATGTTTCATTAATCTAGCTCCCCAGAATACCAAGGAGCTGAGACAAGCTTTATGGTTTAATCAAAGACATTTGGGAGTGATCATTTCCAATCTTTCTGGTGGAGATGAAGATCTTATTAAAACTACTACCTGCAACAAATTCCCTGAAAAGGCTCCGTAAATGTTCTAGATTCACAGTCCCAGAGGAAATCAGTCACATTTATTTTCCACACCAGCTGAGGTTATAGGTAGTTTTAAGGTTCAGCTTCTTCAAGTAGCGATTTGTCTATGACAGTGGTGTCAGAGAAAATGACTTTTTCTGTGTGTATGAGCATCCCTAAGAATCCAGTTTGGGGAAAGATAAGTGAAACAGGATTTTAACTTTAATTGAAAAACAAGAAAGAAAATACATGACGGGGAAAGACTGAGCTAAATATTTAGCTAGTTACTTCCTCTTAGAAAGAGAGCCAAGTACAAAGGGTCCATTTATATGTGCATTAGGATTAAAGAAGAGCCTGATATTAACAATGTGCTTGACCACAGATCTCCCTTGCCCCGACTTTGAGATTGTAATTGAGAATAGGTCACCACATTGGTGCCTCTATCTTGGGGCCAGGTTCATTTATTTATCAATCCAATTTGCATGCCACCCAGCAGCTGAAAGCCGCTATAACAGTGAGATGGGCACCATCTAAATTTAATAAATAAATAAACTCCAATGACTTTGGGCAGCTTCCAGCAGGAAAATAACTACATACCCTCCTCTATTCTGATTCTTTTGGAGAAGGAACCTGGAGAAGGAACCTGCAGAGCTCCAATTGATCCTTCTCTTCTCTTCATGGGTCTCTGTGATCATTTCTCCTTTTCCTGCCAGAGAAAACAGAGCCTTTCTTGGCAGTCAAGGTTGTTCTTCTTTTCTTTGACTCCTACAGGAAGGTATTCCACAGACAGATATTTCTAACTCTGATTGCAATGCTTCCCACCATAGATTATAAGCATACTTGGCTGGTGCACAGTTGCGGTCTTCCACACAATGAGGAACTCTGTGCAATCCGATTTCCCATCATGTGGGATACTGTCAATTTCAATTCTTTGGTATAACCTATGCTAACATTGACTACACAACACTACAAATTCTTATAATATGCTACTAATTTATCACCTACCATACCTAGAAAATGAGAATTGATTCTCAATAAAATATCATTATTATTGCATCTTCATAATGTGAAATAGTGACTATAGTGCAATAGTGCAATAAAATTCAGCATTCAGACATGGGTTAACTTACATAGCAAGTTCCGCATAGTTATATTTCACTTCGAAGAAGGGAAATTCTCAGAACTGAATAGACTGATGAAAAGAAAACTTAAATAGAAAGCCAAAAGGGCAATCTCTCTCCAGAAAGCTTGGCTGCTGTTTAAAATCACAATAATAGAGGCTCCAACATAATCAAAGGTTGATTCTGAATAAGTTTAATAGCCATAGAATAAAAAGGTAGGTCCTCTTGTAGATAAGCAATGGGGTAAAGAATGGAAAATGAAGAGTAAAAGTAAATGGTCATTTCTCACAATGAAGAGAGGTAACTAGTGGGGTCCCCCAGGGTTCTGTCTAGGACAGAGATGTCAAACACAAGGCCCGGGGGCCAGATCCGGCCCGTGAAGTGGTTTCATGTGGCCCGCAAAGCCATCCTGGAAACAGTGAGGGAACGGCCCCCACTGCCTTGGCCCTGTCCCAGAGACCCTCCTTCTGCCAGAGACCCTCAGATCTGTCCCACTCCTGCCCAGGCTCCCATAGGCCCCCTTGATGCGAACCATGTAGAGCTGGCCACGCCCACCCAGTAGGCCATATGCACTCTAGCCACGCCCACCCAGTAGGCCACACCCACCCTGGCCATACCCACCTAGCCCCCTGAGGGCAACTGCAATACTGATGCGGCCCTCAGTGAAATTGAGTTTGACACCCCTGGTCTAGGATCAGTGCTTTTTTAATATATTTATAAATTACCTGGAATCACCTGGTGTTGAATGGAATAGCCAAGTTTGCTGATGACACTAAATTGTTCTGAGTGGTAAAAACAATAAGGGATTCTGAAAAACTCCAAAGGAATCTCTGTACATTAGGGGAGTGGATATCAAAATGGAAGGAGCCATTCAATGTGAGCAAGTGTAAAATAAAACACATTGCTGCCAAAAGCCCCAACTGTTTATAAAAACTAATAGGATCAGAAGTGAAAAGGAAAGAGTTCATGGAATGATGATAAATAGTTCAATGAAGATGCCAACATAGTGCACATCTGTTGTAAAAAAAAAGGCCAAAAGCTTGTTAGAGATAATAAAAATGATATTGGAAATAGTGATGACAGTATTATAATGCCCTTTATATAAATCATTGGTACAACTACATCGAGACTATTATGTGCAGCTCTGGTTGCCATACTTCAAAAATGATGTAGTAAAGCTAGAGATGGTTTATCGGAGAACAATTAAGAGGCTCAAGGGATGGGGCAGCATCCCTATTTGAGGACTGTTTGGTCTAGAAAGGAGGCAAAGGGAAGGATATGGTTGAGGAATACAAAATTATGCATGGTATGGATAAAATGGACAAGGAGAAACAACTTTTCTCCTTCTCAAAGTACAAGGGCAATTTGGAAATAAACCTCCATTTGAGCATGTGCGAGAAATAGGCGGGGATAGTGATGCCCATCCTATGGCACCATATGCAATAGTTCAGTAGGCAGTGAGGAGTGGAAGGAGAAGGTTGTGTTGTAGCTGACTCATCCGCTAGATCAACTGAAAATGAAGCCTGCCATAGAAAATCCCGCAAAATGTGAAGTGCGTGTAGTAATAAGATTCCAGTGTGCGGAAAAAGTTTTTTCATACACAGGAATCTTATTACTACACACACTTCACATTTGGGAGGATTTTCTATGGCAGGCTTCATTTTCAATTGATCTAGCAGACGAATCAACTGCAACACAACCTTCTCCTTCCATTCCTCACTGCCTACTGAAGGACAGGTGTTGCTATCCCTGCCAATTTCTCGCACATGCTCAAATGGAGGTTTATTTCCAAATTGCCCTCGTACTATAATAGTAGAGAGCATTCTAACCTATTGCATTTGTGTGTGGTTTGCCAACTGCACAGTAGCAGATAGGAAAGCACTCCAGAGGGTCATTACCATCACCCAGAGGATTATAGGCTACCCTCTCTTCTCCATCCCTGATGAACTGTACACTTCTGCTGTCTTAGGAAAGCTCAAAATATTCTTAAAGACTCATCTCATATCGGACATTCTTTTTGTGAACTATTACCATATGGCAAATGGTACAGGATAATAAAAACAAAGACAAATAGGCTGAAAAACAGTTTTTATCCCAGAGCTGTAACCATATTAAATACTACTGTATAGTGCAACATTGAAGTGCAATATGAGGGGCAGCGCAATGGTGAATAGGATGTGAAAGATGTGTGTATATAATGTGTGTTTTTACTTGTGGTTTTTACTTGTGTATAGTGTGCTCTGTGGCACTTAATTTTATTGTGGAATACATAATGACCATAATGATATTCTATTCTATTCTATTCTATTCTATTCTATTCTATTCTATTCTATTCTATTCTATTCTATTCTATTCTATTCTATTCTATTCTATTCTATTCTATTCTATTCTATTCTATTCTATTCTACTCTAATTAGAGGTCACCAAATGATATTGAGTCCTAGAAGAATCTAAACAGACAAAATGAAGTACTCTTTTATACAACATGTAATTCAACTGTGGCATTCACTATCGTAACATGAGGTGCTGTCTTGGACTACAGTATTTCAGGAATATCATAAGAGATCAAGGGCTATTAGTCGTGGTAGGAGTGACTAACTTTGAAAATGATCTGATAGGAGACCAGTAGGTTTCCTTGTACAGTAGATGAGCCATCGTGATATTAGACTGCTGAGCTAGATGGTCAGGAATCCGATCTTTATGTTATATCTGCTGTGCGTGCATACATTTTTATTATACAAGAATTGCTTTTTAGTCAAAAACACTATCAGTGCTGCACACCTGACTGTGAATGGCTATGTGGCAACTTTTTCAACAACATAACACTCCCCAAATTAAGATTGTTTACATTCTACCAATTTGTGATCATTTTGCTACAATCTCAGACAATTAGAAATCATATTGATGTGATTATGTCAGATTGTATGCAATTCTTAGAAGTATTGATGACATTTTATCTCATTCTTCCCTCCCACAATCCTTTCTCCTTTCTTGTAACTCTCAGATCTGTTTTATACAAAGAAAATCCTACCGCACAAAGACATGTTTACTCATACTGTATACCAATGACGGTAGTTATTGTTATACTATGTAGTCAATCAAATTTAGCTATGGCATGTTGCAGAATAAATTCACCATGCAGGTAAAGATTTTTCCCTGCACTTGATTTGCATCCCCACAATTAGCTTTAAAAATGTCAGTGAAAACCTGAGCAAAAATCCCACTTTCTCTCTTTAGGACTAGCTGAGGCAGACCCTCCCATTTTGTACTGTTATAAATAAAATCACATCCTCTGAAGTTTATTTCTTATTTTAGAATAGGAAATCTTTTGGCAGAAATCCAGGTATTGCAATGTCTCTTGACTTTTCTATTACTGGTAGACCACGCTAACGGGGGTGGGCTGGGCTGGGGTGGGGGCTGTAACTAGACTGTCAACTGAATTAGAAAACTCTTCAGTTAAATAGACATAGTGTACCACCCTGTGGCAAACTCCTGCTATTACACACGTGCTTCCACTCCCGGGCACTTTCAAAGAGAAAAGTGTGGACAGCAAAGAGAGGATTGTGAACAGAAAAAAATCTGCAGCTTTAAAAATCAAAAACTAAGTAATTTTCATGCAGGTCATGTGTTCACTGAAAAAATGATAACAAGCATATGCAAGTCTATAAAATAAAAAGCAACTCTATAGAAGTCTAATAAAATGCCTCAATAATAACAAAAATATTTTTTAAGTTTTTTTCCAATAAACTAATGAATTGCTTTCTTAGTTCAAGTTTCCTATCTTTTTAAATCCTGTTTTTTATTATTTTTATAAATAACTCCAGGCAACAAATGTAGCATGATTTCAGCATTTTCCACAATTTAATTTTCTGAACCACAGACTTTGAGCTGCTGGGACCAATGTTAATCTGATGTACTCACAATGTTATCTGGCTATTTTTCCTGCAGATACCTGTAGTATTTATTCAGCACATTGAATATTCTATGTTACCCTAGAGCTTCCCTATCTGGAGGAAGTTATGCTCAAAGCATTTCTTTTCCTCCTTATTCAATAATAATTGTATCCCAAATGGTCATGCATTGATATGATTACAACTTCTGAAATTCCAAAATACAATAAACCCATCCTCTTTTACAGAATTATCATACTACCCATGTGCGCGTGCTGATAAAAATTTCTAGCCAATAAGCATAACACCATTACAGTTGCTGCATGAAATAAAAGAAAAGGGCAGCAGATGTGTGTGTTTACTTCATTGAATAAAACTCCTGGAGAAATAAGGAAGAATCATGTTGAATGGAATAAGGAATTTGTGCAATATGAGAATCAAGGGCTATAGTAGATGCTCACTAACTGTTATATTTTAAACTAATTTAAATCAGGAGCAAAGCAACATGTCTACTTGATTAAAGAAATAGTTTGGTCTAGTAGTTCAGATTAGAAACCAGGAGACTGTGAATTTTACTCCTGCCTTAGGCATTAAAAGCAGTTGGGTGACTTTGGGCCCATCATACTCTCCTAGCCCACCATGTGAGGCTCAGGAGACAAGCAGCTCAGTCAAATTCCTGTCACAACCAAATGGATCAATATTTGATTGATTTGAAAAAAAGTGGATCCTGCACTTGCAAGAAAAGTGCTAGGAAGAAAATTGTCCCCTTCTCTATCAAAGCAAAAGGTAAGCTTTCATTCAGGATCCTGCAGTAGTCAATGTAATGTTCCTAAAGTCAAAACCTTGAGCACTATTCCTAATTTTTATAATTTTCATAAGCTGCAGCCCTCTCCTGCCTATTTCCGCACAATATCTGACATTCAATGATACACTGCTTTTATGACTTTGAAAAAAGAAAGACTAATTTAGCTAATATTACATAGGGTAAGACAGGGCTTTTTTTGTCATAGAGCACCCAGAACGGAGTTCTGGCACCTTTTTTGGATGAAAGCTTGTAGGGTAGGCAAGGTGGGTTGTATGACGTGTGTGAGTTCCGGCACCAGAAAAAGCACTGGGGTAAGAGTAACAGAAAATTTTTCTAATACACCTTACTATTTTCTGAAAATAAATGAAATATCGCAAGGAAATATTATTTCTTGACGATCCTGCCCCCTCTAATTTGTCTGATGTCAAGCAAACAATATCCTGTTGTTCTATTCATGCTCAATCTTTCTTGGCAAACTCTATTCTTCCAAGTGATTTCGTGGGAATAATAAGGGATGACATTTTCATTCTTGGGCATTTGCACAGAATTAAACATTTGGCTTGAGACCCAGGAGCTGCAATATTTATGCAGGAAAAATGGACTATCAACAATTACCCTGTTTTATTTGGTGTTTCAGAAATGCTCTGCAGGAGATTCTTTCCTAGCATTAGCTCCAAGCCTGAGAGGACAGTTAGAAAGCTGTCTTCCTAAAAAAAAACTTCTTCAATAGCACCATGTTTACTTTTGTAGCTGGTGCTATAATGAAATGGTTCCTACTGATAATCATTCATTTTATTGACTTCTCACTTAGATTGTGCTTTCATATTACTGGTAAATATATACCATTTGTTTGCTGTAACTTTTAGATACTACTTGAAGCCTCAAAACAGGAGGTTCAAACATCTTCCATTAGCTGTAATTGAGTATAAGTAGTCTCTGTGTTTCAAGTTTAATTTTATTTTATAATCGGAAGCTAGAAAGAATTTTCCTTTTCATTTAAGAGAGTTCATAAAAGATGTGGGCCATGGGGAGAGTGGAGAGAAGAAAGCTATTGCCAGTTTTATATTTCTCTCACACACATCCCTAAAGTTGGTTATATTCTCAAATGGGCTGAACATAATAATCTTAGAAGTTGTAGTGTTCTACACATATTTTGCTATTGTGAGTTTTGGCTGATTATGCTGAAAGTATAAACATCAGAGTAATCAGTGGATGGGCTTTGTTTGTTTATGGCAACATTAGCAGATGGCAAGACAGATGTCATGGCAGCATAATTTGGCTTCTTTCTTAATATTTTATTGGGGTTTGCAGTACATGATTACCTTTTGGCAACAGCTTTCACAGGTGTTCATTTTCAACAGGCAATATGAATGAAATGAATGAAAATTACAAGGGGGTAGCAAAGATGCTAAGATGCAGAATTTTTTTTAGTTTGGCCTACAGCCTTTTATTATCTGTATGAAAAAGAAGGGGTCAGCCAAACAGCTTACATGTTTTCAGCTAAATAAAACCAAATATTGAGTAATTAATAGACTGTTGAAGAAAAAGTCTTCATCATGGTTCAGTCCAAGCCGGGGATAAACAAGATGGCGACTGCTTTAGAAAAAAGGTTGCAGTTTATTGAAGAGGAAAGCCAGACAAAAAGATGGCTCTGGAAAAAAAGAGAAAAAGGCTGAGCACATGTAGGGAGTGGGTTTTTATATCCTCTTGAGCCTTTTGTTTGGAGTTGCTTTCTGTTCCTGTTTGAGGCTATTTCGTGTTTCATGTATTCTGACCTGACTCTGGGTGTGCCCTTTGGCATCTGTGGGTTAATCCTATGATGTCCTGTCTTAGAGTTTGGGTGGGGTATGTAGATTTTAGGTGTCTTTGTCTTCTTAATCTTCTAGCTGGTGGCTTCCAACCTTCCTGGATGATTTACATCTGCATTTCTATAGAGATCGTTTCTGTTTGGGGGAGGGAGACTTGGGGCTATTAAGAAAAACTGGGCATGCTTTTCTGCCTCTTTAAGATCCTTTGAGGAAATATATTTTTCTGCCCTTTTAAAATTTCCTTCTCTGGGGGACTGACTTCCCAGAAGACCAAAAAGTTTATAAACAGTAGGCAAAAATGGACAAGCAAGCATTTAAACTGGTATGCACAGACCAAATATCTAAACAGCCCTTCAAGTTGGATTTCAAATGATAAAACACATGTGCAGAGCAATATGCACACTAAAGGGGTATCCTTCTAACTTTGTAATATTTATCATATGTTTATTTGCAAAAATAAAAGCACGTAGCATTCATTTCTCATATGTTCTATTACAAATAAAATAAAACTGAACAGAACATAAGTATTTTACAAAAATAATGCATCTTGCAGAACAAAATTAATATTTGAATGAATTTATTTCCAGAGAGAAACCATTAATATCAATACTCTGTGAAAATTCTTCTGTGCATTAGCAAATTCATTAGCAAATCCATTTCTCCATTTTTCATAATCCCCAAAATTGCTACTATTTACTTTCAGGATAAAACTTCTGAAAACTTACTAATGTAATTCCTTCTGCCTCTTCTACTCCAGTCCTTAAGGGACAATTGCTCTCTTGTGTACTTTAATAAAGCCATTTCTTCCCTTTATAACTGTTATATTTCTAATGCAGAAATGATGGTAAAAACATTTATTCCCTGCCCTACATGCTGCAAGTTGCCTAATGAGCAAGATATTATTAAACCTTTTTTCCTGTTGTTTGGAGCGTAACTTTCTGCTCCATTGATGTTTGGCTTTCCAGTCCCTTTGGAATTGAGACTAAGAGTGAGAATAGGCCTTTATTATATATCATCTGATCTGAATGAAGTATAAAAATGGGTCCACCTACATTGTTCAGGAGTGGCGACCAAAACTATAATCCATAATCATTCCAGGACATCTACAATATTATTGTTGAGGCAGTGAAAGTATGAAAAAAGTGTCTAACATGTGGCAGAGCATAAACTGATGCCTTGGCCAAAAGAGGGAAAATTCCACACAAAACAAAACAAGAAGAGGCAAATAGATCACCATCATTTAATTTACCATTGTGCATGACTCTTTAACAAAAATTAGGCTTGTCATATTTTCCAGACCTGAAAGATTGTATAATATCATTTGTAATCTGGTTTTCCATAAAACCCATGCCAAATTTCATTATAAGCCCAGGATGGGCAATGCACAAGTAGCCACAATCCCCTGTCTATTATTTCCATACATTAATGATTACAGTGGACATGATCAGCCTCTGGGAGGCACAATGCCTTCTTTATTACAGAGTCCCAACACTGTCTCCTAAATGCTTGAAAATATTTGACCACTCAGTGACATCCCCATATCCCTGGATATACCCTATATCCATTAATGTCCATAGTAATTTTTGAAAGAAAAAAGAAAGAAAGAAAGAAAGAAAGAAAGAAAGAAAGAAAGAAAGAAAGAAAGAAGGAAGGAAGGAAGGAAGGAAGGAAGGAAGGAAGGAAGGAAGGAAGGAAGGAAGGAAGGAAGGAAGGTGTCCATAATAAAAATTGTCTGTTCCTAAAACTGAATGAAGCCTGTTCCCATGATTTTTTGGGTGTGTGTGTGTGTGTGGCATATATACTTGTTAACAAGGCTTTGGAGTTTAGTAAGTCAAGTGATATTTTTAAATGTATGTTTTTGGGGAGGCTAATAACTAAATAGAGAAGGTCACATTATACATATTGTATGTGCAGGCCTGGACTTCTCCCCTCAACTCTCCTCTCTTCTTTTTTTATTTTTAAGAGATGGTAATTGAGTAGTAGATGAATGCAGCATTTAACACAGATAGACTATTCAACATTCTATCCTTGGGTGGTAAAATGTATTTTGTTTATAAATGTATGAATTGCTGTGGAACCATATATAAACCACAGTATAGGTATAGAATATTGTTGAGCAGGCATTGGAAAGGAAAACATAAACATATATTTCATTTGATAATAGTTATGTTACTGCTGTTGTTATTTTCTATTAAGTTATTGGTGCTAACAATTCTTCTTCAGTTTTTGGGCAGAGTTTGATAACTAGAAATAGCAATCCATCAGGTTAATCAGAACCTGCCATTTTTATAATGCAGACTGCCCAGTTCTTGTCACATCTCCTATTTACAATGTCCAGGAATGCACTTGGAAACAGAGATTTATCACGCCCTTTGTGTTTCACTTTCTATAGCTGGTAGGATATGCTCACCTTGGTGCAGCACAAGATTTGTAAACCTGGTTTAATATATCTTGATGTAACTCTTGGTAACTTTTGTAGGCTTTTCACCTTGCAGAAATCCAAGATGGTAAATTTCTTATCATTTTTCTGCTTGTATACTTTTAGAGGCAACTGTTCTAAGCTATGATGGAAGCATGTTCATGAAAATTCAACTCCCTATGGTGATGCACACAGAAGCAGAAGATGTCTCCTTACGGTTCAGGTCTCAGAGAGCATATGGAATTCTGATGGCCACGACTTCAAGAGAATCTGCTGATACATTGCGTTTAGAGCTGGATGCAGGACGAGTTAAGCTAACAGTCAACCTAGGTAACATTCTTCCCCCTCTCCCATCCTAAAATTTACATTTCAAACATCCTTTTTTATCTTTGCCTGCTAGCATCAATTCAATAGCCTGTTTGACACTGAAAATAACTTGTCTTTTATATATGAAATTTGTACGTGTGTGTGTGTATATGTGTATTTGTAATATTATTCCATTATTTATTTATTTAGTTAGTTGGGATTTATATTCTTTTATTTTTGTGCATTCCTTTACAACCCATTACAATTAATTTTGAGCTGCAGCCTGTTCTAAAAAGAGAAGACCAGCACCTCAGTGGTGTTAATGGGGTATTCCGTTTTGGGGAAAAAATACCTAAAATTATTTACCCTGACAGATATGTCCGTATTGCTAGAAATCAAGTATTCCTTTGGCACAAGGTACAAGTGTCTATTCAGTACCAACCTCCACTTCTGTTCCTGAAAAGCTGTATTCCTGGCTCTGTGTTTGTGGTTGGCAATCTCTCACCAGTTATATAAACAGTGAAGAATCTAACACTCTGTGGGAATACCATGTTATTGTCAGTGTCATGGATGATGATAGTCTGAGAGTGGTCCAAAATAATAAAAAAAAATTCCCTGGCTTTTCCATGTGACCTACAGTCAGAAACCACACCTAAGTAAGTTACTCACGAAAACAAAGTTTATTCTCAAAATGTTCACAAATATGTCAGAGCCATCCTGATTATAATTTACTGTTTCTAGCAAATTCTAATACATTGCAGTTTATGTGAAATGTACGCACAAGTATAGAAATAAGATATCTTGCAAATCTATACCACAATTATAAGTGACATGTTTGTTTGCCATGGTCTTCTCTCTCTGTAGCAGTCTGTCATTCTATGTTACCAAAATCATCTTTACTTCCTGCTTTCTGTTGTTCCTTAAAAATGCTCCCACAAACTTCATATTGGTTTTTCTGTGTGTCACAAATAAGACAACCCTTCAATGCCCAAAGTCTGCGGCCCTCAGCAAACAGCCATGTGAACACGAACCACATAAACTCTTCTGCAGAACCAAGATCATGCTTTCTAGGGGTGTTTTTTTTTTGTAAACAAACTCCTTTCTTCATTCACAAAGCTCATATACTGTAGGTTTTCTTGAAGAGCTTCATTTTTTGAGAATATTTTCCAGACCATTCATGCAGCATATTGAAAAGCTAACCTGAAGTGATTTCACTTTTAATTTTTAAAAAAAGAAACACTAATAGGACAGTTGATATATTCAAACCCCATTTCTAAGGAACCTTGAATGGTTGAATTTTCATGGTGTTTAGGAGATTTTGTAGTGGGGAATTCTTCTAAGTTTTACCTAGAGCCCTCTTGTGGTAATTTTAAGTTACTGCAGGCTGCTATATAGTTTTGAGTTGAGAAAATGGCAGGGGCTGACAATGAAATGGGGCCTATTTCAAGAGAGCTTTCTGTAGACAGAGGCACATAGGGGATGTTCCTTGGCTGTTTGCAACCACTTTTCTGATGCGGTTGACGACACATGACAAACTCAGCTACATGGAAACAAAATCTAAGGTTTTTTTTCTTTAAATGTCTATAAAATCCTCAAAGACCTTGAAGAGGAATAATTAAAATACTGATTATCCGAGCATAAATCATTCATCCATAGAAAACCTAGCAGAGTATATATACAGAAGCAATGGAACAAGCGTGACGGTTTTCTTTTTACAAGCCTTATTCATTCTGAGATTCAAAAGTCACTATTGACATGTAGGTGTGGGAAAACAGACAAAAAGCAAACCATCAATCATAGATTTGATTCAGAATAATTACACTTTAAAAATAAAAATTACATGAAGGAATCACTTTCCAGCTATTTATGAATTGTTTAAATGGTGTTACAGATATTCCAGAAATTGAGAAGAAATCTAAAGTAGTTTAAGTATGGCATTTTAAATGTTGAAAAATTTATCCTCCTTTGAGGTAATACCAGTGGCCCAGAATGTGAGATTTTAGCCTTGGCGAGCACTATTCCCCATTGTGACGGAGCATTTTTTGAAATTATAATAGAGATCTCTTTGTTCTTTCATATATGGGAGAGAATGTTGCAGCCAGCTTAAATCCACTGACTGGAACCATTGCCACAAACCATTTTTCTCACTTAGATTTGTCACCATGTAGCTTTGTTTGAAATTGGCCATTTTTTTTTGTTATCCTATTATCACTTCTTCTACTTCTAAAGTCTTATCACCATATAACTGCATTCTCTGGCAATACAGAAAGAATCAAAATATATATAGTGGCCATGTTTGCATGTGTCTGTCCCCGGAAGGGTGGAATGTGATTTTACTGGATGTCTGCAGCTAATACTTTGAAGGATAAATTTTCATTTCTCATCTATTCTTCCCCATCTAGACTGTATCAGGATTAACTGTAATTCCAGTAAGTGCCTATTCAAAATTTTTAAATTTATTATTCCTCCATTATGAAGTATTTGAAAACTTTAGATTATATAACATGCCGCATATCATTTTTGCATAATAGAATGACTTCCATGGGATGGGAGGTACCTTGGGAAAAATGTCATGGATACAAAAAGAAACCATAACATCAACTCTGCCGTGACCCCTCCATACTCCCAAATAATGCTTTAGATTAATTTCAAGAATGTTGGAAGAGATTTTTGGAGTTTCAAAACAATTTTGAAAGGAAAAATATTTTTATTAATATCATTATATGACCAATTAGTTGCTCTTTATGAACATGCACTTGCATGATGGCAAATTCTTAGTCCAAAAAAATTAAACGATGTTTAAAGTAATTCAATATTTAAATATGTTTCTCATTCTTAAAACAAAAAAAGAAATCTTTTTGACTTCCTATTGCAACATACTTAAAAGCAAAACAACTAAACACACTTATAAATAAGCATTCAACAATTATTCTTCCAAATTAAGCGTTTTCTCTGAGTTCTTTCACTAATACATTTTGCTTGAATGAAATGAAAACTTCAATGAATGTTTTAACAATATTAAAGGTTATATCTCTGTAATGGTTTCTTTTTGATTCTACAGTATATTGTTTTTATTGTATGTCTTGCATCATTTTTACTGGGTAAACTGATAATAAGTTTTTAATCTTTCTGATATTATTTGGATTAAGATTCTATGTTCTGAAAGAGGATTGTGGACTGTGATTTTATTTTGAGTCTGTGGATCTCCCAAACGTTCTATAGTAAGTACAATAGATTTTTTTTTTCCTTTTGGGGAAGGATGTTGAATGTTGCAGCTTTTACATAGTCAGTGTACATTAATATACAAATAATGACCAAGTATATGATGGACTTAAACCTACTTATATCAATTTCAATGGAAGAATTTTAAAAGTGATCTTAACAATTCCACTGATAATAAAATTGAAAGATTCTAACTTTAACCAGGCTATGCTTTCCATACATCAAACATTGTAACACAATTGCATCAAACATATTGTAACACAATTCAGTGGCACTTAGTAGATTTAAGGGGAGGGAAAAGGCGTGCTTATTGAATTACTGCCAATGGTGCTCTGGATTTTTGCTTTGGAACACTCAAAATCTAAATTTTCTTATTCAAAAGGAAAACCCAATATTATTTGCACAATTCTCCAGTTGCCGTCTTGAAATGGATAAACTGTGAATTATAACTTTTTATAATACTTCTACAAGAAAACAAACAACAAATGACTAACTGGAATAATAGCAAGAAAAAAGGCATTGTTCCAAATACTTTTTGACAGAAGTTCTTTAATGTAATTGCTAATACAATTCTAATTGCACTGTGTTAGTAATATTTTAAAGGAAAATAGATGTCGAAAAAATGAATAGTGACACTTAAAAATCTGGAACTAAAATTAAAATACAATTTCAAAGTAGTTGTTTCTTTGTTTTTATCTCAGAACTATATATGCATGTAGAGATCAGACTAATCTCTTCCTTAATGGCTTTTAGAAGCTTATTAAAAGCTGAGCTTTTCTGAATACCACTCCAATATTTCTCACTTACACCATCATTAACTTTTTTTTTACTGTTATGGTTATATGGTTCTTAATTTTTAAAACATATTCTAATTATTATTATTTTTTGTAATTGCATTGTACTGTGGATTTTTTTATTTCATATGTTGTACTTCACTTGTGAGAATCATGAGAGTGCAATGGGATAAAAAATTAATTAATTAATAAATACGTTATTTAAGAAGGGACATAATGTTAATCTTAAGTATATAAAAAGGTATAGTTTGCCACGGACACAATAATCAACTCTGGGTAGTTGAGGGCCAATCTGTTGAAATGTATTACTATATTCCTTGTGGATTGTTCTATTCTTCCTTCCTATGGAAGGGGGAAAATTTTCAGAAGACATCTATGGAAAGCAAAAGGGTATATTTGTTGTTGTTGTTTAAGACCTGAAGTTTATATGATTGTGATTATGATACAGGTAGTCCTTGATTTACAACCATTTGTTCAGCAACCTGTAGCCTCCCCCATTCCGAGGCACCCCATATTGCAAATAACATCCACAACAGGGAGAGTCAAGAATGCATGAGCACCTTGTTTAATGACCCCACAACCTATGACTGTAATTTTAAGCTCAATTGTGGCTGTAAGTTGAGGACCCCCGCTCCGTACAATGTTTTCTAATAAGTTACAGTTAACGTATACATTTCAGCCATTAATAATGCTCTGATTGGTGCACACCATTTCACATGGTAAATATTTTGATATGTTAAGAGAAAGGGTGTGAAATACTTCCATGTTCAGGTGTATAATCCATGGTCAAATTGGGCATCTCATCTTTTTTGCCGAAGATAGGACAGCTGAGTCACAAAGAAACTATAAGAATGTTTTGAATTAATACATCATCTGAGGAAAATTTTGAAAGAAGGTAATCTGAATCCTGAACTGAACTTAAATAATACTGTTGACTGCATGTAATGGTCCAATATCTCTTTTGCAATTTCCTGATTTTTTAAATTTTATAAATTTGATCTGAAATAAAAAATTACAAGTATTCAAAATGCATGTCCAACTTTTTAGAAAAACTAATTTCAAATACAAAATTTCATATCTTAAACTTAAAACCTTTCAGTTTCTGATGTGATATTTTCATTCAATACTTCTGATACATTTCAAGTGCTTGCATTTTAGCAAGCACTGAAAATGATCAACTGTAAAATATTATATTCAATCTTTTGGATAACTATTTGCTGTCAAATGTAAATTTATGTTAAATATATCTGTATTTGTGTATGTGTGTGTAATATACATAGAAATGTAAAATCTACAGTGATTATTTGACAATAGTTTTAATGTTTGGGTATACCTTCAGAAAATTTAATATCAACATTCAAAGTAACAATTGGGGGAAATAATTTCCTTTTATGAAAGGGGAATTTTAATTCTATACTTTGACTTTTGTATTTATACATTATTATATTATTATATAATTATATCCTATTTCAATTGACTTTTATCACTGAAACCATTTAGCAATAATATGTGAATTAGAAAAAGTCATTATTCAAAAATGCAAGTAAAAACAATAGAAAATAGTTGAAAATTAAAAATCTGTTACAGATAATTAAGTTGCTCGTATAGAGACAGAGAAACACAGGTCCTGAACACTATGTATCAGAACTGCCGCAAATTTAAACCTCTAAATCAGGCATGTCAAACTGCCGCCCCGTGGGCCGGATGCATCACGCCAAAACCACATCCACCCCATTGCCGGCAATGGGGGGAAAAGTCACAATACGTTGTGCAATGTCACACGACATCATGAGTTTGACATGCCTGCTTTAAATAGAAAACAATCCTTGGCTCCATTTTCTGAGAAAGGTACATTTTTATTAGAGGTCAAATATATTGAGTAATGCATAGCCAGAACTGAGATTCACACACCAGAATTCCTATGTTATACTTTCCCCACTTTTCCCCTCAACTATCTCTTATTTCCCACCTCAAGGTAACCAATTAAAATCTTGCAAGCTGTTTTCCTAACAGTCAGCATGCTCTGGTATGCTGCTCCCTCCTTCTTCCAGCTGGGTGACCTTGAAGCAGCTTCTCGAGAAGGCACAGCACCTACTTTCAATTTCCCAAGCATTTCCCTTCACCTCCCTTCTCCATAGTTCATGGCAGACTGTCACCACATATCAGCAATGCACAAGCAAGCATGAGGTGGTAGCTGACACCATATTCTACAACATGAGACAAGTTGCCTGTGATAATAGAAGGATATTCAAAATGTTCTCTCCTGTGATCTTAATCCCTGAGCTACAGTTCTTTCAGTAATGGTATCCTAGGATCCTTGTGACTTATGCTTGTGGGTAGTCTAACTACTATATTTTGTACCATTTGAAATTTCTGGATGCTTTTCCAGGGCATGGAAGGGATCACATAAGTAAAGATAGATATAATCACAGAGTTAGATATCTGCATTTTCAATGACCAAGTATTATTCTAATAAGAGAGGGAGGGAGGGAGAGAGAGAAAGAGGAAGGACACTAAAAAATGTTACTAATGTTGTTCCTTCTAGCTGCAGACTACTTCCTTAGGTGAGCTGGCATCACCGGTGAATTTAAGGAAAAAATAATGATTTTTTTTTAAAAAAAGAATGGTTAGGAGGCAGAATGATAGCCACCTGGAGTGAGCTGCCATAGAGACAAATAAAAAAAATAAGCAAGTAAATTTTGCAATCAGAAGGATTATAATATCTAACTGGTTGTGAATATTCTTTGAAGAATTATATAAGACTGTCAAATAATGGGGAGACAGCAATTTTTTTTCCACCATGTAACTTGGCATTTCTTCCATTTATTATACTGTAGCAGATAAAATTGTGATATAGTTGTAGCATGCATACCACGGATGTAATATAAATGTGTACTCCTATTTAAGAGTGCTTTAATGGTACAGAAAAAGCTCTTGATATGACACTTTGATATATATCGTTGCTATGAAACTGAGAGTTTTTTCTGTATGACAGGGTCACTTTTCTACCTTTGTGTTATTATACAGTGATAAATATCTAGTTGAAAAATGTCAAACTCTGATGTTTCACTTTTTGCTGAGATTAGAACATGATCATATCTACGTGAGAATAAAGTCTCATGCTCCAAAAGCCATTCCTGAAATATCATCGTAAAGAATCCTAAATTATTCCTAATTTCATTAAGTGTGTTGAGGTTGCTTTTAGTTTAGAAATAATAATATCGGGTTATTACTAAGATATCCCCTTTAATTTTTATTTCATTATTTTTTATCTTTATCTTTATGAAGGAAATATAGGACCCTCCCATTTTACTGTGACAAATTGTATAAAGGTTATTTTGAATGGATAACTGGAATGAGATTGGCCACTGAGTGAGCTTCAGGCTCTAGAGAAGATTTATTGCAGCCCTTAAAAAAACCATGCTTGTTTACTGCAGCATATGGAAATTCAGAAATCAGTTAACTGTTGAATTAGACAGATTAACAGAGTCATCATCAACTGTTCTTGTTACTATCCATTAATTATTATTTTTTATATAAAAGCAAAGGTAAAGGTTCCCCCGCACATGCGTGCTAGTCGTTTCCGACTCTAGGGGCCGGTGCTCATCTCCGTTTCAAAGCCGAAGAGCCAGCACTTCTCCGAGGACGTCTCCGTGGTCATGTGGCCAGCATGACTAGACGCCAAAGGCGCACGGAACGCTGTTACCTTCCCACCATAGTGGTCCCTATTTTTCTACTTGCATTTTTACGTGCTTTCGAACTGCTAGGTTGGCAGAAGCTGGGACGAGTAACAGGCGCTCACTCTGTTACGCGGCACTCGGGATTCGACCCGCCAAACTGCCAACCTTCTGATCGACAAGCTCAGCGTCCTAACCCACTGAGCCACCGCGTATAGGGACGCGGTGGCTCAGTGGGTTAGGACGCTGAGCTTGTCGATCAGAAGGTCGGCAGTTTGGCGGGTGAAATCCCAAGTGCCGCATAGCAGAGTGAGCACCTGTTACTCGTCCCAGCTTCTGCCAACCTAGCAGTTCGAAAGCACGTAAAAATGCAAGTAGAAAAATAGGGACCACTCCGGTGGGAAGGTAACAGCGTTCCGTGCACCTTTGGTGTCTAGTCATGCTGGCCACATGACCATGGAGACGTCCTCGGACAAGCGCTGGCTCTTCGGCTTTGAAACGGAGATGAGCACCGGCCCCTAGAATCGGAAACGACTAGCACGCATGTGCGGGGGAACCTTTACCTTTACCTTTACCTATATAAAAGCACAGAAAATAAAGTGAAAGATAAGCAAACCATTGTGGAAGTGTAATTGCCCAACTTCTCATATGAGATAGCGTAACTAAACACTGATAAATAATAGTATGCATTACAATTTGAAATAGTTGATTATTTTCCTTTCAGATAACTCATACCTACAGTATCTTCATGGAGCTATGCACAAGGGTGAATTCGGTACTTTTAGTTTGCTCCATGCTTTATTTATTGAATTGCTGAATGTTAACTGCAATAGAGGAACTTGAAAATATGAAAATATAGCTCTTTGACTCCATTTTCTTTGTTTGTTTTTATTCCCAGGCAGATTGAAAGCCTGCCTGGAGGACACATTAAGAGTGACAAAGCAGTTACCAATAGCAGCAAGAAATATTAATTACTCTTTTCAAATTCTTGATAGGCATTTTTTCTATTTTTTCTAAATTCCATTAAAGTATGAGGAGAAGCATATGGGTTACTTTATATATATATATTAAAAATACAGGTTTCGAATGGTGACTTATGCTTTTACAAGCTAAACACCAAATATTGGAACAGAATCATTTCTTCTCCACCATCTTTGCCTCCCCAAAACTGTCACAGAAAATTATGAGGAGAAAAGAAAGTCTGCAAATAAATATTCAACTCTGGTCTCATTGAAAGTTTCAAAATAGGTGGTAAAAGTCTTAGTCATTTTGTCCAATGCAGAAGGCAAAGATCCAATTTCATCTGACAATCCAAGCAAGAAATGAGTCTTGATTGGTTATTTGTAAAAGAAATTAGGAAATAACAACAAAAACAAGACTTGCTATGTGGACAAAATGTCAAATGCATTCTAAAGATCAAGCTGACCGTACAACCAATCTTAACAATAATAATAGCTATGGGGAAAATGTCCTTGTTAAACAAAGGATCAAAG
Organism: Vipera ursinii; assembly: GCF_947247035.1. Lineage (NCBI taxonomy): Eukaryota > Metazoa > Chordata > Lepidosauria > Squamata > Viperidae > Vipera > Vipera ursinii. The sequence continues at coordinate 322,902,170 of NC_139512.1, read as the reverse complement.
TGATTGGGGATGAATGTAATGAAATATATTTATTAGAATGCACAAACTATACAAAGAACCCAAATAAAGCAAGGTTATTGATGATATATTCTTGGTACATAGGAAAGATAAAGAAAATACTTGTAAGTCATAGAATGTTCATTATATCAGCATATCTTTCATAAGAGATTGGAGATAATCTTTCTATGGTGCATTCTTCCACCCTATAAGGATACTATCCTGCCAGACACCATCAACATGTTCCATAAACAACAATGTGTATAGTATCTGCACACTTCTTCTCTTCATACCCTACCATTCAGACACTAAAGAAGAATACTTGTATGGTTTTCATTATCTGGCTCTCTCAAGATCACAACACTAGTTTTTATTTCAATGTGCAATTTTATTAATGTTCTGCTTTAGATCATAAATTTTCAAAAGAATGTAGAGAATAAATGTAGAATAGAATGAATTAAACCTCCACAAATTGTATGTATCATAATAGTAATATATAAGGGAGGATGTTCTAGAAAGAGAGGAAGAATTAGTTTGGTTTGTATATAATTATTATGCTATAAAACAAAACCACATATTTTGCATTTCCCACTACTCAAAAGTTTTGTGATAAATTTAAAATATGTATGCCTGTAGTTAGTCATGAAGTAATAAACAAATTGTTTCATGAAGGACTGGTTTGGCTAGCTACCCTAAAACAAGTAAAATAATATAATAAAAAGGACCAGATTATGTTAAATAATACAATCCTTAGTTGCTACTCCAGACAGAAATATCTTGTAAAAGAAATCCAACCACACACACATAGACACACATGCCTTAGAATCATTCATGTATGAAGAAGTCAAAGATGTGACTTCTCCATTTACAATATGTTCTATTTCATCTCCCTTCAATCTTCAATCTTCTATGTAAGGGACCAGCAACCTTCTTCCTTCAGGGGACAGGAGGAGTTGATAACCGGCCACTTTCTTCCTCCTTTCGTGAATACATTGGTACTTGGGAGGATTCTCCAGAGTGACCTATAGAGACATGGTTCTTTCTTAGAGGAAATAAAGAGAGGCATGGTCAAAGGGTAAAATGAGAGGGGTCCAGAAAGTATACCATGGTTGGGGAAAGAAATACATATGGATGGAGGAAGAAGAGACTGCCATATATAATAAACATCTCTATATATTTATATAAAAGTTGTAACACCATCCAAATCTTCACAATTTATTAAAATAGTGTGGTTCTACATCAGACTTGAGACTTTTTAGGCCTACTGTAAGCCAGATAGATACAAGATTTCTTTTCTGGACTAGGGGCTTTCTGATTTTAGGGTAGATATGGCGTGTGTGTGTGTGTGTGTGTGTGTTTGTTTATAAATTTATATCTCCTACATAAATAAGCCAAAACTAGTTTTGAGCCTGATCTTTATGTATTAGAGGGAGGGAGAGAGAGCATGTGTACAATTCTAAAAATAATGCTGTTTGACTAGACATATCATTCTCACATGTAACAATGATAAAAATAGAGTTCAGATTCAAAGAGGATAAAAGTTTTATTGTTTGTTATAGAAACACTTTTGTTCTGGATTAAAGAATCTAGATATCCAGTGTTATTTTTTCCAGCAGAGATTATCTAGAAGTCAATAACTTTAGACGAAACATTTAAATTTCTTTAAACAGCAGATATATCTCCAGATTTTAACTAACCAAAATATAGGCAATGTTTTTCCATTAATTTAAGATCAGAGATCTGCTGCTCCATACCATTAACTCTCTGAAACTATTAAGTCAGGATGTGTTTAAGACCTTTTGTTTCTAAAGTCAAAAGAAAACGGCATTTCACCAGTTAACAATTAATAATGGTGATGAAAATCAAAGTTGAAAAGTTGTGGCACAAACTATCCATAGTGGTCTCAGTGGTCATTGGCACATTGGTGCCATATCAAAAAATCTTAGACAACAGTGCAAAAACCTGCACATTGACAAAATTTCAGTCAATTAGAAAAGGCCACATCTTTTTCCTTTCCTGAAAGCAGACAGTCCAAGGGTCAAGCTTATCTCCCAAAAAAGAAATTCCATGGCCTTGGAGCAACAGAAAACCCTCTTCTGTGAGTAAAAAGGTAAAGGTTCCCCCGCACATGCGTGCTAGTTGTTTCCAACTCTAGGGGCCAGTGCTCATCTCCGTTTCAAAGCCGAAGAGCCAGCGCTTGTCTGAGGATGTTTCTGTGGTCATGTGGCTGGCATGACTAGACCCCAAAGGCGCACGGAACGCTGTTACCTTCCCACCGTGGTGATCCCTATTTTTCTACTTGCATTTTTACGTGCTTTCGAACTGCTAGATTGGCAGAAGCTGGGACGAGTAACAGGCGTTCACTCTGCTACGCGGCACTCAGGATTCAACCCACCAAACTGCCAACCTTCTGATTGACAAGCTCAGCATCCTAACCCACTGAGCCACTGCGTCCCTGTCTTCAGAGTAAGAATGGTTTTATTAAGGTATCCCCTACTATGTTTAGCATTCCAATGGGTTTATAGGTTTTTAAAAAGCATTTATTTATTAATTTAAATGTTCATATCACCACCCATCTCTCAGGTGTGATTCTTTTGAGGCCATAGAAATCATCCTTAGATGATTTTTAGGTAGTTAAAACCAAGAAGATAAGCATTTTTCACCTCAAGTAGACTAATAAATTTGGCCTTCTGTATACACCCCATCTCTCTGCATTTCACTAGCTAAAATGAAATAAGAAAACTGGTTTTCCTTTGAGAGAAAAAAATGGAATAATAGTAGATGATAATTCACTGAAGGGTCTTGGACAGCAAATCTTTTCCTAGCATATAAGCCAGAAGAAAGTGACACACACTACCATCAAATGGGAAAATAATCCTATTTTTTTATGAAGCTGCTTTATCATCTTATTAGAGTGGCTCAGTGTAATGGCTGACAGAACTCAGATTTGGAACCTAGGGAGAAGAACTATCCAGATCTGGTATTTCTATGTTTTCAGCATTAAAACAAAGGCTATGGAATTCCTCCTGAGACAATCTTTGTAATTCCTCTCCAGACATTACCTACAAGACAGTTGTCCTTTGCAAGGAAACCACAAGACAGCAGTCTCTGTTTAGAGCTCTGGCAGTCAAGGATATAACCATCTTATTCAAACTATGGCCAGCACTTTTAAGGAAACTGAATTTCCATTCTTCCATTTCAAATCACCTTTAGAAATTGCTTGTAAACTGTGTTTTAGCTATTAGGAATATTTGGTTCAATAAGTCTCAAAACACCAGGTCAGTTTCCTTCAGTCCTAAAGAGGTTTTACATACATGTTTAAGGATTCTTTTATGAATATACAGCAAAAGAGTGATTAGAGCTTTGATTCTGAAAAAAATACAAATGGACTAAGGGTCCATATGGATTTTAAAAAAAGATTTTGAAATTAATTATAAAAGTCCTTGCTTTGGAAAACTGTTTTTGTTTTGATTTTTTTGAAAAAAAACGATAAGAAGAAACTAAAGTTTGGACACAAAATCAGTTAGTTAAAGTAAAAGGAAGGAATAAAAACTTAGTTTATTTGATCAAAGATAAAATTATGTGTTGTTATTTCTGATAATGGACTTTTGCTGATCCAGACTGAAATAACAAGGCTGTAGGGAGTTGTTTATAGATAAGAGAAAGGATACAGGAAAAAGAGATCATTTGTTGTACTTTAAGAGAAGGTGATAAGTTACTAAAATAGTTTATACTTGTAATGATGGGGCAGTCATATCTTTATATGTTTCTTTTCTTTTTCTTTACTACAGTATTTTTTTTTTCATTTTTCTTTCTATCTTTTTTCCTGGACCTTCTATTTTCTTTTTTATTCTTCCCCCCCCCATTGTATTGGGTGTGTGTGTGTTGCAATTGTAATTTTTAATAAAATTAAAGAAAGACTAAAGTGATCCAAGATTGTTTATCATGTAGCTCGTCATACTATATTTAAATTTTTAACATATGTAAATAGATGCAACCAAAAATAGAAATACATTTTATGTTTTATGTATCCTTGCAGACTCCAATGGTAACTTGGAAGTAAATATTCTATGTTAAATGAACTTTAGTAAGATAGTTGAGCTGTCAGTTCTAGAAATGAAAGTTTAACAATGTCATAGAAAGTACAAATGTATTATACATGGGTACAGGAAAGGCAATATTCTTATATTTACACAACTATTCAAATTCAAAGGCAAAAGCTTCTAGCAAATCTGATGTATAGTTTCAGTATGGGTTTAGAAACGCCAAAAAACGTTTAAGCGGAAATTATTGAAAACATATGCAAAGGAGGACTGCTATGTACTTAATATTTATTTAGCTCAGTAAATGCTACCATTGCTGTACAGTGATGTGTCTATGCCTGGATTTGTGGGACAAAATCTTTGTAGACTTGGGATCAAGAAATAGACAAGCAAAACCTGGAAGATACTGGGAACTAGAGCGAACAGATTTTGGAGTCCTCATCTGGATAAGTCATACTTAGGAATGAAATTGCAAGTTTTCATGCCACTCTTTTTATAGTCAAGGAGATGCCAGCCATACTAGTATGTAGTTAAGGACACTTATTTCTTATGATATGTAAAGTTCATTACAATTTCCTGCCTAGGAGCTGAACCTAATTTTCTCCTTCTCCTTCCTTCTATATGGATTATGCAACCAAGAATGTCAATATAAACAGATAAAGGAGAAATATTATTTTTGCACTTTACAGTAGCTATAATTTATTCTATTGTCATAAATTCTAGAATATAAAACTATCTGGTAACATAACTGAAAGAGTCATGGCAAAATTAGGGATAGATAAAAACGAGTGCTTTTCTTAATAGAAAGCAATGAAAAAAAAAATCTTCAAAAAGTGGGAGAAAGTAGATTGTAGTGAACCTGAACATCTCTAAAATTTCACTACAAATTTATTAAAAGCTACAAAACCCTAATTCTAATTCATATTTATTTTATGCCATTGCGTAAAAAACTCCAATATTCAAATTTATGCAGAACTTTTGTGGGGTCTTTTTTCTTTGTTTGATTTCTTTCATAAAATTAGAAATCATTTATTAGAAATAATAGATTCTCTTTCTTTAAAAATGAAAACTTAATTAAAAGCAACATGACTTTATAATATTCTGAAATTAAAAAAACAAACCTAAATCTCATTAGAAACAATTCATTAATGAGAAGGATATTGCTGATTACAGTTAAAATTATTAAGAACAATATGAGCATATTATGTTTTATTCAGTTTCCTAAATGATAAGTTACCTTTTCCAATGAGGTTGTAAATAAAATCAAAAAGGAGGGGACTACCACACACAGAGAAAACCAATTGAAGACTCAGTTCAGAATACCAGAGGGAACCAACATGAAAATTAAGGACAGAACTACTTAATGCATACTTGTCATCTGTCTTTACAAAAGAAGAAACATTATATTGAGTCACAGATCCAAAATATTAAAAAAAAAAACCTCTTGTTAGCATACTGAAATGTTTGCACAAAGTGAATATTCATTATTTTCACTTTCCAAAGCAAAAAGCCCAGATTTGTTACTGCAGGTGGGGATGAAGCTATAGATTTCTGCAAACTAAGGAAAGAAAAAAAAAGATTAATTACTATAAGAATTGAATAACTCTTCAACTAGCATCTCGAATAAGCCAGAATTAAAGGGATCCTCAAATGTTTTATTATTGCCAGACTCTGGACTGTAAAATGTTTGGCGATAGCTTTCATTGAAATCTTTAGTAATTACTATACTGTTGGTAAACATGTCAAAGAACATTTTATCTATCTACAGTATATTTACTACATGAAAAGCCTGTTCTCTGGATTCACATAAGAGACTGAATATAATACATTTTCTGACTACTAAGTAAAATTATGATGAATTGGTTTTAGGATCCAAATTTCACATTTATAGGTAAGGTAAAGGTAAAGGTTCCCCCACACATGCGTGCTAGTCGTTTCCGACTCTAGGGACCGGTGCTCATCTCCGTTTCAAAGCCGAAGAGCCAGCGCTTGTCCGAGGACATCTCCGTGGTCATGTGGCCGGCATGACTAGACGCCAAAGGCGCACGGAACGCTGTTACCTTCCCACTGGAGTGGTCCCTATTTTTCTACTTGCATTTTTACGTGCTTTCGAACTGCTAGGTTGGCAGAAGCTGGGACGAGTAACAGGCACTCACTCTGTTACGCGGCACTCGGGATTCGACCCGCCAGACTGCCGACCTTCCGATCGACAAGCTCAGCATCCTAACCCACTGAGCCACCGCGTCCCTTTATAACTCCTACCAACATTTATAACTCCTACCAAATACTATTGGCAAAAAAGTACAATATATTATGCAACAGAATGTTTAATCTGGCTTCCAGTTATTTTGAAGCAAACACTGAAGGTCTAAGACTTTCATCTTTGTAACCAGGAATATGTTACAGTACATTATTTCTTTTTCTAATCAAATTAAATGAATAATTTAATTTAATTTAATTTAATAATTTAATTTGTATACCACCCTTGTCCCGAAGGACTCAGGGCGGTGAACAGGGCGATACATAATAAAAAAACAGAATACAAAAATTAAAAAGTGATTAAACAATTATGCCCGTAGTAATTAATACATATTAAAAATTAAAACTAGTTATAAAAACCCAACCCCATCCCATCAGACCAGGCCAGCTTGTTCAAAAAAGAAGGTTTTAAGATCACGCCGGAAGGAGCGAAGGTCGGGGGCCATCTGGAGCTCGACCGGCAAGCGGTTCCATAGGTCTGGCACGCCCACAGAGAACGCTCTCCCCCTGGGGGCCACCAATCGGCATTCTTTGATCGGAGGCACCCTGAGGAGGCCCTCTCTGTGGGAGCGCACTGTAAATATCCACAATTTTTCACATGACAGAAATTGGATAAATAAATAATAATAAATAATAAATGTTTAAGCCATTTGAAGAAATCCTGCTATTGATAAAAGATAATTAGAATTTCTTTTCAAGAAAAACGTTGCAGCATTTTTAGGAAAGCAAATTCATTTGAGCTAAAAAAAATGCAATTAATGGGAGAGATCCACCTATACAAAAAAAAAAAACATCTTGAACATAGAATTTAACAAAACATATGCCAAGCCACAGTTAAACAAAGATGGAAATAATCCATCTGGATATTCTATCCAAGTGAGAAGTTAAATAACTTCTCACTTGGATAGAATATCCAGATTTTGTAATGCCTTTTTTTTCCTGGGGATAAGTTGATCATCTTTTAAAGAAAAACACTGCTCAGTGCAACTAGATGCTGCATAAAGTGAAATACAAAGCAGATCTGAGAATCCTTACACAAACAAAAGACTGAGGCGTTGTTTTTTTTTCAAAACAAATTTTCAGCATGATTATCAAAATTCCTCATATTGAGAAGTGTTCACCAGTTATTATCCATTCAGTGAGAAAATAGAGACACTGAGGTAAAACATAAACAATTAAAAAAAGGTTTTGGCAGTAGTAATAAAACCGCTCAGAGTTCAACACATTTTTTAGGTTATTGATGGATTTTACAAGTACTTCAAAGCAAGTCTGCATTAGATAGAATATTTCAAGAAAAGCCACTCTGGAATATCCCGAAGGGTTCAGAGTCTCCTCTTAGCATTGAAGACATAGTAGTTCCCAAAAGATTTTGCTCCGCCCCCACCCAAAAAAATGTTCTTTCTTCTTTCAGCAGGCACAGTCAAGTAACTAAATAGAGTCAAGTAACTAAAATACAGGACACAGGATATAATTAAAATTAACTATGTGCATGATGACCCTTCCATCATGTTTTTTTGACTGCACATGCTTTTCTTCAACAGTATGCCCAATAGTTCACCTCCTTCCCTTTCTTCCCTATTCATCCTCTTAATACTACTCTCATTCTTCCAGCATTAACTGTCCTTTATTTTTTTCAGCTTGCTTTTCTACCAAGTGTTACAAATAAGTGAATATTCAGTGGAAGGATGAGTAAGTATATACAATACTGATTTGATTTTTTTTTCTTTATCACTTCATCCTTATGTTTTACCAATGGACATAATTTATTTTCATGCAACATACTATTTATGTTGTAATGTGATTGGGAGCCATAACTTCCCTTGCTCCTATTGGCTGATATAGAATTTGAAAGAAGTTTGCAAAATCTTGGAATTTTCATAGCTGAGGAAAGAGTTTGATTGAATACGTCATAGCAATAGGAAAAGCAATCTAGGTCCTCATTTTGCCGACCTCAGAAGGATGGAAGGCTGAGTCAATCTTGAGCCAGTGAGACTTGAACTGCCAAACTGCTGCCAGATAGCAGTCAGCAGAATTAGCCTGCAATACTGCATTGTAACCACTGTGCCATCATGGCTTCACTGACAAAAAGAGCTCTGCTTTTGTCAAGCAGGAAATATGAAGAAGTGTTGGGAGGCTGTGGAAATTTAAGAAAAAAGATATAGAATTTGCGATGGAAGAGGAACATCAGCTGTGATATAAATTTAAGAATGTTAGGAATTATATTGCTAATTTTATGTAGAATATGAGAAGGATTGGGATTGCATGAATAAACCTGAGTGTAGAAAAGTCTAATGGCAACTAAGAGTTAAATTATTTAAAATAACTAGTCAGAGTGGGGGAGAAGGATACCCTCTGTCTCTTGAAAGTTTTTGTAAAGATAAGCCACTAAGCTTCATTGTGCTTGTCATTAGTAGCAACAGTTCTTATTTCTGAGATCAGATCTCACTAATATTGAGGGAGGCTGCCAAGCAAAAAAAAAAAAAAAAAGAAAAAAGAAAAAGAAATCAGGACTCAGGAGTTATGCTTCTTTTCTTTTCTCACCTGCAAGACAGAGAGAGACTGAGCAAATATTTATTTCTATTTCTCACAAATTTATCCCATGTTTTTGTGTCTTACTTTAGATTTTCACATCCTGAATGTTGGTTTAGGCAAGCCCATTTGCAATTGCCCTCTTGAACTAAATTATGAAAAGTCACTCCATTCTTTAACCTTCTTGTCATAAGCACCTGAAACTATTTCTCAATATTTACATATCAATAAATATTACACACGTAGAAATGTTAATATTTTCACACTCTTTGAAGTATTTTTATACAGGAAAAGCTGTGTAGCTAAGTGAAGACTTTGGCAGCACATCTTTCTTGCTTGTATATATTAAAATATTTTAAATTTCTTATTGGTGTGATACTGCACTTGGTTTGATGATAAATATTTCATTGATGCCGAAAGAGGTTCAGGTAGTATTCTTATTACCAGTGATTTAATGAACACCTTTCATATTTCACTGAAGGACTCAGGAGCTTGACTATTTTCCTAACCATGAAAAAATAATAATCAAAACAAATTAATTCACTAATTGAAATATTACTTTGTCTACCATGAGGTCATATAAAGTGAAATAACCAAAGTCATATAGGTAATTATTTTCATGCCCTATTAACATAGCAAGGCCAAAAGGACATTAGACTGTAGCTAATGACTGAGTACCTGGTACACTCTGTTTTTTCAAATAACTATTATTATTAACTATGTTTTTATTAATTGGAAATATATGCACATTCCTGAACAATGAAGCAATTTTAAATGCCTACAGCTATAGACAGTGTAAATTAATAGATTTGACAAAACTCTTTAAAGGTAAAGATATTATAGAAATAGTAACTATATTTAAAGCATATTCTTCCCACAGTGAAACCCCACTAATAAAATGTGAATTAATATATGCTTATATACATTTATGGGTTCACCTACCAACTTTGTTGTCATTGATCATCTGAAGAAATCATTTTTGTGCCTCCATACCTGCATATTTTGATTCATCTATCCATATCTGATTTTATGGATTTGAATTTAAAGACTTGTTTGAACTATTGTATCAGTTTATATTAAACTTTCTTCTTGGAGGTCAGGAATGAGATTATACTCACTGTCCCAAATCCTGACTTGGAAATATTAATCTAAAGATCAAATAAAACCTGTAACAACATAAACTCAATGTGTGCTCATATAAGCATATAAACTCAATGTGTGATCAAGAAAGCTTGTAAAATTTGCTGTATTATAACAAATAATATACCTGCAAGGATGTCTATGGAGATTCTCAGTCATCAAGGTCACGAATGAATGAACCTTTATCGTCGAAGTACAACCATGTATACATTGAGATTGGCTGAGCCCAAAATTGAGCTGAGCCCAATTTTTGGTTGTCCCAAAAATGCTTTTTCAGGAAACAACTGAACATACTTGTTTTTGGTTTTTGTTTTTGTTTTTTGAAGACATTTCACTTCTTATCCAGGAAGCGTCTTCAGCTTTTACTAGATGGTGGGGAATGGAAGGATTTATATTCCTTGCAGATAGCTGGTCATTTGCATTCTTTTAGAGAGTTGTTGAAGCCATTTGGAGATTTTTCTGTGTCCTCAGGATCACCTGAGTAGTGCAAATGTGTGTGGAGCTTTCTTGGCTGCAGGATATCTTCTTTCCTCTGTCCCTTCACTTTTGAAGACTCTCTAAAAGAATGCAAATGACCAGCTGTCTACAAGGAATATAATAAATCCTTCCATTCCCCACCATCCAATCAGATCTGTAGAAGTTTCTTGGATAAGAAGTGAAACATCTTCAAAGAAAAAACAAGAAAGTCCAGTTGCCTCCTGGAAAAGCACTTTTGGGACTACCTGCAAGGACACCTTGGACTTCTAGATGTTTGCATAAGGGATTGTTGGTCATTAAACCCACAGAAATATTTTAGGAATAAATGAGTTTTGTCCTTTCTCTTCACTGTATAAACTGGTACCTGAACTATCTGTCACATCATTGTTAAATCATGCTTCATCAATAATAAAGATCATGGTTAAATAATCAATTTGGTTATAACTAATAATTGTTGACTTTTTAAAATATTGTGTATTTTAAAATTCACAGTGAATTCACAGTGAAGCAGGTACTACATAAGGACCAGTAAAGTTAGGTCCTTTTGATAATAGTAAAAGGCCTTGGAGAAATGAGGAACAAAGTGTTTATCTGTCTTTCTCCTGCCTCCCCTTCTTACTCTACAAATAGTTCTGGTTTGAAACAAGCTACATGAAATCAATCATGTCAATATAGCTTTATTTCAATATAGCTTTGGCTCAATTCAGATTGAATTGCAGTCGAAAATCCAGGTTGAAAAGCAACATATTTTCCATGTCCTCAGTTTCCTATGGAAGCTTCATACTAAAATTACTGTTGTTGTTGTAGTTAGTTGCGAAGTCATGTCCAACCCATCATGACCTCATGGACAATGTTCCTTTAGGCCTTCCTGTCCTCTACCATCTTCTGGAGTCCATTTAAGCTCACACCTACTGCTTCAGTGACTCCATCCAGCCACCTCATTCTCTGTCGTCCCCTTCTTCTCTTGCCCTCAATCGTTCCCAGCATTAGGCTCTTCTCCAGTGAGTCCTTCCTTCTCATTAGGTGGCCAAAATTACTAGAAAGCAATAAAAATAACTACACAGAATTAGCAAAGATTATAACAGCATTCATACAGCACACTGAACTACAATTAGTTTTACGTGTTATTTTTAACAAACCAGATAATAAAAATAATCATATATTTTTAATTATTTCTTCATTTATTTTCCTTCTTTTTCTAATTGCTCTAGTCTTACCTCATGTGGTTTGGTGATGGAAACAAAAATTCTATTTACATATGTTAGTTCATGGTTGCAACAAGAGACCAAAAATTGTGATTCCAAATTATAGTTTAGTGTTATGCAACAACCCATGTGTTATTCACTGTACATATTAGCACACATAATGATAGCAAAAAATCACATCTTGGCTTAGAGTGATACATGAACCGAGCCATTGACTTGGTATACTTTCTATTAACAAGTATATGTTTACCTGTGGGAATTAATTCAGAATAATATCATTTTTTCCCAAATCTCTTTTGCTGTACAATATATTTAAGTATGCTTTAAATTTTGTGTACATTAAACTGTTATTTTGCACTATTGAATTAAAATAGTTTATATAGTCATTTGGTAAATTACTTTCTAAAAATAGAATTTTAATAAAAGCTTTATTGAAAGTTCTTGTTACCACCAACAACTCAAAATCTTTATTAAAGACTATGTTTCCATTGGAGCCTGTTAAAATGCATTAAAAATCTGTTCTAGTCAGATTTACTACGCAGTTTACTATTTACTATTACATTTTTACTATATTTACTATTCAGTTTATTACTGAAAATTTAACAGTTGTAATATTTGGATCTTGATAATGAGTATAATAAGTAATATTTGACAAACAGTTAAATTGTCATTCAAGCAGAGCTCCTTTTGCAGGCTGTATAAAGATGCCTTGCCACTGAATTTGTAGTTTCTGTTTCTTTGACAAGATTATCTATAACAGGTGAATTGGCTGCTTCACCATATCTTTGTAGATGTTGTGAATATGTGTATATGGTGGAAATCAGCATTCTAAAAAGCATATATTTGCAAAAGAGAAAAAAGATAGTTTGAGAAAAGAAGAATAATTTTGAAAAGTGACTACCGGTACATACTATGCATCTGTATGTTTGCAGACTACAAAATCTCCTTCAGTTTAAGATATAAGTTGTTTTCATCAATTGGTGAGTCAGATCATTTTTAAAAAAACAAATAACATATTTAACAGCATTTAGGCATTTGATCCTACGAGCTTGCAGGAGAGAAAACTAAGACTAGATTAGATGCACAGTCAGCCCCATCCTCATCCCTTCCTGGGTGCATTTTATAGGAGAATCAGAAGAACTGAGAGAAGAAAAGGCTTGTTGCCTATTGATTAATAATATTTAACTGAAGAATAAAAGATAGTATGGAAATAACCATGTGCTAAAATTGCTTTGTAGGTAGCTCTAAGGAGCTCCTTGAAAATGCAGAGATCAGGGACTACTCATCCACAAGTACATTTGTGTGCTTATGCACATAACCAATTTTCACCCACAAGTAAATTTTCAACATAACGTGTAACTACCATGTGAAGATATCACCATATTAAAATGCACTTCTACCCATATCTTATTGTATATTTGTTGTACAAAATATTTCCCATTGAAAGGACGGCATATGCAATGATACAAAAAAACTTTAGATCTGTATCTATTTTATTTTTGCAAATCAGTATAGTTCACAAATGTTACAGATTCAGAAAATAAAACACAATGGGCTTATCACTGGTTTTTGTGGTCACTTACTAGATAAAAATAGGGATCTTGATGAAATTTAAATTATAGTTTGAGTTCCTGAGCATGAGGGTAAAGTGCAAAATGGATGGACATAAAGGAGGAGAATACATTTACACTTTGTTGTGGACTAGCATGCATTGATTACCTATTAAGAAATGTCATGCAGAAACACTTAATTTGCCTGTAGAGCTAAAATCTAAAAGTGTAGTTACTTCCCTGTTTTTTAGACTAAACATAATAAGGTTTTTTTTAGAGCATGGGCATCTTGGTATTGTGAGCTTTGTTGTAATATCTATCTATCTGTCTGTATATCTATCCATCTATCTACAGTATATCTATCTGTCTGTCTATCTATCATCTATCTATCTATCTATCTATCTATGATGTAGTACTTTATAAGATAGATTCTTAACATGCCTTCTGCAATTTAGACTTCAGTATGCCATGGAGCAGGTACTGGTGAGAAATCATTAGTAATAGGAAAAAATATACAATTGTTGGTTTTACTAATTTTATTTATTAATTTACATAAATTAATGGTTTTACTAATGCTAAAACTAATGAATGTAAAGATATTTAAAAACAAAAAAATTACAGCAGCTTCTGCATACTGTTTGAACGTATATCCTCCCTCCCCATTTCCTTTGTGAAAATTGTACATGAGAGAAGTGCCATGGGGTTCCTTATAAACAAAAAAAGAGATGTCTTAAATAAATGCTCTATTGCACATATGCTACCTTAAGATTAAGAAAGAGGGGTTGCTGCAATTGTTGATAAGATTTATTTATTTTCAGCATTTTTAAAGCCATCCATCTCAATAATGTAATTCTGGATAGCATTCAATAAAAATGATCAATTGTGATCCTGATAAAAAAAATTACCCAATATCTGTATTAATACCCCAACACAGGTAATCTAAGTCAAGCCTGGGAGTAACATACTTTTTAAAGACTTGCAGGGTGAGAACCACAGAAATCGCTGGCTAGATACTTTCTCATTTTGTTGGGCAATTCCATCTAACATCAATCTATCTCTGAAATATACAGAACAGATGAGAGTCCTCAACTTGTGAGGTCTCTTCTCAGTCACTGATCATAAGCAGTATGTTGGTTTACTAATGAGAAATGGAGGATGAAGTAACTGATAAAATTCTTACAGCAATAATAGTATAAAACCAAATGTGAATAAAACTAAGCATCAAGTGGTAATTAGAGCATAGAAACATCTGTTCTGAAAATTCCTAACCAGGCAATCCTACTTAGAAAGGATGGGAGGACAAAGCATTAGTAGATCATCCAGATATGTGTGTGGATTTCCTTGCAGATAAAGTTACACAAGTTACTTCAAGGTAGATGCTAGCTGGGCATAGCCAAATATGAAGAGTAGGCCAGCAAGATGTTTGTTCAGTGAGTCATGCCCAATTTTACAACCTTTGTTGCCATGGTTGTTAAGTGAATCATTGCAGTTGTTAAAGCATGGCATCACTTTTTTCAGCAACTTTGAATGGTCACTAAATGAATAGTCATACGTCAAAGGCTATCTGTGCTAGCAAGCTTTTTTATTAGGATCATCTGTGAAGAATATACTTTCTCTTGTAGCTCAAGAATACTTAAGACAGATGGACATGTTCTGTTGTATTGCAAATTTTCTAGTTCTATGTGGTACACTTTTTACCCCCTTTTTACTTATTTCTCACTATTATTTGTTGGTAATACTGTAAACTTTCCAGTGATTTGATAAATTATTTTCATACATTTACTGGCATTGTACCATTAATTATAATGTCATAACATTTATTTGTCAGAGTACAGACGTGCAGTCAATAACAGGAAGGAACCAGGACAAATGATAATGTATCTTTCTCTTGTAGTGTATAATTTTCTACCACTGTTATATTTTTAGTTTGTTTATTTTGTATTGTATCATACTCTAGATATTTTAATTTTTGTACTATATTTGAAATTGCTGACCTTTGAAAAAAGCAAAGATGGTATCCTATATGCCCAGATGAATTGACCACAGATATGAGATCCTTATTCTTTGAGCATATAGACAGCATTTTGCACAGTCCTATTTGCTATTCTTCTATCCAGGCCAGACATAATAAAATGAAACTCTTGGAGCATTTCAGCTGAAAAAAGGATCAACAATTACTAGGGATGCTACTATGGAAATTCACATAGGTAGTTGCTCTTTCAAAGAAAAGGTCTGATTGCAGTTATCCACTATTATTTAATAGGAAAGGTCAAAGACTCTAATAAACCAACTTTAAACCTAAGTTATTTGCTAATACAGACATTCTAAAAATAGTACTTAGCTTTGTATTTTTTTAATGTATTTTTTCCTCCTCAGACAGGCGGTCAGAGGTCCTGTCTGTGGACACTTCAATATCCATTTGATAATCTAGGACTAAAGCAATTTTATGAATTATTTTTTATTAAAGTTAGTGGAATGGAATCTAATGAAATACTATGTATGGTTTAGAGCAGACATGTCAAACTCGCAACATCACATGATGTCATGCAATGTATCAGGACGGTTTTGCCATTGCCGGCAATGGGGTGGGTGCAGCTTCCGCATGACGCATCCAGCCTGTGGGCCAGCAGTTTGACACCCCTAGTTTAGCGCAAATACATTTGCTACAGATTTAATGCTAAAACACAGATGTTCAGATGTCAGACTATAGATATGGAGGTTAGGGAGAATAAGGGCTGTATGATGTATGTGACCTTTTTTTTTTTTTTTTGCTTAAAAGCCTCCTCATCTACACATCTGAAGAGGGTGTATAAAGCTATTCTATGTATGTTCTTTTATATTTGTTTTTTGAATGATGAATCTTCAGAAGCTGCTTTGATAAGGGAGAAGCGGAAAAGTGCCGGCTCAAAAAAAGATGCTTCATCTGTCTAGTTACTTTCCCTGTGAATAGGTTTATAGTGAGCGAGTTGGGGTGGGAGCAGTAAATAGGTACAAATAAGATAATATTAACATTAAAATAAAAGGCTATTCAGAGAAGCAGATGCAGAAGCAGCCTCTGTGAAACTGTGCACATGTGAAGCAATCTGCATTAACACTGAAATAAATTATTTTAAACTCATGAATGCTAAGAAATAATTTCAAAGCTTTATGGATATTTTCTGCCTCTTTCTGTTTTTGTTTTTTGTTTTTTGCTTTTTAAAAAACTTTCCTAAAAGAAGTATTTCAAATGAGTTCACATCTGAAACTGAAAAATAAATGTGTTTTTTTAAATGAAATTAGTTACCACATGGAATGAAGTCTCGAAGGTGCTTTTCTTCAAAAAGCAAATCTCCATAGACACATGGAATGAAGACATCTGAAAATTAAAGGGAGATTATTTATTACAAAATAAACTCACAGTCCAGACTACTTCTTTCCTGAACTTACATTTTTGTTCTCAATTTGCTTTCTTAATGTACAAAAGTAAAGTAGTACTAGTAGAGAAATGTAAGAATGTTTTGCCTATTTTATTCCATGTTCCAGTTTTCTTAACATATGAATATGTTGATCAATTTAGGTGAACAGCATTGTTTGTTTTAATAATATTTTAAGGTTATATTTTCTTTTTAATGTCAAGTTGGAATGATTGTGATGTGACATAAATTGACACAGTCAAAATGATGAGGATCACTTCAGATATGTTGGTCTTCAGAATTTCCACTTAGCATGCTTTCCAGGATTATATGAAGGCATCAGGTTGTCTTTCAATTATACCTGGAGATCCAACCTTGTGTATGAAACTGGGTTCAAGAGAAATTCAGTTCTTACATGAATTAAAAACAGGCAGCCTTCATTACAGTATTGTATACTGAGAAATATTAGAAAAGGAACAAGAAGTTCAACCCTGTGAAGGGACAACCTTGTCTTCACCCTCATATCCCCGATTAATTAATTCTTTATAGTTTTCCTCTTTCCTGTTTCCCACATTTCAAACTGTTCTGGAAACATAAAAACCATGATCTATAAACTGACATATATGAATAGAAAATATGAAAGATACCCTTCTATATTATCTTTCTAGAATATAGATAGCAATTAGCTGTGATCCATTTTACTTATACCAGAGAGACATGGCTGGAAGATAAGCATACTCTAAATTATGAGGAAGTTAAAGTATCACTTTGTATTTTATATTCCAATGCCATTGATGCCATTGGTACTTTCAACAGATCAGGATTGTCTCCTACAAACTTTGTATTGGCAGTTTTGGAATTTGAGCATGCAGTACTACATTCTTTTTCCCAATGCTGTCACTCTCCTAAGGACATAATGGGGGGTGAGGGGTGGGGGAGAGAAACACTAATTAACTGAACTAATGTCAAATTATATCTAAGGCAAGACTAAAACCCATGTGTTTCTGATTTTTAGCCTAGTGCCTTTAAACAATAACTAAGCTTTTCAGAAATTGATAAAGCTTAATTGTTAGGGTTTCTGGTCATCATGGCTCATCTCGGTTTATCCTGTTCAAGGATCACAAATGTTAATATATTTTAATTTCAGGTTTTGGAAGGTAACTTTGGACAATTACAATACAAACTGGGAAGAAATGATGTATGATATGGGTATTCCTAATGCTCAACACATTTTTGCAAGTTTTTGTAGGCTATACAAGGATACTTGTTATGTCTTTAAGAAGTGAAATATTTGAGATAACCAAATAAATTCACTGCCCTTTTGTGAAACATCCTGCTGTGGATGCCAGAAAAGGATCCCAATATTAGTATTTAGACTCTACCAGGGAAACACCACTAATTTAAAATAATTTTAAATTATAATTATAAATAGTTTAACTACTTATTATTACAGTATTATACATGATGTATAGAAAATAATATATTTGCTATCTGGTTTTGCAGTCCATCAAAATGTATAATTTTGTCATTTATTTACATCTTAAAAATAGAAATTATTAATGTGACTTTTTGAAATATTGTTAAATAGGAGCAAAATATGAGGAAAAAAACTGAAATGTAAGATAAATTTAAGGTAAATTATAGAATTATAGAATTTGAACAAGGTCAGAAATTTGTGACCCAAGAATTCATACTGAACGGAAATAATTCATTAACAGGTTATTAAACAACAACTTATTTTCTTTCAGATATAATATAGTGTGTTTGTGTGTGGGGGGCTGTTGTTTGTGTGTGTGTATTTTCTAAAGTTAAAGCAAAATCAAGCTCTTACTTTTATGGGCCAACTGAGAACCATAGCTTTATACAGCCTTGCATGCTTTTTGCTTCCAGACATAATAGAGGGGGAAATCTACAAATACTGTAGTGGAAGACAATAAAAATCAGAGTATTGTGCAAAGCATTTCAATGAGATGCTTTCAGTCAGAGGAGTGTCCCGTGAAGTGATTATGCATTTAGTGCATGCCAAGACAAATAGAAGTAGCTTTGAAAGCAACCTGCAAGCTTTGCAAATAAGGTGATTGCTTTAGTAATTTGAAAAGAAATGTTTTGTATGCACTCCTACATATTGTACCATACCTCTTTCAAATGCTTTGCCCAGCCCTGCTGAGTTTCATAAAGCAAAAAAATATATTCAATGAAAGCAATGAATTTCATCAACTGCAGCTGAATCTGTAGTGTTATTTCAGCATCTTATTTTTCTTCTCACGCGTTTGTTTATTGGGCCATTGACATCAATGGATAAAACACAATAGGTCAATGCATTCGCCTAGGATGCACTGAGGGGGGGAAAAGAGGTAGGCTAATCTCAAATGTACAATCTTTTCCTGTTTCTTAGAGTTTTTTTTAAAGACCACAGGTGTAGGATAATTCCTGGTAAATTAAATCATAGTTAAATTATAATCTGGCCAGGAATATCTTCAGGGATGGTAAGCCACAAAAGCCAACTCCTAGTTTCCATGAAAGGCAAATGTGTGAAAAAGTGGAAAGCTTTAAACATGCCAGTGCAGCTACCATCTTGACTTTTGATGATCTCCCCTGCAAATACCATTGTGTCTGCCTTACATCCAGAGAATAGCTTGTATGAACAAAAGGCACCTTCGCTCATATTTCTCCTTATTCTACCATTCCACTGAAGTTTCTAAATCACTAGAATAGGTAGAAACTTTATGAAAGCCCTATTGCACACTCTGAATCACATTATATTCTGCGTTTCAGATATGGATTTTCATAACCATTTGATCCTAGCTTTCAGTAGCTTATGACTGGGCTATCTCTCCTTCTTTGGAAGGATTAGAGTTGTAAAAAAAGTAGAATTATTTTGTAAGGTAATTCTCAGGAAATTTAGAATGCTGAGTTATCTGGTGATTGTAGAAAACAACTGAGCACAAGCAAGAGTAAAAGTCTCTTGAAACAACGATTCAGAAAGGTGATAGGAAATGGATTAGGGCACAGTGACAGAGGCATCAATTTTAGCATTTTGAAATAGAGATATTCATCTCTAATAAAGGCAAGCACAAGATTCAGAAAATAGTCGCCTTTGCTCCATAACGCTTTAGAAGCATTAATTTCAAACAGGTTTCTTTTCCCCAAATCCTGAATTTGTTTTGAGAACTTACTAGCTACAGCTGGAACTAAACAAAAAGCTGTGACAGAAGATTGATATAGTATGGGAAAACATGCCTCTAATACTTGTAGGGATGTCAAACAGAAAAAAAAGCCTGTGAGCTGTTCATTTTCATCCCAGATAGCAAGGCGTGCAATAACGCTCAAGTGAAATGGCCTTTTAACTAGTCAACTATTAAAACACAGCCCCTCATCCTGTTGATGGGAACTACCTTGATTCCTTAGTCCTTGATTAAATGGCATCATATTATCTCCATGCTTCTAGCCATTGCCTATACATTCCTTACTTCTTGGTTGTCATAGATGTAAATTAAACTGATGCAGTATCAATTATTTTATTTACTTAATATATGTGCCACCTATCTCACTGTTGTAATAATAATAATAATAATAATAATAATAATAATAATAATAATAATAATAATAATAATAATAATAATAATAATAATAATTTAATTTTTATACCGCCCTTCTCCCGAAGGACTCAGGGCGGTGTACAGGGCAATACAATAAAATACAATATATAAAAATTAAAAGAAATATTAAATACAGTAGCCCAATTAAATAAATTAATACAAAAGGTTAAAATACCCCTAAACCCATCAGACCAGGCCGACTTGTTCAAATAAATATGTTTTTAGGTCATGTCGGAAGGAGTGAAGGTCGGGAGCCATCCGGAGCTCCACTGGTAAACGGTTCCAAAGGTCTGGCGCGCCCACAGAGAATGCCCTCCCCCTGGGGGCCGCCAGTTGACACTCTTTGACCGACGGCACCCTAAGGAGGCCCTCTCTGTGGGAGCGCACTGGACGAAGGGAAGTTGATGCCGGCAGCAGATGCTCCCGTAAGTAACCCGGACCCATGCCATTTAGGGCTTTATAGGTCATAACCAGCACCTTGAATCTTACCCGGAGGACAACCGGAAGCCAATGCAGCTCACGGAGTAGAGGTGTTACATGGGAGTATCGGGAAGCCCCCACCACCACAATGACTCTGGATGGCTTACAAAATGATAAACAGATAAATAAAACAATTAAAATTAGCAAAAACTATATAGAAATTAAAAACCAAGTGGACAGACAGCATGTGGGGTGTCTTCTCTTAGCTTGTCAGCCACCTCCAACTTAGAGGATCCCTATAGGGACCCCAAGCTAAACAGCAGATCAAGGTTTTAAGGCCCTTCTGGAAGTCCAAGAGGGTGGAGTTGGATCTCACCTCCAGCAGTAGAATGTCCCAAAGGACAGGGGAAAGAGCAGAAAAGGCGCCACTTCTGTTCCCCACCAGCTGAAATACCTTGACAGAGAGGATCCTTAGCATGTCCTTTCTGCTGAAGGAAGAAGGATGGGCCAATCCCATTTTACTAGGCAGCTCCTGCAGAAAGAATTATCATACTATCAAGGTACTCCAGAATTTGTAGTGCTCATTTTACTGCAGTGCTACCATCTGTTATCTCCTGCTGCTACCCCAGTTTGATAGAAAGAATGCAAGGGCTTTGCTGCTAGATTTCTGATGACATCTCACTGGAAAAGGGCTTTTAGAAAGCCGAGAGGTTTCAAAAAGAAAACTGCAGATCTTCTACAACAAGTGTGAAATGCTCCCATGAGTGTAACTATTCTATTCCATTAAATATACTTAAAGTCTAGGAAAATACATTGGGAAGTTCAAATTGTTTTATTTATTAGAACAAGCTTACAATTATTGCAGAACATTCATTATAACTAGCTCATTAATCATAAAAGTATGCACTACCAAAAAAATTGTACATTACAAGAAAATTACAGTAAATATCTGAATCATTGCCATGAGGTATTCTTTGGGAATCCAGCAAGGGAAGTAGTAAGGCTAGCAGGATGCTGGGTCTGAATTTTTAATTATTTATTTGATTGGTTAAAGGACATTCATTGTAAGATAGAAAACCACTCTTCATTAAGGAGATGTAATATGCCACCATGTCAAAAATGCTATTCTCTTGAAGAATTTTTTTTTATTTTTTATTTATTTTTTTATTTTAATTCCATTTATATCCCGCCCTTCTCCGAAGACTCAGGGCGGTTTACAAGCTTAGCAGTAGGGAAGGGAAATGTCTAAGCTTAATGAATTGCAATCTAGTACCTACCAGATGTGAGGGACTTAAACTACTGTGTCACAAGTCCTTTTGGCTATGCAGCTGGGAATTTTCAAAATTGTACCCTAACTTATTTTAAGTGTGTTAGCTTGGAGAGAGGCTACATTACTGGCCAACTGGTACTCAATTTCCATTTTAGGGTAAATTCTAGTAGAGCCATTACAGATTTGAAGTGGGTCCGTTAAAGCTATTTTTTTGTCATTTAAGCACATAGGAAAAACATGCATCTATCTGTGTGTGTGTCAATGTACATGAGTGGATGGATGGATGGTCAGATAGATGGACAGATACAGAGAATATTGCAAGAAGCTGTTCATTTTTATTTTAAGTTTACCTGTTATTTATATATCCAAAAATAGCATGTATTAAATGATAAAGATTTTATTTTTCTAAAATATATGATCTCAGCTAATACAAATTCTTTTATATATTTATTCATTTATTTAGCTGTTTGTTTGTTTATTCAATTTATATAGCTACCCATCTCACCAAACAAACAAATTCATTTATCGCTAATAATTAATTGTCTTAAGAAAGTGAAAACTGCACAAATATTTATAGATTCCTTCTGACAGCAGAAAGCCAATGAATATAAAATATAATGAAATTTAAGAGTAAAAAAAATTGCTCAATTAAAACAGAATGATTGCTGTTTTCGAAAGCAAAAAAACTTCTTGCAATTATTTTTATTACTTTTATCTGGTTTTGTCTGTTTTGTCTGTTCTTATAAACTTATTAACCAAAAAGATAGTGAAAAATATTTGTAGTTCAGGTTTCTAACGAGCAGCTCTTACTGCTCTGTCAGCTTGCTTGTTTTCT
Source organism: Vipera ursinii (assembly GCF_947247035.1). Lineage (NCBI taxonomy): Eukaryota > Metazoa > Chordata > Lepidosauria > Squamata > Viperidae > Vipera > Vipera ursinii. The sequence goes on along the minus strand of NC_139512.1, from coordinate 322,879,454 downwards.
TGCAGACCGTTTTTCATTACCCAAACTAGGTAAGATCATTAGTGCTTGCAGAGAGTGGTATTTTCTCTCAATTTATATTCTAGTAGGTTTTGACTGCTAGTGGGGAGATGTTTTGGTCTTTTGTTCCCTTTTTGGCTTGTTGATTGCCTCCTTTGAACAGTATGTGGATGTTGTTTATGTCTATGTGTCTAATGATGGTCAATTTTTCAGGGTGCCAGGCTTCCAGGAATTCTCTAGTGCAGCAGTCCCCAACCTTTGTGGCTTGGTGCCTGGCTGGGGGGTGGGAGAGAGAGGGGAACCAGGCCACTCGAGCAGCAGTGGGCTGGCATGCTCACAACTCAACTCACACAAGCAGCGGGCCAGTGTGGATGCGCATGCATATGCATCTTGACTATAAGTTGAGCTGTTCATGCATGTGTGCACTGGCCCCCTGCTTGTGTGAGTTGAGCTGTGCACACATGCACAAGTTGAGCTGCATACACACATGCATGTTGGGCTGCCTCTCGTGTGGCCTGGTTCTGAATAGGCATAGTCCGGTAGTGGGCCATGGCTCAAGGGTTGGGGATCCTTGCTCTAGTGTTTTTGCCCTTGGCCTGGTCTAGGATAGTCACAGTTTTCCAGATGAATTGGGAAACAACTGGGAAACTATGACCATCCAAGATTAACACCAAGATTAACATCAGACCAAGAATCAAGAAGTAAATAATCAAGGAACTTCCAAACAAGCTAACAGTAAACTGCTCAACCAAAGAACCTCCAAGACCATTCCAACCAACCCTGACAGGCCAAGCTACTAGAGTATAAATTGAGAATGAAACCCACTCCCTGCTAGCAGTAATGATGTTACCTAGTTTGAGTAATAAAATGTTTGCAAGAAAACAACCAAGCTCAGAGAGCACTAAGGATCTCTCATTAATTAAAAATATTTTTTAGAAAAAAAATCCATCCACTTAGAATATATCAATGATTATCATTTTGGTTCATAAAAGATTCTTCATACTACAACCATAATTATTTAATTCAAGAAGCAAATTCTACATCTTTCTCTCTTTTTAAATATATTTTATTATTTTTTATAATAACAGTGTCTAGTGCTTAGTAACAATGTGTTGTCTGGTTCATATATTTAAAAACAATCAATAATAATTAATTTCTATAATTGATCAATATGTTAGTTAATAATACATTTCCTTGATCCTCTCTTCTTCCAGTAATATTCTCCTTTTGTCTACATTAAACAAATATAACTCTTAATACTTTCAATACATACAAAGTTGGGTATAAACATTTTTCTTGTATTTGTACATATAACAATAACTTCAACATATAACATTTTTTCTAATCAGCTAATGTTTCAATTGTATTTATAGAAGTCACCTTATTAAGTCATTATATGTCCTGTTTTCAAGATTCTTATTTGTTTCATTTCCTCTCAGTATTGAAACCACTCTTATCAGTCATAATTTTCTCAAAATTCATTACCTTAGAATATGCAAACTTTTCATTCAAAAAGACCGTCTCAATATTTTTACATTTCATATATTATAAAAGTATTATACTATTTACATATCTTATCCCTCTTACTATAGGGCCCCTTTATGTCCAAGCTTTGTCTATTCTTTTGACCATGTTCAAACAAGTATTTAATCATATAGTACACCATCTAGCAATCTTACTATAGGGCCTCTTTATATCCAAACTTTGTATTTTTTTAACTGTATTCAAAAGGTGTTTAGTCATATAGTATTCCATCTGATAGTTTGAATTACATCTCTTAAATCTAATTCTAATCTTCTTCTTTTGCCAGGTCACTTTTCAAATCAGTAGGTTTAGCTTGCCAGGTTGTGCTTTTGTAGATATTGTTGGGGATAAAAAAGACAAATTATATTGAATATTCATTTTTTATCTCCCACACTTTAACAATTCTCCTGACAGCTCTTTAATCCATTTTATTAAATCTTCTTTTTTGTCCTTAAGTTTGTTTTGAAGTTCTGGAAGATAAAACATCTTTTTTATTTCCATTGCTGTAACAAAATTTTGCTAATTTTCTTTTGTTTTTATTAAATTGTAGTTCCCTTCATTTGTAGCTACATATTTAAGTCATTTTCCTCTGGTTTGTATTCTATTGTCTGATTTATTTGTTCATTCTTTATCATCATTTTTGAGCATTGTTTAATTGTAAGTTTAAGTTAGAGATATGTTCATTTATGTTATCAAAGTTGTTTTTAATCTCATCATGATTTGAAACAATTGTCATTTGGATCTGTCGCAGTATTGCATATATTTTCTCCTGGAATGTATTTGCTTTGTCTTGAGTCATTGTTCCTGCAGATCTCTGATATTCCAAGCTGGGGTCTTCAGGAGGAGATGTTAGGTGTGGTTTTCTGTCACTTTTAGATAAATATACAACATCAATTTTGTCTACCTCCTCTAAGTAGTTTTTCACCAGTACTATAGTCTCTTCAATTAGCTTTATCAAACCAGGCCATCTTAAAATCCAACCAACCAAATCTTACGTAGTTCTTATCTTAATATATGGTTTTTGTAATCCAATACATTTCCAATTATCAAAGCACCACTGAAAACAGCATTTTGTAACAGTACTTCTTTTCAGGGGTCTTATGATTATCAGCCAGTCAGGATTTCAGTCCAAAGTGTTTAACCACCTGAAAGCTTTTAGTAACCTTCCCTTTAGAAGATTAGCCAAAGGCCAAGGTTTTTCTTTCTCTGCAAACAGTTCTTAAACTTAAAAATGCAGCTCAGTGTATTTATAATCCCAGAAGGTCAGCAGTTTCTAAACATATATATTTTCACTCTGTAGTAGATAGCCAGCTGTCTGTTCCCAGCTGTTTTTTTTTCTTGCTATTTCTGGGCATCTTGCCAAATTCTGAGTCAATGCAGCCATAGTTTTCTTTAATCCTCCAATAAAGGTCAGTAGCTGTTCATTTTCCAACTTTTAAAGCAAAGAGATTATTATTATTATTATTATTATTATTATTATTATTATTATTATTATTATTATTATTATTATTATTATTATTATTCAATACTTTTTCAGGTATGGAATTTTAACAGTTTTCTTCATTTTCAAATTTATCCAGACTGTAGTATCTTTAACCTCATTTCAATATATTTTTGTTTCCTATAAGAGTTTAATTTGCCACTTCTATCTATGTGAGGGTGGCAGTGTAGTCCCCTCCCTTCTCACTTTGGGAGGATTTTTGCTTCTTGAGAAACTTTTCCAGGAAATAAGATACAAAATAAGAGAGAGAAGATCAAATTCCTCACACAGTTTCAAGCACACTGTTCACCGTTGTTCTGATTGGTGCCTTTGGACTTCAACTGCAAGTAGCTTGGGCTGGTCACCCAAGGTGTGGCCAGTTTTTCTCCTGTCAGGCTACAGGACTTCCCCCAGAAAGAGCAAGATGACCGCCATCATTCTGCTATCATTGGGGTGCCCCTCTTTCTTCATTGCCTCTCTGGGGCATCTTTAGTCCCATTTAGGGTCCCCTGGCAGGGCAAAACTATCCTTGGGGTGTGGAGCTCTGCAATCCCTTGGCCATGTGCTATGCTGCAAAACCGGATGTCTCCTACATCTTTCTCATTTAGAAATAAATGATACATGTTTGATAACACACACACACACACACACACAGCATTCTACACAGACATAAAAATATCCACCATCCTAAGAAACCCCAAAGACATAATTGGGTTAGAAAACCAAGGAGGATACGAAATCCCATGCCCCACCTGCCCCACCACATACATCAGACAGACCAACAGAAGAATAAGTGCACGCATTGAAGAGCACAGGAACTCACTCAGAAAGGGAGAACAAACTTCATCCCTGTTCCAACACTTTAAAGCCACGGGACATGAAATTGATTTAAAAAAAAAAACAAAACTATCGCCAAAATTGAACATTTTAACAACAGAACAATCAGAGAAGCCATTGAGATAGAAAAACACCCCCACAGCATGAACAAACGAGATGATACCTCTCGCCTACCAGCCATTTGGAAACCCGCCTTGATTGACAGACGAGTCCCAACCACCAAGAATGATACCAGACCCAAACTCATGATAACATCACATGACATCACCACCACACAACCATTCAAAAAGCAAATCCGAACCCACAACGATAACGACACACAACCACAAAACAGAAACCTAACCACAGCTGCAACATCAGCCACTTTAAACCCCTCCAAACCACACAATAAGCAAACTGACGCCCACTATAAAAACATGGCACCACCACAAACACGGAGCCGAACAAAAGCACCACAACTCACCAGTTCAGGTCTAAAGCTGGCAGCTGAGACCAGCCCATCCACTCAAAACACACCCCCACCCAATCAGAACACAGCAGAAATATGGGTGTTTTTTGGCATTGTGATTTGGTTCCTTCTCAAAACTTTAAGGGTATTAAAATTAATAAGAATCTCTGAGAAGAAAATCTCTCCAATCTCTGCCTTTAAAATCCCCATTCACATTCATTTATGCATAAAAGGCCATCACTAACATTTGTAAGTTTTGCTGTAGAATTTCAAAAGTATGGTTTGAACCATTTGAAGTGGTGTTTAGTCCTCCCAAATGAAAAATAGGGTAGACAAAAATCAGCCCATTTTTCCTGTGATATCACAGCTTTTTATATTAAATATTTTTTCAATCTCACATCAAATGATTGTTTTATTATAATAACAGCAAACTTCATATCCAAAAATGTATTTCCAAATTCCACACTGTGGTTTTCATTTATTTCTAAGACATATGGCACATTTTTATAGAGACTATGCTTACTATTATATACTTTTAATATAAACCTTCTATTTCTATTTTATTAAAAAGTAACCTAACTATGTATTTTATTGATATTCTTTCCATGTAAGATTTCATTAAGAGACCTTAATCATGGTATTTCCAGATTTAATATAGAAGAATTAGGATTCAGTACCTTAATAATCAATCTAATACAGTTTGTGACACAAACTCAAAATCATTACACAACATCCCACTCCTATCTTTCTATAGTTATTGACTTTAGATCTGAAATACTCCACTTTGCTTTAGCTTAGTTATATCACAATATACTATTTTATTTTTAACTACACAGATTGAGAGAGACACAGGCAGGCAGGCAGGTAGGCAGGCAAGCGGGCTGAATAGCTATGGTGGATTCAAAGCACAGATCTGCTATCTTTCCTATTATCATTCAGCATAGTATCTATTTTGAAATGACAGCATCAGTCTGTTCTAAACATGGATAGAAAGCTACAATCTCAGTTGGTTGCAAGTTCTTATCTCTGTAAAAACAGTTTCAGATAGTGCTTGACTTATACCTGATTGTTTAACCACCACTTGAAGTTACAAGTCCTCAGAAAGGGTGTTTTACAGCCATAAAGCACTTCTAATTGTTGTAGTGTCCCTGTTTCTGTACTCCACCAAAGTCATTCCTTTCTGGAAAAAGGGGAACTAACTTCCTTCATCAGGCAGCTCTTTCAGCCAGTCTCTAGAGATGAGAGGGAGCCAAAATCCAAGCAGAGAGTGGAGAGACAGTATATAAGAGTCGCCTCATGGTGAGATGGGTGGCAAAGAAATTTAATAAATAATATAAATAAATAAATTTAAATAAGTAAGTAAATACATTTGAATGAATGAATGAATGAATGAATGAATGAATGAATGAATGAATGAATGAATATAGTTGTTAAGTGGACAGAGACTCAGGTAAGGAACATGGGAGCCCCAGGTGCATAGGAGAGGCCCTGGAAAGCCCAGTGCAGGCCACATTCAAGTGTTTCTGCCTCAGGGACTGAAAATTCTGCTAGAATTTCAGCAGGGATTTTCACCTCCTAATCAGAGCTTCACAGACTCTTCCACCCAGGGTATCCTGTGCTCCTTACCTGAGACTCTGCCCACTTAGCAACCCATGCATTCGTTTAACAACCACTATCAGGAAATGGATGTTGAGAGAAGCAGTCATGTGGGTAAATCACATCTCAGCACTTTGCATAACAAGTGAGTTTTCTATCCTAATTGTAGTTCTAAGTCAAGAACTTATTTATATTCTTAGCCTGTCTACTCTCCACAAATGGAGAGCTCAAGCTGTTGTTAAAGCAGTATTGTTATACAATTTCTTGTGATATATGTCTAACAATCTTAGTTCAGATATTCTGAATGTAATATACAGAATTTACTAAAATAAAGTTTAATTAATGAGTGGCCTAGTGGTTAAGGCTCCAGGCTGGAAATCAGGAGACCATGAGTTCTAGTTCTGCTTTAGGCATAAAAGTCCACTGAGGAATTTGGGGTCAGTCATTCTCTCACAGCCCAACTCATCTCACATGGTATTGTTTGGGGGGAAATAGATAAGATAAGATAAGATAAGATAACCTTTATTGTCATTTTTTTTACTGTGGGCACAACAGCACACATCAAAAATGTAATTGAGTTGCCCACTCTCAAAGTGGAACACATACATGACACACACCTAACCATACTATATACACATATGTATAGACCCACACCCCTATATATACATAACAAATAAATATTAAATACTGCCCATCTTGAATATATAATGGAAGGAGGAAGCTTGAGAGTTCTCAAGGTTAATGCTGTATGGAATGAAACTATGGCTGAATCTGGATGTTCTGCTGCAGATACCACGAGGCGGAATTAGGTAATATTCCTTGCCTTGAGTTATTTTAAAAATAATAAAGATGTGATAAAAATAAATGACTTTAGGCATACACAAAGACAATAACATGCCAGTTTCAAACACTTTTTCTATTTCTGGATAATTTTCATTTTTAACTTAATTACTACTCAATTAACTTTACTGAAAAGATGCAACTTAGGCAAATCTGTATCACTAGTGGCTACCAGCTCTGTGTTGACTGTGTCAATTTATGAAAACAGGTTTCCTGTATATGTGTGTGTGCGTGTGTGTATGTGTATTAGTGAGAGAACATGCCTGCCTTTTGAAGTCTACCTATTGTTTGATAAGTCCTTCAAAGATGTACTGTTGTTTTAAAAATTATTACTATTTATTTATTTTGCTCCAGCAAAAGTGTCTCTGTTTTGGTTCTGTTTCTTGTTGTGTTTCTCTCCTTCTCTCTTTGTCCCCTATCTTTCTCTCTCTTTCTGTCTTTCTCTTTCTCTCTGTCTCTCTCTCTCTGAGGTTCACATATTGAATGACGTAAAGATACCATAATAAACTGTTTGGCATACCCTACAGGCAAAGGTCCAGAGACTCTTTTTGCTGGATATAACCTCAATGACAATGAATGGCACACAGTACGTGTAGTTCGAAGAGGAAAAAGTTTAAAGTTAATAGTAGATGACCAACAAGCCATGACAGGTAATAATGACTAATAACTATTTGCTTGATTTTCTTTTCAGTATGTGTTTAGTGATGATTGCTCTGGTGATGAAAATCATTTCAGTTTCCCTTTACTTGTACGGATCCACAGAGTTTTATGGATATAGGCAGAAAATACAACAAAGGACATTTTTTAAAAAAAAAAACCATGTGAGGGACTGGGAGAGGACACCTTTGATAGACTAAGCAAAGAGAAGAAAAACAGAATTAGGAAAAAATGATATAAAGATAAATATAGATATAATGATATAATAAAATTGAAGGCAGCCAGAGTTCACACATTTGTTTGAAACAATACATTCAATCTGTGACTGCATCCTGGGTAAAGAATTGTAATTGAGTCAAAAAATGTGATACTCTTTCCCCTATTCCAACATACTAATTTACTTTTCTCTACCATAATTATATCATCAAATCTAAGTACTGATCTAAGTGGGAAGTGCTGGCAAGAAACCCAGAAGAGCAAAGACTGTATTTCTCTTGCATTGTCTGTTATTTTACCTCATTTCAAATCATTCAACTGACTCCAACTTTTACAGTGTGCAAGAAGAGAGGCTAAGTTGAGAGCAATTAAGCCAAGTCTGGCTAAAAAGATTCCAACGATAGTATAGCTGCATAACTTTTTATGCAGTATTCCAGATGAAAAATCAGATTTATTTTTCCCGAGAAGACATTTTGCTTGTTTGGATTTAAACAGTGTCTGATGTGGTCATTGAAATAGTTCTGTTCTTTCGTCTTGTTTCTTAATGTTACAATAACTTTCAACCATGTGTAGTTCTGTGTTTCAACATGATTTGCCTAGGCTCAACTTATTTTCATTGGCCTAGAGTTAGGCTCATTAAAGCCCAGATAAGTGATAATTTTCCGTGAGTGTGTGTGTGTGTGTGTGTGTGTGTGTTGTAGACCAAAATAATAATAAAAGGCACTTTCCAATATCCTTTTAAAGATAGTTTACAAATTATTCCACTCTAAAAAATGGAAAACTCTTAGACCTATTGTTTTCATATTTTGTAATTAGCAGAGCTCCTAGTGCTACATGGTGACAAGCCTTCAAACTTAAATTTGAATGTTCAAAGAGAACACTCATAAAGATTTTCTTCTGTTTACTATACCTTGAGATTCCCCCACCCATTTGGTTAAATTAACATAGTTTTTCCTTATTTTGATTGCCTTAAATTAGTATAACTTTGATGCTTGACTCATTTCACTTGTAAGTTATGCACTCAATTTTTCTTAAATGTAATAAAAGGAAAGTACTAAACAAATGAGCACTTCCAGCACATACACTTTCTATGTGAAAAGACATGTGTCAGAATCACGTGGTTAGACCATGTTTGTGTAGGAGACTTCAGCATTTGAAATAGCCCTAGCTTTTTGGCTATAACACTAACTTCTCAAAATTGCTTTTTATTTAAGGTCAAATGGCTGGGGATCATACAAGACTGGAATTCCATAATATAGAGACGGGAATCATAACAGAACGGCGTTACTTGTCCTCAGTCCCTTCCAACTTCATTGGTCATCTGCAAAGCCTCACTTTTAATGGCATGGCATACATTGACTTGTGTAAAAATGGGGACATTGACTACTGTGAACTAAATGCCCGCTTTGGCTTCCGGAACATCATTGCTGACCCAGTCACCTTTAAAACAAAAGCCAGCTATGTAGCTCTTGCCACATTGCAAGCATACACATCTATGCACCTGTTTTTCCAGTTCAAAACAACATCATTGGATGGGTTAATACTTTACAACAGTGGAGATGGCAATGACTTTATTGTAGTTGAATTAGTAAAAGGGTGTGTATGCAACCTGTTTCAAAGATGTTATCAGCTCAGAAAGCTTAATGAATGTTCATGTTTTAGGCAAGATCTTAGACTCTATGACCTTTGTTCCGATGCAGCAGTGTGAGTTCCTGTGTCTTTAAACCTGAGCACTGTCTATCCTTCTAAGAAATACATATTTGGATGGTGCTTTCCATACTGAAGTTTCAGACCATTTTTCTCCAGTGTAAACTTTTGGTTAACAGAGTGACTATTAAGACTTCCTATGTATAGTAGTATCATTTCTAACAATGGTTGTTCCTACACAGGTTCAGGATAGCAGATGTTGATTGCAGCTGACCTCAGTGGGAATTAAAACAACATTCAAACCAACATTTAAGGAGGATTAAAATATTATTTTTTATATTTAAATATACAAAGAATAGAGATGGGTCCTTCACTAGGAGGATCATGTCTATGCTATAAAAGGGAAATAGAGCAGAGGGATCAACCTTTAATTGTAAGTGGACCTCTGACAGAATCTACCTGCTTGTTAAAGTGGAGCATTCCCCAGTATTATTTTGGTAAAAGCCACACTCTGAGAAAATTAATCTGGCTTCTCACTATTCTGGATTTGAAATACATTTTACTAAAGCTAGCTTTGGATGGGAAGGGAGCTTCCAGAAAAGTGTATTCATTAATTTTCATCCCACATCATTTATTTTGTCACTTATGTAAAATATTTTCATTTTTCTTTTCCATTGAAAAAAGTAGACAAAATATCTCCTATAAGACTCATATAACATCACTAGTTCCTCACTTGGAATTTATTTGCTAGTGGCAACAGAAAATGACCTTCCTATGTTTCCAAATGTCCAGAGCTTAACATTACTCAAGGACATTTTCAAAACCAGACTGGTTCATGGGCCATTCTGCACTGGAATTATGATATACATTTATTCTGTGAAATAATAATGATCATCATCATCATATATCATCACACTGGTCCTCTTGGTAGTTAAGCCTACAGCTGGAAGTTCCACAGTGATATAACTGCTGGTGGGCTTTGTCTAAAAACTAGAGCCCCAGGATCTTTTTCAGATCTTCTGTCTGGAGTAATTACCTTACAAGAAAAATGTACATGTGTTGAAATCCTATGAGAAAGACAATTGGCAAAGTCTAGGAGGTCCAACATCTTCTCTGCTAAGAGAGAAGTTACTTGTTTGAAAATTGACTGGACATATTTGCTGTAAATATTTAAATATATAGTAGCTACATATTTTCTGAGCAAATTAACATTCTTTGAAATGACTTGTAATTTTAATCAAGAAATGTAATTTCTCTTTTGAGAAATACAAAATTTTCACTGGGGAAATCTACAAAAAATCAATAGTTTGGATAAAGCAATAAAGTCTAGCACTACATTAAATCCTTCCTTCCTTCCTTCCTTCCTTCCTTCCTTCCTTCCTTCCTTCCTTCCTTCCTTCCTTCCTTCCTTCTTTTTTTCTTAATATCCTTTTTAAAAATATATTGCCAGTTTACATATTGAGACTTTTAGACAGAACTAGAGATGAAAGAAAATAAACTCCAAAATGATCTCAATTTACTTGTATGGCTTTAATAGGGATAGGGTAGGTTTGGCAGGAAAAAATAAAATTTACAAGTCATAAAAGTTGGAAAAAATAAAAATAAAATCTAGAGATTTTAGCTGAATTAATATTGCTGTTTTAATGCTGTACTTGATGAATAAAAGAATTAGTGGGCTAAGGCAGGGAAAAGGAGCAGAAGTGAAGGTTATAATTTCTTTGAGCAATACCTTAATAGATGGTATATTAAGGAGGCAATTTTTCTCAATATTCTGAGGAAAATATTCTACATTTTTTCTTTTAATTTTCTTGACATTCTTGACATAGATATTTTGATCTGTCCCAAATTAGCCTTGTTAAATGTAAGAGTAGTTACCGTAACTAAGAACTTTATAAATTGCCAAAGAATTTAAATAAAGAAAAGAAGCAATGAAGAGCTGTAATTTTCATCTACCTACTCAATTTAGCTGTTTTTCTTTTTTTGTTTACAGGTATTTACATTACGTGTTTGATTTGGGAAATGGTGCAAATCTTATCAAGGGAAGTTCCAATAAACCTCTGAATGACAACCAGTGGCACAATGTAATGATATCACGGGATACCAATAATCTCCACACAGTAAAAATTGACACAAAAATCACAACACAAAGCACGGCAGGAGCAAGAAACTTGGATCTCAAAAGTAAGTGGCTATGACAGAAATAATAAAAGGTCTAGAAGAACAGAGTATATCATTATATTATGATATGTTTTGTATTTCTGTAACAGAAATATTGAAAGATTATAGTATGCTGGCTTAAAATGAGTCAGAATATTACTCTAGCCATCTCAGCATTGACAACATAAACTGGTAATATTTCTCCAAGATTGTAGATGGAGGGTTTTTCTCCCCCAGTCCTGAATAGGGATGCTAGGATGTGAATCTGATGCTAGGATGTGAATTCTTCTTCTGAGAAACACTGTCATAGTGTACGCTTTGTTATGTACCATATTCATTTATTGGCCTATTTCTAGTGGGTTAACATTTGCATGTTTGTAAAATATGTTGTTTCTCTAAAGGAATTAAACATTACAAGGAGTTTTTTTATGCATGATTTCAAACTCTGCTTTGAAGTCCTGCCTATATTAATAGATAATATAATATAAAAATGCTCCAAGGAGATATCTACATAGATCAGCCTAAATCATGAGGACTGATTGTTAAATAGTTGCTAAAATGTATTTTTTCTGTGCTCTCCAAGTAAAGCTGACTTATATTTTTTTTTTATTGAAAAGTTTTATAAAATACAATTTTCCTTTAAAAAAACCCCCCTTCCCCCTCCCTCCTCCCCTCCCTACCTCCCCCCTATCTCCCCCCCTCCCCCTCCCCCTCCTCCCTCCCCTACCTCCCCCCCTCCACTTCCCCTCCTCCCCCCTCCCCCCCCCGACTTCCCAGAGCAAAGTACAAGGTATATATCTAAAAGGCAATCATAAACAATCATATACTAACAATTATAAACTCTAAAATCCATCACTCTCTAGCTTGTATATAGTAAACCAATCCTTAATAATACTAAATATATATAAAAAACTAAAATAAAAGAAAACTAGCATCATTCCCATCTATGTTCTTCCACAGTTCACTATTACCTTAACATATTCTCATTTGCACATTAATAAATAGTTCTTACACAAATTAACCCACATTAACCCACAAAACTTTCTTCCTCTTCCTCTGTAGTAAGTTGTCCATTAATTCCAAATTAAAAAAAAAAAATCTATTACCATACATAGCATCCCAAAACTTTTTTTTTTCTCTCTCTCTTTTCTCCTTTAAAAAAACACAACTACCACTTAACTATAAATATTTTGTGGAAGTTCCATAGATTTCTACTAGTCTTATTATTTTTTTTTCTTTTTTGAGTGTTTTAAGGCAGCATGCGTCACCCTCTGTTCTCTAAGATCATCCAAAAGAGTTGCAGCTTGAACTCCTCCTGTACCCTTCTCGTCTATCTGTGCATCTTCATCCTCTTGATGTTCTCCTTCTCCAGATCCCTCTGCAGCTTCCAGAAGTGTTGATGGGGTTACTTCCAAGACATTATTATAAAAATGATGCGCTTGCTTCACATTACTCAAACAGTATCTTTTGCCATCATACATGAAGCTCAACCCAACTGGGATCTCCCATCTGAACCTTATATCTCTTTGCTTGAGCTCTTGCACAAGAAATATAAAATCCTTCCTTCTCTTTAAAATCTTTGGAGGAATTTCTTTTAGAACCAAAACTTGTTGACCAGCAATCACAACTTTGGTATCGTAGGCAGCTTGTATAACTTCATCTCTAATTTCCCTTTTTACAAAATAAACCACCACATCTCTAGGCAACTTTCTCTGTTTAGCAATCCACGAATTCACACGAAACACTTTGTCCATACCTTGTTTTAATTCAGATGCTGGATGATTCAATACTCCCTCAAAAGCCTCAGAAACCAACTGCTTTAAATCTTCCTTAATATTCTCTTTTAGGCCTCTAATTCTCACAGCAAACTGCATCTGGTAAAATTGGGTCAAGCTCTGTTCACTGTCGATTTTATCTTTTAAATCTTCAATTTCCAATACTTTTGCTTCTAATAAAGCATTCTTTTGAATCAAGTCTTGCACTTGATCATCCAGCACCTCCACACATTTAGCAACTTTTTGCACTGAGGACAAAATGTCTACCTTCATTTCTCTAAGTTTCTGTTCCATCCTTTCTTCCATTCTCTGCTCCAATTTCTCCAATTTCTCCTCCATCTGTAGAAATTTAACACCCATTGACTCCAAAATTAACTGGGTATGTTTTTCAAGATCCTTCGATGTCAATACATCAGGAGAATGCAACGCCTGTAGCAATGATTGTTGTTGCACCGGAGAATTTCCAGCACTCCGAAAAGTTCTAGGGGGAGGTTTAGCCGCCATCTTTTACTTACAATTGTGACGCACTTTCACTTTAAGTTTTAAGCAAAGTCCATCAAGCTTGAGAGTAAAATAAAATCTTCTTCATCTCTTCATCTTTCCCTCTTGTACTGCTCTGCCTGCTCTTTCCCTTTCATAGTCTCTCCTTCAAGCAGGGATGGTCGCAGACGCCTGGCTCTGCTCCATAAAGTCCGGAGCAGAGACGCTGGTCAGCTGGGAGCAGCCCAGGCTACGGGGGAGTTCAATCCTTCGGCCGCCCAAGCTCCAAGCTCAGGCGGCCCCGGAGAACTCAACCCCCACCTGGGGGCTCACCCCCTCCTCTTCTCCCGAGGAGGGGGCTTCAGATTCGCCCGAACAGCTGATCGGCGCTGTTTCGGGCGAAAAATCACACAGCTGAGCTGCGGGCAGCCCGGGAAGGCTGTCTCCGGCGCCGCGGAGCCACCGGAAGTCAAAGCTGACTTATATTGAAAAGCATTTGCATATCATAGGAGTTTTGATTTAACTTAAGTTGAATTGTTAACTTTAGCCAAACTTTATTATTTATTTTTAAATTTGTTGCCTCATGAACTTGTGATGAAAAAAGTCAGGCTTCTTTGAAATTTTAATGATTAAAGACATCACAAAAGTTGAGAACCTCTGTCTAACAGCCATTCCTTTAATAATAATACCTTATTATTAAATATTTCTCATTTTGAAGTGGTAATATAATACATTTTGGAGAAATTTCTTCCATAATGTTGATAATATCCCTGACTGGAACAAAATGCTGCTACTAGAATTTTGCTTAGTTTCTCTACTGATATTACTTCTGAAAAAGCAACATTGATTTATACTGAGCCCAGTCCAAAATGCTAATTAAAATGATCTAGGGCCCAAATGTGTGAAGATATTCCTCTTCTCTCATATTCTCTGTTCCGCTCATGAGGGAAAAAAATGCTAGTCCTTCTTGTAATTTTATTTGGAATGTCCTTTCAAAGTAAGTATACTCAGTGTCAGTCCTGTGTTTTGGAGATACCATATTAAAATCATATTTGTCCAAGGGGTATTTTTAAAAATCTTTCAAAAACTTTTAAAAAGTAATCCTACTTTCAATACTTAAAGCTTCCTAATTTCTGTTTTTCCTCACATGCTTAACTGAGCCAGGATATGGGGATATAACATGTTAGTAAAAGCACTGAAGGAATTAATTGGCCCACATAATTTATGTCCATGTGGGTACATTTACAGATATTTCATTTTTAATTACCATTCATTCAGTGACTATTCAAAGTTACATCACTGAATGAGGAGACTTAAAGCCAGTCCTCAAAATTGCAACCATTGCAATGTCCCCACAATCACATGATCATTATTTCTATGCTCGGCAACCAGCTTCCAATAATGATGGTCACAGAATCCCATAATGATATGATTGTCATTTGCTACCTTCACTGTCAACTTCCAACAAGTAAAATCAATGGGGAAGCCAGTAGGAGGTTGCAAATGGAGATCCCATGACATCATACCTAACAACTTCAACCAAAACTGCTGGAACTGCCATCATAAGTCAATGTGGCCAGGTGACACCACACCTATTGACCGCATCACCTAGCAATGGCATTAGGAATGCCAGTTACTATTGTTAACTAAGGACAGTCCCAGCAGATTATAGTGAAATATTGAGTTGATTCTACCCAATCAGCCTTGTTGTGAAAATACCTAAAGTCAATCAACTGACTCATTGTGCAGACTCAGTTCTTCAAACTAGGAGATGGAGAGATAGAGGTTTTCTTACTGAGCCTTGATAGAAAGAATATGCTTCCCCAATGATAACAATAACCAGTGCATTGCTATATCTGCTGCCCTAGTTAATGGAGAAGGGATGAGTGATTAATGAAGTTTTCAAGTAGAGAACATGGATTAAGGTAGCACCAGGACTTCCTAGAAAAAATGGAGGATAGATTTCAAGTTGTTCTTTGTATCAGGACTTGTGATCATATGCTACTGGAATTGCCAGTAAAGATATCTGAAAGGGGGACTGGGTTAAGTATGGGAACAGACTCAATCTATTTAGATGTGACAAAGATGAGGTCGATGAATTTTTCATGTGGAACAATTTGTGTAGCAAATAATTTGCTGAAATATATTTAAAATGGATGGTTCAAATTCTTTCTTGTGGAATATGCAGTAATTATATAGAAAATAAAAATAAATAGGAAAAGATATAGCCAGCCTAAGGGGTTGCAGATAGATGCTAAGCTTCTTTGCTTGCTCAGAAGTAAAGTTTTAGAATCAAATCCAAATTGCTACATATCCCCAATAATTAATATAACCTTGAATTTAAATCTATCCAACTGAACCCACAATAAAATATTGCCATATGGGGAATTCTTACATAGGTTTCATGCATCTACTCCATTACCCTATTACCAAAATTATCTAAGTAAAGCAGGGTTTTTTTCAAATAAAATTTTCAGCAGATTAGATCAGAAGAGGCTTGAGAGCAATATGCAGTCTACAATACAATATATTCAAAACAATTTATTTTATTTATTTATTTTATTTTATTAGATTTATATACCGCCCTTTCCCAAAGGACTCAGGGCGGTTTACAGGGCATTTTAAAATCACACCAATACAAAATACAAATTAAAAGACAATTAAAAGATTAAATTATCCCTGAAAATAAAACCCCAGTTAAAATTCTCAGCCTGGGCCAGAGAGCTCAAAGAGCCAAGTCTTCAGGTCCCGGCGAAATGAATGTAGGTCAGGGGCAGTCCTGGACTCCACGGGCAGGCGCACCCACAGAAAAGGCCCTCCCCCTGGGAGTTATCCACCAGCAATCTTTTACCGGCAGCACCCTGAGAAGACCCTCCTTCTGCGAGCGCACTGGACGAAGGGAACTTGATGCTGGCAGCAGGTGTTCCCTCAAATATCCCGGACCCAAAACATTTAGGGCTTTATAGGTCATCACCAGCACCTTGAATCTCACCCGGAGGGCAACCGGAAGCCAATGCAGCTCACGGAGTAGAGGTGTTACATGGGAGTATCGGGAAACCCCCATCACAACTCACGTGGCCGCATTCTGCACCAGTTGAAGCCTCTGAGTGGTCCTCAAGGGCAGCCCCATGTAGAGAGCGTTGCAGTAGTCTAAACGGGAGGTCACGAGTGCATGGGTGACTGTGCGTAGGGCATCTCAGTCCAGGTAGGGTCGCAACTGGTGCACCAGGCGAACCTGGGCAAAAGCTCCCCTGGTCACGGGTCCTATATGATCTTCAAAATTGAGCCGTGAGTCTTCTAATTAGGTCTGGATTCTGAATTACTTCTGATTTTATACAGCTAAAGATGTAAGAATAAATAAATGATTCTTTGCCATCCATGATACAGCATCTATCTTCCCCTGATTTTTCTGCTTTCGCCTTTGCAGAAATGATCCAGGATATTATAAGTAAATGGCTCAACACTCTTGAAAAGGAAGGTACAGAATATCTAAAAAATAGCCAATTATTTTTGGCACATAAGGAACAAAATCACCCAAAGCACTTTCCAATAACAGCAACAACAACTGATTGGCTGTTTTCAACCCTTACAGGATGCATAATATTCAAAGTCTGCCGCCTGGAACAAAAAAAATCACTGTCTAATGGAAGTGCCTGCTCTGTCCTCCAGTAGTCAGTAAAAATTCCATACCTAATATACATGCTTACCATACTTTAGAATCATAGAATACCCTTTCCAAACACTAATTGTTTGCTATGTCCAAGCAATACCTACTGCTGTTTTTCTAACCAATGGAAAAGGGTGAAATGTTTCAAAACTCTCTTAGTGCAAAGACTCATGGACATTAGCTACTTTATAGAGACCGTTGGTGCAACCTCTGTATTCTCAAAGTATTGACTTTTGACAAGATTGATTACATCATGCCAGAATAACCAACAAAAAGGTTTTATTGTAATAATGACTGATTATGGATTCAACAAACAGTATTATGAAATTAGAATTGTTAATACATAATTAACAAAATAACATGCATAGGCTTATTCTGTGAATTAGAATATGAGAAGCCTCAACTCTAAATCATAAATATCTACACTTTCTCTTGGAACCACAAAAATATTCACAGGTATCTGAGCAACACAGGAATCCCTGTGGAGATCTGGATCTCCATTCATTTTCAAACAAACAGCATTTAATGGAACGATAGTAAAGAGCACTGTTTATTTTAAAAAATGGTTGAATTATACTCTTTCAGAGAAGCATATCTGTTACTTTTTATCTTCTCGTTGTTGAAAACCTGATCAGGTTCCCACTTTTATGTTTGGAAAAAATGACTTTAAAATAAATGCTATATATCTGCTAGAAAATGTCCTTTCCTCTCAGCCTGGCAAGGAAAGACTAGTTTAAGACAATTATTATTATTGTTGTTGTTGTTGTTGTTGTTGTTGTTGTTGTTGTTGTTGTTGTAAGGGATCTTGGAGGTCATCTAGTCCAACCCCCTGCTCAGGCAGGAAACCCTATACAATTTCAGACAAATGGCTGTCCTGTGTCTTCTTAAAGACTTCCAGCGTTGGAGCATTCACCACTTCTAGAGGCAGGTTGTTCCACTGGTTAATTGTTCTAACTGTCAGAAAGTTTCTCCTTAGTTCTAGGTTGCTTCTCTCCTTGACTAATTTCCATCCTGCCTTCAGGCACTTTGGAAAATAGCTTGACTCCTTCTTCTTTGTGGCAGCCCCTGAGATATTGGAACACTGCTATCATGTCACCCCTCGCCCTTCTCTTCATTAAACTACACATACCCAATTCCAGCAACCGTTCCTTATATGTTTTAGTCTCCAGTCCCCTAATCATCTTTGTTGCTCTTCTCTGTACTCTTACCTAGAGTCTCAACATCTTTTTTAGATCGTGGTGACCAAAACTGGATGCAGTATTTCAAGTGTGGCCTTATCAAGGCATTGTAAAGTAGTATTAATACTTCACGTGATCTTGATTCTATCCCTCTGTTAATACAGCCTAGTACTGTGTTGGCTTTTTTGGCAAATGCAGCACACTGCTGGTTCATATTTAAGTGATTGTCCACTAGGACTCTAAGATCCCTCTCACAGTTACTACTATTGAGCAAGGAACCACCTATACTATACCTGTGCATTTGGTTTCTCCTGCCTAAATGTAGAACATTACTTTTTTCACCATTGAATTTCATTTTGTTAGATAGTGCCCAGTGTTCAGGTCTGTCCAGATCCTCCTGTATCTTAAGCCTATCTTCTGGAGTATTGGCTATTCCTGCCAGCTTTGTGTCGTCTGCAAATTTGATAAGTTCCCCATCTATCCCCTCATCCAAATTGTTGATGAAGATGTGGAAGAGCACTGAGCCCAGAACAGAGCCCTGGGGCACCCACTACACACTTCCCTCCATGTAGATGCAGTTCCATTGAGGACCACACACTGAGTACAGTCGGTCATCCAGCTACAAATCCATCTGGTGGTGATGCTATGTAACCCACATTTTTCTATCTTATCAAATAGTAAACTGTGGTCTACTTTATCAAAATTCTTACTGAAGTCCAAGTAAATTATATCCACAACATTCCTCTGGTCCACTAATTTTGTCACTTGGTCATAGAATGCAATAAGTTTTGTCTGGCATGATCTGTTTTTGACAAACCCATGTTGGCTTATAGTAATGACTTTGTTTGTCTCTAGGTGTTCGGTGATTCATTGTTTGATTATCTTTTTCCAGAATTTTCCCAAGTATTGAGGTCAGATAGGTCTGTTGTTTCCTGGATCTACTTTTTTCCCTTTTTTGAAGATGGGAACTACATCAGCTCTTTTCCAATCCTCTGGTAGTTCCCCAGTGCTCCATGATCTTTGAAAGATATAGTTCAGTGGTTCTGAGATCACATCTGCCAGTTCCTTCAGAACCTTGGGGTATAATCCATCTGGTCCTGGTGATTTGAACTCATCTAGGCTGGACAGGTGCTCACTTACCATTTTCTTGCCTATCTTAACTTGCGTTTCTATTCTATTTTTTATGGCACTGTTTTTTATAGGTTGGACTGCTTTTTCCCTTTGTGTAAAGACTGATGGAAAAATGAGTTAAATAGTTCTGCTTTCTCCCTGTTGTTTGCCACCTTCTTGCCATGTCTGCTACCATCCTTTGGCCAGCTGCAACATAAAGGTTTAATGCAACTGCCATAACGTGAAAGATTCAATGAAAATATAGAAGGCAACAATAAAGTTTACTGAATGTAGGAAGATTTCTTAGTTAATGTGCTTGTTTATTGTCTCCTCAGTTCTTATGTCAGATTTTTTCCCCCTGCATCTGCTCTTAAAGATATTTTGAATTGTACATGGCAAATATGCTTTCTGGGACATTTGGCATGAAAGTATAAATTTCAATAATCTTCTATGGCCTTTTTCTATGTGAAGATATCACAAAACTGATAATTTTAGTAGAATTGGTCCCTTGATACATAATTAAAGTTTTCAGTATCACAACTGTGTTGATGAAATACACATCTATAGAGATGAAAGTGTATGGTCAACAATGACAGAAATGTCTCATTAGCATTTCACCTTGGAAGTTGTCTAACTGCATTACTGAATATGGATAAGATGGAGATTGTCATGTTTCAGCCAATTGCCTTCCTCTTTTCTTTTGTGTTTCTCCATTTTTCCCACGGCTTCCAGTTTCCTCTGCTCTTAGTCTCTAAGTTTTGATTGTGCTCATTTGTTGATCTTAAAATGAGATTTCCAGTTTTACTTCTTGCTAAATATTCATAGGATTGGAAGCAGGGAATGATAGAAAGGATTTCAGTTTTATTGGTGTTTGCTTTGATTGTTTTTAGATTTGGATCATTGCAATAGTATCCTGATATATTTCATGTTTAGATAATCTCAGTAGCCTCCTAATGGATATATAGTATACAGGATTTACAGTATCATAGGGCCTCCCTTGGAGTTTGCATTGATTTAAATACTTTATTGTTAAATTATGAATTAGTTTTACTGAACGGGATTCTGTAATTGTTGTACTGGTGAAGACATCATAACTGTGTCCAAAAAATAATCCACCTGAGACCACTGGCTTTCTTCAGTCTGTCATCTGTGGAACTGTTAATTATCTAAGCAATTTGGTGTCAGACCTTCAAGATATTGCAAGTCAAGAAACAGAAACAAGAACTAATTTATTGTTATAGCATATAATAGCATAATCTTGAAAACCTGACAGAGTTGTTTTTCCTCCCTCTTGTACCAAAGAGAATCAAGGCAGGACAATTTTGAGTTTCCTTCTCACTAGTTCTTCTTTTTCAGGGACAAGCTGATGTTTACATAATTGATCATGCATTCCTCCTGAAGCTCATCTATGTAATTTTCTACACCTGGTTATGAATGAAGTAGCATAGAAATGGGTTGCTATTTAAGTAGAGTATTTAAACTAATGTTATAAAAAGTACAGGATAATGAGTTGCCTTATTGGTGAGATGGGTGGCATATGAACTTAATAAATAAAATAAAACAAATAGTTGAAATTTTCTTATAAAAAGAGAAAGAGGAAAAATAATGGATCCATTCTCTCTACTTCTAATATTTATTGAAGCTGAAACATGATACTGGTTAGGGAGGCTTCCCTAAAGAACCCTAACAAGAGCAGAACCCTAACAAGAAATTGCTCTTACTTGTTTGACTATTACTCAGATTTAACTAATACTAATTTGACTAAAAGTCCGCCTTTGCAATTCCTTGAAAATTTTCTTCCCTGTGAAAGAGGTTTCTGTTTTCCTATCTTATACTCAGGACACTTGAAAATTTGAATCTCCCTTGGTGTGATTCAGAATTAGTTTAATCGTTAGAAATAATTAAGGATGCTACTTCTGATAATCTTGCCCTTACACAACTTACTATCACTTTGAAACTTCCCCGACTGCCTAAACTTTCTAATATAAAAGGTTTCCTTTTGAAGTCGGCCCATGGCAATTGAAGTATGAGAAAATAAGACAGCTGCATACTGTATAAACAATGGAGTAATTATTGCACAATGTTACTGTTAAGTCGTGGCTCTTGGGTGCAGGAAGAAAGACATGAGGCTGAGTACAAGATAACACATGCTTTATTCTTGCCAGAACTGTACTGAAACTTGGGCTGCAACCAGCCACAATATATAGTCTAGCCCCTAGGCCACAGGTCTGCAACCCGCAGCTCCGGAGCCACATGCGGCTCTTTCTCCTGCGGCTCCCAGTCCTCTGCCATGTGCAGTCCAAAAAAAAAAAGTGGGACTAAAAAAGTTCAACCAATCAATTCAAATATGCAGGGTAGGTGCATATCTCGCCTTGGCTCCACTCTTCAGTCAAACCCTGTTCTGCACATGCGCGCATGTACGCGCATGCACACAAATTTTTTGCGGCTCCAGGTTTTTCCTTTTGTGAGGGAACCAGTTCCAAGTGGCTCTTTCACTGTTTCAGGTTGCTGACACCTGCCCTAGGCGGCAGCCAATAGGTTTGAACCCACTCTTGCCACCTGGGGCTAGCCAATTACAGGACCGGAGACAGCTTGTCTAAGTTACTGGAGAGCCGTTAGCTACTCCAGCAACGCACGTGGTGTAACACTACAAGCCGAGTATATAACACCCTTCCCCCCTTAGATCAGACTATGGCAACCGTGATTTAGTCTTGACAGCTGTCAAGACTTATTAATCATGTCACATACAACTGTAGTGATAGTAATAAAAAAATAATAAACACAATAAAATAATAAATTCACTGTGGCTACAATGAGATTAAACAACATCTGAACAGCCTTACATTGCAGTAATGGCAGTTTCACAATGTGCAAGTTTCTGTAGTTAGTGGTAACAAGGTTTACAACACTAAACATCTCTTTATTTGACAATGTAATCTGTGAGGTATGCAGGAGGCTTGTGTGGCCTAGAGGAACATCTTGGAGTTCCCAACATTTTGTGGTCTACCAGCTTACCCAGATCTATGTGCCTTGTAGTATGGACTACAATAAGATTAAACAACAGCTAAATGGCAATGCAGTAAGGACTACAAAGAGATTTTTTTATTTATTTTAATTCCATTTATATCCCGCCCTTCTCCGAAGACTCAGGGCGGCTTACAAGCTTAGCAGTAGCCTTCATTCTATGTATATGCCTGCTTATTAGGGCTTTCACACACACACCCAAGCAGCATTATTACAAAGTCAGCTTAATTGCCCCCAACAATCTGGGTCCTCATTTTACCTACCTCGGAAGGATGGAAGGCTGAGTGAACCTTGAGCCTGGTGGGATGCGAACCTACACTAATTGCAGGCAGCTGGTGTTACTTAAGGAGGCATTAACCCACTGCTCCACCAAGGCTCTTACTTGAGATGAAACAACGTCTCAATGAACATGCTTGCCAGCAGTTACAAATTGCCCCAATTACTGTAGGTAGTGGTACAATTGTTACATTATACATCACTTTATTTTACAATATAGTCTGTAAGATATGCCGGGGGTTTGTGTGGCCTGGAGAAACGCCTTGGAGTTCCACTCACTTTGTGGTCTACCAGCTTACCCGGTGGGTTGGGTAGACCCATGTCCCTTTGTGCTCCTTTGTCAAGGGTTATCGAAACACTCTGGCTGGCCTCACCAGGTTGGCCCACCCCAGAGTCAGTCTGTTCTGCAGAGTAGGCACAGTGGTTGCTGTGGTTCGGCTGGCTCGCTTTGTCAGGGGTTCCATGTTGCACTCCCACGCTCCCCGGTTCTTCCTCAGATTCCACCTCCACTGAGAAGGAAAAACCCTGATAGTTGCAGTGAGGGCTGGCTTGGCCGAGAGTTTGAGGACCTTGGGAGGGACTTATGACGCAGTCCTCACTTAGTAGCCATTCTGGAAACCTTTTCCTGAGTTGATCAATATGCCTTCTGGCAACTTGCCCTCCCTCCAACCCCACTTCATTATTTGACCAAGAACCCATAAATTCCCTTGACCATAGTTCCTGGCCCAAACCCAATCGCCCATGTGCAGCCCCCTTGGAGGCTTTGGTTGAGAGGCTTCTGCTGCCAATCTGTCTGGATGCAACCTGTCCAGTTTAGTAATTAAACGCCTCCTTCAATGTAGTTCTGCAGGACTTTTACCTGTGGCCGTGCAGGGTGTAGAATGCTGGCAGAGTAAAAAATCTGCCAATCTGTGATGCCAGTCACCTGTGACAATGCTCTTGAGTGCCTCCTTTGTTGTCCTCATCATGCATTCAGCTTGACCATTAGAAGATGGCTGAAAGGGTGCAGACATTGCTTGTCTTATGAGATTAGCTCTAAGGAAAGCCTGAAATTTAGTAGCAGTGAATTGGGCCCCATTGTCAGAAACTAAGACATCAGGCAACCCATGTGTTGCAAAGAGTTTTCTCAGCACCTGGATGATCCTAGCAGTAGTCATGTTAGGAACTGGAATTACTTCCAGCCATTTGGAGTGGCTATCCACTACTATCAGGAAAAGCTGCCCCTGAAAAGGCCCAGTGTAGTCTATGTGAATCCTAGACCAGGGAGTGTACTTTTCCTTCCACCTGTGAACTGGGGCCTGTGGCATTTCAGGCCTAGACTTCTGGCATGTATAACAACCATGGACTTGACCCTCAATGGCCTTATCAAGGCCAGGCCACCAAAGGTAGCTACTAGCTAAGGCTTTCATTCTGACAATGCCTGGATGGCCTTCATGTAAGGAGTGTAAGACCCTGTCTCTAAGGGAAGTGGGAATTATGACCCTTTCCCCCCATAAAATGCACCCTTTATGTGCAGACAACTCATGTCTCCTGACAAAAAAACTTTGAAATTCAGAGCCTGGACTTTTTTCCAACCAGCCTGTGTATACCCATGACAACACTCTGCTAAGTATTTTATCTGTGGCAGTTTCAGCAGCAATATCCCCTGCATGGAGGGGAAACTCAGGTATGTTCTGTATGGACAGTATTCTAGCAGCAGGAGCTGGATCTGGATCCATTAGTGGCAGTGGTAGTCTGCTGAGGCCATCAGCATGGCCCATTTCCTTCCCTAGTTTGTGAATTAGTTTAAAATTATATGCAGACAGGAAAATAGACCATCTCAACATTCTTGGAGATAGTATGTGGGGGGTTTGTTTGTTGTGAACAGTCCCAATAGAGGTTTGTGGTCAATGTAGACAGTGAAATCCTTGCCATATAAGTAATCATGATTTTTTTTTAATTCCAGCAACTATGACCAGGGCATAGTTTATCAATCTAGGCATAGTTGCACTCAGCAGAGGACAAGGTCCTTGAGTAAAATGCTATAGGAACCTGTTTTCCATTTTTCTCTAAGTGGCTTATGACTGCCCCCACCCCATAGGCAGATGCATTACATGCAAGACATACAGGTTTAGACTCTATGTAATGAGTTACAGTGGAGTTTTCAGACAGTAGTGCTTTCAAGTCCTGGAAACTTTTTTCATGTAAATTAGTCCATTTCCAAGGAGCTTTTTTGTCAAGTAGCCTGTGGAGGAGCTCTGCTATTGCTGCCTTATGTGGTAGGAATGTATGATAAAAATTTAGGAGACCCAAAAATGCTTGAAGCTCTCCTTTTGATTTGGGCCTAGGAGCCATCTTAATGGCCTTCACTTTAGAATCAGCGGGGTGAATGCCGTTAGCATCAATTCAGAACCCCAAGAATTATGTTGATGAAACCCCAATACTACACTTGTTCTTTTTTAATTTGAGGCCTGCTTTGCGAAGCCTCTGCAAAACAGCCCTGAGCCTTCTGGCCAACACTTCTGGGGATTCCACTGCAATAAGAACATCATCGAAATAAGGGCAGACGCCCTGAATGCCTTTAAGTGTATGTTCCATAATCCCTTGGAAAATACCCGGTGCAACACTGACTCCAAACTGTAAGCATTTAACTTTGAATGCCCTTCTGTGAGTCACGATCGTTTGAGCTGCGGCTGTGGCCTCTTCAACCGGCAATTGCTGATAGGCCTGTGCTAAATCAAGTTTAGTAAAAATGGTTCCCCCTTGCAAGGAGGCTAAAATATGGTTGACTACAGGAACCAGGTAAGTGTGTTGCTTGAGGGCCTTATTTACTGTGCATTTATAATCAGTGCAAATGCGAACTTCCCCGTTGGACTTCAGTGGGGTGACAATAGGAGTTTCCCACTCCACCCCATCAACAGGCGGTAACACGCCCTGTTCTACAAGCTTATTGTTTTCGGAATCAATTTTGTGCTTTAAGGCAAAGGGGACCCTGCAAAGTTTAACTCTAATTGGAACAACGTTAGGATCTAACTTAAAAGAAATAGGCGGCCCTGTGTACATTCCTAGGGTTGAATAAAAAACATATGCATATTCTTCGCATACTGCCATGAGGTCTGCAGTTTGTGTCCAGTTTATGCCAGTAATCTGAATACCCAAGGCATCAAACCAATCAAGTCCAATAAGACTTGTTCTCTGGCCCCCTACTACTATTATATCCAGGTGCCCCAAAAACCCTTTAAATTTTACCAATAATGTGGCTTCACCCTTAACTTTAACGTGAGTGTTCTGAAAATCCGTTAAAATGATATCTGAGGGTTTAGTTTAGCTCAATTGTTACTGCGCCTACACACGAAGTCAAATGTGTCTTGCAAAATGATTGAGAGTGCAGAGCCGGAGTCCAATTCCATCTTACATGGAACTCCTTGTAGCTCTACCAAGAGCTTAAGTTTGGGTTTGAGGGGTCTCTGCTGAAGCGTTCTATCCTGAAGGCCACAGATGAGCCGGTCTCTTAGTAATTCTTCTAAGTTTGAGAACTTGCAAAGGTGTGCGGCCTGTCTTAGGCCCGCAATGAACTCCGAAGCTGTCTCCCCAGGTAGCTGCACTCTTTGGTCAAATTTGAATCGCCACGCCATCTCCGACATCTTGGGCTGGAAGTGCCAAGTTAACTTCTTCTTAAGGTCTGCGTATGAGACTGCTTTGATGGGTGTCGGTGCGAAAAGATTCTCTGCTAGGTCAAAAGTTGCTGGGCCGCACACGCAAAGCAACGTGGTGGCCTTCAGGCCTTCCTCCACAATTTCATTTGCTCTCAGATAGTTTTCTACTTGCGAAAGGTAAGATGGCCATTCTTCTGGATGCTTCACATCAAACTCTCTTAATTTGCCAACCTTCGGCATTCTTCCTTCAGATTCCTGCGATCTTCGGATCCTGCTTCTAGGCTCAGGGAATGCATCCGCTGAGCACGTGGCTGCTAGCGTGGCTTACTAGCTGGCCTAGAGGGGGGGGAAATGCCTCTTTCCTCTGGCATGTGCTGCCGACCCCTCGTTGACTTAAACTCTAATCGGCGAAGCAGGATCCCACCTTGGTCGCCACTGTTAAGTCATGGGCTCTTGGATGCAGGAAGGAAGACACGAGGCTGAGTACAAGATAACACATGCTTTATTCTTGCCAGAACTGTACTGAAACTTGGGCTGCAACCAGCCACAATATATAGTCTAGCCCCTAGGGGCAGCCATTAGGTTTGAACCCACTCTTGCTGCCTGGGGCTAGCCAATTACAGGACCGGAGACAGCTTGTCTAGGTTACTGGAGAGCCATTAGCCACTCCAGCAACGCACATGGTTTAACACCACAAGCCCAGTACATAACAGTTACCCTATAACTAAGTGTAAAAATAATAGACTTGGTCTACCCAAATATCACCAAACTTCTCTTCATCTTGGAAAAAAAACCACTTAAAAGTCTTTTAAGCATCTTCAAATTGAACAACAATTAGGAAAAACTGCAGGATATTTTTTTTCAGTGCCTCTTCAACATATGTTTATATTCCTAGCCGTTAAATTGACTATTTCTGCTATTGAGGAACCCTGAAATAACCATTTTTCACCTCTACTCTTTCACCTTTACATATCTGAGATGTACTTTTCTCCACTTTATATAATGTCCTTTGCCTGTATTATGTTGCATACAACCTTCTATCTATTTGTTCAATATTTGCAGTATTTTTCATGACATGCGAGTGTTCAACTAATTTGAGGATTTCTAGAATGAATGGCTGATAGTTTTAAAAAGGTGTTAGAAATTGGTGAGGGGGTTAAGAAAGAAACATAAAATATTTAGTTCATACTTAATTCTGCAAAGATGTAGGATGCCTCACCATACCCCACTCGGAGTACTGCTTTGAAAACTGGCTAAATAAAATCATGAACAGTGTCCCCCTTCTGACAGAAAATTCAGTTAGCTATACTAAAGCCAGGTTTATGTTTATTATTGGCCATTACTCCAGCCTTTAAAACTACCATGCTTAATAAAAGCACTAGAGGGCACCATTATGTCACATAATATAATTCCTGGTTCAATCTCAGACCTGAAAGAGATTCTAACTGCAGTTCAACTAGGCAGAGTTATTTATCTATTTCCTATGTTCTTCGCATTCTAAATTCCATAAAACATCCTGTGCAAAATTTAATTCTTTCCCACTGAGTTTCTAACCTTAAGTCTTCAAATGGCAAAACTAAAAAAAATAAGTCTTTAAAGATATTAAATCAGGAACTGGAATAATAAATACTTGCAGCAGTCATCCTCTTCCTTGAGTGGCCATAATAGCGTTAGAGCTAGGGGTAAAGTGATTTTATTATATCTGATGTCCAAAGTGATGGTCTTTACATGAGCAATAATTCTTTCACTATAAGAAATCTAGAAAACTCTGATGAGTCAGAAAACTTTCCATTTTCCCATTTAATACTTATTATTATTATTATTATTATTATTATTATTATTATTATTATTATTATTATTATTATTATTATTATTGTCATCCTCGTGTGAAATTACCTTTTAACTTTATTTTTCTATTGAATAAATGCATAACTATAAAAGAATAAAATACAACACAATATTAAGCCGTTTAAAAAAGATTTATTCAAAAGAGCCTTTGCATTTTGTTATATATGACCACTTGTAAAGCCAGAAGAAGCCTGAAATCAGAGGGGGTATTTTGTTTTCAGTGGTAGGAAAATAATTCAGTGAGGGGGGAGAGAGAGGGAAATAGAAATAGAAAATTTATTTCTTCTATCTATTCAGAGGTTGTATAGTTGGAACATTCCTTGGTAAATAGTAGGATTGCTGTGCCTATGCCCCAAACCCACACGTTATACACATATCCTGTATTGCTCTGTTTTACACAGGAATTGTACTGCCTACTGCAGACTCAAACAATTGCTCATTGCTTTACAATGATTAGAATAAGTTCTCCAAAGCTAAACCAGGAGTCTTTCTCAGTCCACTTTGAACATTCCATAAAGAATGATTTAAAAGCTGTCTTGAGATGTGGCTTTTTTTTTTAGTTCTCAAGATGCCTCCAATAACTGAGTAGATATCGAATAGGATGTATGCAGGATTAACAATTAACTCCTACTTATCTATCAATTCACCTGACCACAATAATAAAATATGATAAAAGAATAAAAGGTTATGTTAGGGCTTGATGGTTTTTTGTAAGAGCAAATATGGAGAAAGAGATGAATACATGAGTAACTAGTATATCAGGCAGGAAGAGAGACCTGAAGGGAGAAGTGGGTGTCTGAAATGTATGTCAACAAAATTAACAATACAAGTAGAAAGTATTGTAAACACATATGCCCAACATCCCCCACAATCTTCCTTAATATTATGTATTGTTCATATGCATGTGAGCCTCAGGGTTGCACCCTCCCAGCCAGATGGAGGATATTAGAAATGTTTACATCTATTTTCAGCTAACTGGAAATAGAAAACAAATGGGAAGTGCATGAGCCTAAGGCTTATATTGCAATGCTAAACCATAATTTAGTATTACAAGTGCATGCAGCCAATTTAATTGCATCATTGCAAATTGTTAGTAATATAAATAAATTGTGGAGATTTTTCCTTTAAACTCTTTCAGTACTGAACATTTCAAACATAAATCAGCTGTATTTCCACACAATTTATATAAAAAATACATAGATGTACAAGGTTTATATGATATTTTGACTGGATTGCCTACAATAATATAATTTTTTTATTTATGATGCATGATCTGTAAGGTAAAGTTGATGTTTTAGTCATGCATCTAACTAATTGTTGAAATTGTAAATTATTTAATAAACCATGATTATTGATCTCATGCAAAATGTGGTACGTACATCAGTAATACTTGTATTCATATTTATCCAGACACTCAGCAGAAAAAGCAAATTTAGGTTTATAACTGTTTACCGTACTTTTTGAACTTTGTTTACATAGCCATATGAAAACATATACATATATTCATATGGCTTGAGAGACTTCAGCATTGGGCACTATCTAACAAACTGATATTCAATGGTGAACAAAGTAAGGTTCTACATTTAGGCAAGAAAAATCAAATGCACAGGTACAGTATAGGTGCTACCTTGCTCAAGAGTAGTAATTGTGAGAGGGATCTTGAAATCCTAGTAACCAATCACTTAAATATGAACCAGCAGTGTGCTGCAGTTGCCAAAAAAGCCAACACAGTGCTAGACTGCATTAACAGACACATAGAATCAAGATCACGTGAAGTGTTAATACCACTTTACAATGCCTTGGTAAGGACACAGTTGGAATACTACATCCAGTTTTGGTCACCACGATGGAAAAAAGATGTTGAGACTCTAGAAAGAGTACAGAGAAGAGCAGCAAAGATGATCAGAGGACTGGAGGCTAAAACATATAAAGAATGATTGCTGGAATTGGATATGTGTAATTTAATGAAGAAAAGGACTAGGGGTGACATAATAGCAGTGTTCCAATATCTCAGGGCTTGCCACAAAGAAGAGGGAGTCAAGCTATTCTCCAAAGTGCCTGAAGGCAGGACAAGAAGCAACGGATGGAAACTAATCAGGAAGGAAGCAACCTAGAGCTAAGGAGAAATTTCCTGACAGTTAGAACAATTAATCAGTGAAGCAAACTGCCTCCTGAAGTTGTGAATGCTCTAATACTGGAAATTTTTAAGAAGAGACTGGACAACCATTTGTCTGAAATGATTTATTTATTTATTTATTTATTTATTTATTTGTTTGTTTGTTTGTTTGTTTGTTTGTTTGTTTATTTATTTATTTTGTATACCGCCCTTCTCCCGAAGGACTCAGGGCGGTGAACAGGGCAATACATATTAAAAAACAAGATACAAAAATTAAAAACGATTAAACAAAATGCCCATGAATAAGTTAAAACACATTAAAAATAGGTTAAAACAGAATAATAAAACCCAACCCCATCCCATCAGGCCAGGCCAGCTTGTTCGAAAAGGTAGGTTTTGAGATCGCGCCGGAAGGAGCGGAGGTCAGGCGCCATCCGGAGCTCGACCGGAAGATGGTTCCATAAATCTGGCGCGCCCACAGAGAACGCCCTCCCCCTGGGGGCCACCAGTCAGCATTCTTTGACTGGTGGCACCCTAAGGAGGCCCTCTCTGTGGGAGCGTACTGGGCGGAGGGACGTTGACGCCGGCCGCAGGTGCTCCCCAAGGTATTCCGGACCCATGTCATGTAGGGCTTTGTAGGTCATTACCAACACCTTGAATCTCACCCAGAAGACAACTGGAAGCCAATGCAGCTCGCGGAGCAGAGGTGTAACATGGGAGTGTTGGGAAACTCCCAACACAACTCTTGCAGCTGCATTCTGTACCACCTGGAGCCTCCGAGTGGTCTTCAAGGGTAGTCCCATGTAGAGAGCGTTGCAGTAGTCCAGAGGAGAGGTCACAAGGGCGTGAGTGACCATATGTAAGGCATCCCGGTCTAGATAGGGCCGCAACTGGCGAACCTGGGTGAAGGCCCCCCTAGTCACAGCTACTATATGGTCTTCTAGAGAAAGCTGTGAATCTAGGAGGACTCACCCCCCATAGAGAGAGATGGGATATCCTGAATATCCCGAGATGCCGGTATGCACAGCCATTCGGTCTTGTCAGAGTTGAGTCGAAGCCTGTTCCTCCCCATCCAGACCCGAACCGCCTCCAGGCAGAGGGACATCACGTCGAGGGCATCACTGGGGTGGTTTGGGGTCGAAATGAAAAGCTGGGTATCATCAGCATACTGATGATACCCAACTCCAAAACCACGAATGATCTCACCCAGCAGTTTCATGTAGATGTTGAACAGGAGAGGCGAGAGGACTGACCCCTGAGGGACTCCACAAGCGAGAGGCCTCGAGGTTGACCTCTGCCCCCCTGCCAACACCAACTGTGAGCGTCCCAGGAGATAGGAGGAGAACCACTGAAGGACCGTGCGTCCCATTCCCAGTCCCCTGAGACGCCGCAGCAAGATACCATGCTCGATGGTATCGAAAGCCGCTGAGAAGTCTAATAGGACTAGGACAGAGGAATATCCCCTGTCCCGAGCCCTCCAGAGATCATTCACCAGAGCGACCAATGCCGTCTCCATGCTGTACCCGGGCCTGAAGTCCGATTGGTACGGGTCTAGATAATCCGCTTCATCCAGAACCAGAGGAAGCTGATGCGCTACCACACTCTCAACAACCTTCGCAAGAAAGCGAAGGTTGGAGACTGGACGAAAGTTATTTAACACAGCTGGGTCCAAGGCAGGCTTCTTGAGGAGAGGTCTCACCACCGCCTCCTTCAAGGCGGCGGGGAAACTTCCCTCACTCAAAGAGGCAGATATAACCGCCTGGAACCAGCCTCGTGTCCCCTCCTGGGCTGCATAAACCAGCCAGGAAGGGCACGGGTCCAATAAACATGTGTTGGAGCTCAGCCTCCCCATAATCCTGTCTACTTCCTCTGGAGTTACAGGATCGAACTCCTCCCAGATCACATTGACAAGATCACCCGTGTCCTGATCGTCTGACTCTGCCCAGTCGGAGTCCAAATCGGTCCGAATCTGAGCAATTTTATTCAACAGATGTTGACTAAA
The DNA here is from genome assembly GCF_947247035.1 of Vipera ursinii. Classification (NCBI taxonomy): domain Eukaryota; kingdom Metazoa; phylum Chordata; class Lepidosauria; order Squamata; family Viperidae; genus Vipera; species Vipera ursinii. The sequence goes on along the minus strand of NC_139512.1, from coordinate 322,846,944 downwards.
CTCCTTGGCACACCCCTGCAAGGGTTCCTCACTCACCTACTGATTGAGGAGGGAGCGGGTCACCCTAAACAGGGCGGCCAGGCGATTATCTGCGGACGCGATAAGGGTAGCGAAGTAATTAGACCTCGCCACCCTTATCGCTGCAAGATAAGACCTAATATGGGTTCTTAGTCACAATCGGTCGGATTCAGATCGGCTGGACCTCCAACCGCTCTCTAGGCCCCGTCTCCGATGCTTCATCTCCCGGAGCTCCGCAGAGAACCATGGAGCCCACTGGGATCTGCGCCGGGTCAGGGGCCGCAAGGTTACAACTTGGTCAAGTGCCTCCGTGGCCATCCTTTCCCAGGCTTCCACTAAGGCATCTGCCGAGCTGTGGGCAGAGGAGGCAAGTGGGGACTCCAGCGCTGCCTGGAACCTTTCAGGGCCCATTAAGCGCCCGGGGCGGAACCATCTAGTTGGCTCAACACACCCACGGTGGGGAGTGGCAAAACGAAAGACCAGCCACAGGAGATGATGATCGGTCCATGACAGGGGCATAACAATTGGGGAGCCCCCACCAAGATCATCTAACCACCGTCCAGATAGAAAAACCAAATCCAGGGTGTGACCTCCCACATGAGTTGGTCCATGAATTACTTGCGTCAGGTCCATGGCCGACATGGAAGCCATGAACTCCCGAGCTAACTCAGATGATCCTCCCAGGGATGGTAGATTGAAGTCACCCAAAACCACCAGCCCCGAGAGGATATCGAGAAGCTCAGGCAGGGCTGCTGCTGCGCGACTAGGTGAAAGGTACACCAGCAGCAAGCCCAGCTGCGCCCTAGGACCACACCTCAATAAGAGAGATTCACACCCGACTATCTGAAGAACGGTGGCCTCCTGCGGACATAAGGTCTCCCTCATAACCACAGCCACTCCCCCACTCAGGGCTTCTTACCTGAGCAGAGAGTTGTACTACAAGACCTCCAAGGTCCCTCCCAACTCTATTATTATTATTATTATTATTATTATTATTATTATTATTATTATTATTATTATACCAATAATAGCATCCTTATCCATCTCAGAGTCTAACAAGCCCAGTTAGATTTGAATTCCAAAAAAACTGAAGCAGAAAAACCACTGGGCTTGATAATCTATTCTTATTTACTTCAAATTGCTACTATGCCCTCCCAGTTTAATGGCAATCAACAATGGTTGGTATGCTGATGCCAAGCATCAATGTTTGCTAGTACTGTTCCATTTGAATGTCATCACCTCATCCTATTCAGATGAGATCTGTGACTTTGAGACTTTCCTCTATAGCAGGGGTGTCAAACTGCCGCCCCATGGGCCAGATTCGTCATGCGGAAGCTGCACCCACCCCATTGCCAGCAATGGCAAAACCCTCCCGATACGTTGTGTGATGTCACGTGACATCGTGAGTTTGACATGTCTGCTCTATGGTCTGTTTTGAGTGGGCACTCTGCGCTCTATATTGTCATCTTTCATACACAGCCATTCATGTTGTCACCAAATACTTGGTACAAAGGAACCAGACAGTTGGAAAAAAAAAAGAACTACATAGTAACACTAGTAACAACATGGTCATAATGAGTTGATATGGTGGGCATGTCCAGTCAGCTTAAAAATGTGAAGCACTTTAAGACATTACCCTGGGAGCTGGATCTGCTAGTGATTTGATTTCAAAAGTGTGATGCTCAGATGAAGGTTGTTGAGGATTTATATTCTTCAGGTTAATAGATGTTTACAAGCTCATTGCATTCTGCTCAGCTGTTCCTTGGCATGATTGCCAGTTCTAATGAAAGAGCAAATGGTATTCTGCTTTCTTTTTATGCCCCACAAGAGAATGAGCTGAATTTTTACAAGCCCAAATGATTTACTAAAGGAGCTTTCTCCTTCAACAGGTTGAAACTGAAATTTAATCAAAAATTATTTTAAAAATGCTGTTATAATAGCTGCTATTGTTTTATGTAAGAAACATCTTATTAATTTTTATTACCCTGCTTTTTTTTGCTCTTACAAGGTCAATGTTGAATGTGTCTCATATATTCAAGCAGCAAAACTCTAATTCCAAACAAGACAGGAACATTTAACTGCCAGTGCTACATCAGATTTACAAATAGCCATAATTGTTGTCTGAAATCATCATGCCTAAGTAAATTTCAGCAATCTAACCATGAATTGATTAAAACACCATGTAGTATTAGCCTTCTCTTGCAGAGGTAGAATTCCAATTATTACCATTAAGAAGTGAGACATCAGTCTCTAGATTTCTTCCAAATATCACCCTACTACTTCAATCTAATTTACAGTAGTGGCCAAAATTGTGGAAACCTTTCGGGAAAAGTGTACAGTAGAAATGCCACCTTTGTTAAGTTTCCACCAATTTTTCTTCTAAATTCTTTATAACTGTAGCCTTGTTCACTTAATATTATTTCACATCGCTTTCTGGGCAACCAGTCAACGTTTTGCACCATTACTTTAATTTTATTACACTTTACAAGCTCACTAAATGAAAGAACACAAAAAAACTCAACCAACTTGATAACAATCACATAATACACTGACAAATGTCTTCCTCTCAGCTTCAGTATATGACATTAATAACTGAATCCTACTGTGATCTGATTGGCTCATTGCCAAAACAAGATGACACCTGATTGGTTCTCTAAACACACATACTCATTGGCTACAATCAGAGGAAGGAAAGCTACCTGATATGAACCTAAGCAAGTTGTGCATCCTTTTTCTGGTTATTTGGCTATAACTTTTCATAGAATATAAAAATGATAACTGAACAAACTTTGTTGCATTACATTCTTGATTAAATTATCTTTCCACTGATATATAATTTTATGGTACTACTCCAAAAAAAGTGGTGGTATTAGCCATCAAACCTCAAAAATAAACTTTTCCCAAAAGGTTTCCACAATTTTGGCCACTACTGCATGAGTATGGCAGATTCTATGTTACTCATTGGAATCATTATCACACACAAACTAAGTAAATATTTAACATGTGAAGTATACATGGAAATATAAATTAAGATCAAATGCAGGAACCTATGCAAGAGTAAATGGATGATAGTGAACTAGCCTCAGATTATCTTCATTTGAAGCCCTGAGAAATATTCACAGACAGGTTTTATCTGTGCTTTGAGGAGGTTTGGTTTTTGCAGCATTCCTAATTATGTAAGAGTAGCTTATGATTGCAGGCAGCATCATCATCATCAACTAGTACTACATTTATTTTGCACAAAGCTATAGAGAATACTCCCCTTCATGGATTACTGCCTTGTCGTGGCGAAGGGGCTTGCGTAATTCAATGAAGCTATGGGCTATGCCGTGCAGGGCCACCCAAGACGGACAGGTCATAGCAGAGAGTTCTGACAAAACGTGATCCACTGGAGAAGGAAATGGCAACCCACTCCAGTATCTTTGCCATGAAAACCCTATGGACAGTACCAAAAGGCAAAACGATATGACGCTGGAAGATGAGCCCCTCAGGTCGGAAGGCGTCCAACATGCTACTGGGGAAGAGCAGAGGGCTAGTACTAGTAGCGCCAGAAAGAATGAAGCGACTGGGCCAAAGCCGAAAGGACGCTCAGCTGTGGATATGTCTGGTGGTGAAAGGAAAGTCCGATGCTGTAAAGATTTTTTCTCCATAGGAACCTGGAATGTAAGATCCATGAATCAAGGAAAGCTGGACGTGGTCAAACAAGAGATGACAAGACTAAACATTGACATCTTAGGTATCAGCGAACTAAAATGGACAGGAATGGGTGAATTTAATTCAGATGACCATCAGGTATACTACTGTGGGCAAGAATCCCTCAAAAGAAATGGAGTAGCCTTCATAGTCAATAAAAGAGTAGGAAAAGCAATACTGGGATACAATCCTCAAAATGACAGAATGATCTCAGTTCGAATCCAAGGCAAACCATTCAATATCACAGTAGTCCAAGTCTATGCCCCAACCACCAGTGCTGAAGAGGATGAAATTGACCGGTTCTATGAAGCCCTACAGCACCTTATAGAACTAACACCCAGAAATGATGTCCTTATCATCATGGGGGATTGGAATGCTAAAGTAGGAAGCCAAAAGATAACTGGAATAACAGGCAAGTTTGGCCTTGGAGTACAAAATGAAGCAGGGCACAGGCTGATAGAATTTTGTCAACAGAATACGATGGTCATAGCAAACACTCTTTTCCAACAACCCAAGAGACGGCTTTACACATGGACATCACCAGACGGTCAACACAGAAATCAGATTGACTATATGCTCTGCAGCCAAAGATGGAGAAGCTCTATACAGTCAGTAAAAACAAGACCAGGAGCTGACTGTGGCTCAGACCATGAGCTTCTCCTTGCAAAGTTTAGGCTTAAATTAAAGAAAGTAGGGAAAAGCGCTAGGCCAGTCAGGTATGAATTAAATCATATTCCTGTTGAATATACAGTAGAGGTGACAAATAGATTTAAGGAATTAGATCTGATAGACAGAGTGCCTGAAGAACTATGGACAGAGGTTCGCAACATTGTACAACAGGTAGCAACCAAAACCATCCCAAAGAAAAAGAAATGCAAGAAAGCAAAATGGCTGTCTGAGGAAGCTTTGCAAATAGCTGAGGAAAGGAGGGAAGCGAAAGGCAAGGGAGAAAAAGAAAGATATGCCCAATTGAATGCAGAATTCCAAAGAATAGCTAGAAGAGATAAGAATGCCTTCTTAAATGAACAATGCAAAGAAATAGAAGAAAACAATAGAATAGGGAGGACCAGAGATCTTTTCAAGAAAATTGGAGAGATGAAAGGAACGTTTCATGCAAAAATGGGCATGATAAAGGACCAAAATGGCAGGGACCTAACAGAGGCAGAAGAGATTAAGAAGAGGTGGCAAAATTACACAGAAGAATTATACAAGAATGAGCTTAACGTCCCTGATAATCACAATGAGGTGGTCACTGACCTCGAGCCAGACATCCTAGAATGTGAAGTGAAGTGGGCCTTAGAAAAGCTGAGCAACAACAAAGCTAGTGGAGGTGACAGTATTCCAGCTGAGCTATTCAAAATCTTAAAAGACGATGCAGTAAAAGTGCTACACTCAATTTGCCAGCAAATTTGGAAAACTCAACAGTGGCCACAGGATTGGAAAAGATCAGTTTACATTCCAATTCCAAAGAAAGGCAGTGCCAAAGAATGTTCAAACTATCGCACCATTGCACTCATTTCTCATGCTAGTAAAGTTATGCTTAAAATTCTACAAGCTAGACTCCAGCAGTATGTGGATCGAGAACTACCAGAAGTACAGGCAGGATTTCGAAGAGGCAGAGGAACTAGAGATCAAATTGCTAACATACGCTGGATCATGGAGAAAGCTAGAGAGTTCCAGAAAAACATCTACTTCTGCTTCATTGACTATGCTAAAGCCTTTGATTGTGTGGATCATAACAAACTGTGGCGAGTCCTTAAAGAGATGGGCATACCAGACCATCTTATTTGTCTCTTGAGAAATCTATATGCGGGCCAAGAAGCAACAGTGAGAACTGGACACGGAACCACTGATTGGTTCAAAATTGGGAAAGGAGTCCGGCAAGGCTGTATACTGTCACCTTGCCTATTTAACTTATATGCAGAGCACATCATGAGAAAGGCAGGGCTAGATGAATCAAAAGTTGGAATTAAGATTGCCGGAAGAAACATCAACAACCTAAGATATGCAGATGATACCACTCTAATGGCAGAAAGTGAAGAAGAACTAAAGAGCCTGGTGTTGCGGGTGAAGAAGGAGAGTGCAAAACTTGGGTTGAAACTAAACATTAAGAAAACCAAGATCATGGCATCTGGCCCTCTCAATTCCTGGCAAATAGATGGGGAAGAAATGGAGGTAGTGACAGATTTTATTTTCCTTGGCTCCAAGATCACTGCAGATGGGGACTGTAGCCAAGAAATTAAAAGACGCTTGCTCCTTGGGAGGAAAGCCATGGCAAATCTAGACAGCACACTAAAAAGCAGAGACATCACCCTGTCAACAAAAATCCGTATAGTCAAGGCTATGGTCTTCCCAGTTGCAATGTATGGCAGTGAAAGCTGGACCATAAGAAAGGCTGAGCGCCAAAGAATTGAAGCCTTTGAACTATGGTGCTGGAGAAGACTCCTGCGAGTTCCTTGGACTGCAAGGCGATCAAACCGGTCAGTCCTAGAGGAGATCAACCCTGACTGCTCTTTAGAAGGCCAGATCCTGAAGCTAAAACTCAAATACTTTGGCCACCTAATGAGAAGGAAGGACTCACTGGAGAAGAGCCTAATGCTGGGAAAGATTGAGGGCAATAGAAGAAGGGGACGACAGAGAATGAGGTGGCTGGATGGAGTCACTGAAGCAGTAGGCGTGAGCTTAGATGGACTCCAGAAGATGGTAGAGGACAGGAAGGCCTGGAGGAACATTGTCCATAGGGTCGCGATGGGTCGGACACGACTTCGCAACTAACAACAACAACAACAAAATAGAGAATACTACAGATATATAATTGATAAAATATTTGGAGGGTTTGAGAAAGCCATTGGCAAAGAATCTATTCTTTAAAATATCTGGAGAAGAATGTACTCAGGTTTATGTTACTCAATATGTGATTACAACAGACCATCTTGCATAATATAGTAAAAGGGACTGAGACAAACAAAGTTTCATAAATGTTAAGCCATGGTTTACTTAATAAACAACTGGCTGTTTTTCTCAATACACACCTATAAAACATTTCTTACAAATCACATGGCTGGATGTTAATCTATCCCTGAACTTTACTGGGGGGAAAATGTATACAATCAGGTCATTTTCAATTTTTAGCAATCACATAAATTTTCTTGATGAACTGAAAAAAAAAATTATCAAGACTTTACAGAGTCATTGTACCTATAGATCCTTATATTATCTAGCTTTTATGTCCTTTGTAACAATTACTTAAGAAAACTAACAAGACATAAATAGTCCTAAAATACAAAAAAATGCCTATCCAACCAATGTGGTCAATATTTTCTATGACATTGCTGTTATTCATTACAACTGAAACATAAGACTCTGATCTAATCAAGTTGTTTTCTAAGCCACATGAATGGTTAAAGCATCCAATAGTTGTTGGGAAGTTTGATCAAAATTCAATTTGTTTACTTTAAACCAATATATTTTGAAAAAGGTCCATTAAATAGAGTAAATGTTAGTTCTGAATAAACATGCTTGAGACTAAGCTGCCAATCAACCATTTATCATAAAAATATGCAAAGCAGAATTGTAAAATCAGTGGAAAGAAAACAAAATTCAATTCAGAGCAGAAACCATTATAATATCTTTTCCTACCTGATATCTTGTCCATAACCTTGTGACATAGGCTAGATTTTCACCAGCACTGTCATATCTTGGCTGCAAACAAGACACAGAACCATAGAAACATAAGGCTAATTTAGGCAGATAATACTTCAGAATTAGCAGTCTTCATTAATTCCAGACAATTAGGTCCATCCTATTGTGTAGTGGGTTGTGGACCGCATGGCAATGAGGAGGCAGATGATTACCGCATGTCAGCTCTTTATTTGTGGTAGGTGTGTACTGGACAAAGGGGGTTACCTGGACCCCTTATATACTTAGCTAGGTGATGCTCTGGCCAATCCATCCATCCGTATCTCCCTCCGAAACCCTTTCAACCAATCCAACCACCTGCAGAGCTGCTGCTCACACCCCATACATAACACCCCTTCCCCCTTAAAAGATGACACATACATTGGCATGCACAATTGGCATGCATAATTCAATACAACACAACATCAACCCAAACAGTGACCGGCTCTGACCTGTTCAGGATTGTTCAAAATCAGCAAGATATGTTGGTGGTCTATGGGTCCTGGTAGACCGTCTTGGCCCTTGCTGGTCTCCCACATCATCAGTCAAGGTTGAGCCCTGGTCCCAAGATTCTGCTTGACCCCATTCCTGGGCTTCCCTATTTTGTTCAATTGTTCTTTGTTGTGAGCGGTCACCCTGAGACCCTTCAGGAACCCGCTTCCTGATTTGATCTACATGATGCCTGATCTGACAATTCCCCTCCACCCCAATAATGTAGGACAATGGCCCAGTTCTGTCAACCACCACCCCCGGAACCCAAAAATGACCTGGCCCGTAGTTCCTTGCCCAAACCAAGTTGTTATTGAGAAATTCTCTAGGGACTCTGGGATTCTCAGTCTCAGCAGCCACTCTGTCAGGGTGCAGTCTGTCCAATTTGGTGATGAGCCTCCAGCCCCACCGAAGTTCCACTGGGCTCTTGCCTGTGGCCGTGCTGGGTGTGGTGTGTTGCGCTAACAGAAACTGTGCCAACCGTTGATGCCAGTCGCCGTTGATGATGCGCCACAGTGTGTCCTTGGTTGTTCTTACCATGCGTTCTGCTAATCCATTAGATGACGGGTGGAAGGGCGCCGATGTAACATGCCTAATCAAGTTGGCCCTGGTAAATGCCTGGAATTCAGCAGAGGTGAATTGAGGCCCATTGTCTGAGACTAATACATCTGGAAGGCCATGTGTGGCAAAGAGCCCCCTGAGCACTTGGATGGTTTGGGCCGAGGTCATGCTAGTGACTGGTACCATTTCTAACCACCTAGAGTGGCTATCTACCACCACCAAGAACAACTGCCCCTGGAAAGGGCCTGTGTAATCAATGTGCACCCTGGACCATGGAGTGTGTGTCTCTTCCCACTTGAGTACTGGTGCATGAGGCATCTCAGGTCTGTACCTTTGGCAGTCATAACACCCATTAACTTGTTCCTCAATAGCTTTATCGAGGCCAGGCCACCAGAGATAACTCCTTGCTAATGCTTTCATTCTGACTATTCCTGGATGTCCTTCATGTAATGACTTAATGACCATGTTTCTGAGTGTTTGGGGAATGATAACCCTACTTCCCCATAAGAGGCAGCCCTCGTGTGCCGACAACTCATGCCTCCTGTTGAAGTAAGGTTGGAATTTGGTTCCTGGAGACCTTTCTTGCCACCCCGTGACTACCCAAGACTGGACTCTGCTTAGGACTCTGTCTGCTGCTGTTTCAGCGGCTATGTCTTTTGCCTGCAGGGGGCACTCTGGTAGATCTTGAATGGACAGTATCTGGGCTGCAGGTGCTGGATCAGGTTCAGCCTTGTCTAAGGGCAACCTGCTTAGCCCGTCCGCATGGCCCATCTCTTTACCCGTCTTGTGAACTAACTTGCAAGAGTATGCAGATAGGAAGATGGATCACCTAAGCATTCTAGGTGACAAAATTTGAGGTGTCTGTTTGTCCGTTGTGAACAACCTTAGTAGAGGCTTATGATCTGTGAATATGGTGAATTCCCTGCCATAGAGGTAGTCATAGAATTTTTTGACCCCAGCCACTATGGCCAGAGCTTCCTTATCGATTTGAGTGTAGTTCCTTTCTGCCCTAGACAATGTGCATGAGTAATAGGCAATGGGCACTTGGTCTCTGTTGTTTTCAAGGTGACTCAGAACAGCACCCACTCCGTATGGTGATGCATCACACGCGATGCATTTGGCTTTTGACTCTATGAAGTGGGTGACCGTGGAGTTACTAGACAGCAGCTCTTTCAGTTGTCTAAAACTTTTTTCATGCGGCTTATTCCAATTCCACACAGCTTGCTTGTCTAGGAGCCTGTGCAGAGGCTCAGCTATTGCAGCTTTGTGTGGAAGAAATGAGTGGTAAAAATTTTGGAGCCCCAGGAATGCTTGTAATTCCCCCTTGTTCTTTGGAGTGGGGGCCATTTTAATTGCCTTCACCTTGGATTCAGCAGGATGCACCCCCTTGGCATCTATCCTGAAACCTAGGAACTCTGTAGATGTTACCCCTATACTGCACTTGTCTTTCTTGAGTTTGAGCCCTGCAGAGTGAAATCTGTTTAAGACAGCCTGCAGTCTCTCAGCTTATACCTCCTCAGAGCTTCCAGCGATGAGGACATCATCAAAGTACGGGCATACTCCTGGAATGCCCTTCAGTGTTTTCTCCATCACTTCTTGAAAACTCCCTGGTGCTGAAGAGATACCGAACTGCAAACGGTTAACTCTGAAAGCTCCTCTGTGCGTTATTATGGTCTGCGCGTCAGCAGTCTCTGGGTCAACCAGGAGGTGCTGATATGCTTGTGCTAAATCTAGCTTTGCAAAGATGGCCCCACCCTGGAGAGAAGCGAGGATGTGGCTGACTGATGGAACCGGGTAAGCATGCAAATTTAAGGCCTGGTTCACAATACATTTGTAGTCAGCACAGATCCTCACCTCCCCATTAGCTTTAAGTGGGGTAACTATGGGGGTTTCCCACTCACCCCCTTCCATAGGCTTTATTTATTTATTTATTTATTTATTTATTTATTTATTTATTTATTTATTTATTTATTTATTTATATATTTTTGGGACTTATATGCCACCCTATCTCCCGAAGGACTCAGGGCGGCTAACAATAATAAAAACAACAATACAAAAGTTAAAAGAAATTAAATAAACAGCCCCAATAAATAAGTTAAACTAAACAATTAAAAATTAAAAAACATTTTAAAAAACCCTGTCGTCAGTCCAGGTCAGCCTGATGAAAAAGGAATGTTTTAAGGCTGCAGCAAAAGGACCGGAGATCCGGGGCTATCCGGAGCTCAAGGGGGAGTTGGTTCCACAGGGCTGGCACTCCCACAGAGAAGGCCCTCCCCGTGGGGGTCACCAGCCGATATTGTCTAGCCGACGGCACCCTGAGGAGGCCCTCTCTGTGTGAGCGCACTGAGTGATGGGAAGTTGTTCCCAGCAGCATATGGTCCTGCAAATATCCTGGGCCTAGGCCATGTAGGACTTTAAAGGTAAGTACCAGCACCTTAAATCTCACCCGGAAGACAACTGGTAACCAATGCAGCTCACGTAGGAGGGGTGTAATATGGGAGTATTGGGATGCTCCCATCACTACCCACACGGCCGCATTCTGCACCAGCTGGAGCCTCCGGGTGGTCTTCAAGGGCAGCCCCATGTAGAGAGCATTGCAGTAATCTATCCGGGAGGTAACGAGTGCATGAGTGACCGTACGTAGGGAATCTTGGTTCAGATAGGGGCGCAACTGGCACACCAGGCGAACCTGGGCAAATGCCCCCCTGGCCACGACTCCAATATGATCTTCAAAACTGAGTCATGAGTCCAGGAGGACGCCTAAATTGCATGCCCTATCAATGGGAGGTAACACCTCTCCTCCCATAACCAAAGATGGAACCTCTTGAACAAGTCGAGATGCCGGCATGTAAAGCCACTCAGTCTTGGCCGGGTTGAGCTGGAGCCTGTTCTTCCCCATCCAAATCCGTACCGCTTCCAGGCAACGGGACATCACATCGAGGGCATCGCTGGGTTGGTTTGGGGTGGAGATGAAAAGCTGGGTATCATCAGCATATTGATGATACCTCACCCCGAAACCACGGATGATCTCACCCAGTGGCTTCATTTGGATGTTGAACAGGAGGGGTGAGAGTACCAACCCCTGAGGCACCCCACAACTAAGGGGCCTAGGGGTTGACCTCTGCCCTCCTGCCAACACTGTCTGCGAGCGGCCCGAGAGGTAGGAGGAAAACCACTGTAAAACGGTGCCTCCCACTCCCAACCCCTCAAGACGTCACAGCAAGATACCATGGTCGATGGTATCAAAAGCCGCTGAGAGGTCTAATAGGACCAGGACAGAGGAATAACCCCTGTCTCGGGCCCGCCAGAGATCATCCACCAGCGCAACCAATGCCATCTCCATGCTGTACCCGGGCCTGAAACCCAATTGGTATGGATCCAGATACTTAGTTTCCTCCAGGACCAAAGGGAGCTGCCGTGCCACCATGCTCTCAACAACCTTCGCAAGGAAGCGAAGGTTGAAGACAGGATGAAAGTTATTTAAAATAGCTGGATCCAAGGCAGGTTTCTTGAGGAGGGGCCTTACCACCGCCTCTTTCAAGGTGGCAGGGAAGCACCCCTCATTCAAGGAAGCATTAATAACTGTCAGGAGCCAGCCTCGTGTAACCTCCCGAGCCGCATAAACCAGCCAGGAGGGACACGGGTCCAACAAACATGTGGCGGCACTTAATTTTCCCATGATTCTGTCCACTTCATCCAGAGTCACAGGATCAAACTCTTCCCAAATATTATCAGCCAAACCCATCGCTTCCCCCTCATCAGATATTGCCCAGTCTGAGTCCAAGCCAGCCCAAATCTGAGCGATTTTATCCACCAGATACTCACTAAACTCCTTGGCCCGTCCCCTCAAAGGGTCCTCTCCCGTCCTCTGATTTAAAAGGGAGCGGGTCACCCTAAAGAGGGCGGCTTCTGAACTATCACTGACTATCAAGGTTGGTACAAAACAATCAAGAGCCTCTTCGACCTAATCTTCAGTGTGTATGCAATGAAATATTAGATCAGCCAACTGATTGATCAGAGGCTTATGTTACAGATGGAATTCCTCTTAAAGAAACAGATGGAAACTTATTCTCTAATCTACTTATCAACTTATAGCATTATATTGCTTCATCCAGGACTTCTAAACAATATTTAGAAATATGTAAATATGAGAAGGGAAAAATACTTCCTCAGGAGAGTTTGTCTTGGTGATGGTTGTTCTCTGTGTAAAAACATAGTGCAGGGAATTTTGGCTGAAGGAGACTTTGATTAGCATAATCATTTATTGTTGGTTAGTAATATCCAGTGAATTTATTTCACTGGAGCTTAATCATAACTAAATTATTATTTTCTTTTTTTCTGGAATTCAAATGAAGGGACAGATTTTTACCGTAATAATAAGCCCACCCCCCAATACAGCCTTCCTTCTGCATAGATTTGAGTGCATTAACAACAGAAGGAACTAAAAAAATGGATTTTAAGCTGCCAAGCAGTGGCAGAATTGAACCAGGAAAAAACAGCAGTATTAAACACTAGTAATATGCATATTATCATAGCTTTGTTATATTTTTTTGCTGTCAGGCCAAACCAGATGCTGCTGTATTAGTGAAATGTCTTTAATCCTGTAGAAAAAATAACAACTTTACACTTCTTGAAGTAAATCAAAATAATGTTATATACTTTTTAGAAGACAGCTGATGTTTTAAAATGTTGTTAGCTGCGAAGTCGTGTCCGACCCATCACGACCCTATGGACAACATTCCTCCAGGCCTTCCTGTCCTCTACCATCTTCTGGAGTCCATTTAAGCTCACGCCTACTGCTTCAGTGACTCCATCCAGCCACCTCATTCTCTGTCATCCCCTTCTTCTGTTGCCCTCGATCTTTCCCTGCATTAGACTCTTCTCCAGTGAGTCCTTCCTTCTCATTAGGTGGCCAAAGTATTTGAGTTTTAGCTTCAGGATCTGGCCTTCTAAAGAGCAGTCAGGGTTGATCTCCTCTAGGACTGACCGGTTTGATCGCCTTGCAGTCCAAGGTACTCGCAGGAGTCTTCTCCAGCACCATAGTTCAAAGGCCTCAATTCTTTGGCGCTCAGCCTTTCTTATGGTCCAACTTTCACTGCCATACATTGCAACTGGGAAAACCATAGCCTTGACTATACGCACTTTTGTTGACAGGGTGATGTCTCTGCTTTTTAGTGTGCTGTCTAGATTTGCCATGGCTTCCCTCCCCAGGAGCAAGCGTCTTTTAATTTCTTGACTACAGTCCCCATCTGCCATGATCTTGGAGCCCAGGAAAATAAAATCTGTCACTACCTCCATTTCTTCCCCATCTATTTGCCAGGAATTGAGAGGGCCAGATGCCATCATCTTGGTTTTCTTAATGTTAAGTTTCAACCCAAGTTTTGCACTCTCCTTCTTCACCCGCAACAAGAGGCTCTTTAGTTCTTCTTCACTTTCTGCCATTAGAGTGGTATCATCTGCGTATCTTAGGTTGTTGATATTTTTTCCGGCAATCTTAATTCCAACTTTTGATTCATCTAGCCCTGCCTTTCTCATGATGTGCTCTGCATATAAGTTAAATAGGCAGGGCGACAGTATACAGCCTTGACGGACTCCTTTCCCAATTTTGAACCAATCAGTGGTTCCATGTCCAGTTCTCACTGTTGCTTCTTGACCCGCATATAGGTTTCTCAAGAGACAAATAAGATGGTCTGGTACTCCCATCTCTTTAAGAACTTGCCACAGTTTGTTATGATCCACACAATCAACGGCTTTAGCATAGTCAATGAAGCAGAAGTAGATGTTTTTCTGGAACTCCCTAGCTTTCTCCATGATCCAGCGTATGTTGGCAATTTGATCTCTAGTTCCTCTGCCTCTTCGAAATCCTGCCTGTACTTCTGGTAGTTCTTGATCCACATACTGCTGAAGTCTAGCTTGTAGGATTTTAAGCATGACTTTACTAGCATGAGAAATGAGTGCAATGGTGCGATAGTTTGAACATTCTTTGGCACTGCCTTTCTTTGTTTTAAAATAAAACTGCATAAATGATATAAATCAGTAAGGAAGGCAATATCCAAAGTGATGCAAAATGAAACCACCACCCCCAAACCTGAAACTGTACCAACCTTTGCTTTGATACATTTATTACTACTGGATTTCTGTGATGGATTTTAACTGCCAGACATTACTGAGATGCCTAATTCCATAAAAAAAAAATCCAGCCTACACACTAATAATTTTAGGTCAGTGTGTACTGACATCAAAATCTTTTCCCTTCCTCATCATGTACATATTCACGAATAGGAATATATCGATATCTACACCATGTTAATATTCCTCAATTCACAATAAATGGATTGCCACATTCACGGCAATTATCTTACTCTTTTTTTCCTCACAATTTAGCATGTCTCAGCAACTTCTTTGCACAGTCTGTTGGACAAACACAGTCCTCTACTTTTTAAATCTGCTTAATCTCTGTCAAAAGGAATACCTTTCATTAAAACTTACTAACAAAACATTAGAGTCAGAAACTCACTAGTACTCTGGAACCTAGTTCTGCATGGAAACAAATCTGTTTCTCTAGTTATCTCTATTTTTTATGCTTTGTAGTATAGATAATTTAACTATAAATGGTGCCTACACTCCCCAGGTTAAACTGAAGTAAAAACATAAATAAATGTATTTTTCCAAAACTGTGAAAATAATATGTTAGAACATTGGCTTTTCACCCAAATTTAAATTAAAATTATAATAATATCAAAAGATAAGACCACCAAACTCCTGTGAGATTATAAAGCTCATGAAATTTCAGAGGCTCCAGAGGATCTTACCACAGGGGTCTCTAATCTTGGTAACTTTAAGACATGTGGATTTCAATTCCCAACATTGCTGGCTGGGGAATTCTGCGGGTTGAAGTCCACATGTGTTAAATTTGTCAAGGTTGGAGACTACGTTCTTACAGGATATCAGTGACAACCCAAAATGTCATGACATTTCAATATGCTCCTGCAAAATGTGCTGTTCTTCTGAGAGATTTTGGCAATTTTCTTATTTTGAGGAGAAAAATGATGATGGCGATCATAGGAGATATCTTGTAATGAATGGCCCTTCATGACACTACGTAAGATCACATGTCAGTGCCCGATTTCTTTTCTCCCTATTGGATTGCTGAAAGCCTTAAGAAGAGCTTCTGGGAGCTGCAGCACATCTGTAGAATGCCTAATTTTCCATTGTAAGATGAGCCATAAATTAGATATATTACTGGCAAATTAGCATGGTCAATATGGTTGAAAAAAATACTATATTTTTAATAATAATATTTTTACTTTTCTCAGGGTAAATACCTATGACTGTTGCTTTCTAGTGGATATAATTAAACCTGACCAGAGTCACCTCAAACTGTGAGACAGATAGATGTAAATTTAGTAGATAAATAATATGCAGTAGGTATTTTATAATGTAGCAGAACTTTTGCATGCCAGTCTCCTGGATAAGGTACATGACAAGTACATTTGGTTTCATAGCTTCCCCTAAGGAAAGATGACAATGTATGCACTTTTGTTTTCTTGCTGGATGCTAAAGATTAGCTATCTGGCTGTATATACATTAACTTATACTGAGAGACTGAAAGGAAAGCTCAGTTATATCATGAACCTTCCCTAAGTTTAGAAAAAACGAAGAAGAGAAATGTGAATGGGGGAAAAATGAGAACAATAAAAGGGTTGTCTAGTTCAGGGGTCCCCAAGCCCCAGTCCATGGACAAGTACCGGTCCGCAGCATGCCAGCAACTGGTCCGCACAAACAAGCAAAGCCCTATCTGCAGGATGCAGGCAGCACACAAAACCACACTCTCTCCTGTCCATGAAAAAATCTCTCTCCATGGAACTGGTCCCTGGTGCCCAAAAGTTTGGGGACCTCTGGTCTAGTTGCAAATATTGTTTCTGTTATTGGTATCACAAAGGTGAAGACAAGCATTACATTACAATACACTTTATTTTAATCATTTTTCTTTCCTATGAAAAGTTATAGTTCCTACACACTTATTTCAACAATCTTTGGTTACTTTAGCTTCTAGGCAATGAGGTATGGGAATTTTAGTTAGCAGAGTCTCTGAAAAGAGTTTCCCACAAATAGAAGTGGAAGCCCAGAGAGCAGCTAGCAAAACTGAAGGTCTTTGCAAAGGGTCAGGGATAGCAACCGAAGAACCTCAAAAAGGCTATGGGATTGCTTAAAACCATCAAGGGAGCAGAAGTCAAGTGGAACCAGTTAATTGGAAAAAAAGTTTAACCTTCAGCCTAAATTCTAACTGGCTTTCAAATTTGAAGCAAAATATTTTGCTACAACTTTCCTTCTTTTCACTGCATATATCAAGAAAATGAACCATTACAGGCACCTGATTCATCTTGTTCTCTTCCCTTGTACATGTCACTCAACATATTAGATAGCATGGGCATGCTCTTTGTCCCTTCCCTTAAATGTTGCTATCTTATGGGAATATGAAATGTGCCTTTTCGATTGTAGCCCCTCCCCTATAGAACCCTTCCCTGAAATTTAGCAGGCTCCTACTCTTTTAACCTTTCAAATAGCATTCAAGACCTGGCTGTAACCCCAGAGTTTAATTATAGTGCCAGGTTTTTTTAAATATTTTGATGTTTAATATATTTAATATCTTTCATTTTAATACTTTTATTGTACATAGATATGGTTGTATCTCTTGGTTGTGAGCTACCCAGAGCTAGGTATAAGGTGGGTAGCTATATAAATGTTTTAAATACGGTACATTAAATCAAATCATGGTGGATAAGTTTAGGAACCACTTATAATCTTGTAATATTAAAAAAGCACCATCAGTCAAGGGGAGGAGCTAATGTTGGCCATCACTGAAACATTCTGTATTTTGGAATATACATTTCATGTGTAATGACATACTGTATACTTAGCCCAGAGAAGACAAATTATCCCTTTCTGAAATATAAAGAAGGCTACTTCCATACTCTCAGGCACCTCCAAATGTGATGCCACATGCTAAGAGACAGAACCCAGGCTTGCTAAGCAGATGAAAAGGACAAGCATGCAAATACTCCCTTCAGTTCCAAGGGTCTATGATAGCCAGGGACAAATTCATCTTCTACTTATGTCTTCCCCTGCACGGCATTCTCTAGTAACAATTCCCAGTGTTTCTTCAGCAACAAACATTATGCACCTAGGTGTCTGTTCTTGCCATAATGCTGTAACAATGAAACATATCTTGTGACATTATGATGTAAGCTCTGTTCTTTCCTACTTGTGCTGTGATGTTGCATTGCAAAAATGTTAAGGGTAGAGTGTGCAATCTGAAACATGTCATTACTTGCCCACTTGTCGTTCACTATGAATGCCTACTAATATTAGTAGTATATTTTATACTAAAAATATAGATAGTACCTTATGCATGGTTCACATAACTAGAGAAGCTAAAAATAAATCCTATTTGAAGCCCTAGTTTTCTGAATACAGTAGAAAACATTCATAGAAATAATTGGCAAGGTTATCTTAAATCAAGAGAGCAGACTTCAGAGATCAAGTCAATCATCAGGTGTATCCATTCTTAGAAATCCACAGGATGTCAATTCCAGTCATTTTTGCCTTGCCAACTTAATAACATTTGTCTGCTCATCTGACTTACTCCAGTTGTGGTGTTTAATGGGAACCAAACAGTTCAGGATTGATTGTGACACTGTTTTCTAATAACTAAATATTGACCATATAATAATTATGTATTATAGTAAGACTTTAAAATCATGTATAATTCACTTGTACTATACAAGATAGGCCAAAGTAGTTATATACTGGTGGAAATTCAAACTTTAAATACATTTTTGGGAGGAAGGGATTTATATTGGTTTGGGAGGAATCTCCTCATTAACACTCCTTTCTTCTTTTTGTTATATATTGGTTATTGTATTATTGACAAAGGGTTCAATATGACCACATTTGAGCTAGCTAGATGGCCTTGGAAGTAATATAATTCACGGACACTGTGGAAAAAAAATGGTTGGCCTACTACAAGTAGTCTATAACTTACAATAGTCATTTAGTGACTGTTCAGAGTTACAATGGCACCGAAAAAAGTGACGTGACTGTTTTCTCACTTATGATATTGCATTATTCCCAAGGTTACATGATCAAAATTTGCACACTTGGCAACTGGTTCATATTTATGACAGTTGCATTGTCCCGGGGTCATGTGATCACCTTTTGTGACCTACTGACAAGCAAAATCATGGGGAAACCAGATTCACTTAACAACCATATTACTAACACAACCACTGCAGTGATTCATTTAAGAAATGTGTTTAAAAAGTGGTAAAATGGGGCAAAATTCACTTAACCAATGTCTTGCTTAGCAACAGAAATTTTGGGCTCAATTTTGGTCGTAAGTCAAGGACTACCTGTATTTAGGTGCCAGAAAGAGCTGCATTTTTCATAACCAATTGACATTTACTTTTCTTGCTTTGTTTTATATTCTTGTTTATTGGCTCTTTGGGACTCTCTGAGCTTAGTTGATTTCTTGAAGATGTTTCATTATCCAAACTAGATAACATTATCAGCACTGATGATGTTACCTATTTTGGATAATCAAATGTTTGCAAGAAAACAGCCAAGCTCAGAAGGCACCAAAGACCCTTCATTTCAACCCTGAGCTACAGATATTCTCTTTTATTATTATTATTTTGCCTTTTTGATTTATTATAAAAATTAAGAAAATATTTTACGCAGCTGTGGGTTAAAACATGTTCAATTTATCAATGAATAAGTTTAATAAAAAATTATTCATCCAAGCCTT
Source organism: Vipera ursinii (assembly GCF_947247035.1). Classification (NCBI taxonomy): domain Eukaryota; kingdom Metazoa; phylum Chordata; class Lepidosauria; order Squamata; family Viperidae; genus Vipera; species Vipera ursinii. Next base: position 322,827,697 of record NC_139512.1, on the reverse strand, counting down.
TTGTTTGACTTCACAGGTGATCTATATATTGGAGGAGTAGCAAAAGAGACTTACAAATCCTTGCCAAAATTGGTCCATGCCAAAGAAGGATTTCAAGGTTGCCTTGCCTCTGTGGACCTCAATGGGCGTCTTCCAGATTTGATTTCAGATGCTCTATTTTGCAATGGGCAGATAGAAAGAGGATGTGAAGGTATGGTGTGATCATTTCATAGACTTGTCTCAAACTCTTATAGTGTAACCAAAATGTTTCTAAATTTAATTTCATAGTTGGGGAGCTATAGCATCTTTTCTGCTGTTATTTGTATTTGGATGCTGCAGTTTCCTATTTTATCAATTTGTTCTTTGTTACAGATGCTAAATTAGTTTACATAATTAATGAAAGTGGATGTTGTTGGTTGAGAAATGCACTCCAATGGCACAAAGCTCAATTCAAGCTTGAGAACATTAAGTTATCTACCAGAACAAAAGTGGTCAATTCTGCCATGAATTAGCTGATTTGCCTGTTTTTGTTTTGTTTGTGCAGTATCTTAATTAATTGTTGTGCTAATTAGCTCCCATGCAGCATTTTATATAATCACAGTGCATAGATACTAGTTACAGCACTGCAGTACATAGATAGTAGTTAGAGTATAAATTAACTAATTTAATTAAGATGCACATTTCTAACACACATTAAGAGAAAAAGAGATGTTAGGATTCTACAGAGGGTATGAGTCTTATCAAAATGGCTGCTTCTCAAATTAAGAGGGAGCATTCTCCTGGAGAGATATTTAGTACTTGACTGAAGGTTCTAGAGAAAAACATTATCTGGCAGGAAATAAACATTCTTCCTCCACTTATTCAGATTTGACTTAGAGGTTTGGCCCCTGGCCAAAGATCACCACAGATTCCTATTGCATTTGAAGTGGTATGTGCAGAATAATGCTGATGACTCTCCTGCAAATCAGACCACTTCTTCATTGGAATTGACAAAAATGAACAAAATGGTTTCAAGTGGAAACCATCTTTAATTGCTCAGCTTGCTAATTATAGCCATCCTGCAGTTATTTGTCTGCATCCCACCAGCTGGTAAATTTTCACAGTTTTTTCATGGGCATATATTTGACATAATTTGAATATTTACCAATGAAGGACCACCAGATACTTTATGCATATTTATTTGTAATGTGAGATAAGAAAACAGTCATAAGACTCAATCATTCAATTAGGAGTGATTAATCATTCTATTGTATTTGTAGAACAAGAATTTTCAGATACCGAAAATGAAGGGAGAAAAACCAATGAATTATACTTCCATATTATATGGATTGTATTTAGATGCTGTACTTCATTCTCTAGCTAGGTGGCAAAAGCTAGCTGATCTCAAGATGCTAATCATCTGATTAATAGATGGGACACCACTCAGAAATACCAGAGTTTGAAGCCCAGGCAGAGAGATTGAATACTGTTATCAAGAAAACAATACAGATGATATAGTTTTATCACCAAGAGAAAAAGTAATCTTAAAATAACTTTCTTTTATAATTAGTTTTAACTGTGCCTAATTAAATATTGTTACTGCCAGTGCTTTTTTTGTAAAAGAAAAAGGTGCCGGAACTCACACATATCATACAATGTGCCTTGCCTACGCTACAAGGTTCCATCCAAAAAAGGTTCCGGAACTCCGTTCTGAGCATTCTATGAGAAAAAAAGCCCTGGTTACTGCAGTTATTCACCTAGATGTATTTAGCATTAGTTCCTTGCAGAACATATTATGACACATATCCAATTAATAAATATGTCACAGAGAATTTACTTTTTCTTTTTTTTTAGCACCCAGCCAGGGTGGATCCTACCTGTTAAATGTACAATTTAATTGATCACTTTTTCTTCTTTATTTATACACTATTCTTTTATTTTTTGTTGTTGTTAGGGTTGAGTGTATACTTTTTTTTGGTTTATTTTTGTTTGTTCTGTTTTGTATTTTATTCTCTATGATAAAATAATAAATAGTAGTAGTAGTAGTAGTAGTAATGTCATTATATCAAAGATTTCCTCAGGTACTGCTTCATGACTATTTCCTTAATAATAATAAAGCTGGAAGGGACATTAGAGGTCATCTAGTCCAACCCTCTGCTCAGGCAGGAAACCCTATACCATTCCAGACAAATGGCTGTCCAGTCTCTTCTTAAAAAATTCCAGTGTTGGAGCATTCACAGCTTCTGGAGGCAGGTTGTTCCACTGGTTAACTTATAATTCCTGCTTAGGCTGGAATTATATTCAATCTTTATATGCTCGGTCCCAGCAGACAATATCATGGAAGAGGTATGAAGAATGTTTTAAAACTGTACTATAGGATTTGGTAAATACTAAAATAAGGCTTTTTTTAATGGTAAGAAAGGATTATTGGATAGAAACTAAAATAATTTCAGAGAAATAAATTTAGTAAAATCCATAACCTCAATAACTAACCTTAGTTTTTAAAGATGAAATTTATTCTGTGCATTTGTGTGAATAAGGAACCAAAATCTTCCGCCTTCTCTCTCTCTCAGGCAGAGCTGTGCCTTGTAATTGAGCTTCCTCAATTCACTTTCTCTCTTTTCAGTGATCAGTGAAAATATGTACTCTCCTCACTTCAGATTTTATAAAAAAAGCGCCTCCTATAGGCACAATTGCAAAATGTGTTCAGATGGTTATTTTGTGACAAATGTATGTTTGTTTAGGAGCAAAGAATTGTTTCAAATAATTCATAGGTATTCACAACATTCATTCTACCAAGCCAATAGTCATATACAGTATAGCAGCTAAAAAGGGAGATTCCATTAAAGGAATCCATGGGGGAGGCATCAACTCCCCTCCGCCCTGTGCGTTCCCACAGAGAGGGCCTCCTCAGGGTGCCGCCAGTCAAGGAATGCCGACTGGTGGCCCCCAGGGGGAGGGCCTTCTCTGTGGGCGCTCCGGCATTATGGAACCAACTGCCGGTGGAGCTCCGGACGGCATCAGACCTCCGAACTTTCCGTCGAGGCCTGAAGACCCACCTATTTGAAATGGCTGGTCTGGCCTGACGGGGGATTATGGGTTTTAATTTGTCGTTTTAGATTTGTATTACTGTTTTTAACTGGGCATGGGTTTAATCTTTTTTTTAATTTTTGTATTGTCTTTTTTATATATGCCCTGTGAACCGCCCTGAGTCCCTACCAAGGAGAAGGGCGGTATACAAATTAAATAAAACTTGAAACTTGAAACTTGAACTCAAGATGGAATTCAGGCTTGCACAAAGAAAGGCCCATTCCTTTTTAGCACAGATGTAAACATGGATGAGGCTTCAAACAAATATTCACAGATGTCGTGATATTTTTTTTAAAAATACCATTCTTCTACTGTAGACATTCCAAGATTCAATATTCCTTTGCAACCCAGAAAGCCATGTGCCTGCAGCAAGCAAGCAAGCAAGCAAGCAAGCAAGCAAGCAAGCAAACAAATAAATAAATAAATAAATAAATAAATAAATAAATAAATAAATAAATAAATAAATAATGCAGAGGTTTTGAGTTGAGGAGATTTATAAATTTTCTGCATACAGTAAAGGTCTACTGATCAGTTTGATATGAAGAGCCAAAACCCCAAATTCATCCATTTATTTTTTTACTACGGTACTTACATGTTCATTCATATTATTTAATTGTCCACACGGTATATTTTTTTGTTTGAATTTTTAAATCCTTATGACTTGAATTCTAATTTTAATTTGATGATTAATGTTAAAAAATTAAAGTGTGATTCAATATATGAATACATAGCTTCTATAGACTTAAAGGTAATTTCACTTTATTGTGTAAAGCTTGCAAATTACAGATTCCAGTGAAGGTGAGAAAGAAGGCAGATTGTGATACATTCTGTTAGTGATTAGATCTTGGTATTAAAATAATCATTTAATTATATAGCACCCAAATTCTTAAGAATCACCTTAATTGCCAAGTAATTTATATAGTCAAGCTTATTTACGGAACCAAACTGAAAGGCTGAAAATAATCTGAATGGATGAAGTCAGAGTCTGACATTAGCTCTGAATACATTCAACCTATACTTAGGTCTTTGTTACAAAACCAATGAAAATGGGTTTAATATTGATGTTAACTGAGGACAGCATTATATGACCTAGATTAGCAACAGTGGTTAGTGGTTTGGTCACTAAGTCAAAAGAAGAGGGTCCAGCTAAATTACTAGTTCTACTCTACTTGGATTTAGGTTCTAGTACTGAAAAGGGACCGTCTAGTACAGGGGTAGGCAACCTTGGCTCTTTTATGACTCATGGACTTCAACTCCCAGAATTCCTGAGCCAGCCATGCTCAGGAATTCTGGGAGTTGAAGTCCACGAGTCATAAAAGAGCCAAGGTTGCCTTCCCCTGGTCTAATAGAAGACACTCTGTAACTGCAGCTCCCAAGCCACCCAGATCCTACCACCCTTATAAGCCATTTTTCACACAGATTTCCTTTTCCACATCTGAAAAAGACAACTTGATTTGGGGACCCCTGCTCCAGATTTTGTACCTCTTTGAGCTTTTCAGTCGCTGTCCAATCTCCTCTTATTCTGCAGTCCACTGCCACATCAGTTTCACTCAAGGCTCAGTAGCTTTTGAAATATCTGATGGGGCTCTCACAAAACTGCTCCACAATTTATTGTGTTCTGTGTATAACTCAATTTATTAAGATTTCCTCTTTCAAATATTCTGAAATGGACTTGACCTTTTACTTCCATTTCCTTCCTCTGTTTTTTAAAAAAGCCAGATATTACAATTGTATGTGGGTCCTTATAGTGGTAAAGAATATTCTTTTTTTCTTTGACTTCATCCAAGATGCATCCAAAATAAATCTACAACTCATCACACTTTTCCAATATTTATTATTTTTATTCATTTATTTTATTCATTTGTATCCTGCCTTTATTACAGGTAGCCTTCAACTTACAACCATAATTGAGCCCAAAATTTCTGTTACTAAGTGAAACATTTGTTAAGTGAGTTTTGCCCCATTTTACAACTTTTCTTGCCACATTTGTTAGATGAATCACTGCAGGTGTTAAACATGGTTGTTAAATGAATCTGCCTTCCTCACTGACTTTGCTTGTTGAAAGGGTGCAAAAGGTGATCACATGACACAGAGACACTGCAACTATCATAAATATGAATCAATTGCCAGCCTCTGAATTTTGATCATATGATCATGGTTGTAAGTATGAAAAATGGTCTTAAGTCACTTTTTCAGTGCCAACTTCGAATGTTAACTAAAGGCAGCAGAAATATCCAACACACTTTCCTCCTCCTAATATACAGTTTGCTTCATCATAGTATGTTCACCAAACTACAGACATCAATCATGTTTTATAAATCAAAAGACTTTTTCACCCAAAATAAAGTCAAATGCAAACTACAATATATAAATCAGATAATTGTGAGATATTTGCTGGGTTCCAAAAAGGCAAGAAAGCAGCTGTATGACTTAAGCTCTGCCCCTTTTTACATGTATCACATGAAAAAGGTTTAGAGTTATGACTGTGGTCCCAGCTGTAGATCATAAAACCATGTGCCTTTTAATGACATGTGTTAGTTGCCACATGATGCCACACTTGTCTCCTTCTGATCCTTGTGAGAAAGGAAAGCCAACAAAATATTTTGCATAACATAGAAGAGTATGTTCAATTAACTGCTTACTGAAGCTGCTCAATTTCTACTAAATCTAACCTTTTCCTAGGCTGCATTCATATAAGAAGCTAAGTCACAAAATAAACAAGATTAAAAACAAAGCTTAACATGTTGTGCAAATGTAGCTACTAGGTCTTTAACTGACTCACGTAGGATGTGTACTGAATTATAGGGCATAGTTCTTAACGTACATTTGAATCCAGGGATTTTAACTCTTTTGTTTTGTACACATATATGAAATTTTGAGATTAATTGGTTGTCAGGAAAGAGCTGTGGAGAATCCCAAAATGAATATCATAACATCTATGGCTATTAAAGAGCATCCATTTATCTACCAATCTTCAACCTTCTCTTGTATTTTTTTTTCCTTTTGCTTAAGTATTTACAAGAATATGTTAAGTGATACACCAAAAGCAAAGTGACTGCTCTATGGATTATGGAATAAAAATGGTGGATGCCTATTTGTGTCAGTTACCTCATGCCTGGCATATTGATATTTTTAAGGAAAAAGTGGAAGAGTACCAATATTTTTGGCTGTATCTATATATTTTAATAAGGTGGCAAGGGAAACAATAAGCATCAAAGCCATTCTCTGGCACGTGGGCGTCTACAGGCCCTTTGATTCCTCTAGAGATTTAGGATGGCAAAGGATAATGTGTTAATGATTGAATTGTTTATATCTGAATGTAACAAATGGCTACTCAGGATTAAACCATCCATTTCCTTTTGCTAATGTGTTCACATTTATCCTATGAAAAGAAACAATTTTAATTTTCCTTCATTACATGCCATCAGCTCAATTAACCATTATATTTGTAGTAAATGCTGGCAAATTATTGCATTCTCATTTTGGCTTGCCTGGATATTTATGTCTATTAGCATTAATTTATTTGCATTACTTGAAATTTATTTTCCTCTTTTAAGAGCAGCATGCACTTTTTTTCTCTGAACAATTTCTCTGTGTTTGCTGCCATTTCAATATTTGCTTACTAACATTTAATATATTTTGCTTTTTTATTTTGCTGACAAAGTTGCATTGATGAAAGCTGATTTGCAAGGTAGATGCCCTTGTGTATATTAAACAAGACTGAAACCCATACAACGCATTGAGAAACTTCAGCCACTTCTGTGCTGATATCTGTGTGTTGTAGCTCATTTTCCTCTTCTTCCCATTAAAAATATGGCACAGAGAACCATCTTCTCCTGGGATATACTGAATACAGGCTTTCAGTCTTGTGTCTTATTTGTATAGTGATTGCTTCAGTGCTTTGAACATGCATCTTTCTTTAACATTTTATTTGTTTGTTTGTTTCTCCCAGTGGTCTAATTATGATCTTTAGAAATAGTTTTGTTTCTCATGTGTAAATGTCTCTTTTTTTTAGCATGTTGGTGCATTAGTTGGCTGATTTCTCCTCTATCTATCTACTTTGTTCTTAAAAACCTGCATGGGACAATTTAAAGCATGCAAAAAGATACTTGCCAACATTCCTGCTAACGAGAAAATATATTATTTTTTTTAATTTAAAAAATGCCAACCCAAAGGTCTTCTGTCTGTCGGTTGATAAAGGTGTTCATCAAATCATTGTTTGAATAGCCGTATTTTTCTTTTCCTTGCTTGCTTTTGATATGACATGTGTGGCTTTGTTTTTGGTTGTTTGTGGTTTTTTGTTATTGGTTTTTTTTTCTTTCTTTTTTTTTAGTTTTATATTCTGTTTTCCGCAGTCTCTAGTAGAACTCATTGTTTTGGAGAAGACAGTTTATAGATGTTAAAGTAAAATTAGAAATATATTGAGAACCACCACTTCCTTTTGCTTGAGTTACTTGCTTCTCTTATGTTATTATCATGACATGAATTCATATCTTCATATCCCTCTGTGTTACAAACAAAAACCATATGTCTCTACATAACATGAATATTATTAATAATATGGGTTAATCCCCTTATCAGCTTTTTTCCCCACAATTTACTCTAAAAACCTGAGATGTTGGCAACTACCCTGTGTGATCCAATGACACATGTGGTCACTCTGAATGACAGTCCTTCATGTTCTTTTCTATGGTGTGTTTTATTGTTAGGCCCCAGCACCACATGCCAAGAAGACTCCTGTGCCAACCAAGGTGTCTGCTTACAGCAATGGGATGGGTTTAGCTGTGACTGTAGCATGACTTCTTTCAGTGGGACACTGTGCAATGACCGTGAGTACATAAGTGCCTTCCCGTTTTTTCCACTCTCTCTAAAATGTTTTAAGAGTTCCAAAAGGTTGCCTTGAAGTGAATGTCGAAAAAGTTGCATCAGTTTAATAAGTTATAACCAACCGAACTACCAAACTCTGCAATGAATACTAGGTGTTCCTATTGTGGCTGTAGGAAATGTTTGACCTAAGTACAGAACTGCCTTAGAAAGCAGAAAACAAATATGCAGGGATCCTGGAATTGTGGTTTTGGAATTTTTTATTTACTATATGGATTTGAATAATATCTCGACATAAAAGATATTAGATATGGGCATTTTATTCTTGGTATCAGTTTCTTAACATTAGGCTGTGGTTTTTGACTTCTTTCATTTCTTGTTGTACTGAGATGTATTATAACTTTGTAGCATTATACCACAAAGTTGAAATAATGGATGACAGCTCTTTCTTACCTTCCTATACCAGATAGGTTTAGGTGACCTGAAATATTCCATCAAATAATAACTTCAGGCTTTATTTCAGTTAAATGTCATCTGAATAAATTTTGGTATCACTTATTAATTCTATAACCTTTAGGGATGGATGAATTGTGTTTTTAGACGTTAGAATCTTCTGACATGAGTCAATACAATGATGAACAAAAGTCACAATACATATCTTTGCTATCTTAGTACATAATGAATTTGTGTTTAGTAATTTAGTAATCTGCTAGAAAATATATGGTGGGAGAATTTCCATTTGTGCTGTGAGCAAGATTAAGCAAGTCATTTTCAAGAAATCTTTGTATATTTCATCAAATAAACAAGGGCAGGTAATATGTGAGACATGAACACTAGTTTTCATTAAACCAATTTTTAAAACATTTGCAATCCTACATTTCCCCATATTTGTAATTCAGTTCTTTTCAGCTTGTCACTATGGGATAGTGAACTGGGACATATAACCACAAATGCAAGCATGATTTTTTTTTTAGATTAGGTAAATTTTATTGTCATTTTTTAAAAAGTTATCTAATTAAAAAAAAACATGCTTGCATTTGTGGTCATATGCCCCGGTGCACTATCCCATTTGTTAAATGTTTCAGTAAACTCCTGTAACCAGTATTACTTTATCTTTAAGTACACTGCATTCTTAATGCAGACAAAGGTAAGGAGCAAGAATAATGCTAAGAAAACAAATGTGCAAGAAGGGGGCGATAGGTTTGTTGCTTACAGTTGTAGCCCCCAATGTAGAACCTGATGTGAGGTTGGCCCCAACCCTCCAATCCTTTCATAAGGATTTCAAAATGGTCAGTTGGTTTGGGGGCCCAATGGGGGAAAAGCACAGTGGAGGTAGTTGATCAAGCTTCAACAGATCCCGCTTCCCTCCACTCTGCCCCTGCCTCCCCACATGTCATTAGATTTGAATATCTGGTTTTAATTTATGCTCTAATGTACAGTATAAATACATTTTATGACTGTAAGCTGCCCCTAAGTTACCCTGTGGTAGGATGGGTGGCCAATAAATTTTATAAATAAATAAATTTAAAAAATAAAATAAACCCAGGGATGCTAAAGTGTCCATCTACACCACACTAGGTATCTTCCAAGTTTCTGTTTTTTCTGACATTTATATTAAAAATAAATGCTTGCAGCATTGACTTTTTTCCAAAAATTCTCTGGGTACCAAATGCACCCACAAACATTCTTAGAACTGCATTCCAGTTCTTTGCTTGAAAATATACTCAACTGCTCCCCAAAAGGACAAAGGTAAGCAGGGGCAGGACAAATTAACACCTTTGTGTGACTTAACAAACTTCCCCCAACTAGAAAATTACCCAGCCTGCCTGCAGCATACCAGCATGGATACTGGGAATTGTTAGTAAAAAGAAGATACAGTCATAGGAATTTTGAATGTGACACAGATGTGCCAGTTTATAAATTAGTGAAATAGGGATCCTTAAGGAGAGGATGAGCAGAACATATACCCCCATACAGAGAAAGAGAGAAAGAGAGAGATCAGTTATGATCAGCTTTCCTACTCGCAGTTCCTTTTTTTTTCAAGAAAGGACCAAAAAAAAAAAGAATGTATCTAGACAACCAGCTCCATATTAACCTTTAAACTGTTTGATTTATGGGGACACTTGCCAGGAGATTCACTTCCTATTTACCAGATTATTTTTCCTCTTTCAAATAGAATACTTAGTATTCATTACTTTTTTTTTTTGAATTAAAAAATAATTCACAATTTACTGTCAGTTTCCATGTTACATTAGGTTCCATGTAGGTTCCATGTAATCTAAGCATAGGTTTTTCTTCCTTCCAAAATGATGCTGCAATGTTTCTCCCCATACTTTAAGATGCTTTCATCCAGCAGGTTTTGTGCCATGATATTCTGTTTACATGTGGCAGTTGATAAACTAAGATCAGCCACAGTTAATGGTGTCCTCTTCTGAGGCACAGCAATGTGAAATGATGCAGCAGCAGAAAGTCATGCCATCAGTGACAGCCATATTGGTATAGCACTTACCACCTTCTTTCTCAACTATGCAAAAATGCTGTATTGCCCTTCCTAACCTGTCTTAATAAATGAGATGGAGCTGGTTTGTGCCATGAAGAAACACGTGTTTATCATTCTTAAAATAAAACCTGTTTTTGTTTTTAAAAGATTACATTCAAAATGAGGGTTGATAGAGAAACCCAGACTATCATGGGGACATTGAAAACTTTGCTTTTGACCACCCTGTGTTCATTGCTGTTCACTTAGCTCATGAAATGATACAGATATTATTACTGTACTCAGGATCATATTTTCACAGTGTCAACCAAGGTGACCTCAATTCATGGAGGCTTGACATTTGTATCACCTCTAGCTTTCACTTCACGCCTCTTTCTCTGAGGTATTATTTTTGTCCTTTGTATCCATTGCGTAGAACCTGGGAAAAATCTACAAAAGTGATAAATGGAAATGTAATGGTTAAGAGAAATGTGTACTGAGATTATGCATTAATATATGTCTGCCATATTCTAGTTTGAAAGGCCAACATCAGATATACTAACAATGAAAATAACAATTATATTACTAAGGTGTAACTCAGGATCACATTGTTAATGTATGTCTCAAATTACAGCCAAGGTGCTTTCCTGAAAGCTGTACAGGCCTGCATGGCTTCAGATCAGCATGGACAAGACTGAATGCCTGGAAATTTTAGGATCCTCTGTATCTAGTAGTTTGCCATATTTAACTCAGCCTGGGTTGACCATCAGTCAGGGATTCTGTTTAATCTGGGGGTTCTCCTGGACTTTGTATAGTGCTTAAAGGGCAATGGTAGCCATGACCAAGAGGCCTTTTGCTCAATACATTACAATACTTACAGTCACTGATACCTTAATCACCTCAAAATTAGATTTCTGCAATGCATTCAGTATAGGACTGATTTGAAGTGAATTTGGAAGCTGCACCTGGTCCAGCAGCATAGGTAGTAGCAGGCACACCTGAGTACCCCCATGTAACACTGCTGCATCAGCTCTCAGTAGGCTTCCAGGTATAATTCAAGGTGCTGGTTATCACTTTTATTTGCATGTTATTTGCAGGACCACCTATTTCAAATGCTTTCTGCCCATCCCAACTAATCTGGCAGGGTGGGCACGATCTGGGCCCCCTCAAAGGAATTTCATGTGATGAGGCCTCATCTGTCTTATGGAACTGTCTCTCCTCAGAGATGCTTTAGAGGGAATGCTGATTCTGTTGGCCATCAGAAAGCAGTGAAGATCTGGCTCTTACCCCAGACACTGGAGCCAGGATGTTGAGAGAAATGGCCTGGATGTTGATGGATGGATGGGATTTTTTTCAGAGCCTGAATTTTTTTCATTGTTTTAAATGGTTGTTTTGCAATATTGAGCTTTATTTTGTTTGCCGTGAAGAGCTCTTTCTAGTAGATGAGTGTCATTTTTTTAAAAAAAAATGCACTTGTTGATGACCTTTGGGGTATGTGTGGGGGGGTTTAGTCCATTTAGCTTGGCTCTCCTTGATTTTTCAGTGACTTTTGATAATACTGCAATACTACTCCAGACAGAATTAATTTGAGAGTCCTTCTGAATTCATAGTTCCTGTTTGAAGAGCAGGTGGCAGATAGAGTTAGGAGGGAGGGCCTTTGCACAGATTTTTTCCTTGGGCATCAATTGTACCTGTTTCTGAATTGGAAAACCCCTTTCACTGCAACATATGCCTTAGTAATCTCCCAGCTAGATTATTGTAATGCATTTTATATGGTCCACAGAATTGCATTACAATAATCCAGATTGCAGTGGCACAGGCAGTTTTGAGCATTTCAGAATATACTGTAATCATGTGACACCTCTGCTCTTCAAACTAAGAGCCTTGGTGGAGCAGTGGGCTAATGCCTCCTTAAGTAACACCAGCTGCCTGCAATTAGTGCAGGTTCGAGTCCCACCAGGCTCAAGGTTGACTCAGCCTTCCATCCTTCCGAGGTAGGTAAAATGAGGACCCAGATTGTTGGGGGTAATAAGCTGACTTTGTAATAATGCCGCTTGGTGTCTGTGTGAAAGCCCTAATAAGCAGGCATATACATAGAATGAAGGCTATTGCTAAGCTTGTAAGCCGCCCTGAGTCTTCGGAGAAGGGCAGGATATAAATGGAATTAAAATAAAAAATAAAAAAAACTGCCTTGGCTCCCAGATGGTTTTCAAGTGTAGTTTAAGTTGCTGGTTGTCATCTATAAGGAACTACATGGTATAAGACCAGGATACCTCAGGGACTACCTGTCTTCAGTCATTTTGCTCACCCCACCATAATCCACAGATCTGGCATGCTATAGGTCCTTTTCATTACGAAATGTTATTTTGTGAGAAATAGCAATCATGCTTTCTCTGTCACAGAATCTGCCCTATGCAATAAAATGTGCTCAGAATTCTAGATTGCCCAAACCTTGTTGATCTCCTGCAAGGTGCTAAAGACTTGGACCAAGTATCAGAAATCCATATTACAATAGTGCAATTGGAAGATGTGTTTGGTTCTATGGATCAAAATAAGATTAAGTATTATTATTACAATTACTAATTTAAGGTTCTGTGTGGTATATTCTGGCTTGGGTTTAGTTTAATCATTTGTGCACTGCCCAAATTTAGTTTAATCATTTGTGTACTGACTTACTGCTATGGCTGGCTGGCTGGCTTTATAAATTGTTTAGTTAAATAAATGCTATGTCATACAGTTCTTTCAAAGTCAGTATTTTTCTGATGCTAACTGAGCTAAGGCAAACTGTAAGAATGTGTTAGATAAAGAAATCTGCAAATTTAAAATTAAATTAATTAAATCAAGCTAATCAAATGATTCAAAATGATACATTCTTTTTTCTAAATATTGGCTATGTAGTTTCATTGCTAAACAGTGAACCAGTATTTAATAATGATAACGAATGGATGAAATGATGAAATAAATTCTTCAGAGTTCAAGAGTTTTCAGAAAGAACACTTGAAGTATCATGGACAATACACTTGCTTGAAGACAAATCCTAATATTAATTCTTGGAAACTTGGGGGAATTTGTTGAAAATATTGTTTATTTTGTGCATAAAAACTTACAATCATAATATAATAGAATTTGAATTCTATACTTATATAATCCTAAGATTGTCTTTTGTTTGGTTATGACTTCATTGAGGAGACAGGCTGTTAACTGTAAAAACCTGTAGATGTTAACAGTAAGAATCTGTTTTCAAGAAGAGAGCTAGATAGTTGTTCCTATGAAATCTTGCTCAAAAGTATTTGTGTCCTCAAAGAAACTCTAAGAGAATAGAGACAATCCCTTTGAATAATTACAGCTAGTTTCAGGAAATATGTTTTGCTTATATATCTGTGTGCTTAAAGTATAAGAGAAAATTATGAAATAGTAAACTTTTCACAGAAGCATAACTATACAATATTTTAAACTGTTCTTGGTTAGTTGGGATTAAGTCCTATTAACTCAATAGGGAGTGCTTCTGAGAAAACATACATAGGCTTGCACCACTAATACTGCTAGACCAGTATCAAGATTTGTGTATGATAAAAAAGAGCAGAAAGCCATGTGGCACTGGGCAAAGCAATCCACAGAAAGAGGAGTATTTGAGTATTTAAATATCTGACATTACCAAGTAGTGGGAGAATTCCATCCACAAAATAACCTGAAGTGATTCTGATGTCCTGCTAAGATCCGTAGCATCTGTTAATGGATATGACATTTTTCATTGTGTTGTTAGAAATCTTTGCTGGACAGAAACATCCTCCCTTCTCATGGTGCAGTCCAATACTGGTCTTTCACCTTCATCTTCATAGACCTGTGAAAGCACTCTAACTATGTGTCATAACTACAAATCAGCTTGCATAGCAACTCTTGCTTACAGCCAGACAACTAACAATGGTGGTAGGGATGTGGGAAGATTATGGGGGGAGGGGTGTTAAAGGAATGTTAAGAATGCCAGCTCAAAGCCTGGAACAATGCCAGTCTCCCAAGGTCATTTGCTGAGGATGTCTGCCAGAACAAAGAGCCTGTTTCCCAAACAAAAAGAAATACAAGTAATTGGACAGTGAATAAGAACTATGCACAGGCCAAGGGACAAAGGGAAAGTTAATTATGCTTTTTGCGGGCGAAAATATCAGAGCTAGTTTCGCTTTTCTTCTGTAACCATTTTAAGCTCCAGTAAAGTGTACTCTTGGTTAAACAATGGCCCAGGAGTCTTTATTTGCTAGCTAAATGAATGGGAAAGTTGACATTATGACCAGATTAGAACTACAGAAAAAGTGGCAGAAAGAGCAGCACAAAATAATAATGAGAGCAGAATAATCCAGGAACTCTCTTTCCACTGATGATAGATAAGTCCTAATTACAGTTCGAATTATAATGTATAACTACGGAGACACTATGGTACAGTTAGAATGGTGAAGGCTATCACAGCAAGAGAAAAAGTGGTCCAGGACGGATCCTTCATAATTGCCTATTGATATGCAGGGGCCCATTTACCTGCAAAGTCAGCTTATTGACCCTGAAGGTCTAAATACTTTCCCCCATTGCAAAGGAAACAATATATAGTGATTCACCTCAGATCACATTTTTCTTTTCTCTCTTGACAATAGGACACATGTAGTTACAAGGCTAATGCAATATTAGGAGGTAAAATACAATAAGAAGAGTTATATATTGTTCAGCACAAAGACAACCAGTAAGAGAAAAAAATATTTCAGAAAACTAGGATTATATAGGAAACTATGAAAAAGACACATAATGATTACTTTTACAAATGGCTTCTTTGAGGAGAGAAAAAAAGTTTTGTTAAAAAAAAACAGCCCAAGTATTAATAACAGCAGGGTTTTGGTGTCTGAGCTGTTCTCTGAAATTAGCCAGATTTTATATAAGGATAGGATTGAAGATGCTCCTTACCTAAAATTAGATTATCTGTATCAAATGTTCCCCTTACTTTTTGAAGAAAATATGAAGTTACTGCATATTTCTGATTCCAGTGTATACTTCTTTGGTGCACTCATAGCAAGATATGTAGTGGCTTGGTTTCATAAAATATCATCTTTCTGGAATGGAAACTGTCAAAACATTGATAAATGTTACCTCATGGTCAGTAAAGCATGCTGGGCTATACTGAAGCGTGAGCATTGTCCTTTTGACAAAAGGGTACTTAGGGAAAATATTCACCATGGAGATTTAGTGAACAAGTTTCTTAAGCAGATTTTTTTTAAAATAATAGAAGTTATAGGGAAAGAATGGAATCTTATCTCCAGCTCAGATGGAACAGGTTTAAAAATTGCTAAGGCCCAGAAGGTTATATAATACCATATCCCTGGTGAGATTCAGTGTGATATCATACTTGAGAAGATGGCATGAACCAAGGAGAAACAAGGTCAAGTCTAGATGAAGCCTATGAAGAGCCTTGGTGGAGCAGTGGGCTAATGCCTCCTTAAGTAACACCAGCTGCCTGCAAATAGTGCAGGTTCGCATCCCACCAGGCTCAAGGTTGACTCAGCGTTCCATCCTTCTGAGGTAGGTAAAATGAGGACCCAGATTGTTGGGGGCAATAAGCTGACTTTGTAATAATGCCACTTGGGGGGGGGGGGTAATAAGCAGGCATATACATAGAATGAAGGCTACTGCTAAGCTTGTAAGCCGCCCTGAGTCTTCGGAGAAGGGCGGGATATAAATGGGATTAAAATTTAAAAAAAATGTCAATTGGGTAACTTTGGATCAATCACAGATGCTTTACCTACCTATTGTTGTGAGGGGAAAATTAGAAGAGGAAAGGCTATGTGCTCCTGAAAGAGATGCAAGACATAACTCTCATATATGAAATAAACCTTTAGAGATGGTGTACCTCATAGGAAAACATCTGGGAGGTCTGTCTGCTTTTCATTACAATACCAGGTTGTCAAAAAAAACATTTCATCCTTCTTTCATCCTTCCTCCCTGCAGCTGCTACTAACAGATTTTTTTTTGAAAAGCATTCCTAGATCTCCTGAATTACCAAATAAGCCACTGTGTGATGAGATTGCCCTTATTCACACAATACATCCTTCAAGAATGACAAGAATCAATATTGCAGGTGACAGAACGTGCCCTTGGATCTTAGCTTCAGGTGTGAAGTTTCCCTATTTCTTATTCTTTCAACTAAGCCTTCTCATAAGGAAGACACTGAAATTTCTTCATGGAAAAACTTGAAACAAGAAAAATTAAGCTGAATACAGTACATAGAAATGGGATTATAGCCCAATCTTCTCCAACTTGATGTCCCTTTCATTTGTGTTAGCTTACAGCTACTCAAATTTATAGAGAATTGTGGGAGCTGCAATCTAATACAACCGGTACTAGTACAGCCAATTCTTCCCTTTTGTATAGCTACTTCTTGGCTGTTTCTTACTGCAGATCTGCTCTTTGAGGGATTTGCATGTTGATGTAAGTCATTTTATTTATTGACCTATAATCCTCCCGATCAACGTTATTATGATGCTAAAGTCAATAATAACTCCACTCCACATCAATATTCCAAAGGAATAGAATTTGATTACTTCTGCCTATTATTTCCTTTACTTATTGCTACTTATAATGTGTCCCAGAAGACTCAGATGGTGGCAGGTAATAACAAAATGCAGACAAAAACAAGAACAACTCACAACACAATAAAACTATCATCCAAAAGAACAAACAAATTCAAGATAAGTATCCACAATTAATCAACTGAGAATTGTATGACTTTCTGGGGGATGGGACTGAATATTTTACAAAGTGGGAGTTACCACAGAGGAGGCTTGCCTTTCACTCCTACTCTATGTACTTGAAGCGTGGAAACTTTCAACCAGTTGTTTTTGGATGACTAAACCAGATTTAGTTCTGGTGAAGTGCGTGATCTATCCTAATGCTGCCCCATTTAGGAAATGTTTAGAACTTTCATCCGATATTGGAAGTATACTGGCAGTCAGGAATATGATTTTAATTTGGGTGTAATTCTAGATTGTTGGTGTTGTCCCAAAGTAACCACATTTTGTGCTAATTGTATATTTGGGAGCATCTCCAAGAGCAGCACCAGATACAACACCAGATACATTCTAATTGGATGATGACTTACCAATCATAACTAATAAAAAATTGGTGAAAGGACTCCTGGGCATGGCTTTTATCTGCTGCCTAAGAGCCCTGAATCCAAGCAGACCCTCAAGTCACAAGCCATCCCCTTTATGAGGAGTACAACCCTGTCCAGAATTGCTGGACAGCTGTTATTGGAATGTGCAGTTATTTACTGATAACCAGCAATTCAGGTTTTGCAGGATTTGGTCTGAGCTTGTTGTACCTTATTCAGATTCTTACAGTCTCCAGCCTATTATGTTATCCTTCTCCATCCTAGAGTTCTATAATTTGTTAAGGCTTCAGTCTTTCTCTCTGTTAGCTAGGAATTCTATGAATCACAGTTCCTACACAATATCACTTAGAAAAACTGTATTGGGTAGTGTATCCAGTGTCCATATACAGTACAATGAGAATTTCTCTCTGGTTCTAAATTTATTATTATATCTAGGGCTTTTTTGTCATAGAACGCTCAGAACGGAGTTACGGCACCTTTTTTGTATGGAACCTTGTAGGGTAGGCAAGGCGGGTTGTATAATATGTGTGAGTTCCGGCACCTTGGTACAAATCTGTGATTAGATTAAGAATCTAAGAGTAGAGTTATATTTATTTATTCAATGTGTGTGCCACCATCTCATTGTCCCAAGTTTGTAGACAGTCTTGAAACCTTTCACTTTCTCCTGGGAAGAGACTGTGGTAACTCAGAAGTAGAAAATATGCTTTGCATATAGAAAGCCTGAACTTCAGTCCCTGCCTTCTCCTTCTTTTAAATGTTTTTTTAATATTTAAATGTTTTAATGTTATTAAAGTTTTTAAAAGAAAGCATAAAAACTAACACTAATATACAATAATGAAAACAAAGATAGTAAAAGAGAAAGAAAAATAAAAAAGTTCAAAAAAAGAAATAAAAAGATAAATAATAATAGAAAGAAGCTTCCGATTTCCTTTCAGAAAATACAAGTATAATTACAAAGTTATCTTTACTCTATGGCTGGGGGGGCTTACTTTTTAATGTTTTTTTTAATCATCAAAACCACAAATCATGCTTGTTTTTTCTGTTTCATGAACAAAGTTTTTAAGGGGCCTTCCAGCTCCAATTAAAGAGATTATTAAATAAAGGGATGTGTTTTTCTTTCTCTTGAACAGAACTGGTAGAACTAGACTAGAAAGGCAATAATCTGAATTTGTATAAGCCAACTTCCTGTATTTTACTCATAGATATTTCCATTTACCTCTGATCTTTCAATTGCAAAGTTTTAATTTATAACAGATCCTATACAGTTTTTAATTTAATCACATTTAAATTCTGTTTGGCTGAAGGGTCATTATATGATGTTCAACTAATCATCATCTTTTATATCACAGAATAGACTTGTTTTTATAAATCTAGATTGTTAAAGAAATGTGGGGATTTTTCAAAATACAATTGAAATCATAAGCCAGGCCCTGAGATGGATCCCCCAATGCCATTTTTTTTTCATATTTACTGTTTTTTGGATCCGATCTGGGTTGGTCACCGGGACCAGGGGTTTTGTCTTCTGAGCTTTCAGAAGTATCCACAGGATATAGTTTCTGGTTAAAGATCTTCAAAGGAGAAGCTTTCCACCTTCAAGTAATTGATCCCATTGTTAAGCTGTTCCTACTACTAAAACATTTTTTTAAAAAATAGTACTGCTTGCTGGAAGTAGAGAAAGTGGCTACTTTCTTTTCTCTGATAGCCCTTCAGATATTTGAAGAGTATTAATTCATCCATTACTATTCTACTATTTTCCAGGCTAAATATATCAGGTCCTTCAAATGTCCACCATAGCCTTTGTTTTCCATACTTCTAATTATTTTTATGACCTCTCTGAATATATTCCAGCTGGTCTACAGTTTTTTGAATGTTGAACAATATAGGATTGATCTTCATAGCCCTATAAATTGTACTGCATAGACCTATGAACAAACTTTTCTCAAGTATCACAGGATTGGTTACCTATTCCCTATATCACTTGACTACACTATCTTCCTTTGGCTCATTGTCTTCAGTCTGTTTGTAATTTTGTTCTGCCTCTCCTTTTGATAAAGCCTTACAATTTGTCTTTAATCAATTTTATTGCACTGTATTCTCATGCCATCAAGATCATTCTGACTTCTTATATTAACCTAGTTTAGAATATATGAATATATGGAGTCATTATTTGCAAATTGTTGCAATTTTGTAGCATGTTTTAGAATATGTGACCAAAATCTGTTTCATTTCTTTCTTTTGTTAAAAAAAACTTAGCATTTGAAATACTAGAATTTGAGGTAAAGTTTGAGATGTTATATAGAAATGAACAGTAGGAGAGAAATTGGCTTAGGGAACATTCTTATTTGGGGTCTTAGAAAAATAAGCAGCAGACTTTTGCAGTTGTGTATTGGTACCACAGATTCATTGGGATTGAAACTTCCAGAATTGCAATGACTATTAAAAATTCTGTTAACTTTCCAATGGCTGTAATGGACAGATGGATAAGTAGACTTTGCTGAAAACATGACAGTTATGGAAACTAGCTAGATTCTGCTAGGTGGCCTTAATTTGCAGAAGAGATATGAAATCACATAATAATAAACATTAAGAAACATTTAAAAATACCTTGCAGAATCAGTCTGAGCCAGGTTTTTTTTAACCTTTTGGCAATATTGGCTGGAATTCTGAAACTAATATAATTTGAGTCAACTAAGATGGGGAAGGATAGATGAGCCTTGGTGGAGCAGTGGGCTAATGCCTCCTTAAGTAACACCAGCTGCCTGCAATTAGTGCAGGTTCGCATCCCACCAGGCTCAAGGTTAACTCAGCCTTCCATCCTTCCGAGGTAGGTAAAATGAGGACCCAGATTGTTGGGGGCAATTAAGCTGACTTTGTAATAATGCCGCTTGGGGTGTGTGTGAAAGCCCTAATAAGCAGGCATATACATAGAATGAAGGCTACTGCTAAGCTTGTAAGCCGCCCTGAGTCTTCGGAGAAGGGCGGGATATAAATGGAATTAAAATAAAAAAAATAAAAAAAATAAAATAGACTAATTCATCTAGATCAGTTTCTCCTAGGAAGGAGGTCATGAAAGTAATAACTATCATGTATTCTTGCTTTTCAGCTTCTAGTTTTCAGTGAGCCATCATCAATAATCATCCATTGTGATAGTCCCATTTACTTAGAGATGTATCTAATTCCAGTGTTACACCTAAGCCAGTTGTAATTTCTATATTTTGTTGCAGTGAATTTCATCTGTTAATATTGCAAAGTGTGAAGGAAGAATCCCCTTTGCTTCCCTTGAAATCACTGCTAGTCCATTTCTTGGAATAGTGCCATGTTCTAATTAACCCCCTCTTCATTCCATACTACATATAACTCTAACTCCCCCTGCAGGGGGGCACTTTTTTCATCTATTAGAAAGCTTCCAAAGTTTTAGGAAAATTTATCTTACCTTAAGTTGCTTCAGAAAATTATTTGAAGCATATTTCACATTTCTATTATTTCAATATTCTAATATTTAAAGAGAACCTCAGATTTTTTAACATAAAGCTTCTGTATAATACCATCTGTCTTATTTTTGCATTCCTGTGGCCACAAATTGAGTGGATTTTTTTCCTTTCCCTTCTGGAAGACTTACCAGCCTTTCCTTCTTAAGCTCTGTTCCATAACCCCACATTCATAACAATAAATTCCACTGACACTTGAGATCAATTTTCCTTTTTTTTCTTGATCTGGACCACCCTGTCATGTGGCATTTCTTTGGGAATAATTGATTTCTTGGAAATAAACTGGTTCTGTTTAGTCTTACATTTTCCTTTTAGTCTCTTTTTATGTTCTTCTTTTTTCTCCCCCTCCCTCCTTCTTTTTAAGAGACAAGTAGAAAAGGCATATTTAATGGGCTTTCATCTATAAATCCCTTCGGGGAAAAAGTCTTTGTGGCTGGAAAATATTCAAAGATAGTATCTCAGTAATTGAATGAAGTACCAGCTATAATAAAAAAAAAACAGATTTAGAAAAATCAGCAATGATATGTTAGATCAAATTCCAATAATCTGGGGCTCAAATTTATAAGTTATTTTAATTTTCTGATTCTCATTAATTCCAATCAATTACGAGAAAGAATTTTTAGAAAGATATAATTCAATGTCTTATAATCTTCACCCCTTGAGGCATGTGCATTTCTGTGATTTTCCCCCAAAGCCATTATCATTTTCCAGGCCTAAATCACTATTGAATGGTACTACTACCAGTACTTAATTTAAATGACTGAATGTGGCTTTGTTAAGGACATGGCTAACTTCAAAGATAATGTTCTCTTTATGACCTCAGGCTTCAGCTATGATATTTTCAGTACAAAGTAATATTTCCCTCCTGCAGAATATATAATAGGGCAGATACATGCAAAGGTGGTGGGGGACAGATTGTATATCTTTGGAAAGGCTAGCAATATAAATGCAGGGCAATGTTTTTGCTTAATTTATATAAAATTCTATGTTGTTACCTTCATCAATACACCCATTTACATAGAAGATTTTCCTCTTGTATTCCTCAACACAGTTTTTTTTACCAGCCCAGAAAGTCTCAATGGTTCTTAAGGGTTACTTTCAGGGAAATTATAAAAATGTTTTAGAATGGTAGGCTACACTTTGTATAGAAAGAAATAAAGAAATACAGGTAACTGAAAACCAGATTTAGCTATTTAACGTGTGCTAACTAAGCACACTTTATTCCTTTCTATAAAATGTGTTGCCTACCCCTCTAAAAAAGGGATGCGGTGGCTCAGTGGTTTAGGATGCTGAGCTTGTCGATCAGAAGGTCGGCAGTTTGGCGGGTCAAATCCCAAGTGCTACGTAACAGAGTGAGTGCCTGTTACTTGTCCCAGCTTTTGCCAACCTAGCAGCTCAAAAGCATGTAAAAATGCAAGTAGAAAAATAGGGACCACTATGGTGGGAAGGTAACAGCGTTCCGTGCGCCTTTGGCATCTAGTCATGCCGGCCACATGACCACGGAGACATCCTCAGACAAGCGCTGGCTCTTTGGCTTTGAAACGGAGATGAGCACCGGCCCCTAGAGTCGGAAATGACTAGCACACATGTGGGGGGGAACCTTTACCTTTACCTTTACACCTCTAAAACATTGTTATCATTTCCCTGAAAGTAATCTTTAAGAACCATTGAGACTTTCTGGGCTGGTAAAAAGATTGTGTTGAGTGGTCAGTCATCTGGGATACAAGAGGAAAATTTATGTAAATGGATCCAGGAGGCTCTTGTGACATAACACTCATTTGTTGGAGCAATGCAATACTGCAAAATTGTTGTATGCAGCCACACAGAACTGGCAGCTGACAGGTTGCTTATAATACTGCTCTTGATTGTCTTGCTGCCAAGTCACAATTCAGCATTTTGCTGAAAATCACTGATGTATGTCATAGGTTTTGCAGCAGTCATCAAATTCTGAAAGAATATTAAAGATGTGTGTTTATGTTTCTGAAAAAGGCACCATAAAAACCCATTAATAACTATGAATTACACAGCTTCAGGTGGTTATCTGAATGCTAGAAAAAGCATAATATTGGTTTTATGACCATCAACAGGAACATAGACATAAAGGACATCTACATACCATTCAAGAGACAGTCAAAAAACCAAAAAGAAAACAAAAAGACCAAAACACCTCCTCACCAACAACCAATACCCAGATGAGCAGAGATTAAGACCAAGATTAACATTAGACCAATAATCAAGAAGCAATCAATACCCCATTCAAGGAACTGCCAAACAAGCTAACAATGAACAACCATGCAACTGAAGAACCTCCAAGAGGCACTCCCACCAACAATGACAGGCAAGCCACCAAATGAGATCAAACCCCATTCCCAGCCAGCAGTGATGATGTTACCTAGTTTAGTAATGAAATGTTTACAATAAAACAACCGTACGCAGAGCGCAACAGGGACCTCACAAAGATAGCATATTTACTGTAGCCGTTTTTAGGTTTGTTAATTGTTTAGCTTATAATTATTACACTTAAATTCAAATATTATCCGGTTGACTTTCTATTTTGATAAAAGAGGGGAGCATAAAATTTTTGATATATTATATAGACTCAAAAATCCTTTTGCATTCTGATACCAGTCAAACTTGAAATTATTTTGAAGGGAGAATCAATAGGAAAAAAATGTTCCTATTCCTCCTGAAAATGGCACAGAGGCCAGAGGAGGGGGGTAATAAAAATGATTGAAAGTAAGAGAAAAATAAAAAAAAGGTTTGAGGGAGGGTATGGAAGTGACTGTAGCTGAAAAATGAGATTATTTAGAAAGGGTTATTGGAGGTTATTTAGAAGGTTATTGTGTTTCACTGTTGGAGACAAGATTTTGGAGAGAGAAGAAGGAATTATATTTTGAGATCCTGCAGTGAGAGTTATGGTTAAACAGTATATACATTCTACAGCACAAGAATGAAAACTGTCTGGAATCTGAACATTGAGGCAAAGCCAGAGACAGTGTTTACAGTTACAGAAAACTGAACAGAGTGTGTGCAACATGGGGAGAGACAATTAAATCTGTTGGCAGCATCCAGGACAGTTTGTTTTGAGGAGATGGATGACTAGAGCCATAGATAAAATGTGAGAATGGATTAGTAGCAACTGGAGGAGAGTCAAAATTTGGTCAAACTGGTTTGAACTGAACTGTATTGGGTGCTATATGGTTTGGACCTCCTGGTGTTTTGCAAATGATCCAAAGCATGTGACTTTATACTGGGCTCCATAAAGTGTCTACTAGGCTCAAAAAAAATTTTTCCACCAAGGCCAGAAGTTTTTTTCCCCTTCCAGGACCTGGTATCCTTTTTGCCTAAGCAGAGCTTTATAGATGCTTATAGGGAAAATATTTCTGATGGATACCACTGTTTACACTTAATTGGAGGAAACTGAAATGAATCAGTTCTTTAAGCAGGGTTGAATGATGGTCTAGCTACCAATGTAATATCTCATAGTGGCTCTGATACTGTATTACTCTGGATAGTGTATTATTCTGGAACATTGTGGGAAAGTTACAGAATCCCTTATTTTAATATCCCTTATTTTAATATAAATAGTAGCTGCTTTATGCTGTTTAAAGGTAAAAGGAAAAAAAAGAGAATTCAGTACCAGCATCAGAGATGAATTTGTATGAAATTTGCATAACAATGGTCTCCCAAACCTTGCTGATCCTTTAAAAAGTTTGCTTGGAAATTTCCAATTGCATTTACTTGGTATTGGGTATATTTTTCTATCTTTCTTTAAGAAGAACAAAAGATAATAATGTTGAAATTTAAAAGATAATTCCAATGTAATGTTAATATTTTGCAGTATGAAATGTGCTAGTGAATGTTTACATCATGCTACTGAAGACCTTTAAGGACTTTAAAATCTTTTTTTTTTCCCTTCTGGAGTTTTATGATCCTTAGAGCTGCCTTGATATTATGCCCAGGTTCAAATAGAAAGTCAGGATTAATTCCTCAAACCATTCTATTTATGAATGCCCCCTTACCCCATCCAGCGCATGCACATATTGAAAAGCTTGTAAGGATGAATTGCAGCATATGTTTCTCTCCACTTAAATCAAATATCTATTTTTATAATAAAAATAAAAGTGAACATTTCATTATTCTCTTTCCCAATGTTTGTATCTCTACTTCAGCATTTCCAAGGCCGAAGCTTTGTCATAGGAGAGTAAAACTTCTGTCTAATCTTTCATAGTAAGTTTATGTTCAGACAAAACCATTTGAGCATAATTACAGAGTAGAAAATTAACTGATGGTAGCAGCATGATGATGGCATATCAAAATCTGTGACTATCAACATGTGGTTCTTATAATTCAAGCTGTCCCACATTGGCTTGCTCATGACCACCATCTGCTGGGCTTTCTAAGCACCCTGGAACAAGAATGTTTGACTAGATGAACATTTCATCTGATTATGTTTGACAGTTCTTCTGTGAGTTATTCATTCTGAATGACATAGACATTGGCGATATTCAAATAACTCTTGTTCAGAATGTATTTGACATGTCCAATATGGACTAATTAACTTTAGTAGTCCTGTGTCATGAGAAGTGCTGTGCTCTCCCAGGAAAAACTGCTTTAACCATTAACTATGAATATTGATGCTTCATGGTACCAGGTCAGAAAGAATCTAATCACATAAACACATGTGCTAATATGATGTGTTTTACAACATCTGAATGTAATGCTACATTTATACTGTACAGAGTTTGGGATGGTGAAAGTGAATAAGAACTTCCGAAATCTCTATTTTTAAGTGCATAGCCTTACCCCTCCATGCTTCACAATGAGCCTGGGGTTATAAGAAGCCGATTGGAAGCAATTCCACTGATTTATTTTTAAAGGTGGGAAATCATTTCTTACTTGTCTGAATGCCACTCAGCTGCAGGTAAATTAGAATTCCGCGGCTTTCAGATTGCCAATTAGAGCCAATTGTACTCTGAATTGCATTGCCTTGGCAGTAAGGTTCTTATCAGGTTTTTTCCCCTCTTTTTCCCCACTTTGTTCGTGTTTTATACCATCTCTGCTCCTTTACTAAAAGAGAACGTTTCAGTGACTTGCTATAAACTTGGAAGTCTTGAATTCAGCTAAAACATAATTATTCAATCATTTAATTGAAATGAACAAAACAGCACTTGGGTATTTAGAACTAATCAGTAGTATTTCTTTGATTTAGAAATAGGTTTTCAAAAGGACACCAACTGACAGAATCTATTGCAAGGGGGCTTACAATCAAATGGGGAATCTAGCACAACCTCTTGAATTTCTTGTCACTATTACTTCCCTTCTTCTCTCATCCTTCTTTCCTGAAAATATCAGTCCAGGCATGAGTTTCTGTCCTACATCTTTTAATGGGAAAATTGTGGCAATAGCTTTATCCAGCTTCACTTACAAGCTCTTTATTTTTATTTACTTTCTTTGTCATCCAATGACTTAGACACATGCAAATGAACAGGTCCATTCTATGGAAGGTCTAAAGAACCTACCTTAACCTGACACACTTGAGTTAAAAAAAGAAGAAGCAAAAACTGCTTTTTGCTACCCATGATACAGACAGGTTTGTTGGCCTGGGTTCACTCAATATGTTAAGTTAAAACCAAACAAGTCACAAGTAAACAGTCACAATGAAACAGAAAAAAGAAAAAAAAACAGAAAAACACAGAAGGACTGGTTTAAGGATTTGGGGGCTGAATAAAACACGATATTTGTAGAGTCATACACAGACTATAATTGTCTTTACAAATATCAAACTGAAATATCCATAGAAAAAGGTAAGGCATGCTTGACTTGGCAGAAGGAGAAAGAAATGGTTTTGTTTTGAAATGCTATTTTTCTTGCTCTCTGTCCCACAAACATTGCAATCAGTTTGTTAGTGTTTGAAATCTGAGCAATATCACTTTCAATTTCAGCAATGCCAAACTAGTCAATAAGTCTTAACCCACTGCAAATCTCAAATAGCTTCTATTAATTTCAGTTTTGAGAAGTTGACTCTGCTGAAGCTGCTGAATCAGGCAAGAAAATTCTGAATATAGACTTTAAATTTTGAAATATCAATTGGAGTTTTAACTTCAAAATATACTGCCACATTGACAGATTACTGCAAAACTTTTGTTGCAAAAATATATGAATAAATCCATCACAATGGGAGTTCTCATGCTTCTAAAAATAATATGTTTATATCCATTTATTCTTCCTTCGTGTCATTGCTTCCTGTTCTTTAGCAGTTACCTATACATGAAAAGACATGCCCTCTTAATTCACAACTTCTAAGCTTCCTCGATTATTAATTTGCGTGTGTGAGTGTGCACACACACACATACAACATTTGAATATTAACAGGGAGTAGTATTTTTTGCACTGGCAGAGCACACACAGCATTGTTTCAAATATTTCAGAAGATGAAGGGACTCAAAAGGACTTCTTAAGGACAAAAGATTATAAACTGAGAAAGATAAGCAGGGAAAGGCCTATGGATAGGAAATCTAATATGGGCAACATCAGAAGACTGAGGAGAGAACAAAATATAAAAAATAGCACAACTTCCAACACTGGAGGTTTTTAAGAAGAGACTGGACAGCCATTTGTCCGAAATGGTATAGGGTTTCCTGCCTGAGCAGAGGGTTGGACTAGATGACCTCCAAGGTCCCTTCCAACTTTTATTATTATTATTATTATTATTATTATTATTATTATTATTATTATTATTATTATTATTATTATTATTAATTATTATTATTAATTATTATTATTAATTATTATTATTATTATTATTATTATTATTATTATTATTATTATTATTATTATTATTATTATTATTATTATTATTATTATTACAATGTGCAGTAACCTGGGGTCTATTGGATCCTAAATAACAGAAAAGGATATTTATGAACAATTAATCAATTTTCACTGATTCTTATGCTAAGTCCTCAATATTGTGTAACTACAAAGTTCAAAAGAATGGATGAAAGTGGAAACTAAATCTTTCTCCATCCCCAAAATTAAACATAGCAAAATACTATAGACCTGATGCAAATATATCTTCTAGACTGTATTTACATGGCAACTATCCCTTTCCAGCACTTCCTGTAATATGATTAAATAAATAAATCATTTGTTACATCCTGAGCATAGGAGTAACTGTGGCAAACAGGAAAAGCATGCAGAGCATGACTTCTTGAATTGTTTCAACCCCTCTACTTCCCTTGAGCAGCATGCTGGCTGGGGAATTCTGAGAGAACTCACATCTTCAAGTTGCCAAGGTTGAGAAACACTGCCTTGGAATGATGCAGTGCCCTTGTATTTCAAAGAAGCAAGGCAAGGAATTTTCTGAAACAAGTTGCTTAAAACTCAGAACAGCTTGAGAATGAAAGTGATGTACAAGGCATTTTGATACAGGAGGAAGAAGTGTGGGAGAAGGCTTTCAGGAAATACCCCTTTGGACTAATAAAGCAATCTGGGAACAGAATAGCATGACTTGTCAGAGAGTAAAATTCTTTTTAAAGATGATTGTGTTCCTAATCTACTGATTGGCTGTTCACTTGAAAAGTTCTCTGATGGAGCTGTGGGCTGAAAATCCCTTCAGCTCCATCTGCTTGTGGACTAATATGGAGTTGTGTTATCCAGTGGATAGAGTAACAGGTACAAAAAGTCCACTGGCCAGAGTTCCTGAATTTCTGAGTGGAAAGAAAGAGGCCAATAAGATCTTTCCTTCCATCTGCTGAAGTAGCTCAGGACAAACATGAGCTAATTTCTGAGAGGAAGGTTGGAGACAGACAACCACAAGCTCTTTGCTTCTATGCCTTCAGATCATTCTCTTAAAAACTGCTGCTGGACTTACAAGCTTCCCCTCTTTTAACCTTGTAAGCTGGCCAGTGTAAGTAAGTAAGTAAGTAAGTAAGTAAGTAAGTAAGTAAGTAAGTAAGTAAGTAAATAGTCAATGCATCTGCATATGCTGTGGCTCTTTAACCTGGCCCTGAGCCATAGTTCCAGTCAGACATTACTTACTGATGAAACTACTATTGGTTAAACCAAGAAGTTTTTCATGCTCAGAACAATACAAACATGGTATAGCATATTCACTATTCAAAAAATAGTATGTCCATGATTATTAACGTGAACCCTTTTTTCTGAAAAGCCTTTCTGTTTGACTGTCCACAAAGCAAAATGACCATTGAATGGGTTTGCTAAGATTTACAATTATCTTTCTCATTAATTTGTGCATTGATTGACATGTGACATGGAAATTGACTTAATGGTCGGCTTAGGAATGGAAGCAGCTGAGAAGCCAATCCCTTTGTAAGAAGAAAAATCAGGCACACTAAACTAAAGACTACTTAAGATTTTATGTAAGGGGTTTTTAAACTGCATGATTAGAGTTTTATGGCATACCATTTGTACTCTTTTGCTCTTTAAAATTCTGTAAGCTTTGTGCTTGGCAAAATAACTGCTTTTACAGTATACTTGTTACTTTTATATAGTGTGCTTTAATGTCATAAAATAGACGTCCCAGGGATAAAATTACCTGGTTTCTACTGCTATATCTTGTCCTGAGGATTTGAGCAGAGTAATCTTTCAAATATTTCTCATTAGTCACCCATCTTTTCCAATACCACAGTTGGCCTGAAACATACAATACAATAAAACATAGATGGTGCTTTTGAACATTTTTCTGGAGATAGCTGGAGATGTAGCAATCGTAAAAATTAAAATAAATTCAACTCAGAATTTTGCCACCTGAACACTAAAATTCTTATGGTCTACCTTCATTCAAGCAAACAAAATACAGAAACAATTGCATTAAAAATGAAGAATGCCATTTTATTTTGAATATCATATGATGAGTGCACATATTATACATCATATGGGAAGTTCACACTATGAAGCCATAGCTTCTTTATTTATTTTTTAATTTATTTTGGGGACTTATATGCCACCCTAACTCCCGAAGGACTCAGGGCGGGTAACAACAATAAAAATACAGCAATGTAAAAGTTAAAAAGAATTAAACTAACAGCCCCAATAAAATAATTAAAATTAATAAATTAAAATTCTTCAATGTACTATGACTACAAGCAATTTATGAACCTAACCATGCTGAAAAAATATATATCAGACCTATCTGCTGCTTTATTACAGTATATAGTTCTAGGATATTTCCAGACCTGGCATGCCAAAGATGTTTTGAGACTGCCAGAAGCAAGCAGCATGTTGGCTAAGAATTTTAGCAGTTATTTATTTTATTTTATTTTATTTATTTTAATTCCATTTATATAATAACAAAGTTATTATATAAAGTTATAATAACAACACACCTGAAAGATGTTAAGTTTAAGTTTAAGAAGACATGAAACCTGGGTATTATGTCCCTGGCATGGACTGAGATTTACAAGTGTCTCATTCTATTGTTTATAGCTGTTGTTCATGGCCTATCAATAAATGGGAATATCTCTCAGAAAAGTCCAGCTCTGCTGGTAATTGAACTGTGTAATGAACTACAACAGGTTGACGAAGCATAAGTTTCTTTCCAGATAATCTCTCTTAGTATTATCAGAAATCTTAGTAGAATAACCAGACTTTTAGATAATTTGAGAAGCATTAGACTCTAAGAATCCTTGTGTATGCTGAGGAAAAGGCCAATAGCATATGATCCTTTTTTTTTCTTTAAAAGCTGGATGTGCTTTCACTGCATGAACAATTGTCCGTTTCAACATCAGATATTGGCTGTGTGAAACTGGAAAAACAATTCAATAAGAAAATAATAATTATGGAGATTATTGGCATATGCTTCTTTTGAGCCAAATCATTACAATATATAGAGGTAGAACAAGTAATGTATAATTTCCTGACTATTCTGCAAAGGCTTCACTTTTAACCACAATTGTAATGTTTGATTCATCTTTAATGTCCATTACAATGTTTTCCATTTCACACTTAACTCATTTCTTAAGTGAAACAATTTCATACAACCTCATTGTTTCCCAATTGATCCATTATTTCCTTTTGTTAAATGCTGGGAAATTTTTCAAGGCATTAGTCTGAATTATTAAACCATCATGTACTCTGTAAAGCTGAGATAGCAACCTGCGGCAATCTAGATGTTGCTAAACCATAATTCCTAGAATCTTAATAATCACCAAAAGTAAAGAATGTTGGAATGTAACAGATTAGCTTTTACTAATGAAAAGCAATAATATGTGTAGATTTAAAGAAAGAAGATCAAACACATTCCTGACAAACAACTTTGTCTCCCAAAAAGTAGAGAAGGGAATTAGGGGATTAGCCATTTTGGATCTAATTCTCACTAACAGAGATGAAATGATAGAAGGTGTTGAAGCCACAGGAACCTTGGGAGAAAGTGATCATGCAATATTGGAATTCAATATTATGGAAGCACAAGCAATAGAACACAGTCAAACTAGAGTCTTGGATTTTAAGAGAGCTAATTTCAATAAACTTAGAGAGGACTTGGGAAGGATTCCATGGATGAGAATCCTCAAGGGGAAAACAACTCAAGAAGCTTTGAAAATTTTGAAAAGTGAGAAAATAAAAGCCCAGTCCAGCACAATACCAACAAAGAAGAAAAATAACATCTCTCAAAAGAAACCAGCATGGCTGCATAAAGAACTCTCTGATAAATTGAAAGATAAAAAGGACAAGTATAGAAAGTGGAAAGAGGGGCACATAACTAAGTCAGAATAGCTCAAGCCTGCAAAGATGAAGTGAGAAAAGCTAAGGCTCAAAATGAACTAAGGCTTGCGACCAAAGTAAAAAATAACAAAAAAAAGCTTCTTTCAACATATAAAAAACAAGAAAACAGTGAAGGAAATGGTTGGTCCATTAGTGGGTGAAAGTGGCAAGAAGGTGACAAGCAACAGGAAGAAAGCAGAACTATTTAACTCATTTTTTGCATATGTCTTTACACAAAGGGAAAAAAGAGACCAACCTTTCAAAAATAGTGCCATAAAAAACAGAACAGAAACACAAGTTAAGATAGGCAACAAAATGTTAAGTGAGAACCTGGACCATCACCAGGACTGATGTAGTTCCCATATTCAAAAAAGGGGGGAAAAAGGATCCAGGAAATTACAGACCTATCAACCTGACCTCAATACCTGGGAAGATTCTGGAAAAGATAATCAAAGAACGAATCAGTGAGCACCTAGAGGCAAACAAATTCATTATTAAAAGCCAACATGGGGTTACTTTACTTTACTTACTTTTATTAAATTTGTATACCGCCCTTCTCCCGAAGGACTCAGGGCGGTTAACAGGACATATATAAATAACAATACAAAAATTAAAAAGGAATTAAACAAGTGCCCAATTAAAAAATACAATAACAATAAAAGACCCATTAAAAACCCTAATGTTCCCCATCAGGCCAGACCACCTAGTTCAAATAAGTGGGTCTTCAGACAGCGCCGGAAGGAGCGAAGGTCCGATGCCATCCGGAGCTCAACCGGCAGTTGGTTCCATAGCGCCGGAGCGCCAACAGAGAAGGCCCTCCCCCTGGGGGCCACCAGTCGACATTCCCTGACCGGAGGCACCCTGAGGAGGCCCTCTCTGTGGGAACGCACAGGGCGGAGGGGAGTTGACGCCGGCAGCAGGTGGTCCTCGAGGTACCCCAGACCCATGCCATGTAAGGACTTGAAGATCATAACCAAAACCTTGAATCTCACCCGGAAGACAACTGGTAACCAATGTAGCTCGCGGAGCAAAGGTGTAACATGGGAGTACCGGGAAACTCCCAAGACAACTCTCGCGGCCGCATTCTGTACCAGTTGGAGCCTCCGAGTGGTCTTCAAGGGAAGCCCCATGTAAAGAGCATTGCAGTAGTCCAGGCGAGAGGTCACGAGCGCATGAGTGACCGTGCACAGGGCATCCCAGTCCAGATAGGGCCGCAACTGGTGCACCAGGCGAACCTGGGCGAAAGCCCCCCTAGTCACGGCTACTATATGGTCTTCCAGAGTAAGCCGTGAATCTAGGAGGACTCCCAAGTTGCGAGCCCTATCCACGGGGGGTAAGGACTCACCCCCCATAAGAAGAGGTGGAATATTTTGAATGTCCCGGGATGCCGGAATGCACAGCCACTCAGTCTTGTCAGGGTTGAGCTGAAGTCTGTTCCTCCCCATCCAGGCCCGAACCGCCTCCAGGCAACGGGACATCACATCGAGGGCATCACTGGGGTGGTTTGGGGTCAAAATGAAAAGTTGGGTATCATCGGCATACTGATGATACTCAACTCCAAAACCACGAATGATCTCACCCAGCGGTTTCATGTAGATGTTGAACAGGAGAGGCGAGAGGACCGACCCCTGAGGAACTCCACAAACGAGAGTCCTAGGGGTCGACCTCTGCCCCCCTGCCAACACCGACTGCGAGCGTCCCAGGAGATAGGAGGAGAACCACTGAAGAACTGTGCCTCCCACTCCCAATCCCCTGAGACGCCGCAGCAGGATACCATGGTCGATGGTATCAAAAGCCGCCGAGAGGTCTAATAGGACAAGGACAGAGGAATATCCTCTGTCCCAAGCCCTCCAGAGATCATTCACCAGAGCGACCAATGCCGTCTCCGTGCTGTACCCGGGCCTGAAACCCGATTGGAACGGGTCTAGATAATTTGTAAAAAACAGATCATGCCAGAAAAATCTTATTGCATTCTTTGACAAAGTAACAAAATTAGTGGATCAGAGGAATGCTGTGGATATAATTTACTTGGACTTCATTAAGTCATTTGATCACAACCTACTGCTTATTAAGACAGAAAAATGTGAGTTAGAAAGCATCACCACCAGATGGATTCGTAGCTGGCTGACCAGCCATACTCAGCATTTGGTCCTCAATGGAACTGCATCTACATGGAGGAAAGTGTGTAGTGGGGTGCCCCAGGGCTCTGTTCTGGGCCCATTGCTCTTCAACATCTTCATCAATGATTTGGACAAGGGGATAGATGAGGAACTCATCAAATTTGCAGGCAACACCAAGCTGGCAGGAATAGCCAACACTCCAGAAGACAGGCTTAAGATAAAGTAGGATCTGGACAGACTTGAACACTGGGTGCTAACTAACAAAATGAAATTCAGTGGTGAAAAAAGTAAGGTTCTACATTTAGGCAAGAAAAACCAAATGCACAGGTATAGTATAGGTGGTTGCTTGCTCAATAGTAGTAACTGTGAGAGGAATCTTAGAGTCCTAGTGGACAATCACTTAAATATGAGCCAGCAGTGTACTGCAGCTGCCAAAAAAGCCAACACAGTGCTATGCTGCATTAACAGAGGGATAGAATCAAGATCATGTGAAGTATTAATACCACTTTACAATGCCTTGATAAGGCCACACTTGGAATACTGCATCCAGTTTTGGTCACCACAATGTAAAAAAGATGTTGAGACTCTGGAAAGAGTACATAGAAGAGCAGCAAAGATGATTAGAGGACTGGAGGCTAAACATATAAGGAACGGCTGCTGGAATTGGGTATGTCTAGTTTAATGAGAGAAGGACGAGGGGGGACATGATAGCAGTATTCCAATATCTCACAGGCTTCCACAAAGCACCTGAAGGCAGGACAAGAAGCAATAGATGGAAACTAATCAAGGAAAGAAGCAACCTAGAACTAAGAAGAAACTTCCTGACAGTTAGAACAATTAACCAGTGGAACAACCTGCCTCCAGAAGCAGTGAATGCTCCAACACGGGAAGTTTTTAAGAACTTCCAAAATGGTATAGGGTTTCCTGCCTGAGCAGGGTGTTGGGCTAGATGAACTCCAAGGTCCCTTCCAACCTTATTATTATTATTATTATTATTATTATTATTATTATTATTATTATTATTGTTGTTGTTGTTGTTGTTGTTGTTGTTGTTGTTGTTGTTGTTGTTAAACTTTTATTCACAAAACATGAAACTCAGTCAACTGAGCACTCAAATTGACTGGCACTAATGGTTGACACGTGTTGCTGCCGGCGTCCTAGGTATCAACCAGGTATCTCCTTAAAATGTAAGATGTCCCGAGTAGTGCAGTTTTTTGTAGCTTTGCTGGAGTTATTGCAGGAAGCTGCAATTTCTTGATGTATTTTGCAAAGTTTTTGGACATAGTTCCCAGTGCCCCGATGACAATCACTGTTATGCGTTTCATCCATAATCACACAGTTTCGATGGCCAGGTTGCAGTATTTCATATATTTTTCCAGTTCTTTTTCTTTGACTCTGGCATCTCCTGGTACAGCGATATCAATCAGCTGTATGCTTTGGTTCTCTACAACTGTGATATCTGGCGTGTTGTGTTACAAATGGCGATCTGTCTGTATTCGGAAGTCCCACAAGGTGTTCACCCTCTCATTCTCGACAACTTTTTCCACTCTATGTTCCCACGACTTTTCAGACACAGGCAAGTTGTATTTTTTACACAATGCACCAACTATATACTGTAAATTCATAGTAAGGGGAACAAGATACCCATTTTCTCTGATCTCTGCTAGTATTAAAAAAATAAAATAGATCTTGTCCCTGGCCATATTTATTTTAATTTATTTATTTCTGCAAATCCATAAAATTATAGATTTTTTTCATCTGAGATTTGATCATTGATTTATATTTATATAGTTTTATTTATAATATTGCAAAAGCAGGAGTGCAAATGTATCTTTGACATAGCTACTTAAAAAGGGGAAAGAAGTACATCTTAGGCTGAAGGACTTTATATTTTGCAGTTATCACAAGTTATGTTTACATTAGGAGGAAGAGAAAACTGCCCTTAGAACCCTATTGTTTACTATGTAATATTCAGAAAAGAAAACATTTCCAGATCCCATGTACATTCTGTGAGTGTGCTTAAAGTACAGTAGTTTTGCACAAAGAAACTTCAAAGTGAATCTCCAGAATGAAACTGCTGAATTACATCTTTAAGAAGTTCAGTTCTGTCACCTGTGGCTTGAACTGAGATAACAAGTTTCTATGCCAGTAAAAGTGTTAATTAGCTTACCAGTACAAGAATAGTTGTGTTACAGTGTGTATAGTGTGTGTATGTGTCTGTACGCATGCATATGTGTGTATATGTAATGCAACACACACACACACACAGAAGACACGCATAACCCATAGAGATGAGAAGAAAATTGATTTATTTCTATATAATAAAGAGTTTTTGAGGAGGTTAGTCTGTCTCCATCTCCATTTTGGCAACTTTCAGATTTACTAACGAGTTGTTTTTTACTGATTTTGTGAAAATTAACTCTCACTATTCATCCAGCTGCTTCACTCAGATGGAATTGGGCTTCTGAGCATAGAAGCTTCACTGAAGCAGAACTCATTCAAAGTTCCAAAAGTGTTTTTTCAAAGGCAACTGGACTTTGTTTTTCCTTGAAGATATTTCACTTCTCATCCAAGAAGCTTCTTGCTTCATTCAGAACTGAAGAAGCTTCTTGGATCAGAAGTGAAATGTCTGGAAAAACAAAGTCCAGTTGTCTTTGAACAAGCATCTTTGGGACAACCATGACCTGGATAACTGAAAATCTCCATAGACATTCAAAGATATCATCTCTCTAATATTAATATGACACCCATTATTCCAAAGTAGCAAATATCCAGCAAGATTAGTAGCTCTTGATATTCCAGTCTTCCATTAATTTGTCCATCAAGTTCTGCAGTTTATCTAAGTGATATGTGAACCATTTTATAATTTTGTGGATTTAATCTTGAAAGAATTATCTTGAATTCTAACACTGAAGGGGGGACTTCTTTCTGTCTACATTTTGCATATTACATGATATGTAATTCTCTCATGTCTCTCTGTTTGCTCTTTTACCCTTTTACTTTATATATATCTTGTAAACTATTGAATAATGGAGCATGCTGGATGTGAAAGTAGAAGAACCACCGTGTGTGTGTGTGTGTGTGTGTGTGAGAGAGAGAGAGAGAGAGAGAGAGAGAGAGAGAGAGAGAAAGAGAGAGAGAGAGAGAGAGAGAGAGAGAGAGAGAGAGAGAGAGAGAGAGAGAGAGCAAACTTTCTTCTAGTTTGAATTCCAACATTGTGTATTATTCAGTGGCTTACAAGATACATGTAGGAAGCTCACAGATAAGGAGAAGAACACATTAACCCTTTTCCAATACCCTATATGATCTCTAGCAGCTGGTATTAAGGATTTACCATATGCCAAATTGGACCTATCCATTTAGAGTTATCAACTTATTTCAGATATTTCTAGTAATCTGATTAAAAGTGCAGCCTCAACATAACAATCTGCTTATTTTGATTACAGCAGTAAGTCTTCACCCAACATGCAGGATTTCTTAAGTAAGATATCTAAGATCTGTATATTTATTGAAGAAAAATAGGAAGTCATGCCAAAAAAAAGCTCTTCAGTGTCTCCTATGATTCAAGAACTAATCATTTATGCAGAAACAATGTTCAAATGAAATTGCATTTTGTTCTCTGTCCTGTCCTATATAGCATATCAGACTCATCTTATAGGCAAGATGGGTGGCATAAAAAATTAAGTTTAATAAATAAATTTGTGTCTGTTTTTGAGGAATCTGGTCTGTCTCTGTCTATCCTTCATTTTGACAACTTTCAAACTTTCAGATTTCCCAAAGATTAACCTTTAGAGCTGTTATCCTTCTTGCTTTCCTGTTTTGAGCCTAAACCCTGACTATATTTTTTTAGGTTAGATTAGGTTAATTCTGTGCCTTTAGGGAATAATGAGTTGGAGGGGAAGTGATGACAAACTGGAAAATTTGGTTACAACCTTTTCCCTCCCAAAATAGTTCAGGGGAATATAATATATTCAGTGACATAACTGTATGAACAGGTAAGCCATTAAAATAAGCAACATTAGGTTTTATACTCTATAGCAAAATATCTAAATCTAAATTTCCTTTCTGTGGAAAAAATGTAGACCTGGCCTTGGTTATGGGAAAAGAATGAGCACCCTGTTAAGGGAAAACTTTCAAAAAAGAAGACTCAGTCTTGAGAAAGAGGAAGTTTGAGAAAGAAATAATACTGATTTTGCTTGATATAAGATGGAGTAGAGAGAAACTCTGACAAGCTGTCAAGCATCTTCTACTCTAGTCTGTTAATGAAGAATATCCATGAATGTTTTTTTTTCTTCTTGACCTTGCCTATATTGAAGGGCTAGTATTTTCAGAGGGGATAAGCAGTCTTATGAAAATGAAGGCAAATAATAGTCAGTCCGCCATGTGCAATGAAGCACAGTTTGATTAATATCAAGGACAGAACATCTAAGGTTTCCTTAATTACAAAACCAGGGTTTTTTTTCCATTTCACATTTAGAAGTTGCTAAGAATATAATTAAGGGACGCAGTGGCTCAGTGGGTTAGGACGCTGAGCTTGTTGATCAGAAGGTCGGCAGTTTGGCAGGTTGAATCCCAAGTGCTACGGTGGGAAGGTAACAGCGTTCCGTGAGCCTTTGGCGTCTAGTCATGCCGGCCACATGACCACGGAGATGTCCTTGGACAAGCGCTGGCTCTTCGGCTTTGAAACGGAGATGAGCACCGGCCCCTAGAGTCGGAAACGACTAGCACGCATGTGCGGGGGAACCTTTACCTTTTTACCTTTAAGAATATAATTATGGGGAAAAGAAAAATAATCTTAATCCATTATCACTGCACAGCTTCATGTAGCCTGCAAGACCCATTGGACTAAGCAGCTGTTAGCATGAAATTTGTTTGCTTATTTCTTTCAGTAGAGTAAATATTAGTGTGCACAGTTTGTGTTTGTAAATTCTATCTCATATCTGTAATTTACAGCTTACAAGCTGTTTTTTCCCCTCCTCCCAATTTGAATTTTTACAAAACTTGCTTAATATCATAGTAAATAAATATTATATAAGTTTGCTGATTAGTCTGCAGCAGAGAATAGCATAACTGGTTCCAGAACCACTTTTCTTATGGGATAATATATGAATGAAGAGCTAGAAATCAGATACTATGTATGTATTTTCAGTATATGAAAGTTAGAATCTAAAGAAATCTTTGCTGAATTTGAATCTGATGTCTAATATTTGTGGGTAGAAAAATTGTTCTGTGAAACAGAGGCCATAGTCCAGATGTGGAATAATATTGTACTTGCACAAAGATCAGTATGGAATCTCTGGCATCTCTACTTAAAAGGCTCAGATGATGCTGAAAACATCCTCTTTCAATTAGTGAAAATCTGCTCTAGTTGAAGAATATGATTTAAGGTACCGTCCAGCTCATTTATGTACTATAGCTGCCAATATTCTTAGCTGTGGCCTAAAAGGGTGTGACAGCTTGAGTTCACAAAATCCTGGAAAATGTATGCAGTTAATTAAATAGCAGCCTCAAAACAATTGATCATTGAGCGATTGTCCATTAAGAGAATGTGCCTGTAATCTCTATGCATGCAAACCCAATATTTTTTCTTTGAAAAGATATCTCTTCTGTTCCCAACATCAGTTCAATGTAAAAAAAAACACAAAAAACAAAATTGCAGCTCTGAAATGAAATGGTGCTACTCTAAATGAGTGTACTTTGAATATCATCTTGACAGTTCACTTAAGAATTGTCATAGGGAACAGCATTTCCTTTGCTAGTGATGCAATGGAAGTGAAATGTCACATGATTGTGCTGCTTAGCAATGGAAATTTGGGCATTTCTGTTGCAATTGCTAAGCAAATTACTGTGAGTCATTAAGCTAGAATGTCACATGGTTACCACATGTGACCTTCTACCAGCTTCCCCATTGATTTTGCTTATAAGAAGCCAGCAAAGAAGATCACAAATGGTTATCAAATGATCTTGCAAGTCAGGCACTCAATAACCAGATTGGGATCACATGACCCCAGGGACACTGCAACCAATGTAACTACCATTCATTTAGCACTGCAATAAATTCAAATAGTTGCTAAAAGAATGGTCATTAAACAAGAACCATCTATATTATTTTCAGCAATGTTTCCTGATGCTCTAATGAGAAGGGAAGTACCCCAATGAACATTTAATATTCAGACTTTAAGATTCCTTTTCAAATTTCAGTTCCCATCTGATTTACTCCAGCCATTCATGGTTTAAAGCAAATTATAAATGGTACAAGCAATGATCTCAATAAATGGGAGAGTTCCTCTTGGAGAGGTATGCATTTAACATTTCCTCCATTATTTTATCAGTTTTAAGAACAATGTTTTAATGTTCTTACTGATTTTTGCATATTCTAATCTACTGCATTTTATTAGTGTTTGCTCACTTTGATGTTTTACCTTATTTGTTACAATTGGTGGTCAAAACATTAAACATATTAAAATGAATCTTAATAAGTATACAATGCAGTATGGAGTGCTCCATGTTTAGATTTTCTCTTTTCTGCATGTGGTTCAATCTAATGTATATCCATCATAAATTAAAGTCTACTATATGAAATGGGATTTGCCCAAGTAATGGGCAAATGGTCCTTTCCTGCTCTCACCTTCACTGGTTGCAATCTGAGTTTCCAGTTTAGAGATGGTCTCTCTATCACTATTTAATTATGTCATTAAAATGTGAAGTACATTTGGAAATACTTGCACAGGTGAAATTTTAGAAAATAGCAAGAACAAACAGTGTTCATATAAGATTGGCTGACTTATTCAGTCAAGTTTTGCATTTTTTATAGCAGGTTAGTAATCTGGGTTATATTGGTTCTTTTAA
The DNA here is from genome assembly GCF_947247035.1 of Vipera ursinii. NCBI lineage: Eukaryota > Metazoa > Chordata > Lepidosauria > Squamata > Viperidae > Vipera > Vipera ursinii. The sequence continues at coordinate 322,787,026 of NC_139512.1, read as the reverse complement.
CAAAAGTTACTAAAGCAATGTACCCCGCGGGGCCCTAGCCTATCATCTCCCCATGGGCCCGAACACCGGCGGGGGCAGTGGCGATGGGGCGCCTCTAACCCGCCCCCGAGCCGCTGCAACTGCTGCAGCCATCCAGAGTGGGGCCGGTGCCTCCACCCTCGGCTCCCTATTATGCCTCCCTGGGCAACAGCGACGCCAGGGATGATCAGGAAAGACCCCGTGGATCAAATGGATCAGCTAGGCGGCGGAAGAGACAGCCGCAGCAACCGCCCTGAGCGGGACCGGAGTCGATGCCCTGCTTCGACCTCCTGGCCTGCTCCTGAACAACGGCGGCATCTCCCTGGGATCAAGGAGATGCCGCAGACCGGCTATGCGGACCCGATCGACCACCACCGAGGGGCCTTTGACAGCGGCACTAAACTTCTCCAGGCCCCGGTCACCCAATCTCACCGAAAACCCCTCGACGGCAGCACCACTAGATGCGGCGTGGCGTCCACGGCCCGCACCCTAGGTGCCGACGGTATCTCCGTGCCGATCAACACCCCTAAAGACGCCAGGATGCAGCTGACCGTTGGAGATGACGGCGACTAGACCACCGAGGCCATCAACATCTGGCCTCCTCCAGCTCCAAACCCCCCTGCCCTCCCTCGCCCCACAGGACATGATGGGCCTGGGTGCAAGCCACGGTGGCAGAGTGGCCTGTCCTACACCTGCAGCCCCATAGAGGGGAGAGCTCTATGGGGTATGCTTCACCCAGAGTGGGTCCTGGACCACCCCCAGAAGCAGAATCACAACCCATCGTGAGAGGATGGGGAGTGGCCTGCTTCTGGGGTTCACCCAACCAAGTGGCAGTGGCTGGGTGACGGTCCAGATACCCACCTACCCGACTAGACCCTCCTTCTAATGCTCCACCCAGGGGACCGCCTTCCCAATGCTCCCCAATGCTCCCTATGCATCTTCAATATTCTTGCATAGATCTACTTGCCCTCAGGAGTTCCCCCCTCTCCTGGGTTCGTCCTGCCTTCAATACATCAAACCTCGATGACGGGCCCGACCATTGGGCCTCTGAGAGATGGCCAGGCAGGGTCAGGGGCCTCCATCACAAGACCAACAAGAGGCCCCTGGTTAAGTTTCTTGTTAAGTTTTTTGTCGGGTTAGGGAGGGGGGCGGGAAAAGAGTATGGCTGCTCGGGGAAGGCAGGCCTTCCGGGTGCCATAACGCAGGCCAGGCTTACGACCATTCGCGATGGTGAGAAACGAGGACCAGTCGCCGACAATAACCGATGGCTTACTGACGAACATCCCATTCCCAGGATGGTGGGGAACGGCAGAAGGTGCACAAACAGAGGGCCATATCGTCATCGGGAGTGTCATCTCCGCTCTGTACAAGCGGTGAGACGCTCCGAACCTCTGTACTTCCCCGGAGGACCCGGGAGCGAAGGTGTGCAGCCTCCTATGCTAAGGCTGGTCTACCTGAATGCCAGGTCCGTAGCTAACAAGGCACACCTTGTTCGTGACCTAGTGGAGAGCGAGCACGCGGACCTGGCTTGCATCACAGAAACCTGGCTGGGCCAAGAGGGTGGTGTCCCTCTGGTTGACCTCTGCCCGCCAGGTTTCCAGGTGCTGCACCAGCCTCGGACCCATGGGAGGGGCGGGGGAGTGGCAGTTATCATCAGGGAATCCCTTAGCCCGCGAGAGATCACCGTCCCTCAGATGGTCGGGTGTGAGTCTCTCCTACTGAGATACGGCCCGGGGGCGCAGTTGGGCCTGCTGCTGGCATACCTACCACCTAATCATGCAGCGGCAGCCCTGCCCGAGCTACTCGATGTCCTGTCAGGGTTGGTGGTTGAATTCCCAAGACTCATGGTCTTGGGCGACTTTAACCTACCGTCCCTGGGAGGATCGTCCGATCTGGCTCGGGAGTTCATGGCTTCCATGGCGGCCATGGACCTATCACAAATAATTTCTGGACCGACTCATGAGAGAGGCCACACCCCAGACCTGGTGTTCTTGTCTGGACGGTGGCGCGATGATATCGGTGGGGGTGCCACGACTATTATGCCCCTGTCATGGACCGATCATCACCTCGTGCGGCTAGACTTCCCCTTTGCCACCCCCCGCCGTGGGTGCGCGGTGCCAACCAGATGGTACCGCCCTAGGTGCCTAATGGACCCTGATAGGTTCCAGGCAGCGCTTGGGGACGCACATGCACTCCCTGCTCACAGCTCGGCGGATGCCTTAGTGGAAGCCTGGGAGAAGGCAGCCACGGAGGCTCTGGACCGAGTTGTACCCTTGCGGCCTCTGACCCGGCGCAGATCCCAGCGAGCCCCATGGTTCACCGTGGAGCTCCGGGAAATGAAGCGTCGGAGACGGGGCCTAGAGAGCCGTTGGAGATCCAGTCGATCCGAATCCGACCGATTGCGATTAAGAATCCTCACCAGGTCTTATCTCGCTGCGATAAGGGTGGCAAAATCCAACTACTTTTCCACCCTCATCGCGTCCGCAGATAATCGCCCGGCTGCCTTGTTCAGGGTGACTCGCTCCCTACTGAACCAAGAGGTGAGGGAGGAACCCTTGCAGGGTCGAGCCGAGGAATTCAGTCAATATCTGCTGGATAAAATTGCTCGGATCCGAACCGGCCTGGACTCCAACTGGGCTGAGTTGGAAGAACAAGGCATGGACAGTCTTGTCGACGTCATCTGGGAGGAATTTGATCCTGTGACTCCTAAGGAAGTGGACAGGATTATGAGGAGGTTGAGCTCCTCCACATGCTTACTGGACCCGTGCCCTTCCTGGCTGGCATATGCAGCTCGAGAGGGGACACGAGGCTGGTTCCTGGCGGTCATCTCCGCTTCTCTGAGTGAGGGTCACTTCCCCACCGCCTTGAAGGAGGCGGTGGTGAGACCTCTCCTCAAGAAGCCCACCTTGGACCCATCCTCATTGAATAACTTTCGTCCAGTCTCCAATCTTCGCTTCCTTGCGAAGGTTGTTGAGTGCGTGGTGGCGCACCAACTCCCTCAGATCCTGGATGAAGCGGTTTATCTAGACCCGTACCAATCGGGCTTCAGGCCGGGCTACAGCACGGAGACGGCATTGGTCGCTCTGATAAATGATCTCTGGAGAGCCCGGGACAGGGGCCATTCCTCTGTCCTAGTCTTATTAGACCTCTCGGCGGCTTTCGATACCATCGACCATGGTATCTTGCTGCGACGCCTCAGGGGACTGGGAGTGGGAGGCACGGTTCTGCGTTGGTTCTCCTCCTTTCTCCAGGGTCGCTCGCAGTCGGTGTTGGCAGGGGGACAGAGGTCGACCCCGAGGCCTCTCGCTTGCAGAGTCCCTCAGGGGTCGGTCCTCTCGCCTCTCTTGTTCAACATCTACATGAAACCGCTGGGCGAGATCATTCGCAGCTTTGGAGTAGGGTACCATCAGTATGCTGATGACACCCAGCTTTTCATCTCAACTCCAAACAACATCAGTGATGCCCTCGACGTGATGTCCCGCTGCCTGAAAGCGGTCCGGGAATGGATGGGGAGGAACAGGCTTCAACTGAACCCGGACAAGACTGAATGGCTGTACGTACCGGCAAGCCAGGATACTCAGAACATCCCATCCCTTAACATCGGGGACAAGTTACTACCCCCTGTTGATAGGGCCCGCAACCTGGGTGTCCTCCTTGACTCGCAGCTCTCCCTGGAAGATCACATAGGAGCTGTGACCAAGGGGGCCTTCTCCCGGGTTCGACTAGTTCGCCAATTACGGCCTTATCTGGACCTGGATGCCTTACGGACAGTCACCCATGCTCTTGTGACCTCTCGCCTAGACTACTGTAACACTCTCTACTTGGGGCTGCCCTTGAGATCCACTCGGAAGCTTCAACTGGTGCAAAGTGCAGCGGCACGGACACTCTTGGGAGCCTCCTGATACTCCCATATCACACCTCTCCTCCGTGCGCTGCACTGGCTTCCAGTTGCCTTCCGTGTGAAGTTCAAGGTGCTAACAATGACATACAAAGCCCTACATGGCATGGGTCCGGACTACCTACGGGAGCACCTTCTGCCAATGTCAGCACCCCACCGTCCTGTGCGCTCCCACAGAGAGGGCCTCCTCAGGGTGCCACCGCTCAAGGAATGTCGGCTGGTGGCCCCCAGGGGGAGGGCATTCTCAGTGGGTGCGCCAGCCCTCTGGAACAGCTTACCAACCGAAATCCGGATGGCCCCCGACCTCCGCACCTTCCGGCGCGAATTAAAAACTTACCTGTTCCAGCAGTCCGGCCTGGCCTGATAGCTCTAATTGGGGTCACAGTTTGTATTTTACTATTGTTTGTTTTCACTATTGTTCATTCTGTATGCCTACCTTATTCTGTACACCGCCCCGAGTCCCTTGGGAGAAGGGCGGTTTATAAAAACAAATAAATAAATAAATAAATGTATAATCCAGCCACGCTGGTTTCTGGCAGGTCATCTATGAATCAGTCCTTCATAACATCCTATAAAATCATGTACAGTCATAAAATTATGACTTGTAGTTTGCTAGTCTTGAACAAAATACAATGCTGGGCAGTTAGTAAAGTTAGCTGTTGCATTATTCTTCAAATTCAAAATCTAACTTAACTCCAGCAGAAAGTACAGTCAAAACAGGCTGGTTGTAAGTCAGTGAAACTGCTTACAATTATATTTGCTTAAAAACTGTATGTCTGACTTTAGCCTTCCTATTCAATTGCAAGCAATCAAGCAGAGCAGTGCTTGAGTCATTCTGAGGGTCAAAGTATCAACAAACAAGATACATTATTTAAAATTCAAGAAGAGGTTGGTTTTTATTATTAGATCTAACTTGGGGTTAAAGAGTTAATGTAATATGCAGCTGAAGTAGGACTATCACAAAAGTTGCTCTAATGGAGACTCTGAGAGAACTTTAAATATCCCAGATTTTTTTTTACTTACAATTCAGGTACAGTGTAGACTCGATTTACTGTGACCAAATGAATAAAGGAGAATATTTGTATCTCAGGGTTGATATGAGGGGTCCTTGGTGCTCTCTGAGCTTGCTTGTTTTCTTGCAGACATTTCATTACCCAAACTAGGTAACATCATCAATACTAGTGTGGTCAAACTCCACAAAGCTTTAAGTACCTTCTCCTTTGTATTGCAGTCTTTTTGCTATCCAATAACTGTTCTTAGAATGTCAGGGAATGAGGTGCCTCATCTCCAGGTCTAGTCTGAATCATCTTTAACAGGGTCAGGAGCCCTAGAGGAGCCCTACCCAACTCCAAAACCACGAATGATCTCACCCAGCGGTTTCATGTAGATGTTGAACAGGAGAGGCGAGAGGACCGACCCCTGAGGAACTCCACAAACAAGAGGCCTCGAGGTTGACCTCTGCCCCCCTGCCAACACCGACTGCGAACGTCCCAGGAGATAGGAGGAGAACCACTGAAGAACCATGCCTCCCACTCCCAATCCCCTGAGACGCCGCAGCAAGATACCATGGAATGAGTTTGTCCATTAGATTAGAACAATCTAGAGAAACCTTTAAGTGGGTGAACATACCATTTCTGTATGGAATTTTGTGTATTTCTGACACCTTTCTTTTTCCTGTTTGTTTTCTCTAACATCTCTTTAGAACACAGCTGCCTGCAGAAACAGATAGGATAGCTCTTATTAGTGATCATGATTATGCACGTTCTGAAATTGTCCACCTCTGCTCTGGACTCAAGATAGCAACACTTATTTTTGTATCAGAAAATTGCATTAGCTACTCATCACAAAGCACCAAATCTGCTTTTATTTGACTATATTTTGTCTCTTTTTTAGAGATAACAGGAGTAATTACATTTTAAAAGAAAACTAAAAATTTTAGAGAACAATAATATTATATACTTCATTACATTCTTTAGCAACTTGTTAATCAAAAATGGAAACATTCTATCTGTATTATTACCAATATGCATACCACATGTGGAATTAAATGACAGCTATTATGCCCATCAATTGTAAGAAAGCTATACTTCCCCAGAAACTATTTTCTATATATTCTGAACAACCCTTTTGTTTGTTTCACAACCTTAGTGTTACATCTCACAATATGAGAAGAATATTTTTAAACTAATTATCACTGTCAACCATTTCTCGGAGATTGGAAGACATTGAAATTCCCAACACCTATTAGATCAGAGTTTAATAATATTAAACAAAATTCCAAAGAAAACTCTTTCTTTTGAAGATGAAGAATACCAATGGTCTACATATTACTTTTCCCTTAAAATATTGCCCTCTTTAAATACAAGTTTTATTTTTTTTTAAATTTTACATCCAGGTTTTATGAAGCAATACGGTGGTTGGATTGTTAAAAGTAAACAATGGCAAATAACAAAATCATTTGTAGATAGCTCAAGTTACATCAACAAGAATTCCTTCTCCGATTCCCTTAGTTATGATAACATAATCAAATTAATGCATTTCTAATTGTAACACAATCAATTAGAACAATTTTCAATATATCTTCATTTATACATATCCATGTCCTGTTTCTGAATATTATCTAATTGCAATAGAATATTCCAAAGTAGCCTGTAATATATAGAAGAAAACTTAATTGCCTTTTGATAAAAATATTTATAATAACAATATGCTCATTACACTTTAAAAAAACTGGTACAATAATACAGATAATCTAATATATTAGAATGGAAAGAATCATAATAGTTCCTCATTTTAATATTGGAAGCTTATATTATTTTAGTGAGAAATATAGAAATGAAATGATTGCAAATATTAATTGCTAGAAAAAAGTAAGCAAAAAAAGTATTGATATTAAAGTTGACATATCAAGAATTGCCATGTTTTAGTGACCATTTTGCACATTCCAATATATTCAATAAATGCAGAAAGAGAGTAATATAATAATCAATCAATTGGTTCCATTTTACTAATGGCACCCAGAAATGAGTAGGATTAGTACAAGGTGAAGCCATAAAAATTACATTCTTAATCATACTGTATGTGATAAATACAATAACAGAAATTATGTGAATTTATACATGCCATTCATTGAAAAAAATGGAAATAATTATTTCTGTCATGATGAGACTCTGTTCTTTAATAGACAGATTAATTAAACATAAGATGCAGAAGCCTGGGAACTTAGCATCTGTTTTTATGAAAAAGGAAAAAATAGCCAAGCCTATCAAAAGCAGCACTGTGGAAGACAGAATAGGAATGCAGGCCAAAATAGGCAAGAAATTGATAAGAGAACACCTATCCACCTTAGGGAAGTTTAAATTGCTGGGACCAGATTCTATTCTAGGAGCTGACAGAAAAAGCTGACAAATGTGATCCAGGAACCACTGAATAAAATCTTTCAGAGCTCCTACAGCAGGAACTGCAAGGCAGTGGAAAAGCGTTGAGTGGTTCCAGTCTTCAAAAAGGGGGAAAAAGTGGATCCAGAAAACTGCAGACCAATCAGCTTGATATCAATACCTGGGAAAATCCTGGAAAAGATAATCAAGCACCAGATTTGTGAGCATCTAGAAATGAACAAGGTGATTACCAGAAGCCAGCATGGGTTTGTTAAAAGCAGGTCATACAAAACAAAACTTAACATCTTCTTCAACAAAGTGAATAAATTAGTGAATAAAGGAAATGATGTGTATATAGTATACTTAGACTTCAGTAAGGCATTGGACAAAGTCGACCATGCTTATTTCTTAGTAAGATAGAACAATGTGGGATAGTCAGTATCACCACAAGATGGATTTTCAGTTAGCTGACCAACTGCACTCAGTATGAAGTCTTCCATGGAACTACATCTAAGTGAAGGGAAGCATGCAGCAGGATACTTCAAAGTTCTGTCTTGGGCCTAGTGCTCTTCAACATCTTCATAAATTACTCAGATGAGGGACAGAAGGGGCATTCATCAAATTTTCAGATGACACAATGCTAGGGGACATTGCTAACACTGTGGAAGATAGACTCAAGAGTCAGAAGGATTTTGATTGATTTGAGCATTAGACCTTATCCAACAAGATGCTGTTCAATGGTGAGAGAAATAAGGTCCTGCACTTAGGCAGGAAAAACCAAAGGGACAGGTAGAGAATAGGAGGTACTTGGCTTAACAATAATATTTGTGAGAGGGATCGAGGTATCTTGATGAACTACCACTTAAGTATAAGCCAGAAGTATGCTGAAGCTGCGAAAAAAGCCAATGCAGTTCTCAGCTGCCTCAACAGTGTTATAGCATCAAGATCATAAGAAGTAATGATACTGCTCTACACTGCATTGGTGAGCCCACATCTGGAATACTGCATCCAGTTTTGGTCACAATACAAAAAAGATGCTGAGGCCATAGAAAGAATGCAGAGAAAAGCAACAAAAATGATAAGGATCTGAGGGCAAAAATGTATAATGAACAGTTAAGGGAACTAGGTATGGGTAGCTTACTGAAGATAAGGTTTAGAGTTGATATGATAGCTGTCTTCCAATACTTGAAGGACTGTCACAGGGAAGAGGGGGTTGATTTATTCTCTAAATCATCTGATAGCTTTCACCTGGGTGGAAACTTGTCAGAGAGAAATCCAACCTACAACTAAGGAGAAATTTCCTGACAGTGAGAACAATGGAGCAGCTTGCCCATCAGAGTTGTGGATGCTCCATTGTTGAAGGTTTTCATGAAAAGATTGGACAACCATCTGTCCAGGATGTTATAAGGACTCTTGTCTTGGGCAATGGGTTGAACTAGAAGACCTACAAGGTGCCTTCCAACCCAATGATTTTATGATTTTACTGGAATAAAATAAATATAATATACACACTGAATGTGTTAGACACACAATTACATTTTACATGGTTAGATTAACAATTACTCAAGGGATGTTGTTGTGCTTTTTACTATATAATAACAATAACAGAGAAAGTATAGAAAGAGAAGAAAAGCAAATTCTCTACGACATTTGTAAGGCCTAATGAAACAATATGCTCATAATTTGTATATACATCTCTAACAAATTGGCTACAATTTTAGTATGGGTCTTTCCTAAAAAAAAATCCAAGGCCTTTGGGAGAAAGATGACATATTAAGCAGCTATAATGACCTGAAGAGATATGCATGTTAACAAACAGAAGGATTCAGTGGCTGGAGAATCTATTAATTAGTTTTCTCTTTTAAGCAAACAAGGAATCTCATATCACAGGAAGATTAACTCCACTGGGCTTGCAGTGCGACTGTGCAGAATTGGAAATTGGAAGGAAAGTTTTTTTGAGAGAATGACATAATGTAATATATTCACAGTTAAAATGCTTGGATTAGAACACTGCTGGTAAAGAGCCTGTACCTAACAATGGTTCAGCTAGGGATGGACAGCCTTTGTACACTTGAAACCACTCTGTTCTAAATATGCTAAATATGCTAAGCTGGTACCAGTGCAGTCCAATCACATGTGAACATGAAATGTAAACCTGAAATAACATAGGAGAAGGGGTTCAATAGGTGTAAGAAGTGTATATTTAGGTTTAGGTTTATTAAATTTTTATACCGCCCTTCTCCCGAAGGACGGTATAAAACTAAAACAAAGTTTTTAGTTGGGAAGAGATTGCATTATGGATTTACTTTCCAAAGATTCTTTAAAGCAACAGATTCTTAGTGATCTATTGACTGCCAGAGTGGAGAATTGGCAAAACATAATACACTGAATAAAACACAAATAATGTGGCATAGTTATAGAATACTTTATTATTATTAGGGTTCACATCTGAGCTCAGCAGTAAATCACATATCTATTGAATCTTCACCTTTGATCAACTTACTGGCTTGACTTGGAGAAGGCTCTCAAGTAGGACTCAGCTAGATTAGAATCTTTATTGCAGACAAGAATGATGCCATACACATAAGCAGTGCTTTTTTTCTAAAAAAAAAAAAAGGTGCCAGAACTCTCATCTTGGCGGGCGCAGGAGGCGGGGTGGGGGGTGGGGCGGCGCTGCTGAAGTCACAGGTGCGAAGGGTGTTGGCGGCGGACTCACCCCCCCTGGGGCTGGAGCTGGCACGGCTGGTGCTGTGGGAGCAGCAGAGCCCACTCTATATGGTGGGGCTGTGCGGTGCAGGCAGCAGAGGCAGTGTGGGCCAGGCGATGTTTTAATCTTATGATTTTAAAAATATATTTTTTTCTATTGTAAGTTTCCCCAAACCTCGCCATGTGGATTGCATACAAATATTATATAATCGGTAAATAAAGGTAGAACATATGTTAAATATACATCAAATGATAATACGCTTCCCTACAAAGTCAATTCTTGCTCAATGACAGACCAAGGAGTTAACTCGGAAAGGCAAGAGAAAAATCTAGAAGAGATCTGTGCAACTTGTACAAGGGAAAAGCGCACACTGATAAATTAAAAATCTTTGTGGTCTGCAAAGGAATGCTGGTGGGCTAATCAATGATTTGGTGACTAGAGGAGCATCTACAGTGTTGGAGCTCGTGGTCATGGTAAGCCATGGAGGCACTAGGCAACATGACTTTCAGGGCAGTGGTGGTGATTTTATTACTTAAAAAAAAAGTCTGTGCTCTGTCCAAGGCTGCTTGGTGGGCTGCATGTACAGACCTGGTCTAGAATTTATTTTGGAGCATTCAACTATCTAGAGCAGGCATGTCAAACTCATTTTGTTTGAGGCAACTTTTTATAAAAGAATTGCCATTAATATGTTTTAATAAAATAATTTAAATCCATTTTTCACTTGATTTCAAATTAAATGAAGTATATTGGTTGGCAATGAGATTTTTTTTTAGTACAATTGCCAAATGCAATAAACTGGTTTTAGGTATATGTTTCTGGAAGTAAAAAGCAATCCCTGCTGCGTTACTGATCCCAGAGAAACATTTGCATGTATGCAGGTATCCTTAGGGTGCCATAGTTATAGATGAGAAATATTGGTTGCAAAGTTGGCATTTCTGGATGTAATACAGATATTTTGGACTTACGGTATTTTTGTTTCTTTGCATGTTTGATATTTTTAAAAAGGCATATACTACTGACTACGCTTATGCACATATGTAACATGATCATTGCTTGTCCAAAATTTTACTATACAGATAATACCACCAGAAATTATTTTAGCCTTTTTAATAAATGTTGTTATTGATGTTAAGCTCACCAGGGAAAACATCATATATTGTTATGTATATACTAGGTTAATTATTTAAAGACTGAAGTGCAACATAACTAGATTCTAAATAATCTATTTTTCAAAACACACAACAGTCCAAACAGTAAAAGTAAAGTCCAAATTAAGAATATTTCATTCTTAAGAAATGTTTAATTTAAAGTGGTTTAGTTGTAATAGAGTATGTACAAAAGATACTATTTTTTTCTAGCATCAGCTAACATATTACATTGAGAAAAATGTTTCTCATTTCTTTCCTGTTGCCTTTAATTGATTTCATTGCAGACATGTTAACATAGGAAATAGATTATTTTGTTATCTAATTTTACCTTCCAAAAGACAGAAGCAGATGAAAAATGTGAGGTTCTTTCTTGTTGACTTTTTTGAATTAGCTGTTTTAGTTTAGTTCCTAAAGAAATAACCCTGTAAATAATTTTAATCTCCTCCTCTAGGGCTGGGTAGGCAACCTTGGCTCTTTTATGACTCAAGGACTTCAACTCCCAGAATTCCTGAGCCAGCATGGCTCAGCTTGGAAACCTCTCTTTTTCCCCTCAGCGTGGCTGGCTCAGGATTTGAAGTGCATGAGTCATAAAAAAGGGCCAAGGTTGCCTAGCCCTGCAATAGGCTTTCAGACAGAGCTTTTTTTTTTTTTTTTTTTTGCAAAAAAAGGTGCTGGAACGCCGTTCTGAGCATTCTATGAGAAAAAAAGCCCTGCACATAAGAATTGATTGTCCACTGCAGTACAAAGGTATAAGGGACCATTATATATTCTCAAAGATTTAAGCCAACTACAACTATTTCCTTCCATCTTTCCAAATATCCAATAATTTAACACAGGGGTCCCCAACCTATAGTCCATGGCCCGATATCAGGCCACGGGATCTTGGCCAGTGGGCTGTAGAAATATCTGGCCAGTGTGCACACGTGTGGGCGCGCATTCTCCCCCACTTGTGCTAGTGCCCATGGCCCCAATTGTGCATGTGCACAGGCACGAACGGGGACACTAGAGCAGGGTGGGTGTCCATAGCCGGTTTGCGCATGCATCATTAGCCCGAGTAGTTTGCATGGCGCATAGGTGCATGAGTGAATGGGTTGCTAGCCTCCATGGAGGGTACGTGGCTGTTCATGCATGCACACAGTGCCAGTGCATGTGCAAATGGGGCTACTAGTGCTGCACCAGTGTGCATGGGCCCATGTGTGTGCATACATGCACGTGCACCAATTTTGAATCTGCTCTCCTTCCCTCTGGTCCGCGAGACTGGAAAGGTTGGAGACCTCTGATTTAACACATTGAATTCAACACAAAAAAATCAAGAAAAGTTCCATGTTCTCATTCGCTTCCATACAGTATTTTTCTCACATCACTTGGCTTTGTTGTGGATTAAAGGTTCAGTGTTAGCAATTTTATTAAACTATAGTTGCCTGTTGAAAACATGACTCAGTGACAGAGCACATTTGCTCTGGAGACCTGGTAGTGGATTAGAATGCAGTATTGCAGACTAACTTTGTCCACAATCTGGAGTTTGATCCTGATGGATTCAAGGTTGACTCAGCCTTCCATCCTTCTGAAGTCAGTAAAATGAGGACCCACATTGTTGGGGGCGTATGAATGACATTGTAAATGGCTCAGAGAGTTCTGTAAAGCACTATGGGGTGGTATGTAAGCGTAAGTGCTATTGCTGTTTGAAAATGCAAACAATGCCAGACTGAATTCATAGCACCCCACTTCTACTAAGTGCAATCAGCACTTCAGTTGACTGAGGATGCAATTTCCCATATTCCATAATCTTTAGTTCTGTTCAAAAGAACTATATCTTCTTGAGTTTTTCCTTAGTTTGGAAAGAATATATACATATAACACAGTAGTTTGTCTATTTGTAGATAGTATTTTTCTTTTCTTTGGTTTGAACTTAATTGTTGTTCCAGATACTAAATGCTCTTTGTAGAGAACTTCATTTCAATGTAGATTTTAATGTTTTGCAGAACTTGGTGAAAACGTCTCTTGGAACTTAGGTTAAATTATCTCCAAGATTGTAGATTCCCTTTTCAGTGTCCATTTCAGATTAAAACTGGGAAGGGGGTTACCTATTACTAATAAGAAGCAGATACTTTAATGACAACAAATATCTTTCTACTTATATAAGCAACAATTTAATGAATGTGAGAAGCAAAGGTAAAAAAATTAGTCAAGGAACATTTCTCTGTTTTTTGTACCCATGTTACAAATGCATCCCACTTTGCATCTAGTTCCTTAGCAGAGCAGCCTAGAGGTTAATCAGTTTTATAATCAGAATTGTCCCATCAAGGACCTTGCTTAAGGTCACTGAGTTAGATTTATGGCTGAGCAAAGATCAAGCCCAAGGGCCAATATTTGAAACTGATCACATTGAAAATGTCAAATGCAGGAAATCAGGAGTGAAGGCAGTGTATATGAATACTGGTTTATTGCATGCTCTCTACAAGAATCTGAACTACTAAAGGTCAAAGCAAATTGGTGGTAGATAAGAATCAACAGAATTGAAGGTGGGTTGGACTTAGATCTCTTCTGTGGGCACAAAGGGACTTGAGACTGATGATGCACTTGAGCCCTCCCTCAGGCCTCAGCCTGGTTACCTCCTACAGAAAACTTCATCATTTGAAATGGTCTGTTCTATTCCATATTATATATTGATTTCTATATGTATTTCATTCATTCCCAGGGACTTTAAAAGCCACAAGATGCCAGTGTTGATGCAAATAGGAAAGGCTGATAGTTTGGGGTTTGGGTATTTCCCCCCTTAGCTCTTTGTGTCTTTTAAGCTTATGAGGTACTTACAATTGTAAAAAAACCAATTATATCTGTTTTAGCTATTGTAGATAGGGGAGGTGTGAGGGAATGGGATGGGGGAGAGATGCAGGAAGACACTCAGAGATTCATGTGCTCCTGGAAGTACAGACTGTCCACCATGTTACAGTAACCTATCAGATAGACTACACATAAATTCTAGAGAGACAGATAGATAAATAGGTTTTATCCAAGTTGGATTTCATTTAATAATACATTGGCTCATACATTTCAAATCTGGCCATATATCTGCCTTGTAAAATGCAATGCTTCCTATTATCAGTCAGCCCCAGTCAAACACCTTGTCTGCAACACTCCCTTGTGGTGAATATAGGTTGTGAGTAATTTACTGAGATGGAAGCTCCTTCGCTGGTTATGCAAGATTATGCATGGCTGTATCATCACCACAGTACATCAGAACTATAAAATGCCAAGGAACAATTCTGTCAAGGAAACCGACAAGCCTGAATTCTTCTTTTTCTCAAAAGCTTTTTCATTAACTAGCATAGGAAACTTCAATGTAATTGTGCCTTTTCATTAGAGAATGTTGGGTAGATTTGCCAAGAAGTATTTAAGAGTAAGCAAAAAGACCTTAACTAAAGGCTATGCAATTTCACGGTGAGTTATGTGTCTGGAAAGCAATAGTTCATCACCTCTAAATTCACACGGTTCATTACTTGCCAATCCAACATACAGAGACATCACTGCAGAGGAATCCAAATGGATGCTAAATCGACATGAGCCTGTAATTATGAGGCAATCAAAATAAAAGTCACTGGTTTCAAAGTTAAAATGAAAATCTGTAATTATCTTCCCTTTAAAAAAAAGAAGCTTATATTAAAGAAACTGAGAGGGAGGTAGAGATCAAGGCAGGGGGAAGCCACTAAATGCAAATTGGATAAAAGCAGATAGCAGAAAAAATATTGTTGGAGGCCTAGCTTTTCTAAATAATAGACAAGATAGCTATAGGCTGATTTCCATGAAACCTCTGACAACCACGATTTATGATGTTCCTCAAGCACATTTAGTGCCTGAATAGTCAATGGAGAGTACTCAATTTCCCTCCCCTTCATCAATTGAATTAGATTACAGTGGTGAGTTAACTTGGAAACTCAAGAGGCAGAAGAGACAATACAATCTGAATATTGACATTTTCACATACAAGTCTGATCATTGTTCTTCCTTGCATCAGAACTTGACTGAGAAGATTTGAAAAACATTATACTTGAAAGGTCACATTTAAAAGTGTTTGCCAACCTGCACAATGTCAGGAAGAGGTGAGGGACTATTCATCATAAATCAGTCAATAATGCAATATCTTTAAGGGTGAGGATTAGCTTCAATATACCTAAAGCGATTGACTCTCAGAGCTAGTAGCAGATTTATTATTCCTTATAGATCATATCTTGAGGATACCCATAGACTTGCCATGATCCTTCTTTTAACTACTAGCTTTCCACTCAAGGCTATTTCTTCATTTCTCTGGATTTCATTATATTCACATTCTTGAGCTTACCTGAGGGTCTGACCTTAAGATAATAACTTTGAATGTTGCTATAAGGCATTTCCTTTATATTCCCTTGTTTTGTAATTCTTTTTCTTCTGGGATTAATACTTTGATTAAATATACTTACCTGGAAGTAAGCCACTGTGAACTTAGTGAGACTAACTTCTGATTGAGATTGAACATCATTCTGGCCCTGTTTGCTATGAGAACTACAAAGGTAATGTTTTGTTGATTGTCATAATCATAGAGTATGTATGTAAAGTAATTAGATATCTAATTACTTCCCGTGGGATTCATGAATTTCTCCTGAAATTCATGAATTACCTCTTGAATTTATGAATTTAAAGTGTTGAGGGGCAATAAGAATACATTTTTCCCTTTTGAATCTCTTCTATAGCTCATATGTTTGATATTGAAAACATATTTTCTAAAGATGCTCACAGTTGATAACCAATGTTGAAATTAAACTGAAGGGACTTATCTATCAGTATGTAGAATAGATTCAAACAGACTTCATGTATACATCAAGTTCTCCTGTGGGCCTACATCAATACTGATCCTTTATGTTGAACACAATAATTATATAAATAGACAAGGCTGGACAGAATTTTCTTCAGTGGGTCCTGCAACTGGCCCTTGCATGTCATGAGCTCCACACCAGAAACAACATTTGATTTAATTTCATTTACACATAACCAGGTTTAAAATTATTCATTTTCTGTATTTAATTTTTCCCCTTTTTTACTTTATTCACAATATTACAATTTGAAAAAGGGTTTGGGTAATCTCTGAAGGCCAGAGTCTAGACCCTTGAGTGCTCCATATGGTCCTTTGTTATCACTCTCTCCACCTTAGCAGTTATAGGACAATGAGATGGCAAAAGCAAAAGTGGTTTTTCATGGAGACGTCCAATGGGCATGAATTAAAGTTCTCAATTTGAGCACATTGTATGGTGATGAGGTGTGTGATTTGCTTGCATCCTTCATCTGGCTAAGGATTTACAGTAATAGAATCAGTTTAGTGTACTGCATAAGGCATCAGGCTAGAAACTGGGAGACTATGACTTCTATACCCACTTTATGGGTGATCTCCAGCTAGTCACTTTCTCTCAGGCCTAAAGAAGGAGGCAGTGGCAAACCACTTCTGAAACAACTGCAGAGACTTGTCCAGACAGTCACCAGAAGTCAATTGTAACTCAAAGATACACACACACAAACACATGCACGCGTGCGCACACAGACACACACACACAGAGAGAGAGAGAGGCTTGTGGTTTCCTTCATAACACATAAGAAACATTAAATTGGAAAGGTTTTATGTATTATTTTGATCATTTTTTCATGTTTTTGGTATGCCTAGATGTAGGTCATTCAATTATGTTCGATTCTCAGAGACTTCCTGGACCAGTTCCAGCATTTTTCTTGGCAGGATTTCAGAAGTGCTGATACTCAACCACAGCATGTGTGTGTGTGTGTGTGTGTGTGTGTGTGTGTGTGTGTATGTGTGTGTTGTAATCGTGGTTGAGTACTTTTACATTTTCCAATAGAATTTTACATAAATTTCATGTATGCATATACTATATGGTTGCATTTAGACTCAGGAAGCAGCATAGAAATGCATTATATAAATAAGTATTTTTGTGAGTTTCAAATTTAAGTCCACTCTTAGAAACTTCTTAAGTGATTTTAAATTACTTCATCTCTATAGAACCCACAGAACTGTTACATGATAAAATTAAGGAGGTCATTGATGTATGCCTCCCGGAGGTCCAAACATCTTAAAGCCACCAAGGTCGTAAAATACTGATCCAAGACAAAGCTGAATAAATTACATCAGGGGTGTCGAAGTGGTGGCCCATGAGCCGGATGCATCACACACAGGCTACACTCATTCTGGCTCCCCAAAGGCAAAAAACATTGTGATACGTTGTGAATTACAATATAGTTATTTTCACCAATAACTTTAAAGAGGCACCAATTCTCTCTGTTAGCCACCCACCGATATTGGCTTGAGGTGGGTTGAATGAATGAATGAATGAATGAATGAATGAATGAATGAATAAATAAATAAATAAATAAATAAATATTCTCCTTCTTCCCCCCCCCCATCCATTGTCATCGATTGTCCCAAACAAGAATAGACAAAAGAGTAAGTTGGCTGAAATAATCATGGGTCATTCTTCGAGATGATAGACTAAAAATTAGAAGTCAACATCTTATAACAAGAGTATTCTTAGGAGACGGTTCTTAAGAGTTCAATGTTTAAGATGTTGTTATTCAGTGAAGCCCTTAGGGGCATTTAGCTTTTATTATGTCCCATTAAATAAACATTTCCAAAGCTCATCTAGGTGTGTTTTCATTACTTTACTCCTAGGCGCTTTTGAGATTTCATGAACTCAAGTACCAATAGAGCAATCTGACAGCAGGGTTCCTTTAATAGCACTTCTGGATGTTGTTCTGAACATATTGTTTTCTGACTGGCATGTAACAATGAGATAAGGAATAAAAGAAGCTATTTCATTTCCATTACTCTGGTGAAGCTTGCTTTTCCACCATATCATTTTTATGTTTAAAATAGAAATACATATACAATGATGTAGGAATTATTGAAAGATAATATGATAAAATAATAATAATAATAATAATAATAATAATAATAATAATAATAATAATAATAATAATAATAATGATGATGATGATGATGATGATGATGATGATGATGATGATGATGGAAGGGACCTTGGAGGTCATCTAGTCCAACCCCCTGCTCAGGCAGGAAACCCTATACCATTTCAGACAAATGGCTGTCCAGTCTCTTCTTAAAAACTTCCAGTGTTGGAGCATTCACCGCTTCTGGAGGCAGGTTGTTCCACTGGTTAATTGTTCTGTCAGGAAGTTTCTCCTTAGTTCTAGGTTGCTTCTCTCTGTGACTAGTTTCCATCCGTTGCTTCTTGTCCTGCTTTCAGGTGCTTTGGAGAATAGCTTGACTCCCTCTTAGGTTTATTAGGTTTATTAAATTTTTATACCGCCCTTCTCTTGTGGCAGCCCCTGAGATATTGGAACACTGCTATTGTAATGTATTGGGCTTTGTCGTACTAAAGAGTATCACGTGGAGTTAATTTCTGGAAGGTTGCTTAAGCAGGGAAGCTGGCTAACGGCTCCCAGCTCGTCAGACAACCCGTCTCCAGCGCCGCCATTGGCTGCTCCTAGGGCAGCAATGTTGTTGTTGTTGTTGTTAGCTGCGAAGTCGTGTCCGACCCATCGCGACCCTATGGACAACATTCCTCCAGGCCTTCCTGTCTATACCATCTTCTGGAGTCCATTTAAGCTCACGCCTACTGCTTCAGTGACTCCATCCAGCCACCTCATTCTCTGTCGTCCCCTTCTTCTATTGCCCTCGATCTTTCCCAGCATTAGGCTCTTCTCCAGTGAGTCCTTCCTTCTCATTAGGTGGCCAAAGTACTTGAGTTTTAGCTTCAGGATCTGGCCTTCTAAAGAGCAGTTAGGATTGATCTCCTCTAGGACTGACCGGTTTGATCGCCTTGCGGTCCAAGGGACTCGCAGGAGTCTTCTCCAGCACCACAGTTCAAAGGCCTCAATTCTTTGGCGCTCAGCCTTTCTTATGGTCCAACTTTCACTGCCATACATTGCAACTGGGAAGACCATAGCCTTGACTATACGCACTTTTGTTGACAGGGTGATGTCTCTGCTTTTTAGTGTGCTGTCTAGATTTGCCATGGCTTTCCTCCCCAGGAGCAAGCGTCTTTTAATTTCTTGGCTACAGTCCCCATCTGCAGTGATCTTGGAGCCCAGGAAAATAAAATCTGTCACTACCTCCATTTCTTCCCCATCTATTTGCCAGGAATTGAGAGGGCCAGATGCCATGATCTTGGTTTTCTTAATGTTAAGTTTCAACCCAAGTTTTGCACTCTCCTTCTTCACCTGCAACAAGAGGCTCTTTAGTTCTTCTTCACTTTCTGCCATTAGAGTGGTATCATCTGCGTATCTTAGGTTGTTGATATTTCTTCCGGCAATCTTAATTCCAACTTTTGATTCATCTAGCCCTGCCTTTCTCATGATGTGCTCTGCATATGTTAAATAGGCAGGGCGACAGTATACAGCCTTGCCGGACTCCTTTCCCAATTTTGAACCAATCAGTGGTTCCGTGTCCAGTTCTCACTGTTGCTTCTTGACCCGCATATAGGTTTCTCAAGAGACAAATAAGATGGTCTGGTACTCCCATTTCTTTAAGAACTTGCCACAGTTTGTTATGATCCACACAATCAAAGGCTTTAGCATAGTCAATGAAGCAGAAGTAGATGTTTTTCTGGAACTCCCTAGCTTACTCCATGATCCAGCGTATGTTGGCAATTTGATCTCTAGTTCCTCTGCCTCTTCGAAATCCTGCCTGCACTTCTGGTAGTTCTCGATCCACATACTGCTGAAGTCTAGCTTGTAGGATTTTAAGCATGACTTTACTAGCATGAGAAATGAGTGCAATGGTGCGATAGTTTGAACATTCTTTGGCACTGCCTTTCTTTGGAATTGGAATGTAAACTGATCTTTTCCAATCCTGTGGCCATTGTTGAGTTTTCCAAATTTGCTGGCAAATTGAGTGTAGCACTTTTACTGCATTGTCTTTTAAGATTTTGAATAGCTCAGCTGGAATACTGTCACTTCCACTAGCTTTGTTGTTGCTCAGCTTTTCTAAGGCCCACTTCACTTCACATTCTAGGATGTCTGGCTCGAGGTCAGTGACCACCTCATTGTGATTATCAGGGACGTTAAGCTCATTCTTGTATAGTTCTTCTGTGTAATTTTGCCACCTCTTCTTAATCTCTTCTGTCTCTGTTAGGTCCCTGCCATTTTGGTCCTTTATCATGCCCATTTTTGCATTAAACGTTCCCTTCATTTCTCCAATTTTCTTGAAAAGATCTCTGGTCCTCCCTATTCTATTGTTTTCTTCTATTTCTTTGCACTGTTCATTTAAGAAGGCATTCTTATCTCTTCTAGCTATTCTCTGGAATTCTGCATTCAATTGGGTGTATCTTTCTTTTTCTCCCTTGCCTTTCACTTCCCTCCTTTCCTCAGCTATTTGCAAAGCTTCCTCAGACAGCCATTTTGCTTTCTTGCATTTCTTTTTCTTTGGGATGGTTTTGGTTGCTACCTGTTGTACAATGTCATGAACCTCTGTCCATAGTTCTTCAGGCACTCTGTCTATCAGATCTAATTCCTTAAATCTATTTGTCACCTCTACTGTATATTCAACGGGGATATGATTTAATTCATACCTGAGTGGCCTAGTGCTTTTCCCTACTTTCTTCAGTTTAAGCCTAAACTTTGCAAGGAGAAGCTCATGGTCTGAGCCACAGTCAGCTCCTGGTCTTGTTTTTACTGACTGTATAGAGCTTCTCCATCTTTGGCTGCAGAGCATATAGTCAATCTGATTTCTGTGTTGACCATCTGGTGATGTCCATGTGTAGAGCCGTCTCTTGGGTTGTTGGAAAAGAGTGTTTGCTATGACCATCGTATTCTCTTGACAGAATTCTATCAGCCTGTGCCCTGCTTCATTTTGCACTCCAAGGCCAAACTTGCCTGTTATTCCAGTTATCTTTTGGCTTCCTACTTTAGCATTCCAATCCCCCATGATGATAAGAACATCATTTTTTGGTGTTAGTTCTATAAGGTGCTGTAGTGCTTCATAGAAGTGGTCAATTTCATCCTCTTCAGCACTGGTGGTTGGGGCATAGACCTGGACTACTGTGATATTGAATGGTTTGCCTTGGATTCAAACTGAGATCATTCTGTCATTTTGAGGATTGTATCCCAGTATTGCTTTTCATACTCTTTTATTGACTATGAAGGCTACTCCATTTCTTCTGAAGGATTCTTGCCCACAGTAGTATACCTGATGGTCATCTGAATTAAATTCACCCATTCCTGTCCATTTTAGTTCGCTGATACCTAAGATGTCAATGTTCAGTCTTGTCATCTCTTTTTTGACCACGTCCAGTTTTCCTTGATTCATGGATCTTACATTCCAGGTTCCTATGGAGAAAAAATCTTTACAGCATCGGACTTTCCTTTCACCACCAGACACATCCACAGCTGAGCGTCCTTTCGGCTTTGGCCCAGTCGCTTCATTCTTTCTGGCGCTACTAGTACTAGCCCTCTGCTCTTTCCCAGTAGCATATTGGACGCCTTCCGACCTGAGAGGCTTATCTTCCAGCGTCATATCATTTTGCCTTTTGGTACTGTCCATAGGGTTTTCATGGCAAAGATACTGGAGTGGGTTGCCATTTCCTTCTCCAGTGGATCACGTTTTGTCAGAACTTTTTGCTATGACCTGTCCGTCTTGGGTGGCCCTGCACGGCATAGCTCATAGCTTCATTGAATTACGCAAGCCCCTTCGCCACGACAAGGCAGTAATCCATGAAGGGGAGGGCAGCAATAGGTTGCTTTAAACCTATTGGCTGCCACCTAGAGGCCAGAGTATAAATAGCTGCATTCACGGCCCTGTTTCTCAGTTCAGTTCCTGTAAGCAAATAAAGAATGGTTCTTGCTGAACTCACTCACCTCGTCTCTTCAATCAAGCACAGAACCCAGGATATAACACTGGTGACGAGGGTGGGATCCTGCTCCTCCAACAGAGCTGAGAGTCACTAGGGGAGAGGCCAGAATGTGCCTGGTGGGAAAAGCAATTCCCCCCCTATGGTCGGCCTAGCACAGCCATGCTAGTGACCATGCGCCCAGAGGACCAGTCCCTGGGCATACGGAGGAGCAGGATAAGAAGAGGACGAGTCCCAGCTGCAAAGACCAACAGAAATGGCGAAGGTCGTAGAGCTGGAAGAATTTGATATAGTTCACCCAGAAAGATGGTCTTCGTATCTATCCAGGGTTGAGAACTATCTCCGTGCCAATCAAGTCACTGAGGACGGGCTGAAGGCCGCTACGCTCCTGTGTGTTTGCAGCCCAGCCACGTTCAACATCGTGGAGAACTTGTTTGCACCAACGCCATTGGAGTCCGTAACATTCGCGGACTTGAAGAAACGGCTCAGCGACCATTTCCAGCCCAGGCTGTCGGTAATCGCTTGGCGCCACGCATTTGAACAGAGGGTTCAGCAACAAGGTGAAACCGCATCTGAATTCATTGCGGCATTGAGGCAGGCTGCACACCTGTGCAAGTTCTCTAATGTAGAGGAGAAGCTCTGGGACCGGCTCATCTGCGGGCTCCGGAATTGAGAGTTACAGCAAAAACTCTTTGCCAAGGAGACCCTGTCATTCCAAGATGCTTTGAAAGAGATCATAGCAGATGAAGCCACTGGCAGGGCCGCCAAAACAGCACACCACGAGGAAGCCGTCCACCACGAGGACATCAAACACACGGAAGACTCCAAAGACAACATGGAAGTTGACAAGCTTTAAAGGCACAACAACCAACAGCATCCAAGTGATAAGCAACAAGGGGTGACTTACAAGGCAGATCCCTTCCTTAGGTGCCCAGGGTGTGGCAGCTGCCACCAACACATGGACTGTAGGTTCCAGACAGCCACGTGCCTGGCCTGCAGGAATACCGGCCACATCATGTCCATCTGCAGAGGTAGCCAGAGGGACCAGCAATCGAATCGCCAGTCAGAAATCCTGATTAGGAGAGGTACCGGGGCCCCAGGGCAGTATAGGATAGGGTTTTGCTCCAGCCGCAGAAGCATTTGCCGCACAGGAGCTCACCGCCCTATTAAGCCAAAGTTTAGACTTCAGGTGGGGCTCCAAGGGGTCCCTTGCAAGATGGAGCTGGACACGGGCTCAGCCATCTCCATTATATCACTTGAGACATTTAATTTCATCTGCAATCACAGCAAGAGGTGGGCCAAGCTTAGGCCATCTGACATTATACTGACTGACTTCCAGAATGCCAGAGTTGCAGTCAAAGGTGAGGCCACACTGGCCGTCAAATTTAAGGAGTTTTCTGGGCACCTGGACGTTGTAGTAGTGAACGAGCCTGATCGGGCTCGACTGGTTTGATGCACTAGGCATCAAAGTAACCGGAATCAACCGGATGCAAGTTGTGAGTCTAGCAACAGTATGTGAGGAATTCGCAGACGTGTTTGATTCAGGTCTGGGGACTTACACGGGCCTGCCAATAACATTTATACTAGATCCTACTGTAGTACCGGTCAGGATTAAACCTCGCAGAGTGCCATTTGCTCTTAAACACAAGATAGACGCTGAGTTAGATAAACTCGTAGAACAGGGGATACTACAACCCGTAGATGGGGGTGAATGGGAGACCCCAATTGTCACACCACTAAAAGCCAACAGGGAGGTCAGAATCTGTGCTTATTACAAATGCACAATTAATCGTGCACTCAAACAGCATGCATACCCTGTACACATCCTGGCGTCCTTGCAAGGTGGTACAATTTTTGCAAAATTAGATTTGGCTCAGGCCTAAAAACAGCTTTCTGTGGACGAGGCCACAGCTGTGGCACAGACAATTGTAACCCACAGGGGGGCATTTAAAGTAAAACGCCTGCAATTTGGGGTCAGTGTAGCCCCTGGTATTTTTAAAGGCATTATGGATCGAACACTCAAGGGCATTCCGGGGGTTTGCCCTTATTTTGATGATGTGCTCAATGCTGGTGAGTCCACTGAGGTGCTAGCAAGGAGGCTCAGAGCTGTCCTTCAAAGGCTGCGCGAAGAAGGCCTTAAGCTTAAGAAGAATAAGTGTAGTATTGGAGTCCCTTCAACTGAGTTCCTGGGTTTCCATATCGATGCCGACGGCATCCACCTTGCTGAGTCAAAAGTGAAAGCCATTCAGATGGCACCCAGCCCCAAAATGAAGGGAGAGCTTCAGGCATTCCTAGGCCTCCTAAATTTTTAACCATGCGTTCCTTCCTAACAAGGCCGCAGTGGCAGAGCCATTACACCAGCTCTTAGATAAAAATACTGTGTGGAAGTGGACTAGTGTTCACGAAAGCAGCTTTCAGGAATTGAAGGCTCTACTGTCCATCAGTTCTACAATCACTCACTTTAAGGAATCGATGCTGGTATGCCTAGTGTGTGATGCGCCCCCATACGGGGTGGGGGCTGTCCTAAGTCACTTGGAGAGTGATGGAACTCAAGTCCCAATTGTTTTTTATTCCAGGACACTATCCTCTGCAGAGCATAATTGCACACAAATTGATAAGGAGGCATTGGCCATAGTAGCTGGATTAAAGAAATTCCACATCTACTTGTATGGCAGAGACTTCATGGTCTTCACAGACCATAAACCACTATTGGGGTTGTTCACTACAGACAGACAGACACCCGACATCTTATCCCCTAGAATGTTAAGATGGTCCATTTTTTTTATCGGCATACAGCTTTAAGCTAATTCACAAACACAGCAAGGATATGGGCCATGCAGATGGTCTGAGCAGGCTTCCACTGCCTCAAATCATGCCAGATCCGGCCCCAGCAGCCCACGTTTTGTCCATTCAGGACTTGCCGGAGTTTCCCCTCCCCATTCTTCATAATACAGAAGAACATACAAACAATGGCAGAATAGAACTTAAAATACCCCAATGGGCTCATTTCTTACTCTTTTCATGGTGTTATGTACATTATCCTCTTCCACCAAATTGTTGCTTTCATTGTGCACAACAGAACAGGGATTACCTGGGTGGGCTGCTTTGCATCTATATTCTGTGGCTGTTATGTACAATACATAATAGTATGGAATAACTCAACATCACTCCCTTTGGGATGTCCATACTAATCATTCACAATATTATTTCCAGTGGCTCTAGAAAGTTATGTACCTTTGGATATATAGCTAGATAATGCAAATTGTTGCCTGTTGTTAATCTCTCTCTCTCTCTCTCTCTCTCCTAACAATTAATTAGTCAGTTTGTTTCCTGATGTTTAATAAATAAACTTCAAGCTATATTTTACCTATCTGAAGGGGGTCCCTGTGCTTGCTCTAATCTGGAAATATGAATTGACTGGAAGTGTGCCACAATTGCACTATAAAATTTGGTACTTCAGGATATAGAGCCAGAGATACAGATAGTGTAAATTATTGGGTGTTGTTCATCTCTTTCTGCTAGTTAACCTTTTATGATTTTTGAGGATGTTTAATAAATAAACGTCAAACCATATTTTTGTTCATTAAATTGAGCAGGATATGTGCTTGCTTTCATCTGGATTCAGGGTAATATGAGAGTGTATGAGATACAAACTAAACTGTAAATTAGCAGTAGCAGTTGGAATCAGTAATTCAGTTTCAGATAGCCAAATTGACATTCTCAAGGAAAAGATTTGAGTATTGTTATTGCTGAAATGCTTGACTTCTCCACTACTAGCATCCTTGGCATGACAAATATTTGAAAAAATTGCCCTCTCTCTCACCAATTGTTTAGAAATTGGCTAGACAATTTAGAAAAGGTATTTTTAATCAGCTCTAACAACATATAGAAATATAGAAACACAGAAAATTCCAAGAGCTGACTACTTTAGAAAATAAAGCATCTTTTACAGGCCAAATTACAAACCTATTAAACAGGATTTGGTTAGGGGATGGATGGTACTAAAAAATGAGGAGAGGATTTAATCCTTTTTGTACCAGCTGCACTCCACTAAGAAACATTCTGCACATACTATCTTGCAATCCTTGTGCAAGAATTAAAAAAAATCGGAGTATAAAGACAAGGAGAATATTTAAGGTTACAAGGATGGCAATTGACAGAGAAACCAGGACACTGGAGGCTTTTATGCATCTTTACTATATACACCAAATCTATTTACCCTTGGTATTTACAAGAAAATCCTGGCTGCTACCCAGTTTCATTTCTTAAGTCTCCCTCTCAGTCCCCAAAGCCATTCCTCTCTTAGTCTCCTCCAAATGCTTAACTCCCTCCTCTGTTTCAAAGAAGGGAGAAAAGAGGGTTCTCAGTGTTGGATCTACTCACCCAATCATCATCTGTTTTCCCTCCATTGGAAGATAAACTGCTCTTTGTAGTCTTCCACCCCAAAGATAAAAGCTTTCCTAAAGACTCCAACTTCTGTCCACAGCCAACCGCATGTTTCCTTTCCATCTTGACTGAACATTCTGTTTTTCTGGGACCTCACTATTCTTCCTCCAGTCACCTATTTACTTTCTTCTCCCTCTCTAACACTGAAGCCACAACTGCTCCCACTCACATCTCTCTCTCTCTCTCTCTCTCTCTCTCTCTCTCTCTCTCTCTCTCTCTCTCTCTCTCTCTCTCTTCAATTTTAGATGGGAATGCTGTCAACTGTAAATTGTAAAGGCTGAACCAATGGGGATATTGTCTAGCTCTATCCTACAATGGTCCTGGGTAGCCGCAGGTTCAGCTCATCAGTCCCATCAGTCCGCATAATAATAAATATATACAGATCAATTTATATCATTCTGTTCCAGTGTTATACATGTTCAGCCAGAAATCCATACCATCTAATTTTGCCAGTGCATCTTTCTCAATTTGTCATTCGGTGCATCTCTTCTTTATATGTACGTTGGGGATACAACTTTGTACACAAAATTTCCTAGGATATGTAACTTTCTAAATATTAACATTTTTGTATGTAATATGTGTACTTTAAAATTCATTGCAAATTTGAGGAGTTGTAAAATTAAAAAAGTGTATTAAACTTTTTTAATTATCCTAAGATGTGTGAATTAGGACATTTTGCTTAAAATGAAAGATTAAAAAAAATTCCCCAGCAACCATAAAGAGGCTATGTGGCTTTTTAAATTACAAATGTATGTTATAGCTAACATTACGTAAACATCATTCATATATATTATAGCCTCTAAATGTATATATGTGCAAAGCATAGACTTTTGGAGTAAACATTCTTTGGAAATCAAAATGGCAAACATTTTGATTTCCATGAACACATTTTTTACATGGATTTCTGGTTTATATTCTTTTAAAAAAGCTATATTGACTGCAAACAGCTTTTCTGTTTTGTTCTTTGTAATTCAATGATCAGCTCAGCATTCTATAAATGGAATAGGTTGAACATGTACAAGAACACATTGCATGGATCTGCTTTTACTCTGTGCGAGATCTGGGCTTGTGGCTAAAACTCAAACACAAATGTTGTTTTCACTTGGAAGAGCTCCTTATATTTGCTCTTGGAAAATTCTCAACAAGTGGTAGTATGTACTACCCACTTTCACTATCTCCTCCATCTGGTATTCTTCCATTTTTATTTAATAAATAAATAAAAACCTGCAATAAGCATCTGTTATTTTCCTACCATTTTTGAATGGTCAGGCTTTTCAGAAAAGAAACTTTGCACTGAGTACCAAAGTAAATAAGAGATTTAGCAGGAAATTATAAAAGCTTAGGGACTCTCTCAGTGAAACTACCAGTTCATGAAATTACAGACCAGCATTTAAACCTTCCCAGATTTCAGACCTGATTCATTACTGTTTGTTGTCCCTGTTCAGTGGCTTCTCTTTCCTAAACTTATCTCAGTAGAGAAGGTCCTGGGAGGAAGTTTTGAAGCTCAAGGCTTTTATCATCATTCAATGGCTGGTGGGGTTTTTTTGTGTTGTTTTTTTAACAAGCATAATCAAGATTTCCCTTAGCAGTCAGAATTCTTTTATTTTCTCCTTCAGAAAATCCTATCTCTGAAATTACTAGATTTACTAGATTTATTTATTTGAGTAATCTATTAGTAATTTACGTAGCAATATTGCTATATATTAAGCAACCTTGTATTCACTAATTGTAAACAAACTGGAGAAAATGACTGAACTCAGTAATTGTAGACCAAATAATAAATACAATAGGTATATAGTATAACTTGATTTGGAAGTAATAGTAGGCAAAATTAATTAAATGAAAGATGTTAATTTATATAGATTCTTTGCTATGGTGAGGATGGAGTAATTAAAACTTCGTTTTCTTTTTCAGGCTTCTGTGCTGTATAACCAACTATAATATATGATAATTAGTTAGGTAACTAGTTTAAAATTATCTGTAATTATTCCCGTGTTCCTCTGGAAATCTAAGAACAGGTAAGGAATATTTATCAGTAAAACAGTTTATTTAGAAAAAGGTTTGCCTTAAAGAGTTGTTATCATTAGGATTGTCTGCCAATTAAAGGTTTTCAAACTGTATATTTATTACAGTCATTCATTTTCAATAGAAAAAAATGAGGTTGTTGTGTTTTTTAAAAGAATACAAATCAGCAACAAGAAGTTTCTAATCAGATCTCCCATTTCATCTTAGAAAACTGAAGTACAAAAAAGTAACCTGTACCCACATTCTTTCTTAAAATGTTTCAGCAATAAAGCTTTTAGTTCAGTAAATGCTTAAAGAACCCACTGCGGATAGACACTTATAAGTACCTTCATTTATACACTGATTTCTGAACAGACAAATCTATTGAACACACAGTTAAAATAGATGTGTGTATCTTTCCTACCCCAGTCTATGTGCCTTTTCAAAATATTGAACATAGCTGGAAGAGATTCATAACCTAAACTCATTAATCATTTTAGGTGAAGACCTTCTCCAATACTTCTGAGTGCTCCTTCAACCCAAAGTACTTCATTGGGTAGGAAAAACATTCAAAAGCATAAATATAGGATGGAGAGACATTACTGGACAGCAGTATGTGCAAAATTATCTCTCTTGATGGATCACAAGCAGAATATGAGTCAGCAGTATGATGTAGTGCAAAAAAATAAATAAAAATGAAGTCCAGTTCTAAGCTATTTCTACAGGGTTAGGGCCCAAAGGTGCTTTTCTGAAATTATCAGGTGACAATGCAACTTCATTGCAGCTTTGATTGGATGGTGGGGAATGGAAGGATGCATACTCCTTGCAGACAGCTGGTCATTTGCATTCTTTTAGAGAATGCAAGAATGGAAATGACCAGATGTCTGCAAGGAACATAAATCCTTCTACTCCCCACCATCCAGTCAAAACTGAAGAAGCTCATTGGATCAGAAATGAAACATCTTCAAGAAAAATAAGGAAGTCCAGTTGCCTCTTGAAAAAGCACCTTTGGGACAAACATGACCTGGATGACTGAGAATCTCCACAAACAACAGTGTTAAGATCAAGTGAAATCATCACTGTTTTCTACACTGGTCTGCCTACATCTAAATTTTTCCCACTGATGGACATTATTAACAGACAGAAACATGACCAGATGGACTTTTGTGTAAAAATGAAAAAAAAACACGTGATTTATGGTTTTGAAGATTAGACAGAATATACTATAGAAAGAATAAACAAATGATGTCACTTTAGAGAGATTAATATATAATTGTATTTACAATTGCGTTGAAGTAGACAGGAGCCACTTCTTTATAGCTTTGACTTTTTTTCTACTTTCTTCTATGTTTTTCCTTATGTACTTTTAGTTTTTTCTTTTATTTCTCATTTTATTTTTCCTTTTATTTGCTCTAATTTAGTTTTACTATTGCTGTTAAAAATTAGATAGATAGATAGATAGATAGATAGATAGATAGATAGATAGATAGATAGATAGATAGATAGATAGATAGATGGCTTTTTTGTCATAGAACGCTCAGAAACGGAGTTCCGGCACCTTTTTTGGATGGAACCTTGTAGGGTAGGCAAGGCGGGCTGTATGACATGTGTGAGTTCCAGCACCTTTTTCTTTTACAAAAAAAGCACTGGATAGATAGATAGATAGATAGATAGATAGATAGATAGATAGATAGATAGATAGATAGATAATGACCAGCTGAGATTAACCAAGATAATAAGGGGCCTGGAAAGAAAAACCTGTAAGAAATTATTGGAGGGGCTGAATATGTTTAGCGTGAAGATGAGAGAATTGTGGGCAGTCTTGATAACTGTCTTTAATTATCCAAAAGGCTATCAATGTTCAGTGTTGTAACTAGGATGCTAGAATTGCTGGGCTGAAATATAAAAATGCAGATTTTTGAGTGGACACGAGGAAGAATTTCTTAACATTGTTCAATATTGGAAAATACTGCCAGCACTGAAAGTATTTATACAGAGGCTGGATAGAGATTTGTGGGGAATAGTGGATATCTGCACTAAATAAGCCGATTAGATGATCTTCAGTGTTCTTTCCAGACAGTTTTCATATTCTGTTGTTCTATAATTCTGTAGCCTGTTCTCTTGCAGAACAGCCAGGAGGTTCACTCTTGTCAGTTATGAATACAGTCTGTCCACACTTCTTTGCCTTTGGAGAGGTTTGCATTTTAATGCACAGCCTTAATCATAGTTAGCCAAGCAGCCACAAATAGAAAACCCATATGAAATACAACTAAGCTTTTGATTGGCAGGTATGTCACCAGAATAATACCTATTATATTGCTTTCTTCCAAACGCCCCAGACTTCAAAATTTACTTCTCAGTTCCAGTGTTGCAGTGTATCTAGAAGTGGGTGGGTGGAGAATTTTTCTGTCAATGAGAGCACTAAACTACTGTGGAGGTTCTGTTGAGAAAAAATGGGATTTGTTTTTCACCATTTATTCGGTGATTCCTTTCCCTTGCAATTTCCCTCCTTTCCTCTTGTACTCTTCTAGAGAAGCCCAGAATGCTACAGGTGTTTGTTTTTTTTACGTGATTCAAGAGCACTAAAGGAACTCATATTGTTTTTCCAATGGTAGAATTTCATTCATATTCCTTGTTGGTTGGAACAGTTATTTTGTTAATGTCATCCTCTCATTCTGCAATGGTTGCCAATGAAATATACTTTCATTTCTGAGCATTTTTTCTTGTTTGCTTCTGATTTCACTAATATAAGAAAACCAAATGGTTTTCAAAATATAGCAAGCATATATTTTGAAGTAATTAACATTTATTGTCCATTCTACAAGATACATTGATATTTTCAAATAAAACCTGGAGTCACCAGTACTATTTATAAATGGAAAAGAGTTCTCATTTATATATCACATTTCCCTCTATTGGCTGGTCATAAGTGGGTATTATAAAGTAAATCTATAAAGTAAATTAATGAGACAGATCAAAGAACACTGCATGATTGTTTATTCTAAAAAAGTCTATAATAATGAGAACGAAGCATCGGCACTCATGGATGGATGCCAGAATCTGAATTCTCCTCCATTTAACACATCATATCATACAGAATTCCCTTCCTTAATTACATGTCATGAATCACATTCACCAATTAGTTTAACACACAAAGTTTCACTTCCCCTCTGAAGCGCGCTATCGCTTATCTTCTCAAAACATCCAGGTTGAATTCCTCCCAGGCTTTAGTGATTCAAACCCAAACAGTTAAAGCAAAAGGCTGCCTCTTATACTGTCAGTGGAAAAACCTGTCAATGTTTTCCAATGTGCCTTGGACATAAACAGAATGGGAGGATCTCAGTGTGTTTTTGTTTTGTATTAGTTTGTGTTATTTGTACCGTATCTTGTTTGTTTTAACCATGATATCATTACTGAGTGTATGAATCCTACATCTTTAGCTGATTGAATTCTTCAGAGCTAATCTGACCAATCATCTAAAGAAGGAGTGGATCGCTTGTTTTGATGGTAGTCTTATATTTTAAAAATCTAAGGTTATCATATGCATTTATGCATTTTGTTCACTAATGCATTCAAGATATTTTGCAGATCAGAAAACCATGGCATTTAAGTATCTAACAAATGATTTACTGATGAAGCATATCCATGAGTCACTGTCACCAATTGAGATATAGCAAAATAGTTTCTGAAGTACCACCTGTACTTCTCAGTTTGCAACATACTTTTTGATTGCTAACAAAAAAAAATCTTCCTTAACAGTATTAAGCCTTACCTAATAATGGAGCAGGCATTCATAACTTGTTATCATGCAGATATTTTGTGTAGCTTAAATACTATGTATGGTATTTATTATACTATACTATATTATGGTGAATGCTCCAACACTGGAAGTTTTTAAGAAGAGACTGGACAGCCATTTGTCTGAAATGAAATAGGGTTTCCTGCCTGAGCAGGGGGTTGGACTAGATGACCTCCAAGTTCCCTTCCAACAACAACTTCTTCTTCTTCTTCTTCTTCTTCTTCTTCTTCTTCTTCTTCTTCTTCTTCTTCTTCTTCTTCTTCTTCTTCTTCTTCTTCTTCTTCTTCTTCTTCTTCTTGTTATTATTATATAGTATTCATTAAGTATAATTCCCAATGTTTAGCACACTACTTCTTTGAATGATGATGTGACTATATGATGTTGCATTGTCACCTGATAATTTCAGAAATCACTGTGGGAAAGGCTACATTTCTGCCAAAACCCTCATACTGCCATGATTACGTGTAGGTGTTTTAAATGTTAAATGTTAAAAAAAGAAAGAAAAGGAAACAGAAAATATTACTACAACCTTCTATAATGAATAAAATAAGTGGCATTGGATTTCTAAAGCAGGGATTGAACATTAGCAAAATTCTACTTGTAGCTAGCATTAGATCTATAGATCTGATTTAACCCTCTCCAATCTGGGGATCTATTTGAAATTTATGGATTTCAAATCCCAGAATTGTCAGTAATGACCATTCTAGTTGATAGTTCTTGAAGCTTGAAGAGATATTCCTCCTAGCTTGATAATTGTCTAAACTAAATGGCTGTCAAAAAATAACAATAGGTTTCTAAATAGTCAACTGCTCTCTTTATTAAATAACAATATAACAGAGTTTGTAGGGATCTTGGAGGTCTTCTAATCCAATAGAGTCCCCTGCTTGAGAGTGGATTGGACTACAACAGAGGTCTCCAACCTTTCTCAGTTAACGGGCTGGAGGGGAAAGGGAGGAGGAAGCATTTTATGTTTGTGCACACACACAAACGGGGCTGCAAGCATGCATGATGCAAATGGAGTGGTGCTAGCACCCATGTGACACTTGCTAGCACCGCCCTGTTTTTGCCATGCGGGTGCTAGCGCCTCCCCATTTTTGCCATACAGTGCTCTGTTTTTGCCGTGTGGCACCATGTTTTTGTCGTGCGGTGCCCTGTTTGTGTAGTGGCAGCACTAGTGCGAGTGGGGGTCAGTGTGTGCACTGACCAGCTTGTCCCAGAGTCCGGTGGCCAGCAGGCCACGGCCCAGCAGTGGGCCGCGGCCCACAGGTTGGGGACCCCTGGACTAGAATATCTCCAAAGTCTCTTCCAATTTTGTTATTCTGTATTCTGTATCTCCTTAGTTCTATGTTGCATCTCTCCTTGCTAAAATTCTATCCATTACTAGTCCTACTTTCAGGTGGTATGGAGAAGATATTGGAAGACTGCTATCATATCACCCCTAGACCTTCTCTTTACTAGGCTAGACATACCCAATTCTTACAAGCATTCTTCATATGTTTTAGCCTCCAGTTCCCTAATAATCTTAGTTGATCTTCTCTGCACTTTTTCTAGAGTCTCAGCATCTTTTTTTTTGTTTTGTACTGTGGTGACCAAAGCTGGACATGATATTCTAAGTGTGGTCTTACCAAAGCATTATAAAACTGTACTACTATGTCATATGATCTTGATTATATCCTTCTGTTGATGCAGCCTAGGACTGCATAGGCATTTTTGGCATCAATGAACAATTTTTGCCCATCTCTTTTCTTCTCATATTTTAATGACAGGGCTGAACACAAAACTCAGCAGTTGGAAAATGGATTGAACCCACATTTCAGAAGCATACCTTATCAATGGATTTATGCAGTGCACAAATGCATGAGAGAATTAAGAAATAAGCTTGTATGAGAAAATCTTTGCTTGCAGAATTACCAGAGGTGATATGAATTTTCCTGGACAGTATGAATAGGAAGTTACATAGATTTTATCATGACTAGTCAAGAATTAACTATTACAATTCTCCTTCATCTGAATTAACAGTGCTGTTCTTAGATAAAATGACCACTTTCAGAATAGTAATGAATATAGGACAGAACTTACCTAAACCTACAACGCCCTTCCAAACCATTGCCAGGGTTACTACTTTATTGTGCCTAAGTGTAGTTTCAGGAGCAGATTACTACCCTATTGATTATCCTCTGTTATGTTATTCTGAAGAACTCCTCGGAGCTATGCACTGTAATAATGCTTTACACTAAGAGCCTCTGCAGAGAGATAATTATAAAGCATCCAGTCATTCCCTGTCCTAGAGTGAGCAGCTGCACTCTTGCTGCTGGGGAATAGTTTGGAGGAGAAAAGACACTGTGAATGGAATAGCTGTGAATCAGGTCCAGTGGCATATAATCTCCCCCCCACACACACACTTCCACAGGGAAGGAGTTTCTTGGTCTGCCCTCATGGTTTCTAATTTGGTGCATAGTGGTAGCAAATTAAGATGCCTTTATATTAAATGTCTATTATCTCAGGTTGCAACCTTACAAAGACAAAGATATATTTAAGCTGCATATTCCTACTTGCTGTTTCTGTACTGAAACTCCATTATTTAAATGCCATTTATACCTTGGGCAAGCGCTGGCTCTTTGGCTTTGAAACAGAGATGAGCACCGGCCCCTAGAGTCGGAAACGACTAGCACACATGTGCGGGGGAACCTCTACCTTTACCTTTTTACCACACTAATGCACATGCACACACTGACAATGTAAACATAGATAATCTATAACCCACCTAAACTGAAGAACTTAACTGCAACAAAGTGGTTAACTCCTTTCCAATCAACCAATTTTCGACTGCTGCCACCTACAATATTTCAGCTTTATGCTTTCTTTGAATACACAGAATCCATGAGGGTGATTTTGCTTATAAACCCTATAAATATAATACTGAACTAATAAGGGGTACAAGTATTCTGAGCATTCCTGGAGCTCCCATATCATCCCCATTTTTGTGTTTATTAAGAAGACTTCAGCCAATGGAGAATAATGTTCCAACATAAAACTCTAATATAAAAGAAAACTGTAGAGAAGAAATTGAAAAGTGCAACCAGATTTTGGAGTAAAATGTGATGATATTTAGAAAATTGGTTATGGAAGAATTAAAATGGTAGGAACTACTGTATATACTCATGAATAAGCCAAGTATTTTAAGGGTCAAAATACACTCCCCCCAAAAAACATCTACTTCTGCTTCATTGACAATGCTAAAGCCTTTGATGGTGTGGATCACAACAAACTGTGGCAAGTTCTTAAAGTGATGGGAGTACCAGACCATCTTATTTGTCTCTTGAGAAACCTATATGCTGATCAAGAATCAACAGTGAGAACTGGACACAGAACCACTGATTGGTTCAAATTGGGAAAGGAGTCTGGCAAGGTTGTATACTGTTGCCCTGCCTGTTTAACTTACATGCAGAACACATCATGAGAAAGGCAGGGCTACATGAATCAAAAGTTGGAATTAAGATTGTCGGGAGAAATATCAACAACCTAAGATATGCAGATGATACCACTTTAATAGCAGAACGTGAAGAGGAACTAAAGAGCCTCTTGTTGCGGGTGAAGAAGGAGAGTGCAAAAGTTGGCTTGAAACTAAACATTAAGAGAACCAAGATCATGGCATCCAGTCCTCTCAATTCCTGGCAAATAGATGGGGAAGAAATGGATGTAGTGACAGATTTTATTTTCCTGGGCTCCAAGATCACTGCAGATGGGGACTGCAGCCAAGAAATTAAAAGATGCTTGCTCCTGTGGAGGAAAGCCATGGCAAATCTAGACAGCACACTAAAAAGCAGAGACATCACCCTGCCAACAAAAGTATGTATAGTCAAGGCTATGGTCTTCCCAGTTGCAATGTATGGCTGTGAAAGTTGGACCATAAGAAAGGCTGAGTGCCAAAGAATTGAGGCCTTTGAACTATGGTGCTGGAGAAGATTCCTGCGAGTCTCTTGGACTGCAAGGCAATCAACCCGTTCAGTTCTAGAGGAGATCAACCCTGATTGCTCTTTAGAAGGCCAGATCCTGAAGTTGAAACTCAAATACTTTGGCCACCTAATGAGAAGGAAGGACTCAGTGGAGAAGAGCCTAATGCTGGGAAAGGTTGAGGGCAAGAGAAGAATGGGATGACAGAGAATGAGGTGGCTGGATGGAGTCACTGAAGCAGTAAGCATGAGCCTAAATGGACTCCAGAAGATGGTAGAAGACAGGAAGGCCTGGAGGAATGTTGTCCAACTTTGCAACTAGCAACAACACCCCCAAAATTGGGTTCAGCTTATCCATATGTATGTATGTGTGTATATGTGTGTGTGTGTGTAAGTATTTGTTAAGTATTTGTTAGCAAGTATTTGTTAAGTATTTGTTATCATATATATATGATAAGCTGATTCTCACATTTTTTTTACCAAAATACCTTGAAAAAGGTGTGCTCCATGGATTATTCCCAGATGAGCCAAGAATGGAAGTTCAAACATATAAAACATTTTGAGAGTTGGGTTTTTTTCATGGATGGAACTTTTATCTTAGTATTTCAGTTTAAAAAAAGAGGGGTTGGCTTATCTACAGATGGGTTTATATGCCAGAATACAGAGTAAGCATTAAAAATACATAAATTGAAAATGTTATACCATAAAAAAGAAAAGAAGCTTTATGATTTAGAGCAAATATGTGGCATACTTTTGGCAATTGAGAGAATTTGGTGTGACCTATAACGTCTTCAATGCAGAATTGCAAATTTGGGGCATCAGGATCTAGGATCCAAATATCATTGTCAGTAGATTTTGGCAGTATAGTTAATTTTAAGTAGTTTAGGAAAAAGGCTCAAAGTTTGATGTCTCCTTTTCCCATTTCTCACATTTTAAAAATACTCTCTCTAAAATGGGACATAATTCTAATATCAGCACTGTTACAGCCTCAGCAATAAATGTTGATAGGTTGCTGGGGAGTCTGATGACATAAGTTTCTTTCACAAAGTATCTTTTAGCACCTGCCACTGCCTAAAGCCTCTTCCTTAGCAACACTTTTTTTTAAGTTTTCAGATTCTATAACTGGCAATCTGCTAACAGATTTGCCTCATTAATTTGAATGTAATAAGGTTCATTGTAGGCACAGAAATCAGTAGTGCAAAATATTTATTTAAGCAGTATTTTTCTGTCATTCTCCTATGCCACTTCAATTGATGAATCCCTCTATATTTCTCCAGACAGTGCAAGCCACACCATAAAGTTATATTTAATCCTCCTAATTTTATTGCAAGAGGTACTTATTTGATCACCCCTCTGATAATAAGCATGTGATGGCCCAATGTTATCTCCCATTTGTGCTTTCACCACTGTAGGTCTAGGCTTAGGTCATTTTCCAGAACAGCTGCTGATAACAATAGGGGGCGGGAATGGAGAATTCTTCTACATACATGGCCAAAACAAGTTATTCCTTGTAATTGCTGGTAGTGGTAGGAAGATTGTTTGGTTTTAAAGAGCTTATTTTAGGACATGTACTGTATGTCTCCTATGGGTTTCAGCTTTACGAGCCAAGGGAGTTGACATATTTGGTCCTAACAGTAGCAGAACCTTTCATAAAGATAGTAAACCAGCTAAACTCACTTTCCAATTATATTCTAAAAACTTCAATTTAACACTTTATCGATATTAAGGTAAAGGTAAAGGTTCCCCCGCACATGCGTGCTAGTCGTTTCCGACTCTAGGGGCTCATCTCCGTTTCAAAGCCGAAGAGCCAGCGCTTGTCCGAGGACGACTCCGTGGTCATGTGGCCAGCATGACTAGACGCCAAAGGCGCACGGAACGCTGTTACCTTCCCACCGTAGTGGTCCCTATTTTTCTACTTGCATTTTTACGTGCTTTCGAACTGCTAGGTTGGCAGAAGCTGGGACGAGTAACAGGCGCTCACTCTGTTACGCGGCACTCGGGATTCGACCCGCCAAACTGCCGACCTTCTGATCGACAAGCTCAGCGTCCTAACCCACTGAGCCACCGCGTCCCTTTCTTATCGATATTAGAGACCTTCAAAACAATTTGGTGCCTGCAATTTTAAGAAATTTTAATTTTAATTTCAGAATGGATTGGGAGACCAAAGAGATTTGGAACATTAGTCAATTTTGCCATAAGATTTGAAATGCCAATATATATTCATGGGAAATATAGAAAGATGATGAAAAAAACTTTTAAAAACTTCTCTGGTATAGACATTACAGAGTTTTAAGGCATGGAAGACAACAAAATTGAGATGAACCAAAAATGGGAGCATAATAGACAAATAAAGGAAAGGATCTGGACATGGAACGGCTTGATAAGATATCCTGGCAATTCCTCCTTATGAGATTTACAAAATTGGCTTGGGAAGGCTTTAAAGATCTCTTTTAAATGCCAAAGAGTTATGAAAGATGAACTCCTGCAATGTCAATACTGAGTAGAAACAAAACAAAGAATATAAACTTAAACTGATCTGGAATAAATTATTTGTTTGATAATTCTGGTAATTCCTAATGGAGATTTCGCTGAACTAGGATTCAAATGATGATAAGTTCTGGACTGTGTATAGATAAAATTTATGCTTATGGGGAAAAGAAGGGTGTGTTTTTTTTATTTGCGACTTTAAAGAGGGTGAAAAGTTGGTATATTAGCTCATGCTCAGTGTGATGTAGGTTGGAAGTCTTTATTGTCTTTTCCTTTTTCTCTTCTACTTTTTTCTTGTTTTTTCTACTTTAATAATATCCATTGTTATACCAGTCATGATTGGAGCCCTCTCAGTGATATCTAAAGGTCTTACTTGATATCTGGAAATATTGAATTTATCAGGCCTGATCACACTGATTTTACAAAAAAAACAACCAAAAAGAAACAAACATACTGGGTAAAAGTGCCTATATTATTAGAAGTTACCTTAATAATTCTTAGGTCCTTGATTAGGAGTTGAATTATTAAGTTTTACCAGTCTTAGATTTTGAATCTAATTGTAGATCATTCACATATAATAACAAAATCACTATTAGTCAATTGCAAAAGACAGCTTTACTTCGAAAAGCTTACATTTTGCAACAATACCTTTAACATGATCAAACAGCATTTGCCTATCCCAGATCCTTGGGAAGGACTCAACAGATAGATAAAAATGCCAAATTCAGTCTCAACTGGCTGATTGTGTAACAAAATAAAATAAATAGCCAACTTCCCTTATCACTCATAAGTATAGTGAATATATTTTCTTGGAAAAAACAAAGGGCATATCTTAAAAAGGGGCAAATCTGAAACAGGCTCACAAGGGTTAAAATATGTGTGTAAAGAAACATCCAAGAACAAAATCAAGAAAAATAATTAAATTAAAAAATCCAAAGGGCAACTTTCAAAAATAAAGGATTTTCTTTTATAATAAAGAATGTATGGTCACTGTACTCATAGCCTATCAATAACCTACTAGTATTGTTTAGCTTTGGTTTTTAAGCCTGAGTCACTCTCTGTTAAAACCACTGTTTAATTTGGCTTAGCATGTTGAATGAATTTGCCATTGTGCTTTGTAATTTTGGTTTATAATACTGTGCAAACCCAGTTAAATATGGTTTACTTAGTGACCAATGGTTATTGAATCTTAGCATAACAATGGATTTCTGTCTGAAACTCTGAACTGTTATTGTTAATTAATGGCTCTCTTTGCAGTTCTTGTGTATAATAGTATGCCAGTTCAACCAATCTTTTGCATATATGTAGCCTAGGAACTGCTGTCATAATTAACTACACATTTAAAACAAAACAAAAAAGAAAGGCTGCTTCCTAACTTGTAGATTTTGAAACAAAATAAAACTTTATGTCTAGCACATCCTTTTTGTAATCTAATAGATATGCTCCTAAATGGAATACAAATCATTTCAGCAGGTTTTATTGGAGAATTCCCTTGAGAAGGTAAGGGAAGATTGCAGCTGATTTTCCCAGATTGTCTACTACCCAGTCACAGCATGCTTGCTTGTAAGAAGACAACTTAGGTGGGGACAGAGACAATGGTTCCAGGTCCATTCCAGATTAAATCTTACGATGACTTCTTCTCTTTCTATCTATGGTAGCACACTTTTGCTGCATGGCAGCTTCACATAGCATTTTTCCTTAAGAAAAAGAGACCTGTTAGAGTGGACAGATGCGTTCCTTACACACACCTCTCTCTTTCTTGCTCTTTCTTTCAGACCTTGCCTGCCAATCCCTGTATAAGTCCCATGAGTTGATCATTTGTTTCTTGCAGTTTTCCTCTCTGATGTCAATATAATGGGTAAAGGATATGCTGTCTCTTCTCAGCTGGGTCCCGTCAGTCACAGCCATCTGTCAAGAAATGCCTACAGAACCAGGCAGAAAGCTTTGGCAGTTGACATGGTGATAGATCGGCAGGGTGGTTCTTTTCTCTTCATTCTCCCCTTCCTCTTAATTCATTTTCAAATGCTATTGTCCAACTATGATAGCAGGGAGACAGTAAGGTAAAACTTTTACTTAACTGGTTAAACCCCAGTTATGCATTATAACTGGAAAACTTGGTGTTATTTCTAGTTAAAATTGCCCTCAATCATTTCAGTTCCAGGTCTAGTTGAAACCTTCAGCTGTTTATCAGGCTGGTTTACCCAAGCCTTGGAACCTTAGGCAAAACCTTCTACTACCGTTGTCCTGACTTTCCTGTAAGAATAGCCACATTCTACTCTTCCTTGCACAGGAAATGATGACACATCAATAAAAAGGAAGGTTCCCATTTATCTAAACCAATAGGGTGAAACTGGCAGCCTGCAGGCCAGATGTGTCACATGCAGGCCATGCCCATCCCAGCTCCGCAAAGGCAAAAAATGTCATGATACGTCACATGACATGATTGAGCTTGACACCCGTGATCTAAACTAATTGGAAATGGTGAACCTTCAACTAAGCAGATTTATCTTTGAAGAAGAGCCCAGGAAGCTTCTAATTGAGCAGCAGTTAAATCACCATTAAAGTGGATTCAGGTGTCCCATTTTCTTGGTGTAAATTGTCTTTCCAGCATCAGTTTGTTGCATGCCTTTCTTTTTCCTGCAAAGTTAATATCAGGTTCTAGGAAAAAACAACATGGGACAAAGGGATAAAAGGGCAGTAACATTGTCACTTCTATCAACATTAGAGTCTCCTAAGTTGCTTTAAAGTATCCAATTATACAAATAAGAAATTTGA
Organism: Vipera ursinii; assembly: GCF_947247035.1. Classification (NCBI taxonomy): domain Eukaryota; kingdom Metazoa; phylum Chordata; class Lepidosauria; order Squamata; family Viperidae; genus Vipera; species Vipera ursinii. The sequence continues at coordinate 322,745,516 of NC_139512.1, read as the reverse complement.
ATGTAATTCTTTTGGATTATATTGACTGTCAAAATGGCTTTATGTCATATCATTCTTCAGTCTAATACTCGCTACTTGTGCGTGAATTCAGCCCCCATAATCTCTCATATTGTGCCACTGCTATAGCGATTGAATTATTATAGGAATTAAAGAGCACTTCCTCACAGACACTATCCATGGTATTTTCATGTTACTTCATGAGTCTCCTCATTAACCTCCATTCTTCCATTGAAGCAACTTTAGCCAACCAAAGGAGAGCATGCAAACAGCAACCATCTAAAACGTACTCCATCTTCCCTCATTGTGTTGACTTTTAATGATGAAGAAAAACAAAAACAAGAAAACAGGGTGCAATAAAATTCCCCCCTGTGAAGTGTGAAGGGAAGCCACAAAACATCTTGTCTTCAGGAGGGAGAAGGAACTTTGAAGAGCAAGGAGATAGGATAAAGCAGGACTTTTGCTAATTGGAAGATCAAGAGACACATAGTATAAACCTGGCTGGGGAATTCTGGGGATCTTAAAGTTGCCATGTTTGAAAAACACTGGTGTAAATTCTCAGGCAATTTCCCAAGATGTCAGTTCCAGAGCATCATTTATAATTGTCATTTAGATTATACAGTAAATTATGGAGCCATGGATCTTCAAAATGCAAAGCATATTTTAAAAGCATTGTGTCATGCCTCTTTCTTATCTAATCATGCTTTTCCAGATTTCTCTTGGGAATAAATAATTAAAATATTTTATGTATTCCAAATCTGAATAGAGAATACCTGGGTAACTGAAATTAAAGAGTTTGTTGGTACAGCACATTTATATCTTATGGACTTGTTTCTGCTTGTACCAGACAAAAAACTAATCATCACCATTTGCCATAAATGGCAAAGTTCACTGCTCATACCATCTGCTTCTTAACGTCCTGATTGCCACATTAGCCAATGTGCAATGCTGGGAGCTTTCCAGACACTCAGAAACATACTTTTGTAGTTACCAATAAAAGCCTGTGTACCGTTTTTTTTTCTTCCTGAAACAGCTCAGTTAATAATGACAGCTGTCTAAAGTGTGTAATAGGTAAAATACATGTTTCTAGCCTATCTGTTATTTTTTCTTTCATTGTTTTCTGTCTCTGCATTCTGGCTAGTGCTACATATCTATGTGGCAAAGAGTTTAGTTGGCCTTCATAAAACATTCTTTAATGTTGAAAAAACAGTAACACACACACACACACAAATGCACATACACAATGTCCTTCCCTTCTACCATGCATCAACTGGGTAGAATGACAGTGCAGTAAGACCTTCAAGGGACTCCTTGGTTACCTGTCATTATCAGCTGGTTGTTTGTGGTAGAAAACAATCTAATTTTTGGTGCTTGTTGGATGCTGAGAAAATAACATGGCAGGTATAATGGCCGGTGAGCTTTGAGTGTAGGAAGGAATTAAAACTTCCAGTGCTGTCTAACTCCATGATAAATGCAGTGGTGGGATTCAAACATGTGAACAACCAGTTCTCTGTGTGGATGCTGCTTCCGGAAATCCATTCTGGGCCTGGGCAACAAAAAAATAGCTACCAGTTCTGCCAGCTGAATCCCACCACTGGATAATGGTATGCTTCAGCAGAGTTTTCAGATAATGTGGGATTACTAAACAGTTTTATGTGAACTGGAAATAATGAGGTTACCTCAACCAATTCAAGAGTTCCATTTAAGCATGGCACTGCAAATGACATCTGTTTGGGCTGAAGAATTTTAGATATTCTCAGCATACAGTAGCTAATGCTCTATGGGAAGTTAGCTGGAGCTGTACCTTCAAATCATCTCAGAGATTTTGCACACCTTTAGCAGCAGGCATTTATCCATGTACTAATTCTTCTATCATTTATTTAAAATGTATCCTGTATATTTTAAATTTTTGTGCATTCAATTGTATCTTATGGTTGTTGCTATAGCTGTGGATATTCTCCTATGATTATATGATTTGACATTTGCTTACCCTGAGTTATTTATTTTATTTTATTAATTTATATAGCTACCTATCTCAACAAGTAATGCTGGGGAGTGCATACTGTATATTTGATAAAAATAATTTTAAGCATAAATATAAAACTTAAATGCAAAGCAGCCAAAGAAATAACACAGTCAACAATCATTAATACAGCTGGGAGATACAGTATAACCCTTGGGGCACCAGGCCTGGACAGAGATCTAGTTCTTTAGGGCCTTATGAAAGGCCAGCAGGGTTGGGGCCATTCTGATCTCTGGAGGGAGAATGTTCAATAGGCTGGGCACTATGGCAGAAAAGGCACTTCAGGGCATCACCAATCAGCATTCCTTAGCCAATGAGACCCCAATCATGTCCATATTTGACAGGTAAAAACAACTGGGTAGATATGGTTCCTAAAAGGCTTTAAAGGTGACAACCAGCAACTTGAATTGAACTTGGAAGCACATCAGGAACAAATGCAGCTCACAAGTAGTGGTGTTACATGCACCAAGTAACTGGCACCATTTACCACTTTTATGCTTAGATTTAATTATGTTAAATCTTCTTGACTAGACAAGAGATAGAAGCAGAACTAGATGCTTAACTTTTCAAGGCAGGTTATTTCAGTTGTTATTGTGTCCTGTCAATAAACTTCTTACTTCTCTTAGACCTTCTTACTTCTCTTCAAAAGCCTGAAAATACATACAGTCTCTGTTCAATGATTGTTTTCCTTAGGTGCTTTGTTTCTTCTGGAAGCCACTTTAAAAAGGTGCACTTTCTGACTTCTGAGACAATCCAGTCCATGAAATATCTGGTTAACAAATGAGACCAGAGTCATATAATTCACTAGGATAAATCATAGAATCAAGGAATTGAAAAGGAACATGTAAAACATCAAGTATAACTTCCAGTTAAATCATTCCTGACAGATGACTGTCCAACCTCTGCTTGAAGACATCCAACTAAAGTGCACCATTCAACTCCCTGAATAATTAATTGCAATGTCATGTTCATCTTACTGTTTTCCTAACATTCAACCAGAATCTTGAGATCATTGTTGTATGACTTGCCCTTGGGCATGATTGAGAACAAATCTTGACTTTTCTTAACATGCACCCCTTCAAGAAAGTGAAAAACTCTGTCATATTCCGCCCGTGTAGAAATATATTTCAGCAGATGCAGATTGTGGCTTTTTCTGCAACTGATGGCTCTTTTCTGCTGTTATAGTACAGTTTGCACACAAATCTGTGAACGATTATATACAGTCATTGGAGAGATATAAGATAAGAGGACAGTTCTGAAACAAAACAGATGAACAAACTGAAATCTATATCTGGCTGTAACTTTAAAGGGGAGGAAATGGTATTTCTGGGATTTTTAACCAAGATTACTGAAAAAATGGAAAGCAAAGTGCTGGAAATGGATCCACCTTTCTTTTCCACATTTCCTCACATCTGCATTCTGTTCAAAATATCCAAATCAGTTTGAATATTACAGATTGCTTGGTATATTTAGTATATTCTTACTTGATTTAATTTAATTTCTTTTAATATTTGTATTTATTGTTTTTATTGTTGTTTTTATTGTTGTTAGCCACCCTGAGTCCTTCGGGAGATAGGGTGGCATATAAGTCCCATAATTAAATTAAATTAAATTAAATTGATTGTTTAAAAAGCAGTCACAGAGCAGTTCAACATTATGTTCCAGTATATCATCTCTCATGACCTTTCTACTAATGTCTAGAAGCAACTACCATCCAAACAATCTCACAGTACATTGAAACCTATCTGAGTACTAAGTGGTAATTGGTTAGCTGATGACTTGGGAGCTACACATTTTCAGCCAAAAGGCTTCTATATTTGCTGTGATATATTCAACAGAATATTGGTTTTGTTATGAAACGTATGTATACAATCCCCGTTCAGTAATTAAACTAAAAGCTGATACTAAGTGAACTCATCTGTTCCAAGCCTACTTTATTCCAAATTCCTTGGAAGATGATGCAGATCTAAAATAAATTAGAATATAATCTTTTTTATTTAGTGATTGATTATGTGTCATCAAGTCATTATTGACTCTTGTCACCTCTTAGATAGATTTTTTTTGCCATGACTTATTTAGTGGGTAAACTCTTAATCATTTTCCCAGTCATGTATTAGCTTTCATTCCAATCTGAAATGAAACCATTCTACCCTGATTTTCTCCCACTTCTAGTTTTGAGCAGGATATCTATATGATAAAATCCCTAATATTTTTAATATTATTTCCCCTTAGTTAGATTATTCCTGAAGATCTTCATGGCCATCAAACTGTCAGTGTGAAAGGCTTTGCACTTCCAGACTAAAGCTTCCTTAATCAGTCTTTTGCATTCACCTTGTTCATTTACTTCTGATCTTCTTGTTAAATGTCATCTTTTCTATTCTTTTATTTTATTCATCTGTCTTTTAAGGACACCTATCATGATTTTCAGTATAAGAATGAAAAATCACTTAAGCAGAGTGCTATGTCATGCAGCAACAGTAAAGTTTAAAATACTGGGTCTTTCCTGACATACAGTCTCCCAACACAAATAATACAATCTATAAAATGGTAAAATTCTAAACAAGCCTAAAGTAAAAGCCATAATTACTGTATGGAGTATTATTTGGGGGAATCTATGTTTGGTAAGCTTATACTCATTGTACTACATTCACATAGTTCCTGAGACTATAACATAAAAATTCTCACAAAATAATTATATACCCTAATATAAACTGATTGAATCTGCATCTCATGAATTCTTGCACAGCTCAATATTAATTTATGTCATCTCTCCTTAGTGACTGGGCTGCCTTATTTATGGTTTTGGAATAGTATACTTGAAAAAAACCCTTTATTTAACTTTAGGCTTTTGTATTTTTTCTACTGCTTTGAATCATGTGAAGTAGGTGATATTCAAAGGTTTATACAATGTAAATAAATAGGTAAATAGATGCAATACTTTGGTTGGGAACAATATCAAAAGAAACCTAAAATGTAAAATTTGAAAAAAAAGCATATTTTAAGAAAAAACAGTCTTAAAAGATGCATTTGGAAAAAGTATGCTTAAAGAATGTGTCATTTTTTGTCTGGCTGTGTCAGGCTATAAAATAAGCTAGTGTTTCTCAACCTTGGCAGCTTTTGTAGCTTTTGAATCCCAGAATTTCCTAGCCAGCATGGGAATTTAAGTGCACATCTTTAAGCTGCCAAGGCTGAGAAACATCTGCCTAAACAATAAGTTAATATTAATAGTAATGTCATGATGAATAAGTAAACATTTCAGGAAGCTAATAACTACGTCCCAATAAAACAAACCATTCAGATTAATGTTTTGGTTTACAACTTTTTCTGTTATTTTGGTCTGCCATGGTATTATGGGATGGACTGCTCATTCATGAAATAACTGCCATAGTGGGATAGCCAATCAAAACATGCAGCAGAGTGTAAAGGATACTTAGGTACATGAATGGCCCCAAATTCCACATTAGGGAACATTGGGCTTAGATGTGGATTGTTTTCACATACAACTTTTAGAGAGAGTAAGATAAACCAGTTTTGTAATTGCTCTCTTGCCACTGAATAATATTTGGACAGGGCCTTACATTCAAATCTATCAAAATCCTTTTGAGTCTTAATAGCAACACTAGTAGACCTATCAAAATCAGTAAAAAGATCCTTACTTGACTTGCCAGTAAAGTCAGTAAAAACAGTAAAGTTTAAAATACTGGGTCTTTCCTGACATACATAAAATTCTCACAAAATAATTATATACCCTAATATAAACTGATTGAATCTGCATCTCATGAATTCTTGCACAGCTCAATATTAATTTATGTCATCTCTCCTTAGTGACTGGGCTGCCTTATTTATGGTCAAACACAACACTATCTGAGGGGTCTTGCAGACATTTCATTACTCAAACTAGGTAACTTCATCAGTGCTATCTAATTTGGGAAATGGAACATCTGCAATAAAACAACCAAGCTCAGAGATCACCAAAGAACCCTTTTTTATAGTTTTCAGTCTTTCATTTTGTGGAATATTACAGTTAATGTAGGAATATTGCTACAGCATGGTAACAGAATAACCACCAGACGTTAACAAAAACATCTGAATATGTAAATGCAACATTAATAAGTAGATTTTGATCCCCATTCTGAAGTATCCACTTTTTGCAAAGTTCAAAGGTACTAAACCGACGACAGTTTCTTGATCTACTGAAACTTTTATAAACTGCCCTTTGTTTCACATAAACCTGAAGACATCACAATAAAACCATCAAAGTAAAGTTATCATGAAATCTAATCAGCAAAACTAATCAGTCTTAAACACCAGCAAAATAAAAAACCCTTGATTATCCTTCTAAAACTATAAAGGAAGATTTGTTAGCAACCCATGAAATTGCATCATACTGAATCAGGCCATTGCTCCTCAAAGCATAACTGCATCTACTCAGGTTAGCAGCTGTTTTCAGGAATCTCATGGAGAGAAATGGGTTTTACCTTCCCTATTAATTAAAATCAGGTGCTGATGATAGAAGCAAGAATCTTTTATAGTGACATCCCTTTCTTAACTAAGCACCAGTAGCATAATTTAAATGCCAACTATTAAAGACCAGCAGTGGAGAGAATTATCCTCCTTGTGTAAATTCTTGTGAGCTTCCTGAATGCATTTGGCTGGACGCTGTGGGATACAGTAGAATATACAGGCCATTGATCTTATCCACCAGGGATCTTTTTTGTTTTCTTTCATTCCAGAACTTGTAGTAACTTCTTTAAATAAAAAGCAGTTAGCTGTGTATATATGTGTTTTACTTTTCTCTCAACGGATTTAATGATTAAACATTCAGCAAAGTTATTCAATTAGAAGGACCACCAGTGTGGCCCAGAAGACTTATTATTAAGTTTTTATCGATGACTGTTCCTTTCATCCATGACATTTATCTTCAGAAAGATGTCAACATTTTAGGAATCTTCAAGGATAATGATATTATTTCAAAGCATTTGGGATTAGAATTAAGATTCATGGGTTTAGAGGCATCCAATATTTTTATTGGTAAGGCAGCTTATTCTGTCCCAGACATGTCAAATTGGCACCCAGCTTCATCCTTGCTCTTTATTAAAGTGTGGTAAAATGCATTTATATCCTTTATATAATATTGCAATCAACAATTATATAAACCAGCAACCAAACCAAATTCAGTTCTCTTACTCTAGGAATTCACAAACCAAAGACTTTAATTCAGTTTCACTCATGGTGTGATAATGAAGTCCTGAAAACAGACAGAGAAGATTACATGGGGCAAGCACAAAAAGAAAATAAAAACGAAATAATGGTCTTTCCATTTCTGTGCAGTATATTTATTTATTTTGAGATGTATAGTTGAGAAAAAACATTTTATAAAATGTACGGTTAATGTTCCTGCTGTAGGACAGAAAATCAAAATAGTAATATTGTATGTAATGTAAAATACACATCAGCAATCTAAGAAAGTGATTGTTTGCAAGATCATTCCAGTGTTTTGAAACTGACCTATGCATTTTTCCATCTGAAGCACGGGTGTTAAACTCGCCACATCACATTACGTGTTGCAATGTATCACAACTTTTTTCGTACTGCCGGAGCTGGGGTGGGCGCGGCATCTGTATGATGCAACCAGCCCACGGGCCAGCAGTTTGACACCCCTGATCTGAAATGATTGTAGAAAAATGCAGTGTTATTATTACAGGTAGTCTTCAGCTTATGACCATTTGTTTAGCAAGTCTTCAAAGTTAAGACAGTGCTTAAAAAAGATAACTTACACCCAGTCCTTGCAGTTATGATCATTGCAGCATCCCGGGGTTACATGATTGCTATTTGTAATCTTCCCAGTTGGCTTCTGAGAAGTAAAGGCAATAGAGAAAGCTGAATTCACTTAACGACCATGTGATTTTCTTAACAACTGCATCAAAGAAAAGTATAAAATAGGCCATGGTCACACGATAGCTCATTTAATGATTTCATCATTTAGCAATGGAAGTTTTGGTCCCAAATATGGTAGAAAGCCAAGGGCTATCTCTAATCCAATTTTTGAGGTTTTTTTCTTTTTTATTCAGATCATACATGGCATCACTTATGAGTGATGGCAATTTTGTTAAGTAGGTTCATCATCCCCTGCGAGCATCGGAATTCAGGGAGTTGAAATCCACACATCTTAAAATGGTCAAAGCTGAAAAATACAGGTAGTCCTCAACTTACAAAGACAATTGGGCCAAATTTTCTGTTGCTCAGTGAGACAGTTATTAAGTGAGACGATTATTTGGCCCGATTTTATGAGCATTCTTGCCACAGTAGTTAAGTGAATCACTGAAATTGTTAAGTTACCCCAATGGTTGTTAAGTGAGTCTGGCTTTCCATTGATTTTGCTTGTCAGAAGGCTGCAAAAGATAATCACATGATCCTGGGACACTGCCAGTTGCCAAGATTTGAATTTTGATCATGTGACCACAGGGATGCAGGAACTGTTGTAAGTGTGAAAAAGTCAGGAGTCACTTTTTCAGTACTCACTGTAATTTTGAATAGTCACTAAATAAATAATTGTAAGTCAAGGACTACCTGTACTGTATGTGAGGATCAGAAAGTTCCACTATATAGACTGGCAGTAATAAAACATAATTTAAAGTCATTTGGCCCCCAGCTGAGTAAATATAGTAGGCCCTGTATAGTAATAGTACCTTTTTTAAAAAAGAAATTTATAAGAATCATTTGTAATGATTCTGGGCAGCGTGTAATAAAAACAATAATACAATATAGTTAAAGCAATGAAACAAACATCCAGAGTCTCGAAAAAACACAACAATTAAAGCAATCAAATGTGCTGGACCCACCGCCCACTTCAAGGGAAAAAGCCAGATTTTGAAGCTCTTTTGAATATGGACAGACTGACAACCAGAGGTATCTCAAGGGAAAATGGGACTGTATCAGAGAAAAAAAACATAACAGTTTCACAGATAGGCCCTTCTATATGTGGCTCTCACTATTCCTTCTTCGAGACATTTTTAGGATCAAGCCAGTTCAACTTGGGAAATAAATATATCTAAAGCAGATCAGACTTCATTTTGATGGCCAATGCTATAGTTTTAAAATTATTACTTTTGGGGACTTCTGGTTTGCCACCGCAGCCCGGGCGGACGTATGAAGGCAAGCTTCATCTCCAGTATTCAGGTTTATTCCGATGGGGGATCCTGGAAAGGGTCAAAAATCACCCTGTAGGGGCACCCTTCTGCTTTATCCGGGGCAGCTCTTCAATCCGACAGGGAAAAGACCAGCCATAGTAATATGGCTCATCACTAAGCTACTGATAGCTGAAGTCAAAATTACTACCAGGCACTTTGAACGCAATGAGGATGAAACTGGGTGAGATCTTATATTCTCTTTACCCTAAGTACTTTCTTGCTGTAAAAGCTCTTTGAAGTATCTTCCCCCTGTGAGGAGAGAGGGAAGGGAATTTCTATCCGACCCTCTAAGAATAGCGGCATCTGACTACCCAGGGGAATCAAAGCATTAAAAAGAACAATTTCAATCTAATTGGATTCATATGTTCCTGAAACTTGGGGACCAAAAATTTTCCTATTTTTACTGGAGACTCTTGTTTTTATCTACAAAAAAAAAAAGAAATAAAACTGGAAAAAGAATAAGAAAAAATTGGGACTTAAAAAAACCTTAAATGGCACCAGTGACATCCTGTGGTGAAGCTTGGTATGGCAAATCAACGATTTGGATGAAGGGATAGATGGGGAACTCATCAAATTTGCAGATGACACCAAGCTGGCAGGAATAGCCAACAGGCTGAAGATACAGGAGGATCTGGACAGACTTGAACACTGGGAGCTATCTAACAAAATGAAATTCAATTATGAAAAAGTAAGGTTCTACATTTAGGCAAGAAAAACCAAATATACAGGTATAGTAAAAGGGGGTACCTTGCTCAATAGTAGTAACTGTGAGAGGGATCTTGGAGTCCTAGTGGACAATCACTTAAATATGAGCCAGCAGTGTGCTGCAGCTGCCAAAAAAGCCAACACAGTGCTATGCTGCATTAAAAGAGGGATAGAATCAAGATCACGTGAAGTATTAATACCACTTTACAACGCCTTGGTAAGGCCACACTTGGAATACTGTATCCAGTTTTGGTCACCACAGTGTAAAAAAGATGTTAAGACTCTGGAAAGAGTACAGAGAAGAGCAACAAAGATGATTAGAGGTCTGGAGACTAAAACATATAAGGAACGGCTGCTGGAATTGGGTATGTCTAGTTTAATGAAGAGAAGGACTAGGGGGGACATGATAGCAGTGTTCTAATATCTCAGGGGCTTCCACAAAGAGGGAGTGAAGCTATTCTCCAAAGCACCTGAAAGCAGGACAAGAAGCAACGGATGGAAACTAATCAAGGAGAAAAGCAACCTAGAACTAAGGAGAAACTTTCTGATAGTTAGAACAATTAACCAGTGGAATAACCTGCCTCCAGAAGCGGTGAATGCTCCAACACTGGAAGTTTTTAAGAAGAGACTGGACAGCCATTTGTCTGAAATGGTATAGGGTTTCCTGCCTGAGCAGGGGGTTGGACTAGACGACCTCCAAGGTTCATTCCAACTTTGCTATTATGATTATGAATTTGTTATTTCCTAAAAAGAGACTTGACTCAAAGGCCAGAACATAGATAAGACTTTCCTGACCTTGGCACCATCTGTGAGAGACTCAATTGTAAGAAAACAGCCGGGTGGTAAAACTGACCTACTTGAACTGTGAATGTAAACCTTTACTGACTTTTGCTTAACAAACAACTTTTACTAGAAAGACTTTACAAATTTGTGAAAGAGATGAAGACCAGGAAAAGATTCTTTCTGTGTTGAAAACAATACATGAAACTATTTTTTTCAGCTTGTGATAAAATGAGACCTAAAATAAAAGATCAAGATGCCAGCTTAGATGCACAAAGCCAAATTTTGATTACAGTTAAAGAACCAACAATGCAGAAAATAACAGAAGAAGTGGAACAATCAAATATTAAGACAGAGGACTCAATTGACCAACAAGTACAGTTGATGGAAAACCCAGAGAAAGAAGTGACAACACTGAAAATGGAAATGACTTTCTATACAAATCAGAAGAAATTTGAGAAAGAACAGATTGAATTGAACACAAATATATCAGAGCAAACATGGGGGACTGGAATACAGGGTGACAATCTAATGAATACAAATGGGCTAGTCCTTCCAGAAAATTGGCCATCAAATGGTCTCCTTTAATTCAAATAACATATATAAGAATAGAGGGAGATTTATTGGATGATCTAAAAGCACTGATATGGAAGCCTAGTTGAAAAAGGAAGAAAGCTAAAATAAGGTTGAAAAAATTGGGGGTTTGATTCATTAGAGGGGATTTTATATTGTCAGTTAGAGGGTTAAAGGGAGATGTTGAGAAAAGGGGAATTTTGGTTATTAGATTTAAAATGGCTGGAAATCAGTTGAAAATAAGGATTTGATTTGTGTAATATTGAAAAATTAATCTAAAAGGGAAAAGAAAATTAATTATCCTGCGAGTCCCTTGGACTGCAAGGCGATCAAACCGGTCAGTCCTAGAGGGAGATCAACCCTGACTGCTCTTTAGAAGGCCAGATCCTGAAGCTAAAACTCAAATACTTTGGTCACCTAATGAGAAGGAAGGACTCACTGGAGAAGAGCCTAATGCTGGGAAAGATTGAGAGCAATAGAAGAAGGGGACAATAGAGAATGAGGTGGCTGGATGGAGTCACTGAAGCAGTAGGCGTGAGCTTAAATGGACTCCAGAAGATGGTAGAGGACAGGAAGGCCTGGAGGAATGTTGTCCATAGGGTCACGATGGGTCGGACATGACTTCGCAGCTAACAACATGTTTGATTTATTGATTAACCCAGGCAATATATATATATATAATGGTTTTGATTTATTAAAGGGGATATTGTATTATTAGGTAGGTGACTTAATATGGTGGGAAATAGATAACTTTTAGGAAATAAAACAAGATTATATTTAAATAGATAAAATGTATATTTTGGACATTATAGTTTGTTATGAGTGAGATAAGGAAAATCTTGGTTACCCAAAGTCTGAAAATTATGGATATCAAAGGTTAAATTGGAATATTGATGAGAAATTAAAAATTATGTAAAAATTAATAACAGGATATGGATTGCTTATGAAAATTGAATGTAATTAAAATATGTACAATCTAAAAAATATTGATAAATGTAATAATGATGTCTTTATTGAGTTGATATAATTAGAAATGTACTAGTTTGACTACGAGACAGTAAATGTTAAAGGAAAAAGAGAAGAAATATTTGATGTTGTAACGTGAGATTTGGACTAAAGATTTTGTTATTGAACTATTGATTAACCCAATCACCACGTACCTTTTTAAATACTAAATGTAAAATTGGAAAATTAATAAAATAGTATTTAAAAATATTATTATTGGCAAAGAGATGCTGCAAAGAGATGCTGTCCTAATGGACAGAGCCAGGTTTTCTTGGATGTTTGGTTGTATTTTATAGGACTTAACATTTTTTCTCTCTACCTTTTTATATTTTTAAAATGTTTTTTAATGATTTTTGTCTATGGACTGTGCCTTCATGATTTGGCAAGTTGCCACTCAAAATTTACAGTACAAACTTGTGGAGGGAGGAAGTAAGGAACTGCAGAAATCAGTTTAGTAGGTCGCATAGTTTAATTTTTATTTTTCCATACATTTCTGGGATATCTATGCTGCTTCATTCCAAACTGGTTCTGAGCAATGGGACCATGGGCAGTTATTTTTTGCAGATAAGTATCTCAAAGCTTCTCTTCCAATTTGTAGGCCACCACAATCTTTTGCACTTCTAAAAAATATTGCAATTCCGCATATCACATATTTTCTGTTGTTATCTCATTGAGCAGGCACAATGCTTTGTTACAATCCTACCCCTGTAGTTTACAAACATTGCTTGGAATATTGTTCTTTGACATACTTTACATTTTGCTAACTGTATTGTCATCTGTGAGTTTGCTAAGTGTTCTGTCTGCTTATTTGATGGGATTGATGCTCTAAAAGACATTAAGAAAAGAGGCTAAGAATAAATTGAAGATGAAGGGTATGCTTTCTTATTGTTCTCAATTATGTACTTCAATCTACACTTTTTCAACTATATTTTGTTGTACTGAATATAGATCTAACCACTGCATTCTCTTGAGTAGTCATTCTCCTTGTATCCTGAGCTTCATCACTGTGAAATATTATTAATATTTAGTGGTATATTTCTCTGAGGACAGTTTGTCTATAATTTCGGTCACAATACTTCTTTATCCTTCCATCTTCTGATGCTATTTTTCTATGGATAGTTAAGAAAGAGAGTGATCTACAAAATAGAAAAGGAATAATTTTAAGCAATTACAAGTCTGAGCAGTTGACAATCTTTCTTCACTATTGCTTCTAACATAGAATAATTGAGTCAGATGACCAAAGCATAGTTTTATCAAGCCCGGAATCTCCTTAAAAAATTTCAAATACTCCAAAATAAGCAGACACTAATGTGAACGGAAAGGCAAATGACAGAACTTCATGTCTGTCAGTCTGTCTACTCAGGTCAAATACATGATTCCAGGCAGTTACAAGATTAAAATACACACACATGCACACACAGTCACATAGCTATAAAAATAAAAAACACACAGCACTCACGAAATTCATAAAAGACAGCCATTAACACAACCAGGAGGCAGGCTCTTTATTCATCCAGGTCCCCAGGCTCAAGCACAGAACCAGGTATTCAAGGCCTTGTGAAAAATCAGTAGATTTGGGGCAATTTCTGGATGAATGATATTCAGAGGGAGGGTGCCATGGTAGAAAAGGCTGTCTTTCTGTGTCCTGCCAACCAGTTTCTTAGTCAATGGTACCCAGAGCATGCCCCCCTGCCAGATCAGATAAAATGGGTAGAAATGATCTGAAACATAAAGCACTAGAGTCTTGAGTCAAATGGAGCACAGTCTGAACAGTCCAATAAACAACTAGTAAGTTAGTCACCCAGTCTGAGAGAAAATGTCAAGGAACAGAGCGGGAAGCAAGGATACTGACAGACAAGTTCTTCCTGAAAAAAGGCCAAGTTCCGAAGGCTGCTCTTAAGACAGATGCAGGTATTGCTCAGTTATAGGTGTTGACATCTTTGCTTCTTGAATAACTGAAGTCATTGGTGTCTCCTGGAATGGGCACTCTGCTAGGATATTCCAGCTTGTCATCTAACTCCCCTGCATCTGCTCCTGCTGATTTTCTGCTGAATCAGCTATGGTGGTCTGCCTATTCCCAAGGCTGACAGACTGATAGATAGATCAAGCTGCTCAGCTTCCAACTCATAAAGGCTGTACTAACTCATATCTCATTACCACCTGGTTTGAATACTACAAGGAATTCTGCCTGGAAATGTCTTTTAAGACTATTCAAAAACTAGAGCTGGTATAGTAGTCCTGGTGTTTGCTGGTCCTCCGAAATGGGAACATACAGTATAATAGTGATATTACAGGCCCTGTTGATTTCCATGTACAATTCAATGCTGGTTTTGACCTATAAAGCCCAATTTATGGTTTGGCATAGAATCACAGATTTCAGCCTGAATCAACCCAACCTACAAAATCATCTAGGGTAGGAGTCTTCAAACTTGGCCCTTTTACAGTATGACTTGTGGACTTCAGCTCCCAGAATTCCTCAGCCAGGCACGCTGGCTGAGGAATTCTGGGAGTTGAAGTCCACAAGTCATAAAAGGGCCAAGTTTGAAGACCCCTGATCTAGGGAGAAGCTCTTGGACAGCCCTTGTAGAAGGAAGCCAAAGCCAGGAGATACTGTTTTTCAGGGACCGTAGCAGTGATTGGATTAGTCCCTACTGTTCAGTGACTTTTTAAAAAATGTTAAAAACTGACTTCTTTCATAAAGCATTCAACCAAAGTTCATGACTTGGTCATCTTTTAAAAAACTTTCCCATTGCTGTCGTATTTTCCACATTTACTTTGTTTTAATAATTATGGCTGATACAATTTATTTATGATTTTGTGGTTTAGATTGAATATTTTATGCTTAATATACTCTGTACATTTTAATTAGTTTTAATATCATGAATGCCTCTGAGAATCTTTGAACTGTGGCAGAATATAAATATGATTGATATATATATAAATAAATAAGTAAATTATATATTTTACTGACCTCCCTATTTTAAAAAAGGTCTGCTTCCATGAATCCTCTCTGTCAGAGGGCAATCTGTGAACACAAGAAGAGACATTCCCTTTCAAAAGTATGATTGCTGTCCTCATGACTTGCAAATTCATCCATATAACATGAGTGTTTGGAACTAACTACTGGAGGGTTTACTCCCCTTCAAACAACATCAGCCACTTCATCATCAGTACTTCCTTTGCCATCCTTTAAATGCCAAGTTCTGTAATTGAGCTATAGAAAATAACTTGCAAAAGGAAACACTTTAGAGGATGGGAAACTGCTTGATAAATGATAAACTGCTTAATAACCTGCTTCATTAAGTTAAAGGAAGAATTAATCTGTGGAGATATTTACATTTAAGAAGCCAGTTACTCCATAGATTCCTTACACACACAAAGTTGCATATAAACATAGTAAATAAAACATATTATCCAGTAGGACAGCATTTTTCTATCTGTCTAAACTGCTAAATGGGGAGGATAAAGTATAATTTTAGAAAAAGAAGCTTCTCCATTCCGAATTTGCCTGTAGCTACAACTTGTTCCTTCTTAACTCTTCTCACCCTTGAACACTTTAGAAAAGGTTTGATATAATCTGGGTCAAAATTAGGCATGATCTCAAAAGATCAGTAAGACTATGCCAAGGGTATGTAAAAATAAAGGAGTAGACAGGCTAAAGCAGTTCTTGCTTCTGTACTTTTCCTCTTGGGCTGTTTATCCTGCAGTTGTCATCGATGCTCTGTTCCCAAATCTTTATTAGAAGTCCTATATTGTATATTCAGCAGAAGGTCTGTGACAAGGCAACTAAGTAAAAAAAAACCAGAAAAGTATATTAAAAGGTAAAGGTTCTCCCACACATGTGTGCTAGTCGTTTCCAACTCTAGGGGCTGGTGCTCATCTCCATTTCAAAGCCGAAGAGCCAGCGCTTGTCTGAGGACGTCTCCGTGGTCATGTGGCTGGCATGACTAGACGCCAAAGGCGCACAGAATGCTGTTACATTCCCTATTTTTCTACTTGCATTTTTACACGCTTTCGAACTGCTAGGTTGGCAGAAGCTGGGACGAGTAACAGGTGCTCACTCTGTTACGTGGCACTCAGGATTCGACCCGCCAAACTGCCGACCTTCTGATCAACAAGCTCAGGGTCCTAACCCACTGAGCCACCGCGTCCCTAAAAGTATATTACCATATTCATAAATGGCTATAATGTAATACTAGATTGCATAGCCTACTTGCATAGCACACAGGTGGTGTTTTCAAAGAGGGCAGGAAAAAAACAGTTCTCTAAAATCTAGAGAGCCATTAATGGAGAGTGTGAGAATGTCAAAGACTGACTACTGATTTTTGTTAGGCGAAAGACAGATTCCTAAGTTGCAATAAACTTTTAGGAAAAACCTTTCCATTACTATGTAAAGCGATCATTCTTCCACACTGATTGGATTTGACAACAATTATCTGTGTCTTGATTAGAAACCATCCTGACTAGCATAGCATTCTCTATAATGAGAACTTTTGCAAATGGTCTAGAAATCACTAGTGCAAAGTGTAGTGAGTAGGTTGCACAGTAGTAAAATATACAAGGATCAGATCATGGCTGTACTGAAAGGTCTGTCATGTTTGCCAGTTGCCTACTAGCCACACATTAACTGTTTGTATGGAGCATAGGGCTTAAGGCCTGACTACCTAAAGAATCCTCTCTCTCCTTACCAACTGTCACTATGTAAAAGATAAGCCCTCTTGCAAATGCCTCAGTCAGAGACTTAACTTTCTATCCCCTAGGAAATTTGTTTGTTTGTTTGTTTATAAAATTTATTGGCCACCCATCTTACCATAAGGTAACTATGGGCGGCTTACAGATATAAAAAATACATCTACACTATAACCTGGATAAATTAAAACCAGAGATTAAAATCAAGGATATGTGAGGAGGGCCTAGGGTGGAATAGGGAAAGATAATATCAACTGGCAGATCCAGGTCTATAGACCCTTACAAAAGGATAGGAAGGTTGGTGCCAACCTCAAATCAGGGAACAAAATGTTCCAGAGGGCAGGAGCAACAACAGAGAAGGCCCTTCTCCTGGACCCCGCCAGCCGGAATACTCAGGCTGATGGGACCCGCTGCATACCTCCTCTGCCAGCACAAGTGAGATGGGCCAATCCCAGTGATGTGAGATGGTCCTTCAAGTAACCAGGACCCATTCCATGAAGGGCTTTAAAAGTGATCACCAGCCCTTTGAATTGCACCTGGAAATTGCCTTCTCTTACATTCTCCCAACCTATATACAGTACACTCCCTCAGAAGTTGCATTTTTCCCCTCATTCTCTCAATACATAGAATATTCCTAAAAAGTCATCTCTTTGGCTGTTTGGTGATTGTAATGACTATAATCTTGTGAATTCTAATTTGTATTTTACACTTTATTACATTTTTGTTCAAAGTAGTATTAACTATAAAAGTAGGGCAAGTTACAGATCAAAGAAATTAATAGTGTATCAGTAGAGATTATGTACAGTAGGTCCCTTTTAAGGAAGCTATTTTTGCTTTTAATATTCAAAGAGACAAGAGAGTAGCTAGAGCCCCAAATGGATCTCCAGACCTGGCTCATTTCCCATCTGGGTCTGCTGTCTGTGTACAACAGAAAGTAGTGAAACTATGCAGTTTGCACTTATAAAAATAACGAGGTGATTTATTGGGCTATTGGACCTTTCTACCTGGTTATTTCAACATATTTCTTTTAAAAAGCTAACCTTGAACTTATAGTCTGGAAAAATAACAGAAGTTTTATCCTGCTATATAATGGAAGAAATTTAACAGTGGCAAATATAAATTTTGTGCATAGTGGGAGAGGGTTTTTGTTTGCTTTATTGTTTCATTATTTATGACTTTCATTATTCATTATTTCATGACTTTCACTAAATAAATAAGTAAACTCTGACCTTTCAAGAAAAAAATGTCCTAGAACAATCATTACCATAGAATAATAAGATATGGATAAAGGTGATGTCACATCTCTTCTGACCCTAGAGATGTGGTCATAATGTCATGGTTCCGATAGATGAAACCAGTCAAAGAAATTAGAATCCACCTTCCCCCAACTCTTCTGAGAATTTTAATTAATATGGTAGCTATTAATTGCTTTTAAATATGTGTACTAGTTGTATGTTTGTATGTGTGGGAGAGAGAGGGAGAGAAAGAGAAACTTCTCAATCTAACTTTAATAGCTTAAAAATAATGTTAAATTTATATCCGTTCCACAGAGGGAGGATAGTTGGGTACATTTCAAGCACATAAATTGATGCAATCTTTCTCTCCCTCCCTCCTCTCTTGTGTGTGTGTGTGTGTGTGTGTGTGTGTGATTTAAGTCTATATGTATTTGATCAGAATGGTGGATTGCATAAATTAAGATGTGAGAAGGTGTGGATGGGTGCAGCTGGAGGAAGGTTGAAGAACTTCAGAAATATAGGCAAAACCTTTATCAGGGAGATGCTGCTTCTTCCAAAATTTAAAGCATTTATGATTGATAATCATGTCATAACTTGAACCTTTTGTTCTTTATATAAGTTGGGTTCTTTTTAGTTGTAAGATTTCTGATCATAGAAAATGTCCATGACTAACCTTGTAATAACTATGGAAAGACCAATATTTAATGACAGAGCACCTACATTGCATGCAGATCATCCCAAGATCAGTGCCTGGAACTCGTTAAGTTGAAAAAGACCCTAGTCTTAAACCATGCCACTTTTGTAGTTAAAGCAGAGATTGGAATATTATTAGATTCATAATGAAGAAGGTGATTTTCTGGGCATAACCACTGTTATGTTCCAACAAATCAAATATTCCAGCCTTGACCAGTCACATTGGTCTTGGAAACTTACCTGAAAGGATAATGGCAACATGCATTCCTGGTTGTTCACCCGTTTGAAGAAGAGTTTAAAGGAGGAGTCTGAAAGACTTGAATAGGTGGAAAAGGGGAAGCTATCTCCAACAGAGGAAGAAAAGAAGAGATAGGAAAAATACCCCCTTTTGTCAAACAGAGGAGCTGAAAAGGCACCTTACTAGCCTTGCTTTAGTTCTCTTTAATTGTAATTTGTCATTTATTCTGTTTTGCCATGAATATAGGGGTCCAAAGCAGCTTCCAAGTAGTTGGACCGTTCTCTGTTCTAATACTAGGTATTCCTCAAAAGATGGAGTTTATAAGGATCAAATTGTGTTTTTTCTTTTCATATTTCTGGGTCTTTGCAAAAAAAAACCCACCAAAAAACACCAAATAGTTCTCAGTAAGGAGGCAAATATTTTCCCGAGAAATGACTGGAACATGAATCTCCACAGGTTATATTAACTTGTCTGGATTCTAACATTTTGGGCAGGAGTAAGGAGAAAACACATAATGCTTTTCCTCTCTTTTCTCTTATGAAATATACAATACAACCCATTTGTTCTATGTTCTATAACAGGTTTTTTTTATAAGCAGTGTTAAATTTCAGAATGAAACATCACAGTTTTTCATAAGTTTCAGATTAGGGTGAAAAGTATCCATTCCTCAAGTTGAATTAAATTAGATGGATGAGTTTTTCTGTGAAACAGGCCCTTCACAGCTGGATTTAAAGCAGCTATTTAGGCATTCAAATGGGGATGCATTTGTAGGAATATATAAAGAAAAGATGTGTCTGTGGCATAATACACAAGGAGAAATATATTCATTTGGAATCAGTAGGATGCTTAGATATGCAGGATATGTTTTGCCCCATAAATGTACCTTTTGTGTCTCTAGATTCACTACTCAGTATTGCTGAGAATTACACAAGAAAATCTTTTTATAGAGTCAGTAACAGATGGTCAGCCACCATGCTTACCTACAATTATACCATAAATCAGTGAGCAAGATTATATCATCAAAGAAAATAATGGAACAAATGTTCCCAAGCAATTCTCAGACATGAAAATGCTTGCCAAATGCAGAAAAAGTTTCAGTTATTTTCAGGTTATTTTCAAAGAAGTTCCCAACAGTGGAGAAACAGCAGCAAGTTGGAAAGTATAGGACAACAGAAGGATCCTGGCAGAAACAATGTGCAGCATTGTAGAGGCTAGTCAAGAAAATGCAGATTCAATGTACATTGTGAGCTGCATATCATGACCTATTGAGACAGTAGTATGGGGGATAAGGAAAATAATAGATCTCAGGAAGTACATTCATAATTGAACTGTAAGTAGAAATAAATGTGACCTGCAAGAAAACAGTGCAAGGCATCTTCCTTTCTTATAGTAGTCACATCTTTAGAGTATCAGCCAGCTATCTCTTCTGAAAAACTACTCTCCTGTTTCTCTGGCACCTCCAAATTGACTTTGCAAACATAAGACTCCATAAATACAGGTTCTCAAAACGTGAATTCATACTATGGAGTAATGAATAATACCTTCAGGATTCCACTGTGTTGTCATTAGAAACTGAAACTTTTCATACACCTGGAACTCTTAATGAATGCTAGGATATGAAAGTCCCAGCATCTCTGCTTCATCCCAGCATAAAGTTGCCCCTGCTGCCTATAATCCTTAATCCTTTATGCAAGCAAAATGTGTTTTTTTATTTATCTTAGAGGCCAGTGAAAGTTTGTCTGGATAATGGCAATTCTAATTACAACACTTGCAATTACTAAAGCTTATTTAACCCAATTGTGGAAAGCTTTTAGCTGTTTTTTTCTGCAGAAATTACTGAAAGCAGCACATGTTTATCTGAGCATTATTATTAATCAATGTATTGTGTCAGTGAACTGTTGAGCTGCTTTCCCTGGTAACACGTACCTAGAGTGAGAAAAGATACAATCAGGGATTTTCTTAGATCAGTTCTTGCTTTCCCTGAATTTCTCCAATGTGCTGATCTTGCTATCCAAGATTTGTTCTGTAATCTTTACTACAATATCTCAAGCTGCTGTCTTGTATTCTTGTCTGTTTTCTTAGCCTCTCTCTCTCTCTCTTTCTGTGTGTGTGTGTGTGTGTGTGTGTGTGTGTGTGTGTGTGAATCAATCTCATTCCACTGGGATTGACCAACCCAGTTGTGCCAGCAGAGGAGGCATGCTGCAGGCCCTGTCAGACCAATTATTCCACCTGGTGGGGTCCAGGAGAAGAGCTTCCCTGCTATTGCACCTGCTCTGTGGAACATTTCGGGGGGCCCTCCCCTGCAAGGTGATGTCAGTCCTGACCTTCCGGAAGAACCTAAAGACTGGCTCTCCCAGTTAGCTTGGGGCCACAATGGGGGAGTATCACAGTGGAGGTGGTTGATCTATTATCAATGGATCCCACCTCCCCACCCATCCTGCTCCTGCCCTCTCTATCATTTAATTAGGCTGTGGTGTTCTGGATTTTATATTAACTTATTTATGTTTTTGGTCCATGTGGTTTTTATTTTTTATGATTGTAAGGTGCCCAGAGTTTCCTTGAGGAAAGATAGGCGGCCTATACATGTTATAAATAAATAAACAAACAAACATACAATGACATGGAGAAACATTTGTGTAATATTGTACATAGAAAGATCTAGAAGCTGTTTCTGCAACTGTGATTGTATTGTATTCCAACATGTAATGTACCCATGCAAATAACTGAGCCGAGGACATCAAAGAAATTGCACAAAAATGTATGTTTTAAATATAAATGAAGAATAGATATTCTATTAGATCAATTTTCATGTCTTTCCAATGTTATTTGAACATGTTTTTTAGCAATGTGGCACGATTTTTTTCAAATGAAAAATGAGGAACATGTTACTTATCATCTAGTTGATTTCACAATCTTCGTGTTTTCATTAAAAAAACCCATTTCCATGTGTAATAATATTACAAATACAATGATAATATTGTAATATTACCAAATGTTGAAGTTCCTATGTGAATTTCTATGGAGGAATTAAAAAGAACTTGCACTATCCTGTGAGTGCTTTCTCACTTGTCACCATCCTTTCTTCCTCATCCTTGTAATGTTGGCATTAACAAAGATAGAAAGGGGTAAGAATAAATACCATGTGCTACTATCACTGCAAGGGATAAAACCTGAAATAAGGACTAAGCCATATTTGTATGTGTTAAGTACATGTTTATTTATTTTTTTTATTTTAATCCCATTTATATCCCGCCCTTCTCCGAAGACTCAGGGCGGCTTACAATTTAAGCACAAACCAATGTGCTTAGCAATAGCCTTCATTCTATGTATATGCCTGCTTATTAGGGCTTTCATACACCCCCCAAGCGGCATTATTACAAAGTCAGCTTATTGCCCCCAACAATCTGGGTCCTCATTTTACCTACCTTGGAAGGATGGAAGGCTGAGTCAACCTGTTACCCTTGGCCTGCCTGTTAAATAAATGCTGTTGTTAGTATGAAAATTGTCCTCCTTGGGACTGAGCAAACCCTCATGTCCTGTTGAGAAGGAGTGAAATCAAATAGATGATAATTCACATGCTCTTCATTTCATTTGACAAAATTCATGCCATCTTGCTAAAAAGGTCAGAACTGAAGGCATGTTCAAATAATGTTTTGGAGACAAGTCAGACATATAAGTTTAGGAAGTGTAACAGATTCTAAAAAGCGTCTTTCAAGAGAATATTGGTTGAATATTTTTCTTGAGTCAAGCAGCAGCCTGATCTGTCATGGGAATGCTCAGATTTCTAACCCACTGCCCTTTACGTAGAAGGATAGGAAGTCTCTGAATTCAGATCCCATTATAAAGAGATAGTGCTGGCCTTTATGGGAATGTGTTCTCTGATGAATCTATCAGAAATGAATAATGTAGTGGTAAATCATGGTACTCTGAAAAGAAGTGGCACCAAGCCAGGCCTTGGCTTTCATCTGCTGCAGTCACTTAACAAATTAAATGATTCCAAAAGGCTAATTTAGTGGATATCAGGGTTATTGCAGATGGAAGGTGAAGGGTGGCTTCACTCCAGGTAAGTGGATAGTTATTCTACATCATTGCTACTTGCAAATGCTACTGCTAAGTTTGTAAGCCGTCCTGAGTCTTCGGAGAAGGGCGGGATATAAATGGAATTAAAATAAAATAAATAAAATAAATAAATTATGTAAGATTCATTTATTTGTTTGCTTGCTTGCTTGCTTTTTTGTCACATTTCTATACTGCCCATCTCACCTAAATGATTCTGGGAAGTTCTGGGAACAACAGGGGGAAGCAATGAGAAGGGGAATAAGACCTAAGAGTATGTTTGAGGCTAAGATGTAAACAAGATTCAGTGCTTCTAATAACACAGGAATTTTTAAAAAAAAAATGGAAATCCCAGTAAATAGTCTCCTCCTCCTCCACCTCATCCAGAGTAACCAGTGTGCTTCATTGCTGCTTGAAGTATTCCCATGATTGTTTTTCTTTTCTCTCCATCCTTACTTACCACAATTAGTAAATTGTGCATTAATATCACAGTGTTCAACAATGCATTGCCTTCACCAGAAAGACTTTGGAGTGAAAACTTATGTAGGTGTTAATGATCATCTAAGATCTCTTTTACACTACATGAACAAGATATTAAAATTCTAATTCCCCTCTTGCTCCCATTTTTACTGCTCTTTTTTAATTGCACAGTTCAGTGATCTGTTTTTGAATGTTGTGCCTGCACCCATTTACATATATTTTAAACAGGAAAGATGTAGCCTGTTGATGTGTATATCCATGCATACACATATATGGTTCCTCAACTACTTTGGGGTACATATGGACTGCCACTATTTAAGGAAAGCCCAACTATATTTCAGAACATTTTGGAAGCATAAGCATCAAATTGCAGACCTCGAATCATTCAGTTACCTTAATATCTGACCTCTGTTAGTAAGCCAGATTTTTACAAAGATCTTACTTTGCAGTCATGTCATTGTATAGTGATAATTTCATATGGTAGATTATGCAACATGCTAAGTCACAATCAAACAAACCATATTAGGTTTTAGTGTAATCTACACATAGACAAATATCATTTGGGATTGTCAGCCTGGATATCTAAATGTTAACTTTCATGTTTTCTGTGTGTCAAGGAATTTTTAGCACTTTTAAAATATGAAAATGTCACTGCCTGAATACTGATTTTATATTAAAATAAAGACCTTGGAAGCCAGCAAAAATTTTTTACAATGAAATTGTTCATTATTGAACAGACATAAATCTTGTACTTAATTACTGGGAAGTTATAAATCAATGCTACTGTAGAACTCTTTCATTTAGCATGGAGAAAATTAGATCATGAGCCACCTTAAGAAATGTTAAAATAGATTTTTATTCTGTCCCAGATTTTCCTGATATTTCTTGTGTCTGATCGAAATATCAATTCAAAAATTTCTTGTTACTTATAGAATGTTTGGAATTAAGAGGGAGTTCCCGTTTCTCTCACAATATTAAGGAATCCTCCTTGCATTTGATCATATACAGTACTCTGAAATAAATATAGAGAAAAAATAAGAGTGAATAATGGTCTTAATGCTAGTAGCATTTGCAGTTTCCATGGCTTCTTGATGGAATTAAAGCTCACAACACTTTTAATATCACCTATCAATCTACATTCTCTTATCCTCCTACTCCCAACTCCTCCATCCTATTCTTCCACTAGGTAGAAAATAATAATTTCTACCAGTCCTGTCCATCTACCACTACAACCATGATTCTTAGTAGTTGCTCAATCTTTGACTTCTTCCTGCTTTTCTGAAACATGATAGATATTAAGCTAGGAAATCAAGTTTATACCAATGTAAAGGACAAAGCTACTTCTCCACTTTTGTTATGTCCATAGATTGTCAGCCTGCTGTACTGTTTAAAGTGTGCCAGTTAGCAGAATTTTCAGTCATTTGGCTGGGCATTTTGTGGAAAAAGAATCACTCACATTTACTCTGACTTGGAAGGCAGATGGCCAAAATCTACTGAGATAACAGAAGTAACACCTTGTGGGATTATCTGGTAGGCCTTTAAGCTCCTGAAGAAATGGACAGAGTCCTCGGCAATCTTAGCTCTGCAACCTGAGCATTGGTCTTTTGCCCTACCTGTCTAACTACAGGGGACTGGGAGTTGGACCAAGGCTGCAATCAATGCCTCCTTGGAAAGAGGAGTTGACCCAGGCTGCAATCAATGCCTTCTTGAGCAGGAGGGATGTCAGAGGCTCTTAAAGAATTACTGCTTCACCCACTTAATAAACGACCAAGCCAGAATGCAACAAAACTAGGCAATTACTATCTTGTCTCTAACCTTTCCTTTTGGGAAAAACATTATTTAAAAAGTGGTGGGGTTGAGGATGCGAGAGGGCTCCAGATGATATGAATTATCTGGGACTTTGCAGTCTGGATTCATAGCTGTGTATGAGGTGGAAACTGCATGGATCACTTTCATGAACACCTTTGGCAGAATTTGGATGGAGGTGGCAGAACATTCTTGTTTTCTTAGATCTTTCAGTGGCTTTCAGTACTGTCAACTATGGTATTCTTCTGCGTTGTCTGTGAAATTTGGGTGTGGAAGGCAAAGTGATTCCTTGCCTTTCTGAGTATGTGGGCCCAGAGGGTGGTTTGGAGTATATGTTGAGGTCATACTCACTGTTAATTTAGAATTAGCAGGTTAGATATCAAAAGCATGTACACAGGAGAAAACAGTAGGATTATTGTAATTAAGAGTAAGTCTTTATTAATGAAAATCAAATATTTACAACATCATAGAGATTTTTCCTGCAACTCATGCAGTGAGCCAAAGCAATTGGGAGAAAATTCCAGGAAAACAAAAGCATATTTTATAGCCCTTCAGCCTCTCTTCAGGATGCACTGAAGATCATCACTCATGCTCTTATCATCTCTCTTAGATGACTGTAATTTATTCTAAAAGTGGCTTCTCAGGAAGACCACCCAGAAACTTTAGTTGGCTCAGAATGGAGTGGTAAAATGGCTTTCAGCCATAGTACTGCTGTGTTACATCTCTGCTACACTGGTTACCAGTAGGTTTCCAAGTACAATTCAAGATGCTAGCCTATAAAAACCTAATATGTTTCAGGGACAGCCTTTCCCCAATAGTTTTTACTTGTATTACCCAGATAGTAAGGGAATGCCTGCTAAGAGTCCCCATTTACCAAGGAGTAAGGAGTGATGTAGTCCAACAAAAAAATGTTCTCTGTAGCAGCTCCACTCTTCTGAAGTGCATTGTCCTCTAAAGCATGGATGCCCCTCCCCACTGGTATCCTAAATGAATGTGAAAACATGGCATCCCAGATGGTTTTTAGGGATTACAATAACAGCAAGGGCCTGCCTTTTCATGGCTTGGTATTGTTTGTCAGTATTTTAATAATTTTATCCTGATTTGTACTCCACATTTAAAACAAAATGTAAGCTGCCACGACTCTTCTGATTTTAAGTGGTCTGATTAAATAAATATATAGAATATCTCTCTATAGGTGTGAAAGCTAGCATGTTTGAGCTTCTCTATGTTCATCATAATCATTTTAAAATATAAACATCAGCACAAGGTTTTCAGAAGATTTGCTCACCTTAAAATTGCTCATATTGAACAGAAAAGCAGCATAAAAATGAACTATCCAAGCAAAAACTTTTTAAAGTGGTTTATTATTTATTGTTTGATGCTCACAGAATACATAGCACTTTACAGAATAATAAAAGAAGAAATTCCCAGCAGTGTCAACCTTTTAATCTAAATTTAGACAGTGGGAAAGATTATAGTACAATATAGTACAGTTCTCTGTTATCCTAGAAGGCAAGACTTGATTTAGTGGTTTTAAGCTGCAGCAGGGTAGATTTTGGTTGAATATTTTGGAAAAAAAATACCTGTCTAAATCAGTGTTCCTCAACCTTGGCTACTTGTGGACTTTAACTCTCAGAATTCCCCAGCTGACTGATGGATGAATTCAGAAGTTGAAATCCACACATTTGAAGCACTCAATAAATACTCTCTCCTCATAGAATGTGTTCTTGCAGAAGCTGGACAGGTGGTAAAGCTTTAGGTGTCTTGCCTCAAGCAAGGACCTGAATTCACTGGCCTAAGCAAACTGGTCTCCAATTTTTTTCTCCAATACTATGACCATGAAAATGAACAAAATAGAAGGGAAATAAAGACTGTGCTCTATATACAGTATAGATACCCACATGTACATAGTACACCCTAATGTACCCAGATACATGTGTCATAGTTTTGGCATTAGCCTTCCTCCCCTAGGCAATAAGAATTAAGTCTTTATGGATGGTGGGGTTTTTTCCCATTACATGCTTATCCTATTAATTTTGGAACTCTTGAATCCCAAAAGAGTTTTCAAGATAGCTTCCATACATCATCAATCTTGCTTTAGCTTAGTAGCTACATTGTGTGTATGTTGGGCAGGAGAGGCTGAAAAAGAATGCTTCCAAATCATCATCAGCATGAATATTTAGCTTTTCACTGCCTTCTTCAGCTCTGATATCTCTTGTATAAGAGAGGATTATTTTACTGTATAACTATTATACATAAAACAAAGGGCAGAGTGGTCTTCTTTCTCAAGAAATTGGAGCCCTCCTTGTTACAGAGAAAAAAAAGCCAGATAGTGGAACAATGGAGTGAATGGAGTGGTGGAAGAATTCAGGAGCAGGTTGAAATGACCCATTAACTGGTGTCTTACCTAATTACTGTCCCCGTGCATTACCTTCTCTTCTAAACTGCCTGTCCAAAAGGGCAACTAAATGCCCCAAGTGCTGTGCTGCACAAAAAGTTGCCAAGGCAGCATGTTATTTTTTGTCTCACTCTCCTTTGCTTCAGTATCATTTTATCTCTGCAGAGGGTGAAGCTACAATTCCCTGGTCATCTGGGACCAAGTTGCCCTCCAGAATAAGTCTCCTTTGACTTACTAAGCTAGTCCCTCTGACCTCCTGACTTCTCAGTCTGAATAACTTTCTTCAACACAAGCTATATTCAGACTCTCTGGCTGTCTTTCTGGCTTGACTATCAATTTTCTTCCAGTCTATTTACTCTCTCCCTACTTGTGTTCATTCTCAGAATGGACCATGAGGCTGGAATTGCTAAGAGGGCACTCACAACTGATATTGGATATCACTTTGGGTCAAAGAAGAGAAGAGGTATACAGGTATTCTTGTGTGAACTTATAATTATTTTTTTGATTTCATCATAAAAGAAAGAAGAGAAAGAGGTCAGTCACACATGTGAGAAACTTGTACTGCTACTACTTGAGATTTTCTCAATTATAAGTCTGTCTGAACATATTTAGGAAAAATAAAAGAAAAATCCCTTACTTTCACCTATCTCTAAAAGAACCTGTTTAAAACTTACAGCAAAAATCATTTTTAAAAAATTATTTTCACAATGAAATTAGTGTGGGAAAGATGAAATCATTGTATGAGGGAAATCAATGAGGGAGGGATGAGTTTCTGTAACCATTTGTCTTGCTGGTGGTCAAAATCCAAGCTCTTATGCTTCTGCTCTGCCAACTTCCATTTTATCCAGCTCAAAGAAAAGTCCTCACATTAATATGAAAATCTGAGAAAATCACATTATTATGAGGTGTGCTTTTTGGAGAGGAGGGTTCTAGCAGTGTTTTTTTAGTGGTATCTTTATTGGGGTGAGTGCAAGAATGGCAGAAATGACAGAATGCTGGAAGCAGAAATGGGGAGGGATTGAGTAAAAAGTCAGGCAAGGCAAGTTTGCTTTCTCACTTCTCAGCTACCACCTCATTCATTTGGTTGGTTGAAAATGCTATCTAGGGTGCATCTGGATCATAGCCATTGATAATTAGACTGAACAGAATCATTTTTTTTATTATGGTAGAGAATCACACATGCAGGAAGCCTAGGGAGATGTTGTAGATCCACTGCCTCCTTCATACCAGACACAAAGGATAATTGAAATAATGAAAGATATCCTATTTGATACTTTCTTCATTGCACTGTCAAACATCTTCAGATAGATGAATTTTGGAATTCATGACAAGAAAGGCATCTTTCTTAAGCTTTTAAACAATTCACTGATATGTAAAAATCCATGCTGAAGCAGAAGCCTTGGTTTCTGATCCTCTTTCTCTATTACTGTTCCTAAACACTGGTCCCATTTTCCTTTTTCCCTTTCCTTCTTTATCAAGTAGTAGTGATGGACAAGCCTCAGTAAAAAAGAGATAATTGTCCAAGAAATCATAGGATATGTCATGTTGCAGAGAAATAGAAGGTTAAAGAAAGCATATTTCCTAAGTCCATGAATTGGTTGGGAAAAAAGTCAGCATCTTTTCTGAATTAATCCAAGGGAGCCTTAGAAATGTTCACCCACTTCTTTCTGTAAATGCTCACACATCAACAAAGTTTATTTTGAGATAGTTCTTTTAGTACATAATGTGGCCTCCAACAATCTAAGAATAAATGGGTGGCAATAGGTTCGTCTGATTTTACAAAAATGTTGCTAGGATACTGTTTGACTATGGAAGAAAGAAAAATAGTGCTTGAAAGAAAGGAGAAAGTAGGGAGTGGTTCTAGGCACCATGACTTGTTATTGGAAAGTTCCCAAAGAAAAAGGCAGCATAATAAATTTGCACATTGTTGAAGTAAAGTTTAGTTTAAACTTGGGGTGGGGTTCTCTAAAAGATAAGTGCTTCCAAGAAAGCTCTCCTATTCTGCCATGAAACTCTAAAAGACATTTCTTGAAATATTGTAATTTTTTTCTGCCAGTGAGAATTTAATGCATTTAGCATTGCTAGGTATATAGAAATTAAGGATGAACCAGATGTTGCCTGCAGCCATACATTCAAATAGTAAAGATGATGTATTTTGAAGGAAAAGGAAAGTTATAGCTTAATGGCAGAACCCAGTGCTTTGCATAAATATTATTTTCATTTCAAATCTTATTATCACCAGTGACGAGAACCATGTAGTAAGTGATTAACAAGTCCTCCTGAAAAGCTATTATATGCCAGTTTAACCAAAGAATGTTGAGTCTTGGACTTTCAGATGTTTTTGGCTGCCTCTTTCATCCTCCTACTCATTGATGTGCTAGTACTAAAAGCCCTTTTCAAGGGAAAAGAGATAGTCTAAGGCTGGACACAAAAAGGCTTAATCAGAAAGTTTATATTTGTAGTGGAAAGGGGTAGGTGGAAAAAAGAGCCTATAAAAAAGTCAATATGGGAACATCTGTTCTTAATAATGGACTGTTCCATTTTAATTATTTGTAAACAATAAAGGAAAAATACCTTTCTGATGTGGCATTGCCATTTAAAAGGGGGGGGAAGGAGAAAATTGACTTTAGACATTAAAATCACAAAAGGTGAATTAGATCAATAATTACAATGTAAAATATATCACATTTATTCTATAACAATTGAATATCATTACAAGACAGAAAAAATAGTATAAAAACCTGTAATAAAAGCACGATCCAGAATTATTAGGAGCCTTCTATGCATAAAAAATTAACATATTAAATATAAAAAATATTTTAACAATTCTGAGGAATAAAAATGTATTTTTGGGAGCCATGAAGAAAATCTGGTGGGTACCAGGCATGCTTTACTGAAGAGGTCCTTCCAGACTCAGAGGATCTACAAATGAAAGATCCTGTCCCAGAGCTCTAATGCATGAAATACAGGTAGTCCTTGACTTATGATCAGAACCGAACTCAACATTTCAATTGAGAAGCAAGACAGTTGTTGTTTTGCCCCATTTTACAACCATTCTTCCACAGTCGTTAAATGAATCACTGCAGTTAGTAAAGTTAATAACACAGTTGTTAAGTGACTCTGGCTTGATTTTGCTTGTCAGAAGATCACAAAATTTACAGATATTTAGAGATGTGCTTTACAAGGGAAATGTAATGAAGGTATATGTACTGTAGAAGTTCCTTCATCATTTGTGATCTTCTCGATGAGGCTCTTTTTAAGTTTCTGAGGGATTTCTCAGTTATTTAGAGAGGCATTGTCTTCCTTGACCATGTTAGTCATCTTGCATAAAAGTTAAATTAATCATTAAGAAAGCAGGCTGAGGATATAATAAGCTGACCTACACTTTTATTGTTTTTTATTCATTGAACTGAAATATTTTACCATTCAGAAGCATTACCAAAAGGCTTCTGCTTGTGGGATGCTGGCATGCATCCATTAGCTTGGCTGGAACAATGCCAAAATTGTAGATGCTGTGGATTTTGTCTTGTCCAACATTAACCCTGCCTAGATGTATAAATGTTTTTAGCAAAATAATCTTTGTTCATGCCTGCTGTGCCATTCATAAAGGCAGAGGGAAAAGTGCAACTTCATCTCTTGTGGTTCAACACTAATATAATCCTAGATATGGACAGATTAAAAAGTAGAACCATGAAATCCTAAACATATGCCAATTAAAAGCAAATAAAAAATAAAAGAAATTGAAGCCATAAAAGTTGAATAGAAAACCAATTCAATAACTCTCAAATGCCTCCTGAAAATTAAACAAAAGTCCAATGCCTAAAATGAAAACAAATGAATACAATTAAAAATCCAGTGCCTAAAATTAATAAAAAGAAGGAATAGATGGGAGATGATGGAGATATTTTGCTGTTGGTTAGATAACCTTTTCCCCTTTCTGATCCTGAAATTTGGGACTATCCAAACAATCCATTGAGATTTTGAGGTAGATTTCTTGGCTAACTCCAAATTCCAACATTTAAAAAAGAAAAAAAAGTTTTCAATGTTTAGAATTAACTAACATAAGATGTAACTGGAGGTGGTT
Source organism: Vipera ursinii (assembly GCF_947247035.1). Classification (NCBI taxonomy): domain Eukaryota; kingdom Metazoa; phylum Chordata; class Lepidosauria; order Squamata; family Viperidae; genus Vipera; species Vipera ursinii. The sequence continues at coordinate 322,713,564 of NC_139512.1, read as the reverse complement.
CATTGACAAGTGGCCTTTAGGTTATTATCAAATTATGATTTACTTTCTACCCATTCACTGTCTAACTCAACCTTTGCTAGTCATGTTTTTCACACAGTTCCTTGAATTCACATTGTTCTCCACTTTTACAGTCACTAGACAGATCTCAACTAAGAACATTCCAAAAGGTTAAATTTTCTCTGCAAAAGATGGAACTAGGATTTTCTATGCTACGGAAATTTAGAATGAACATTCTTGTGTGCAACCAGAAATATCTGTTCGGGTGGCCTGAAGAAGCCACATTTTAAAATGTGGAAGTGTTCTTGGACTTGCATCTGTATATGTTGCAGAATTATGCTACAGATGGTTTTTTCCCCCAAAGTTGACCCTTTAAGATATGTTGGCTTCAACTCCCAGAATTCCCTAGTCAGCATGCTGAACTCCACACAACTTAAAAGTTGTCAAGTGTGAAAAACACACTGCTATAGACAAATATTTTGGGGCTCTTTATAGTTGCAAATGGGGACGCGGTAGCTCAGTGGGTTAGGACACTGAGCTTGTCGATCAGAAGATCGGCAGTTTGGCAGGTCGAATCTCGAGTGCCACGTAGCAGAGTGAGCGCCTGTTACTCGTCCCAGCTTCTGCCAACCTAGCAGTTTGAAAGCATGTAAAAATGCAAGTAGAAAAATAGGGACCACTATAGTGGGAAAGTAACAGTTTCTGTGTGCCTTTGGCATCTAGTCATGCCGGCCACATGACCATGGAGAGGTCCTTGGACAAGTGCTAGCTCTTCGGCTTTGAAACGGAGATGAGCACCGGCCCCTAAAGTTGGAAACGACTAGCATGCATGTGCGGGGGAACCTTTACCTTTACCTTTTTATAGTTGCAAATATATCTCTCAAACTAGTTATGGATGCAGAAAACTAGAAGTAAAGTTAGAGACAAGCAAGAACATACACAGACTATAATCAATGTCAGCAAGAAGTCCAGTTCCAGTAAAGGAAGATGCTTTGCAAATGCAGACATACCCTTGGGGGAATATATTATCTGAAAATGGTGAGGCAAACAGTTTGGTGCGCCTACTGGTTGTGTTATTTTCAGGTTTACATGGGCTGAATGTCCTAGCACTTTCCCTCCTTTTGCAAGTTGTTATATAAATAAACAGAATTTGTCATTTTATTTAATTGCAATATATGTGCCAATTCTTTGCAAAGGAAAGGAAAATATGTGGCATGACTCATAACAAAAGCAAAAGGTAGCTACAGTTGATGAGATTACAGCATTCATACACACTTTAGCCCCTTCCCCATCTGCCCCCTCCCCCCCCAGTCTAAAACTCTTGAAATCTTGTAAACCAAAAAATGTCAACATTTGACTGCTACTGAATGGGTCAGTGGGTAGATAGATCAGCCTTTCCACTAGGGCCAGGCCAAGCGGGGGACAAATGTTACACTGTAATCAACATTGCCAGTGTTCCCAGTGAGCCTGGCAAACTCAGTAAACAAGAATCCCTTGGAATTCTGGAAAGATCATTATTGCTGGTAGGCAATGTAATCTTGAAAGCCTATCAGAGCAATTCTCCAACTCAACTTATACTTTGCATAATTAAAGCAGAGTTGCTCAGAGACTCTTCCTGCCTTCCTTGGACTGAGATGTCTCTTTTGCAAAGTTTTTGTTTCCTCCTCTTGTTTCCCAGGCTCTTCCATCACAGCAGTCAATCCACCACTTCAACAGCCAGAGCTGTTCCTGGAAGGATGGTATATTTTGTCTCTGTTTGGTGTAGATCAGGCCTGCACAACATATGGTCTGTGGACTGCATGTGGCTGTCAAGCAGGCTTGTGCACCCCACTGAAATTTTTAAATAGTCAATATATTATCACCATTATTGCCCTGCAAAATGCTCTGCAGAGTGTCTCCGGGCCTCACTTCTCTCACCAGTTCCAGCACTGCTGCTGCTCCTCTAGCTGTTAAAGAGTGAATGACATGCCAGGTATCCCTTTCTGATTTTGCAATTACATTTAATTTATTAATGTGGGCCTTTTCTCTCTACAAGTTGTGCAAACCTGAAATAGGTCACCTCAAGAAGATGATTCTAGAAATCATAAAAAAGAGCAAATGGTTATTATATTCCTAGAATATGAAATCCCAAATCTAGGTACTATGCATTTGATCTTGGGTGGGAAATGCTAAACTACATGAAGTCGTTATCATCATCATCATCATCATCATCATCAGCAGCAGCAGCAGCAGCAGCAGCAGCAGCAGCACAGATGGCAGCATCTACCCAGCATTATCTTAGCTAGGAAGCTAGGCATGTTCTGGCCTGCTTAGTGTTACATGGGAGACCATAAAAGATTCCTTGGCTCAGAGGTTGAAGGACAAAAGCATTCAAAAGTCAGCAATGGAAAATGATTTTCACTCTTTTGTGAACAAAATTGCCTGTAGGTGTCTCTAAAAGAGTCACCCAGAATTGAGCTCCACTTGAGAGAGAATTGACTTATGCTATTGTTAAACAAGGGCCTTGGAATTCTGGTATTTATTGAAATATGAAAATATTTACAGGTAACAAGGACTTCTGGCTTATAAAATCCATACTGTCTCTGACCATGTGTGAATGTGTGTGTTTCTCCCTGCAGTAAAACCTCTTATACTTGTCCTCAAGAGAACAAAGAGTTTCTGCATCGCTTAAAAGTCTTCCTTGTAAGGGTAATTATCTTTAGCTTCTGCAGCAGCTTAATTTTTCCTTCTCTATGAATGGGTCTGCTTCAAAGGAATATGAATTGAGGATTTTTATCTGTGCTATTAATTACTCAGAAAGTAATATGTTTGAGATTCAGCTGTTGTTTCTCTGGAGAATATTTATTTAAGGTGTTATTTTGTGTGTGTGTGTGTGTGCATGTTTCCATGTGAGTGTGATGAAGAATCAGCTGTATGGGGTGAGAAGTATAATTTAAAACTTTGATTTAACAACACAAAAGAGAACACTGTTTAATCCCTGAAGTAGGAAATTGCTGTTCGTCATGATCCATTGCTTTTGTTCTGTTTCTGACTACTGGGGCTGAAGAAGAGGAGTGAAATTTTCTTGCCATTTTGCAACCTTTGTCTGTTTGTGTGCTTCATTTTTTCTACTTGATTTTGTTCTTAAAGCTAGGCTCTTAAATTGTAACTGAAAATAATTTTTTTAAAGAAAAATAATCTTTAAAAAAAACAAACAAACAAGATGAGAGAAAAACCTTCCCAGTGAAATGATTATTGAGTCAATGGTGAACATTTGTGAATACTGAAGCAAGGCAGACATTTACATAGAAAGGAAAGAAATTATACACCTGATATTTTAGACCTCTGTAGCAACGTTTTATAATGTTTCAAATCTCTGAAAACATTCAGAAGCATTTGCCCAGAAAATGATTTGGAAAAGATGGGAGGAAAAGTAGGTTTTCTTTTGTTTTGTTTTTAATCTGGTAGATGATCTGATCAAGATATAATGAAAAGTAAAATTTATACGCAGCTGTTTGGAAATCAATGCTAGTTGTGTTTCATCTCTTTGCAAGTAATGCCATGCGTTGGCTAGAAAAACTGATAGCCCGAGTTTATGATTATCTTGGCATGAACCACAAACAAATGATGGAAACACATAGGTCATTCTACGTATCCAAGAAAGCTTCTGAAAGATGGTTTCTGTTTTAGGACAGGAGGAATGGAATCAGCTGAAACCTGTAGTGGAACAGTCCCCAATTTTTGTATCGTTCCATGAGGAGTTGGCTAAGGTTTTGCATTACCGGTCATTCTGGAGATACCGAAAATCAATACATAGATGTAGTGCTTGAATTATGTGACCTCTTTCCCTTTTCCCTGGTTACTGTTTCCCCCAGCCCTAATGTTTGGCTGATGATGGAATGAAAGGCAAACTAGTGACCAGTCATGTCATCTTCACTCAGGGGCTACAGTAAATTGTTCCCCCATTTTTGTGGGGAAGGTAGAGGAAGCTGTTTCTCTTATTTTCTATGATTACCTCTGGAGGTAACCAGATTTGGCTAAAACTGGGAGAAATTTGGATAGGATTAGTAGATTCTATTCGGGGTTCCCTTTGTTTTTTATGTTTTATTTTATTTGTTGATAGCCACCCTGCGTAGCATTGTGTGAGAAACACAAAGGACAATAGCCACATATGACCACTCAGCATTTGAATGGGTGTAAAAGAAAATTGCCATGACTTTCAAGATCTATCAGGATGGGCTCTTGTCAGTATAAAGGTAACAGCATAGAATGAAATATGCTAATGTCTTTCTCTGCTGAAAAATCCATACCCCCACCCAAAAAGCTTTTGATAGTATATACAGGAAAAGATGCATTATTATCTTTAAAAAAGCAAAGGCTTGCGCCAGAGAAATTTATGTTAAAAATGACTGCATCAGGGGACTCTGTGTTTTTTAAAAAGGTCTTCCTAGGGAATTTATGTTAACCGTTAAGTACATTAGGCAAAGTTGCAAAAAACATTTGGTACATCAAAGAAAGCTGTGAACAAAAAGAGATTATTTTCCCCCAGATATTTTTATTCCATAAATAACACTGTTGACCAGAATATACAGGCAGCACAATAGAGAAGATTTATATTGATCTGTGCATTGCCAGGCATTAATCACATATGTTTCTCCTCCAAATCTACTATTTGTAAAGTTGTGCTCAGAAATGCAGCTATCAGGTTGGATTCACTTTTTGCTTAATATTTATGCTTTAATTTGGAGCACCAGGCAAATGAATGAACCAGATGGGCTTAGGTGGAAAATCCTAGCAAATCCTGTGTTGTTTTGACATAGACTCATAGCTGAGATTAGCATACAGAACAAGAATCCAAATCATTAAAAGCACAGACATGCCATTCAAGTATCAAAGCATCCAATTATTCTTTGTAAATAAAAATATAGTATATTATGCAACCTTTTTACATGCATAATATTTTTTTCGAATCCCCTAGTATAATTCCTAGTGCTTTTTTTGTAAAAAAAAAAAAAAAAGGTGCCGGAACTCACAAACGTCATACAACCCGCCTTGCCTACCCTACAAGGTTCCATCCAAAAAAGGTGCCGGAACTCCGTTCTGGGCATTCTGTGAGAAAAAAAAAAGCCCTGACAATTCCAATGATTTTGTATTCCAATTCAGAAAAACCAATAATTTCATAATATCCTGTCGGTAAGTTCTGGCTATACTATTTGAGAAGGGCACTGACAAAAAGCAAGACTTGTTGTTTTAAAACAGGGCTTTTCAACTGGTGGTATGCGTACCACTAGTGGTATGCGAGCACGTGGCTGGTGGTACATGTAGGACCAGTTGAACAGCACTAAAGAAAAAGTAAAAAAAAAAAGTAAAAAGCATTTTTTACTAACCTGCTTAAAGCTGCATTCCGTTTCTCCATTCGCTTCTTTCCGCGTGTTTGTGGGACAAAAAAATTTCCATGGGACTTTCTAACTTCTTGCAAGATCTCGTGAGAAGTTAAAAAGTCTCATGGAACTTTTTTTTTCTTTTTTACCATAGTCCCACAAACACGTGGCAAAGGGGAGAAGCGGAGAAACAGAATGCAGCTGAAAGCAGGTTAGTAAAAAAAAAAATGCTTGGGGATGGTGAGGGCATCTGGGCAAGGATGGGGGCTGGCAGAACCTGGCTAGGCTTGTTCCGTACAGATGCCTTTTGCACTTGCCGAATGGAGGGAGCCCCGTCTTTCCTCCCAAATGCTCGAGAGGGGTTTCTGCGGCGTCTCCACTGCAGGGAGGTCCATGCCTGCAGCCACAATGATGCCACTGGGATTCTGCTCCCCACAGTGTGATGCCAGATCGGCCCTCCGCAGGGAGCTCCCAGCATTCTGCTGGCCTCCCGGAGTGGTCAGGGCTGGTTCCAGGCTTACCACCCCCCTACTGCTCTCTTTGCCAGCTGGAGCCACCGCCGGGAGGCCAGCGGAATGCCGGGAGCCTTTTCCCGGTTCTCCTCACCAGCGACCCCCTGTAGAGCTCCATCAGTGACATGGCTGGGCCAGCAGGGCACATAGCCAAAGGGGCGCAAAGCAGCGGAGGTTAGTCCACAGGCAGCCCTGGAGCCGGAGGGGGGTGCACAGGCAGCGCAGTTCTGACAGCTGGCGTGCCCCGCGGAGAAGTGCCCACGACCTTTGCTCGGCCTCGGCCGGACTTCTCTACCCGGTGGCCAGCAAAGGGTGGCGGAGGGGTGGGAAGGGAGGAGCCGCTGCTGTCTGGCGAGGCAAGCAGGCAGGCAGGGAGGGCAGGCGCCGCTCCTTTTCAGCCAGGTAGGGGAGGCACCAAGCCTGGTGGGGAAAGGCAGCCACCCAGCTCTGCTTCCCTACGTTCACTTGGTTGGCGCACCACTCGCCCTCTGCCAGCTGAGCTCAGGAAGCCAGAGCGCGCCACCCCCAATGGGCCTCGTGGTAGTGTGGCCGAGGTGCGGAGGGCCTAGCCAGATGCCCTTGGCTCTTCACCCCCAGAGCGCTCCCAGAAGTCCTTTCCTTGAACTCCCTGGCTGAAGCTGCGCTTTCGTTCCCGGCCCTCTTGGCTTCCGTGGAGGGTCCCAAGGCAGTGCGGCAGGTGGCGTTCCTCTCCTGCGAATAGGGCTCAGAGGGAGGGAGCATCTGCTGCCTGGCGAGGCAGGGCAGGCACTGCTCCCTCGTGGCCAGGTAGGGGAGGCGGCCACCCGGCTCCGCTTCCCTGCGCTTGCCTGGTTGGTGCAGGTGGGAGCTCTGGGCAGCCCGCAGGCACCACTCTCCCTCTGCCAGCCGAGCCTGGGAACCAAGAGTGCGCTGCTTCCAATGGGCCTCACGGTAGCACGGCTGAGCTGTGGAGGGCTGGGCCAGATGCCCTCAGCTGTTCGCCCCCAGAGCGTTCCCAGGTGCCCTTTCCTTGAACTCCCCAGCCAAAGCCGTGCTTTCACTCCTGGCCCTGTTGGCTTCAACAGAGGGTCCCAAGGCAGCATAGCAAGCGGCCTTCCTCTCCTGTGAATAAGGCCGGAAGCAACACGCTGGGGAAAGCGGGGCTCTCCGGAGTGGGGAGAGGCATCCTGAGCCCGAGTCCCATCTTTTTTCCTCACACGCACACACACACATGCTCCTTTTCCCAACCAGAATAAAAAAGAGGAGCAGCCCCGAGTCTCTATCTGTCAGGTAGTAAGCTGGCATCCTGACGTCCCTGGAGAAACCCCCTTGTCCTTCTGGTTGAGAAAGCTGCCTTGTCTCTCCTTTTTTCCTTTTTTTAAACTCCCCTGGAGGGATCTGAGGAGGGAGGGAAAGAGAAAGTATGTGGATGGGGAAGGGAAGGAAAAGAAATAAATGGATGAAAAAGGGAAGGAAAAAAAAGGAAAGGGAAGAGACAAATGTGAGAGAAAGCAAGGAAGAAGAGCAAGTAAGGAAAAGAGAGGGAGAAACGTGAGGAAAGAAGGAAAGAAAAAGGAAAGGGTGAAAGGTGAGAGGAAGGAAGGAAGGAAGGAAGGAAGGAAGGAAGGAAGGAAGGAAGGAAGGAAGGAAGGAAAGGACAATGGGAGAGAGGGAGGGAAGGAAGACACCCACCTCAGTCTCACCCCCCTCTACCAGAGACCCACAGATTTCCCCCCCACAGGCACCCTGCAACCTGAGTGATGAGCTGGCCACGCCCCCCCAGCCATTGACTTCGCTTGTCAAAAAGGTGCAAAAGGTGATCACATGACCCTGGGACACTGAACGTTATAATTATGAATCAGTTGCCAAGCATCCGAATGTAAATCACATGACGCTGGGGATGCTGCAACAGTCATAAGAGTGAAAAATGGTCATGTCACTTTTTTCAGTGCCGTTGTAACTTCAAACAGTCACTAAGCGAATTTTTGTAAGTCAAGGATTACCTGATAAAAAAAAATATATCTTTTTTTTCCCTTTTTTGGGGGGGTCAGGTTTTTGACATCTTGCTGGGCGACTGGTGGTACTTGGATAGTGCCTTATCCTTAAAGTGGTACAATGGGTGAAAAGGTTGAAAAGCCCTGTTTTAAAAGATGGAGGAAAAATCATAGATTTAGCTAAATCTTAGAAGAAACTTCCTAGTGACAAAACCTATTTGAGAATGGAACTATAATTCTATAATTCAAATATATTTATGGATAATGCAATTTATTTAGGTATTTTTTCAAATCTGTAGAGTTAGAGGTATATAAATACATATATAAAGTCATTCAGTTAATGTTATTTGTGTACTTATTTACTAATCATATATCTATGCCTGCCCTCTGAGCTTTGGTGCCCTCCCTGTTTAGAGTATATCTGATCAAACTATCTCCTACTCTAGTGACTGCACAATTGCAGCTGTGTTTACAACTATTGGGAAAATGTCAAGTTTAAAATGCTGACATGTTACTCTTTCACTATCATAGCTAATAAGAACTGTTAGATGCAGTGGAGAAAAGGTAGCTTGGCAACGTCACACTTTCCTTCCTAACTCCTCAGCTCTTTTTCATATAACCAGACAAATTTACTGGACATGGATTAAAATATAGATGGGGAGAAATTAGCAACCAATTATCAGGACCTACAATGTTTCAGGAAACAGGACTGGCAAAGTACATTCTTGTCACCTTTGTTAAGGAAATGACTGGCACACGGTATTCCCTGTTTATGCTCAAAGTCTCAAGGCCAACAAAAGAGAAGAGGTTGAACTGTTTTGAGGGATTGAAAAGACTGAGTGGCAGAGGGGAATACTCACAAGTTGTGTCTCTCTAAATAGTAGGTGCTGAAAACAGGCATCTGCAGGGGCAGTCAGAGGGAAGGGAGAATGACAAAAGAGCATCACATCACAAGCTCCATCTCTTTTGTACATGTGTTCTGATGTTGCAACTTTGAAACGGATACAGTTTGTGTTTTGCTTCCACCACAATGCTTTCATCATTTTGATGAAAGAGTTGGATCCTCTGGATACATCTGCTAGAGAGATGTAAATAAAGGCAAGGCAAGGCAAGGCAAGGCAAGGCAAGGCAAGGCAAGGCAAGGCAAGGCAAGGCAAGGCAAGGCAAGGCAAGGCAATCTTTATTATCATTTTTTACTTTGAGCACACTGGCACACATTAAAAATAAAATTCTGTTGCCTGTTCTCAAAAGCAAGTATATTATCTACACAAAGATATACATAACACCACACACACACACACATGTGCACACACACACATATATATATACACACACATGCTACACACACACACACACACACACACATGTGCACACACATATATATATACACACATGCTACACACACACATGCACACACACGCACGCGTGCACACACACACACACACACACACATATTTATTTATTTATTTATTTATTTATTTATTTATTATTTATTTATTTATTTATTTTATTGCATTTATATACCGCCCTTTCCCTGAGGACTCAGGGCGGTTTACAGGGAGTTAAAAATCAACCATACAAAAGTTAAAACCCAATTTAAAAAATATTAAATCAACCCTGTACTATTAAAACCCCAATTAAAATGAATGTCTCCTCAGCCTGGGCCCGAGAGCTCAAAGAGCCAGGTCTTCAGGCCCCGGCAGAATGATCGGAGGTCGGGAGCAGTCCTCAGCTCCACCGGCAGCTGGTTCCAGAGGGCAGGCGCCCCCACTGAGAAGGCCCTATCCCTGGGTGTCACCCGCCGGCAATCTCTTACCGGCGGGACCCTGAGCAGACCCTCCCTGTGGGAGCGCACTGGGCGAAGGGCGTTTGATGCCGGCAGCAGGTGTTCCCTTAAATACCCCGGACCCAGGCCATGTAGGGCTTTATAGGTGATAACCAGCACCTTGAATTTCACCCGGAGGGCAACCGGAAGCCAATGCAGCTCGCGGAGTAGAGGTGTTACATGGGAGTATCGGGAGACCCCCATTACAACTCGCGCGGCCGCATTCTGCACCAGTTGAAGCCTCCGAGTGGTCTTCAAGGGCAGCCCCATGTAGAGAGCGTTACAGTAGTCCAAACGGGAGGTCACAAGCGCATGAGTAACTGTGCGTAGGGCGTCTCGGTCCAGATAGGGACGCAACTGGCGCACCAGGCGAACCTGTGCAAAAGCCCCCCTGGTCACGGCTCCTATGTGATCTTCAAAATTGAGCCGTGAATCCAGGAGGACGCCCAAGTTGCGAGCCCTATCAACGGGGGGTAACACCTCACCCCCCATCGTTAGAGGTGGAATAACTTGGTTAACCCGAGATGCCGATATGCACAGCCACTCAGTCTTGGCGGGATTGAGACGAAGCCTGTTTCTCCCCATCCAGACCTGAACCGCCTCCAGCACCGGGACATCACGGAGAGGGCATCACTGGGTTGGTTCGGGGTGGAAAGAAAAAGTTGGGTATCATCAGCGTACTGGTGATACCCCACCCCGAAGCCACGAATGATCTCGCCCAGCGGCTTCATATAGATGTTGAACAGGAGAGGCAAGAGAACCGACCCCTGAGGGACTCCACAAATGAGAGGCCTCGGGGCGGATCTCTGCCCTCCCGTCAACACCGACTGCGAGCGGCCCTGGAGGTAGGAGGAGAACCACCGTAAAACGGTGCCTCCCACTCCCAACCCCCTGAGACGCCGCAGCAGGATACCATGGTCGATGGTATCGAAAGCCGCTGATAGATCTAATAGGACCAGGACAGAGGAGAAATATATAATGTTTTGTCTTTGCTTATGGGCACTTGGATGAGAGAAGGAAGGTAACGAATGAAAATAATTTACACACATGCAGTCAAAGTAATAGGGATATAGAAATAAGACACATATGGGTCAAACATATGGTGCACTAAGACAGGGCTTTTCAACCAGTGGTACGGGTACCACCTGTGGTACATTGGTACCTGGCAGATGGTACACGACCATCCTAGAAAAGTGGTAGTGGGGGAGTGGAATGAGCTGAACTGGTGGAAGCACCGCACAAGCCTGAGCAAGAGATGGCTGGAACTGCAGGGCTGTCAGGGCTCAGCAGAAGAGCCAGGATTAGCGCCAGGCTCCAGCTGGAGCTCGGCGCTGATCGTGGTGCTTCTGAGCCCAGAAGAAGCGCCGATCAGCTGTAATGTTGCAGCATCTCCATGTAATTGTGATTTACATTCAGATGCTTGGCAACTGATTCATATTTATGATAGTCACAGTGTCCCAGGGTCATGTGAAGTGACTAAAACCTGCTGCAGCCACCCAGCAGATGGGGGGGGGATAAAAACCAAACACCCCCACCCCATCCTCACTGCCAATCCTCAACAGAAATGCTCAGAACAATGAAGACCTTGGACAGGAAGAAGAGCGCCGCCGGGCGAGCAGGCAGGTGTCTTGCTTGGCTTTGGCTTGGGGGACACTTTTTTCAGTGCCATTGTAACTTCGAACAGTCACTAAGCGAACTGTTGTAAGTCGAGGACTACCTGTACTTCATCACTTTTTTCTTTTTCTTTTTTTTGGTCATCAAGTTTTCGACACCTTGCTAGGTGACTGGTGGTACTCGGATGTTGCCATATCCTAAAAGTGGTACAATGGGTGAACAGGTTGAAAAGCCCTGCACTAAGAATCTCATATCCAAATCAATACAAATAATAAATATATGCAAATTTCTAGAAAAGAACCAGGATTACTATATGGTAATCATGCTGCTCCAGTCCTTAAAGTAGGAGGAAGGGAATGCTTGAGTGGTCAAGACCTACAACTCACTATCTTTTGGAGGGCCGTAGGAAACCATAGCAATGTTACAAAATGGCTGTAATTTTTAAGGCTGTTTTTCAAACATTTAAAGGTTAGATAGAAATTGGAGGACAGTTCTTTTCCAAATTAACAGTTATACTGCTGAAAGATACAAATCTGTAAAAGCAATAGTTATTCCACTGTTGCTCCATTTCAGTAAATGTATATGAATAATCCTTCTAAAAATGGGATATAGGCTGTTTGTATATTCATTCATTTATCCTTCATTAACAGTGTACACACACACACACAACCCCCACACCTGCTTGAGATTTCTGCATTAGCACTGTACTAAGCTCCTGGATTAAGTAAGGAATTAGCTTGAAGATCCAGCAAGTATTTTTGTTGGCAATGGATGCAAATCTAAATAGCAGGAGAAGCAGTCTTCATAGATATTTATTTTGCTGTTCATGGCTTGACTCTTAGAGAACCACCTTCTCCACCTGGTTTTGGCTCAAATAATTAAATTTACAGGGAGAAATTGTGGCTAATCCCACACTTTCAAGAGGTTCTGGGGATGAGGTGACAAGGCACTACTTTTTTGCTGCCGAGCTGACACTGTGGAACAGCTTCCTTGCAGAGATCAAGCTAGCTCCTTCTTTGATAGCCTTTTGAAAAGTTTCAAAGATCAAGCTGTTTCAGAGAGTCTTCCCCTGATATGTTCTTGCCATTTTAAAATCTATCTTCTTTGAATTGTTGTACTGCTACTGTATTTTTATTTTTACATTTGATGTTTTCATATTGTACTTTTAACATGAGCTGCTGAGAGTTGTTTTGATTTCAGTGTCATACAAATATATCTGATAAATAGACTTAATATAGTAAATGCTTAGAAAAGGAAACGTATATAGTTCTTCTTTCTCAATTTTGGCTGGGGAATTCTGGGAGGTGAGAATTCCTGAAGTTTGCTGGAGAATTCTGGGAGCTGAAGTCCACATATCTTAAATGTGCCAGGTTTGAAAAATATTGGCTCGTATGTATCAATAAGCCATGTTGTTTCCTCAACATAGTGCCTGCGACAGATGTTGCATACAGTTCTCACCCTTCACAGCTGGCTGCTATAGTAAAAGGTGCTGTCCAAACTATTGGAAGAAAACTACACTATGGAATATTGGGGTAGCATTAACAATAATTATAAACCAATATTAATTTCACAAGACTCAGGAAGGTTCATCTTAAAGAATAAGCACAAATAGGCATCCCCTTCTCATGCCTTGGGGCTCAGTGTGTATGTGTCTGTAAAAGAAGGATAGATTTTATTTATTTTATTTTATTGCATTTATATACCGCCCTTTCCCTGAGGACTCAGGGCGGTTTACAGGGAGTTAAAAATCAAACATACAAAAGTTAAAAACCAAGTTAAAAAATATTAAATCAACCCTGTACTATTAAAAACCCCAATTAAAATAATTTTCTCCTCAGCCTGGGCCCGAGAGCTCAAAGAGCCAGGTCTTCAGGCCCCGGCGGAATGATCGGAGGTTGGGGGCAGTCCTCAGCTCCACCGGCAGCTGGTTCCAGAGGGCAGGCGCTCCCACTGAGAAGGCTCTATCCCTGGGTGTCACCCGCCGGCAATCTCTTACCGGTGGAACCCTGAGCAGACCCTCCCTGTTGGAGCGCACTGGGCGAAGGGCGTTTGATGCCGGCAGCAGGTGTTCCCTCAAATACCCCGGACCCAGGCCATATAGGGCTTTATAGGTAATAACCAGCACCTTGAATTTCACCCGGAGGGCAACCAGAAGCCAATGCAGCTCGCGGAGTAGAGGTGTTACATGGGAGTATCGGGAAACCCCCATTACAACTCACGCGGCCGCATTCTGCACCAGTTGAAGCCTCCGAGTGGTCTTCAATGTTTGAATTAGAAACTAAAAAAAAGAGAAACAGACAGCTTAGCCTGGGTGCTGTAAGATCTCAAAATGATGGTGCAGGAAGCAGTGGTCTTCTCCTTTCTTTTCAAATGTTTCAAATTCAAGTTATACTGTATACTGGTAAATAATAAATAGGGAGCACATCTACATTGTCTGGCCACTGTTTGTTTGTTTGTTTGTTTGATTGATTGATTGATTGATGTGCTGCCCATTTTGTCTAAAGGTGACTCTGGCATCTTATAAACATTAAAACTAGTAGACATTGAAATGATAAAATAATAAATAACAATAAAATAAGTGCAGTTAAAAGATAGGGAAGAGGGGAGCAGGAAATACATGAGAAGAGAAGAGGTGGGGGCTTTTCTTAATCCAACAGCCACCTCTAAAATGGTGTGCCCCAAGCCAACTGGCAGAGCAAGGTCTTCAGTCCCATGGTGGGTGCAAATCTCACCTGGGGTGTGTGTGTTAAGATATTCCATAGGGCTACAGCCAAGACAGAAAAAGCTCTTCTCCTGGACCCTGTCAGCCAAAATTCCTTGACTGAAAGAGTCCACAGCATGCCCCTTCTGCCATCACAGATGGGGTGGACCATTCCCATGGGGTGAGATGTTTTATGCCATGAAGAGCCAACATCTTGAATTGCATCTGTAAACCAATGGGCAGCCAATTCAGCTCATGGAATCAACTGTGTAACATGACCCAAACTAGGAGTTCTAAGAATTTCCTGTTCTGCTGCATTCTGCACTACTTATAGTTTCTGAATACTTTTCAAGGGTAGCCCCATATAAAGTGCATTGTAATAGTCCAGGCTTGAGATGACCAGTGCTTGAATGACAGAGTGTAGGGACTCCCAGTCGAAAACTGTGACTCATTCAGACTCACAAAAAAAATCCTGTTTTTGATTATTTTTCTCCAGAGACAAACATGTTTTGGGTGCATGTGTTTGACTCTCTTATTAATTACTGTTGCTTTCACTGTAATTCCATGACTGTAGTAATCAGAGTCCATACTTACCAAACAATAAGGTAAACTACAGAATGAAAATAATATTGAAAATACATATTCATGTAATGAAGAGTGGAAAGCAGAAAAAATACTCATGCCTTTTAATTATTTCAAGCTTCAGCAATACAGTATGAGATAGTAAAGAAAAATAGAAAGTCAGCACCATATGCCCAATGAAAGCATCATTAGAAGAGCATTAGTAGATTAATCCAACCTACTGTGTAGCTGATATGATTTGAAATGCAATAAGGTAAGTTCATTAGTTTGCTGTCTTAATGTTTTTCACTGTACCTCAAAGCAGGCAGTAACAATTCCAGGGAGACACAGTAGAGCTCAGTAACACCTGTCAAGATAAACACAGAGCTCTCTGAGGAAACCATCTTGGCAACCTAATAGAGGAAATCACCAGGGCAGGATGGCAGAGAAGCAAGCTTTTCACTCAGGTACTAAAAATGGGGTCAGGTTTCCCTGTTGGCTCCATAAGCAACAAAAATATTTACAGGGTGAATTTCCTTCAGCTTTGGTAAAGAGAGAGCGTCAGAGGCTGATGCCTTTGGTCATCTATCATTGGAATGCATATGTAATAGCTAAGAGGATATTAACTGAGGAGCAGCAGCAGAAGCTGCATACAGATAAATATAAGCAGTTAATACTGAATGTTCACACATTCTGCATGCAAAGATATGCAATACCTATACATGTGTTCATCAATGGAAATAACGAGAAACATTAAGAAAAAAAATGAGAAAAGTAAGGTCCTGCAGAGAAAAATAGGGTCCTGCACTTAGGCAGGAAAAATCAAATGCACAGTTATATTTATTTATTTATTTAATTAATTTTATTTATATACCACCCTTCTCCCGAAGGACTCAGATTATAGATTATAGATTAGGCAGCACCAGTTTCAACAGTAGTAACTGTGAGAAGGATCTAGGTGTCTTAATACAGAGGTCTCAAACCCCCAAGCCATGGCTCACTACTGGGCCGTGGACTATTTGAGAGTGGTGGGCTGGCCCCAGCCAGGCTGCTAAGCTGCAAAGGTTGAGGACTGCTGTCTAAATGGACCACTATGAGTGTGCTGCATGTGCCAAAACAAGCCAAGGTTTTTGGCTTTTGCATCAATAGAGGGATAGCCTCGAGATTATGAGATATTACAGTATCACTCTACATTGCACTGGTGAGGCCACACTTGGAATACTGCATCCAATTCTGATCGTCCTGATTAAAAAAAAAAGCTGATACTCTAGAAAGAGTTTGCAGAAGAGCAACAAAGATGATAAAAGGTCTGGAGACTAAACTGCACAACAGTTAAGGTAACTAGGTATATCTAGCCTAACAAAGAGAGGGTTTAGAGGTGACATTTGATGGGCAGTCACAGAGACGAGGGAATTGTCTTATCCTCCAAAACACCTGAGACTAGGACAAGAAGCAATGGATGGAAGCTTGTTAAGAGAGATCCTACCTGGAACTAAGGAGAAATTTCCGGACAGTGACCACAATTAACCAATGGAACAGCTTGCCTCCTGGAGTTGTAGGTGTTCCATCACTGGAGGTTTCAAGAAAAGATTGGACAGCCATTTGTCCAGGATAATATAAAGGCCCTTGCTTTGGCAATGGGTTGAATTAGAAGACATCAAGGTCATTTCCAGCCCTATGACTCTAATTCTAAGTCATTACAGGAAGGAAGAGTTTCTATTACCTACAGTTGTTCATGAGTTGTAAGAATCTGATTTAGTTTATTGTGAGGAAGGCAACTATGCAATTCTTTGGGAAGATAGAATTGGTTGAGGTTAATTACTGATCCACATTTTTTTTATTACATTTATATCCCGCCCTTCTCCGAAGACTCAGGGAGGCTTACAAGCTTAGCAGTAGCCTTCATTCTATGTACCATATGCCTGCTTCACACACACCCCAAGCGGCATTATTACAAAGTCAGCTTATTGCCCCCAACAATCTGGGTCCTCATTTAAAAGCTTAAATTTAAAAGCTAATCATCAATCAACTTGAAACCTTAATTTTGAGTAGCATCTGAAGGACAGATTTCAGAAATGTAAACAGAGAAGTGAAACAAAATAGTACATAACTATAGGAATAATTAAAATTGAGACAGCCTTCAACATTCCACTTCAAGCCCAATTTAAAGAGCACAGAGAACATGGAACAATTACTTGTTTTGAACTCCAATTTACAAAGCTTATCTGTGCTTTGGAACCATTGACCTCAGGCTTAACATAAAACTTGACTCTCTTCTCCTCATTTTATACAAGATCATTTGTGGCACAGTCTACCAAATTGTTTTGTTCAAATGTATCTATCATGACAATAACGATGCCACAAGTCCACTTGACACAACTTCATCCAGTGAAGAAATTACAACTTAAACTTTGATGAAGTAGAAGGAGAGAAAGAGAAGAGGATACAGAGGTTGTTGCAGATGGGACATGTTTATGAAGCTGTTCTTCCAGTTTGGATTGGAAATACTACAGATTGACCAATGAGTTGTTGTCCTCCCTCTTCTCCTCCATCACCCTTTACAACCTTTCCTTTAAATAACAGAATAGAACTGAAATGCAGTAGCAGAACAGAAGCTAATTTAGATCCGTATCCAAAATTTAATTTAGTTAATAGGAAAGGTGAAATCTTTTAAATCTTATAAAAGTTCTTTTTGTGTAGCTATTTTTCAAGAATGATTTGAAATACTTATATATTCCTGGACACAACTGACAACTATCCTGTTTATTGGACTTTCTGCATCTGCAGCAGCTGTTCTTACTGTTTGCTCCTCAACCTCCCCTCAGGAAGAAAAAAAATGCCCTTTTTTGAATCTGTAGCTGTTTTGAACACTGTAGCTGTTCAAAAACATGACTATTCAAATCTCAAGGGTACCCTTGAAGAGAAAGAAGTAAAAATATAGTATTTTTGTCTCTTGTGTGTATATGCTCAGCAGTAAGCTTTGTTCTGTTCAATGGGATTTAGTCCAATGTAGCTTTTCACAGGGATGTTCCACACAAGCTCATGGGCATCTTAATACAGTTGTTAAGTCCCACGGGGTTGAACATATGCAAGAAATGTGAAACTTTCAACTGTTTAATGCATTATCCATTTCTGTTTTGAAAGGAGGAATTTGCATCTATTGACATAGTCTCAAAAAAGAAACTGCACAATTTCCTTTATTCTCAAATGAAAAGTGTTTAGAGAAAATTCAGGGGAAAAAATCATGAACAAATTTAAGAGTTACTATGAAGAGTTCATTGCACCTAACTAAGTGTGTGATAATAATGTTAATAACTGCACTGTCGGTTCTGAGACAGGCTTCATTTTTATAATTTTTATCCTTTTTTCTTTGGGGTCACAATGTGAAATGGAAGCTTCGCTTCCCTCCTACTCAAGTACTGATTAAAATTGGACCCAAACCATTCAATTCCTTTTGTCCCTGCCCCAGTGCACAGTAACTTGCTGAAACATTCAAATTCATATCTGGTGTCAGCAGCAGATTAAAAAAGACATTGCAGCCCTTCCTGGGTTTGAATAAGACATGGTGCTTACTATATACTTTAATAATATTTACCGATAGCTGCTTTAAACTTTTACCTTTTGTTTAAAAGCTTAATACTTCAGATGAGGAAATCCTAATTAAGCCTTTTCAATAAAGCATGAAAAGGATGACTATGTCTCAAGTCTGTTTCCTTCAAACTAAAAATACATTGCACTTTTTAAAGAAAGATCGTACTGGAAATTTCTAGAACAAATTAAAAAATGTAGGCTCATGTTATCCTTGTTACAACTTTGAAATAAGTTGGGTTGAAAAAGTGGAGATTTGTACAAAAACTCACTCATTTTTTTTAATTCCTCAGGAGGAACTTTCTTTCTCATTCATGTGCCCAGCAAGGCCAATTACCTAAAATGGTCTTTTGACTGGAATGTCTAAGCTCGTTCAATTGCATTAATTCAGGCCACAAGGCTTTTGCACTGACTTCTAATATAGCATTGGGGTTTGTGAAAATGTTAAGATTTTGTCCTTCTGTCCAGCTTTCACACTAGTCCTAAGTCCAGGAAAAGTACTCATTTCTTTGCAAAAACACAGGCTTTGCAATGAGTAGCCATTTTGTTATTGTAGATGGGTGGACCTACTTGATGTACATAACTGAGACTTGCATTGGAGAACTGAGGGGAATTACTGTAGTCTCTCTCAGGTGTGCTCCTTTGAATACTTGATAAGGCACAGAATAGAACAGAGGGGAAATATCTATAGGAATTATCCAGTTTTGATGTCTGTTCAAGTGCCACTATTGTGTGCAACTTGTACTGGGTATCCAGGATTTTGGTGCTCTCTATCTAAATTGATGAAGATTATCTCAGATCTGATAATGAGGACTAGAACATTAGTTCTGAGAGACTTCAGCATCCATGGTGAAGTCTTAGCTGGATTGGTTGATACCACATGGCCATCATAACAATCATACATGTCTCAACTTGTTATTGACTCAACACACATGGCAGGTCACACACTGGATTTGGATTTATCTATTGGGTAGAAGGATGGCTATCTGAAAGTGGGAGAATTTACATCTGTTCCCTTGCATAGGCAAAGCACTTCCTGCTGAGACTTGCATTAACTATTCCTTTCTACAAAGGACAGGTACCCATGAGAATGGATACCCAGAGACTAATAGATTCCATAGGATTTCAGAAAGTTGTAAGATATTTTTTTTTGGTATGGCTGGTGTTTGTGTCAATGATTTACCTTCCTTATGAAATATACAAATGACAATACCACTGATCTGATTGTTCCTTATAACTTTTCCCACATTGCACAGTCCCTTGGTACACAATGAAGCAAATCAGATGACTAAAATACAAGTGAAGAGATACTAATTTTGTATCTGATCAAATACTAGAACTCATTTTTAAGCCAACTTTCATCTACCTGATAGAAAACAGGGAGATTTCATTCTTCATTATTGCATTCTGTCAATGCTACCCAGTGGAAACTTTTCTGAGTGGTTTGGGGCTTTTGGAGATCCCACAGCATATCATTATGACATGTTGCATAGACATTTTGAAGGCAACGTTGATAAAATTCATAACTTAAACTCTGTAATTTTAGCAGTTAAATTGTAGAAGTGCCCAGGGTTATGCTTATGGTTTTGGATAAGATTTAATTTTTCAGGCTTGACTGATGCAGACAAGATGCTTGGGTGAGTTCAGCCAACTTTATATTTGTTTGAACCATGTTCCTTATGGCTTATCACTGCTTGTAAATAAGGATACTCACTGGATCCAGAAGGTCAAAATAATTATAAGTCAATGGCCAGCAAGAGGTGTATGCAGATTCTGATACTCTTGAATCTTTGGTCAGCAAGATGGGTGGTATGTAAGTTTAATAAATAACTACATTCAGTGAATTTCTGTATCTTTTTCAGTTGGGGTTTAGACCTAATCCAAGGATCAAAATCTTTTCGGTTACCATGTTGGATGAAATTTACATTTGGCATTTTTGCTGATTCCGTAGTTCTGTCAGCAGTGTTTGATACTAGCGACCATGGCATAATTCTGGAAAGTTTGTCTTTGACGAAAGAGCTTTAAAGTAGTTCCATATGGAACTGGATGGTTTTCTTCAGAGGATAGTGCTGTGGGTACTATTTACTGAACTCCAAGACATTTATGCCACAAAGTTTCCGGGTTCCATTTTATAATCCATGCTGTACACCACTAAATATGAAAACATTGATTTAAAATAAAATGTCTAAATTTGC
Organism: Vipera ursinii; assembly: GCF_947247035.1. Taxonomy (NCBI): domain Eukaryota; kingdom Metazoa; phylum Chordata; class Lepidosauria; order Squamata; family Viperidae; genus Vipera; species Vipera ursinii. Next base: position 322,693,238 of record NC_139512.1, on the reverse strand, counting down.
TGAATATAGCCAGTTCTCTTTTTTCACTGGAATCATATGAGACAAAGACATTGCTGAGGAGATGGGCAAACAATCTGTTGCATCTGTTTTATCTATTTGGAGGAATAGGCTTAAATCTGTTCTGAATATGGTTTTACTTTCCCTAAAAAAAATCATAGATCAAGGTTCTTTTGGACATATCTTTAGCATTAGTGGCACTGCGGCATGAAGCACCTTTCATCGGCTTAGGCTGTACTTGTGCCAGCAAAGGTCTTACTTGCATGCAAGTCACCTTGCTAAGGTAATCCATGCCCTGGTAGCTTCTCACTTAGATTACTGCCCTTCCAAATGGTTCATAAAATTTAAGTAGTACAAAATTTCAAGGCAAGTTGTATTGAATAGAACTGAGTGACATGAACAAATCATGCCAATTGTTTATGTTCTTCACAGGTCGCCAGTTCATTTTGGTCCAATTCAGGGTCCTTACTTTGACTTGGGATTAGGTTTTTGTTGTTCTTAAAGTTTTCTATTTATTTAGGTTTATGAATTCAATATGATTTATACATTGTTTGAACTTTTGATTGGGAGCTGTTCAGTTGATTAGACGATGAGCTGCTATATGAATACTTTAAGTAAATAAATTAAACTTATTAAGTATTTCTCAGCTTGGGAACAAAATAATAATAATAATAATAATAATAATAATAATAATAATAGCAACAACAACAACAAGTAGTAGTAGTAGTAGTAGTAGTAGTAGTAGTTGGAAGGGACCTTGGAGGTCATCTAGTCCAACCCCCTGCTCAGGCAGGAAACCCTATACCATTTCAGACAAATGGCTGGCCAGTCTCTTCTTAAAAACTTCCAGTGTTGGAGCATTCACCACTTCTGGAGGCAGGTTGTTCCACTGGTTAGTTGTTCTAACTGTCAGGAAGTGTCTCCTTAGTTCTAGGTTGCTTCTCTCCTTGACTAGTTTCCATCCATTGCTTCTTGTCCTGCTTTCAGGTGCCTTGGAGAATAGCTTGACTCCCTCTTCTTTGTGGCAGCCCCTGAGATATTGGAATACTGCTATCATGTCACCCCTAGTCCTTCTCTTCATTAAACTAGACATACCCAATTCCAGCAACCGTTCCCTGTATGTTTTAGCCTCCAGTCCCCTTATCATCTTTGTTGCTCTTCTCTGTACTCTTTCTAGAGTCTCGACATCTTTTTTACGTCGTGGTAACCAAAACTGGATGCAGTATTCCAGGTGTGGCCTTACCAAGGCATTGTAAAGTGGTATTAGTACTTCACGTGATCTTGATTCTATCCCTCTGTTAATGCAGCCTAGCACTGTGTTGGCTTTTTTGGCAGCTGCAGCACACTGCTGGCTCGTATTTAAGTGATTGTCCACTAGGACTCTGAGATCTCTCTCACAGTTACTACTATTGAGCAAAGTACCACCTATACTATACCTGTGCATTTGATTTTTCCTGCCTAAATGTAGAACCTTACTTTTTTCACCATTGAATTTCATTTTGTTAGATAGCGCCCAGTGTTCGAGTCTGTCCAGATCCTCCTGTATCTTAAGCCTATCTTCTGGAGTATTGGCTATTCCTGCCAGCTTGATGTTGTCTGCAAATTTGATGAGTTCACCATCTATCTGAGGAAAGATGGGGAAAGTATCTGAGGAACGTATCTGAGGAAAGACTTTTTCCTTCGATCTATTATTTTTTCCAGGTGCCCTCCCATATTGAAGGTGGATAAGTGGCTACTGGGAGCCAGCTTTTTCAGTGGCTGCCCCAATGTAGCAATACCCTTCCCTACTACCTTTCAGTTGCAGGGGAAATAATGTTATGCTCCTATAATATGCACCTTTTAATAATAGTAATAGTGTAATTTTTAATCTATTGGGTTTTTTTTATATTTTTCCATACATTTTACATAATATCTTCATGTATGTTTTTATTAATTATTATTGCTTTACTTACTGGTTTTATCAAAGGTGATTTATGAGATTATGAATAGGTTTGCAAGAACAGAATGCTATTGGTGTAAACTAGATATAATGTATATCCTTTACTTTGTCTTATCTCATCCTTTTAATTTCTGGCTAATTACTTTGTATTTGTTTTCTGCATTTTGTGTAACCTTGGAATATGTATGTAGATGTCTGTTTATTTTTTTTAATATGTAGTGATATATAGATAATTTAAAAGATACATCTATAGATTTAACTTTACATTTAATAAGTTACAATATAAACAAGTTGGAATAGCAACTTCCTACACTTTCATTCCTGGAGATGCTAAAAGGATAGGGTTTAGTTTTGTCAATTGCAACTGCTACTTCATTTTAGTGGGAATAATAACTTTTATTTAAAATGGCTGAAATGAAGTAGCAGATAGAATTGACAAAACTAAACTCTATCCTTTTAGCATCTCTAGGAATAAAAGTGTAGGAAATTGTTGGGTAAATTGTTGACATTTTTGTCTTAAGATATTTATACTAATGTAAAATAGGTAGACTTTAGTGTATAATTAAATCATTTTTAAAACACATATTTATATTTTGACTTGTACTGAACTGAACTATTTTAAAAACAAAAGGTGTTTTTCATACTAGTTAAGTAAGTTTGTTGATGTTCACTGTTTAAAGGGTTGCTAAGATCATTTTATTCCAACATGCTGTAATTTAATTTCATGTATTCATGAAATACTTAATTTGGGGGAAAAAATCATATTATGAATTAGAATGAATGTTGTATATTTAAGATATAGATGTCACTCTCTGCAGCAAGAACAACTGTTTTGCATACAGCATCTAAAACTAATGCTTTTATTCATTATTGCCACTTGTTTATATTGTAACTTTCTGATTCCTCAATGAAGAGGACCACAGTTGAAACATTTCGAAGTTATTTCACGTTAGTAAATAATTAGTAAATAATAACTGCTAGAATCCTGCTTTGGCAGTCTAATTTCTTCTGTATGTCTGGTTTAACTCTCCAAAGTCTTGGCTGGAAAGATCAATGGTGGGAGACACTGAAAGATTTCATTCAACATCATCAGGTCAATGAAAGGGCCTCCGCTCCTGATATGGGACGAAAGGGAGCAGGAGAAGAGAAAATATAATTTTGCAACTGGTAGTCATAATTTTCAATGTAGGAAGGACTTCACCAGAGCTGTCCCTTTTATTTCCAATCACAATGTTTTTGCAAAGCATGTAGATGGAATTTCTCCAAGTCTGTTTCTATCCATGTACTGCTTTTATTTCTGTGGAAACAGAAATACAGGAATAATAAGATGTCTAGGAGTTTAACTAAGCTTAGACGTCAAACAGCAGTTTTTCTTGGGAGCTGTCCAGCATCTGAAAAGAAACATTGATTTGCACTATTGAAAAAAGAGAGACAAGTCTTGCTGGACCAGCCCTATAATATATTGAATCCAGATATTTTTTAATGGTAGCATGCCAGTTTTGCTAATAGGAAGTGTACGTGTATGGAATACAGGTAATAAGCTCACTCCAGCACCTGTGTGCTAAGTTTTATTGGCTCCATTTGCATACTATGCTTAATACTATTCTCTTAATTTATTACCTTCCAGAATTACTTGACAGGGTGTAATTTGTATTCCAACCCTGAGCTTTGCCCTTTTTCTCTCTCTCTTGTGATCTCTTGTTTTGGGCTTGCACTGACCCAAACTTCACTTAATCTGCCCTTGCCTACTAGTCATAGGCTGGAAGGACCCTTCAAAGTCTTACAGTCCTACCTCACTGCCCAGGGCACAAATCCTCATATCATCACAGACTAAAGGTTGTTGAATTTTTGTTTGAAAGCACGTAATATTCCTTAGAGATGGGCTCTTTCATTGTTTAATAACTCCCGTGGTCAGGAAATTCCTCCTTATTTCACATTCAGATCTTCCTTAGTGAACTTGCCATCTATTGGATTACGTCTTCTTACATTTGGGAACAAGAAGAATAAATTCACATCTTCCTCATGACTGCCTATAGGAAAATAAGAAGAGTGGATCATTTTCTGGGGCTCCTTAGCATTATATTCAAATAGGAACTTTGAATTGTTCCTTTCCTAAGATGTTAGAGCCATTGTGAATCGTTAAATGAACAGTTTATGGTTTTAGCTTGTTGGAAAAGTTTGGACATAACATTAAGGAAGATATGTATAGAGCTGTTTGGATATGTTTTGCTGCCCCTATAGGAAGGAAAAACTAAGTGGAAACAGTTGAAATGGCAAATAACAGTTCACTAATAGTTTACTATGAAAAATAACAGTTTATGTCTGAACATATCCTTTTTGAGTTGAGATTGGCTGCAATTTTCTTGCTCTTAAATATATCCCATTGCACATATTTTAGATCTCCCATCCAGAGGTAATGGGCTCATTTTTCCCCCCAGCAAAAATTAAAGGCAGAGTTTAAGACTGGGCAAGTTCTGCATGAAGCAGAGTAAAACAGTCAAAAATCAAAAGTAAGTGCTTTTAATAAAATATTTTTGTATAATTTAATCATTTTCAAATTGGAAAAAAGATGAGTGCCAGTGGCGTGCATGGGTAAGATGAATTCCAATTTAATTGTCTGTAAGAATCATTCAAGGTGTAATATTTGAGATATAGTCACATAGGGTCAATCAGTAGGTATGCACATAAGAGAAAGGAAAAGAGAGAGAGAGAGAGAGAGAGAGAGAGAGAACACAGGATACCCAGAAACAAGCCTCTCAGCCATCTCCTAACAACAACTCTGCTAGGATGAAAGAGATTCAAGATCCGTCTTCTTATTGCAGCAATTGCCCAGGAACTCCTATGTATATTTCAATAGATTTTAACTTGATTATTCAGCCAATTAATGTTTAAATAATCAGAGGCTGAACAGCAGTCAAGAGATTGTTATTTAACTATACATACAACAGTCCTTCACTTTTCATGCATGTTTGCCCAAATGATGCTAATGTTAAAGTCTACAGGTAAATTAAATTAGCCTTTAGTAATCTGACAGGTTGGGAAAATTTATTTTTCTGGCGTAGATTCTAGATACTTTTATAGATTCTTTTATACTTTTATAGTATCTTGATTCTTCTGTAGATACTTTTGTTCTGAATATTTAAGACAAACAATTTCATATAAGTGAAGTGTCAGTAATGCTAAGGAAATCACTTCCATAAAACATGGGGGAGATTTAGTTATTTGTTATGTACCAGACAAATATCTCACCTATTTTCTGTACAACTGAAGACAGGGTCCAGAAAGCTCCCTCCTTCCATTTTCCCCTCAAAAACAACCTTATAAGGTAGGTTAGGCTGAGAGTAAGTGACTGGCTCATAGTTAGCCATCTGACCTCTGTGCCTAAGGGAGATAAAAAAAATTAAACTTTTTTTCAAGTTCTGAGTCTTACTACCAAATACTGAGAAGATTCACAATGTCTGGCAGAAAACACTTCTTGAAATGCTAGCATAAAGGAAAATGGTTGTTAGTGATTAACACATCCTGGTGTATGGAGATGTGATATCACAGAGTTTACAAATGGATGCTTTGGCATTAAAATACATTGCATGAAGTAGCAATGAAATGAAGCATAAATCCTTTACTGACTTTAACATATATGTTAGTGAATTGTTGCTTTTTACATTATCTGTTTTAGAAAGAAATTGCATCTTTGTTTAATTCTTATGTTTGGAATTTATTTATTTGCATATTTTCCTGGATTGACAGTGACTGATGTTCAAACAAAATAAAATTCAGCTAATTCTATCTGCTCGAACCTGTAACAGAATTGCTAAAAAATAACCCTAAGCAGTGAACACAAAATGTCCTATTTCAATGGCTGACTCCCGCACATAATTGAACCTCTGTTTCCCTCACATATATAATTTTAGATGTATTGATCTGCAATACATTTTGCATTATTTTGCAAAACTAAATCAGTTAATGAATGTGAAATGCTCTGCACAATTTAAAACAACAGGATTAGGCAACATGTAACCTCAGGCAATATTTGCCCCTTGATTTCCAAGACCTCCATAAATGATAGTTGCAGACTAGTGACATCAAATAAAAAGTAATGGCCCAACACATGCTTGGTTGTAGCCCAATCTTCTGGCATTTTAATCCTGAAGGATATTCCCTTAAGTCTTTCTAATTGTTATTCTATGTTTCTTTGACAACAATTTAACAAGATAATTAGATAATACAAAAGTTTTGGATTAATTCCCATCTATGTCAGTCAACAAGTCAATGGCAAGGGAGTATGGCAACTGTGGTTCAAAACAATGAATGTTTCAAAGCACAATTAGCCTTAAGTGGTACCATCTAAAATATCAATGGTACGACTGCATCTGGAATATTGCATGCAGTTCTGGTTGCTGCACCTCAAAAAGTATATGGTGGAGCTAAAGAAGTTTCAGAAGAGAGCGACTGAGATGATCAATGGGCTAGAGCAGCAACCCTTTGAAGAAAGGTTGTGACATTTGGGGCTTTTTAATCCAGAAAAAGATATGGGACATGACTGAGCAGTATAAAATTATCCTTGGTGTAGATAAAATTCACAAAGAGAAGATATTTTCCACTTCCTAGAATATTAGAACCAGGGATTACCCAATAAACTTGAATCCAGGAGGAATCAAGAGAAAAAAATCAAAGTATTTTTAATATATATATAGCACATAATTCAGCTTTGGAATTCACTAACATGAGATTGGTGGTGGCTACATCTTAGTAACTGGTGAAAATCATGGAGATCAGTGGCTATTAGCCTTGATGATAGTGTGACTGTCTCTGAAGGCCATATGCTGGGAGGCTTGTAGGCTTCCTTGTACAATTGGTCGGCCACTGTGAGAACAGACTGCTAGACTAAATGAGCTAAGGGTCCAATACTGCATAGTATTCCTTATGTTCTTACGCTATGAGGGAATTGTTCAGAAGGGGTCAATGTGATCTAGTTGATGAGGTGGGGTGGACTGAGAAGACCCAAATCTACCCTTAGACTTGGATACTCAGCAGTTCCTTTTGGACTTCTCACTCCTTAAATCAACATAATCTCCTGAAGGTGTTTTTTTTAATGGGATTAAAATTAAAGGAAGAAGCACTAGGTATACTTTCACTTTGCCATTTCATAAAGACGCACAATTTATTGACTGAGCATGTTTTGTACAACTCCTCCTTTCCCATGGCAATCTTTTCTTTCTCCAGTGTGCTTCCACCCAGTGATGTGTTAGCAGGCATTTAGTTAAATCTTCTGCACTAGGAGTGTAAAATCTAGCTGGGACATCTTATTAAAAAGAAAAACATTTTTTGGGAACTAAGGAGCACAAAGGGAAGGACTACGATATAATAAATAGAGGTGACGGGTCAGGATTTTTTTATCTATTCTGGGGAAACTTCTTCAGTTGTCTAGGCATGTTAAATATCTGAGGCACACACTTTATTTTATTTTGTATGTATATCTCCTTCCAAAAATCAGCAAAAAATCTGGAGCGCTATCGCTTGGTGGTTTGCTTATGAACATCAGTGACGTAATCTCTTTGGTCTTCTAGAATTTAGTTTGGGTGGCATGTGGATTTGAATATCTACTTCATCCGGGTAGGATGTACTGCCCACCAAGCTGCCCAAAGCAAAGGCTGCTTTTCATTACATGGGGCTATCCTTTTTAGCAACATTAAAAAGCAGATGATCGAGTCCAACTCATTCCACTGCACATCTCAAAGTGAGATAGCAGTAACCATCAATTGTCAAATTCTTATTTCTTCAGGCTCAAGAGGAGCAGAGAAATACAAAATTAGCAAGGGGAAGCAGTCATTCCTACCCAGGGTTGTTGTTCAGCCTCCTTAGATAGTGCAGAACAATGGACTGAAGTTGCAGGTGGAAGTGGGGACAGAGGGGAAAAAGCCCACCTCTCTCCCTCTCTGGACAGCACAGCAAATGGCTTGGTCATGCAAAGAGCAGCCCAATCATGTTTTCACTGGCTCACCTGAGAGGGGGAAGGTGCTCCCATTGTTTCAGGGGCTCACCCTGTCTTTTGTTCTCTTTGGAAGGAACTGGGATGCTCACCTGCCTAATCCTTCTGCAGTATCTGCTGGCACATTCTCCCTCTTCCTGTGAGACAGGAAAAGGAAAGCAGAAAAAGCTGTATAGTGTGGACGGGGAACCAGTAGGGTCTCCCACCCCATTCACGGAGTGGGGTAAGCTCAGTGGAGAAGAACGGGAGGCAGTCAGGAAGAGAACAGAGGCGGGGTTGGCAGAGACCTTATCTGGGATGCTCGCTGTATTTTGCTTGTTCTCAGAGGTGGCAGGGCTTGTGTGGTTTCGGGGAGGCGTCTCTGGTGAAAGGGCAGAGGAAAAGAGGAGGAATGATTGCGCTTCCTCGACGAAGCATCACCACTCCTTTCCAATAGGCGGCATGCCCTTAAAGATAAAGAAGAGGCGGAGAGGCAACCCTCGCTTAGCGTCACCCGGAGATGGGCCCTGAAATACCGACAGAATTAATGTCCGGGGGAGGGCGTGGAACAAAAAAACGGCATTTGAAAGTATTTGAGTCTTCAGTTCCCCATCCCACCCGGAAATTCTCCCCGAGCAAGGAAGCTGCAGAGCCCCACCGTAGGCTACTATGAGCAGAGCGCAGCCTGCCTGCCACATGGCCCGCGCCAGTTAGCGTGTCGCCGCCGCCGCCGTCGCCGCCGCCGCGAAGAAGCGAGCCGGGGCCGGCGCCCGCTTGCTTACTCCCCCCTCGGCTGGTCCGCTGCATTGCATAGGGGCGCCGGTGATTTGCTGTTGGGAGACTGCAGATTTGCATAGCGCTGGCTTCGCCTTCGCTGCCAACTAGCATGGCTTGCTCCCCGCTCACTCTCGCCCGCCCCCCTCGCCGCGGTGGCTCCGCTCAGACGCGTGCAATGGATTCTCCCTGCAAAGCTCCGCTCGCCGCCTCCTGCCCACCGCCGTCCTCGCCGTCGCCGTCGCCCTCTTCCTCTTCGCCCTCGTTGCGCTGGCAATAGGCGGAGAAGCAAAGGAGAGAGAGGAGGCTCGCCCGGGGAGCTGCGCGCGTTGTCGGCGCGCCTTTGAGAAGCGCAAGTCGCCCGCTCCGCTGGATGGATCCCCCTCTGCGACGGTTGCTTTTCTTTGGGAATTGGGCGCCCTGTTCCCACCTTGGCTGGCCATTCCTGGCGGGAGGATCACCCGCTTTGTGGATTATGGAGGAGAGTCCCCTGAGCGCTGCTTGACAAGTGGAGGTAGCTGCGCGGAGAAGCACTGGAGACTCCTCGGGGCCGTCCCGCCGCGTTTTTTCCACGGGAATTTGGCGCTTCTCGGCCGCCCTGGACTATGTTCAGGCCTCTTTGGGGCAAGAAGGGAGCCGGGGCGAGGGATCGGCGCCCAGCAGAAGCGCCCACAATGACGAACCGCTTAGTGCGGTGAACCGCCCCGTCTGCGCTTTCCTCGCCCAAAGTTTGCCTCGCTCCTGACGGGGTGGGGTGGGGGTGCCCCCGCCCCGCCATGCCCCAGCGGATGAGGGAGTTCATGCTGTCCGAGCCAGTCCAGTCTCGGGGCCAGCTGGCCGTGCTCTGGATACTCCCGTTGACTCTCAGTGGCTTCTTCGGGGTGGCTTGGGGTGCCTCCAGTTTGGGGGCGCCGCATGTCCACCATTTCCATGGCAGCAACAGCAAGCACCCTTCAGTGCCTATCGCGATCTACAGGTCCCCGGCTTCTTTGCGAGGCGGACACGGTGGGTCCCGGATGGCTCGGCTGGACGTGTGGGGTCGAGTGGCAGTGGGGAGCTCCCCAATCTAATGACAGAAAATGGGGATGGCACACTCACACGTGGCGGCGGGGAGCGGGTGGATTCTTAGCCAGGGAACACGCCTAAACTGAAGAGGAGTCGAGGGAGCCTCGAGAGGTGCGCGATTGAGGGCGTTGCAGGGATCGCTCTGGCTCTTTCCCCCCCCCCCTTAGGTTTGGTGGGTTAGGAGGGCGATGGTGGGGAAGAACGGTTAACGAGGCGAAGAAAGGCTCGGCGTTCCGTCAAATCTAAGCCCGGAGGGGGCAGGTTTTTTTTTCTGGAAAGAAAGGGCGGTCCCCGGCATTTTGGCTACCTGGGGGATGATTGACGTTGAGTCCCCGGGCTGTCCCAAGGCTTTGTGGTTGTATGCGCGGGGACAGTTGCCGGTTGCTGAAAGAAAGGCGCAAAAGACTGGAAGGGAGGGTGAAGGTGCAGCTCAGCGGAGCCTGAGGCAGCCGCCGGGACTAGCACGGTAGGAGCCACAGCTACACCTGAGGGGGGGGGGGAAAGACACACCCCCTCGGCAGAGGCAGGGAAGGCACGGAACTGCAGCCTCCAGCTCGGGAGAAGATTGTTTTAGCCCAGTTTTCTGGTCTCCCCTCCTACCTCTCAGCTCAAAGGCGATGGCTATAAAAGAAGCTGGGTGGCGCTGGAAGAAAATCCCCCCTCCCGTACGCTTCATTATTCTTATTATTCTGGGTCCACCAGAGATACAACGCTGCCTTCCTTTGCCAGCTCGCCCTTATTTCTTTCTCCCTCTTCCCTATTAATGGGGTCAGATACTGGAGGAGCAGAAATGTGCAGCTGCTGATCTTTGCTTCAGGGCAAAACTGTTTCATTTTGAAGTCTGCCATTCTGCCAGAATGAGTGTGTTGCAGTCTGGAAGTGTATGTGAGGGGCATCTGTTACAATCTGCCCCACAACACGAGGACCACCTGAGAGAACCATATTGCACCAGGAGACCTGACACAATTGCAGGAATCCAGCTTCCTTTTATGAACCCTGCTTTGTGTTTCTTCTCTCATTGTTCTAATCTAGAGGTGTGTTAACAGTGGATCAGAAAGAAAAAAATATATATTGTTTTTTGCTTAATAGCGGCATGGGATTTAATGAGCAGTGGTATAACACTTTCTCCCCTCCTTCAGCATTCTTTTGTTGGGAATACCACTTTTGTTACAAGTGTACCTGTGTATTTATGATGCTATTCTTTTATTGGAGGTCATAATCTTTGTCTTGGTGACAAGAAGAGCAATTTTACCCTGCTCTGTGCCTCCCTATTGTGAAGATATTGGATCCTAGTGACATGTTAAAGAAATATGGTCTGTGATGTTGGTGATCTATGAATGATCTATTTTGTCATTCACATGCTTTGTAAGATGGGCTTGGCAATGATAAATGAGATCTAAGCTTATAAATACATAGGCAGTGTTTCCTGGCATTCCAGATGCTCACTCCCCCCCCCCATTTCTGCAGTGTTTTGTTTGAATGTAAGTGAAGCTCATGTATGGCATATCTATTAAAAGATGCCCAGATGGCTTTGCTAAACACACAAGGTGAATGTGGGGGTGTCTGGGTGTCTTTAAAGGTAATGGCAGAGAAGCTGCCTATATTTCCTAACCTCTACACCTTCTATATCCAGCTGCTGAGTGGTGGACTGTGGATTGTGAAATCCCTTGGGAGGGGAAAAAAACAAAACCTTGCCTACTACAGAATGGTCCTCAACAGAAAGTCGCACTGTATTTTCTATTGCTGCCTTTTATTTGTGTCATGTTAGAGTGAACATCCTTTGCTCTCTAGATTTGGCCCATTAATTGATTGTACATCTCTCCCTGTTTGGGAAGGCAAAATACAAATAAAATTATTTCCCCTACCTTTTCTTTTTCCTCTGGTCCCATTTTCTTTTATGCTACAGCAGTTCTTATTTGTTCTCTGAAAACAGTTTCCATGAAGCCAGTTTTCCTAAGTGCAAATAGACAGTGGATGGCCAAGCATAGAATGTCTCTCTGGATTGGTTGATGTCTGTACTGCAACACAGCTGTTATTGAAGAATCTTCTGATAATTAGACGGCTTCTAATTAATTATCTTGGGTTGATGAGCTAAACCTAAGGTTGTCTAATTAGATAGAGGGCCCAACCCCCTAGGAAGTAAACACCTCATGGTTCAAAGCAGCTATAATAGCCTTGATGTTTGACTGTGTCTGTGTGTGGGAGAGAGAGGGGGTGGAGAGAGAGAGAGAGAGAGAGAGAGAGAGTGAGAGAGAGAGAGAGAGAGAGAGAAAGAGAGAGATGGTCAGAGAATGGAAAACAAAAAGAGTCAGTGAGGTCCTTTGCTGGCAAAGCTGAGTTTTGAGTTAATAATTTGTAAGAGTGAAGAATAATGGGAAAGAGAGTAGAAGCATTTAAATAGAAACATCTGGGTCCATCTATGTATGTGTAGCCAAATAAATAAGAGAGAAAATGGATGTATTTGTAAAGAGTCTGTGAGAGAGAGCCCACGCGCACACACAAGCGCACACACCCTTACTTTATTTATCTCCATATTCGTTCAAGGGTATTAATTTGCTGAGGTGGTCTAATGTAATCCATTGGCAGAATGGAAGGTGTCTAGAATGAATGTCTTGTGTTTTAAACACATTTTGCTTTCATTGGAGAGCACTTGGTATGCTGTTATAGCTTCATCCTTCTTCATTTTCACATCCCGCTCTGCTTCATTTCCACTATCATGTGGTGTCATTCACAAGCTTTGCAAGGTAGTGAAGCGATCTTGAAGGAAGCCATTGCATCCTTGCATAAGTGACCCAGTTGCAGGAGAAAGATTCTGTCATACATACTAAATGTAACTGTGATGTAATACCATCAACATGAGAGTTCGCTTGAATTTGGTGAGGCTAATCAGCACTTGTGAATATTGAATAATACCAAAGCAATATCTTGGGGAAAATATTCCTTTCTTTGGAATGATGCATTTTGAACATTTCATTGTCAAGTAAAAGTTACATAATGAACAGTCATTTTCCCTGTGTTAATTTTATAAGTGCCTGAAATAAGAATTGGCCTAAATCCAAAGGAGAAGGGAGGGGTGGGGAAAAAGAGGAAGAAACTCCCTTAACCAGACTAGCATTCTGTTCCCTGCCTCTTCTAGGATTCTGCATGTTCTTCATCACATATGCCTACATGGCAAGTTATTAAGAACTAAAGGCTTTGTGTAGCTCCAGTTATCAGACATTTGGTTAAAAAAATAAAAGGGAGGGATCCATTAAGAACTTCCTGGAATAAAATTTGAAGAGGCAGATTGAAGTCCAGGAAGTCTGTTGTGTTCTCTTTCTCAGTCAGTGCTTTCACTTATTTATATGCATTTGCCTTGGATTCATTTAAGCTATATGGGAAAGAAAAGTGAATTATGATGAGGAAAATAAGCTATGCTTCGGCTTCCCCCTTTTCCTTTCTTCTAGAAAAAAATTGTTCTACAATAGTATTTTAGGGCAGAGGTGATGGGATACCCAGCAGAAATCCAAATCTAATCTATCCCTATTTTTAATGCTTCTTTACATACTTCCAATGATACCGTTTTCAAACATGAATTAAACAAGAATTTCCTAAGCTGACTTTTTAATTAATAAGGGCCAGTAAATAATTGACTAGAGTTAGTTATGAATGAGGAAAAGTGTGATTCAGCCTGGGGATGCTGCTGTATTTATATCTCTTTTCCCCAAACATGTATACGTTTTTATATTAAAACAACATATTTCATGTGCAGTCAGAATTCAAAAATTACATATAACTCAGCTCTTTGAATAACACAGTTCAGTTGATATCTGCATATGTGGATCTGATTGAAGTAAATTGTAGGGGTAATGCAAAAATAATGCATTCTTTATTCTTATTCTTTAAAAAATGTTTCTTTTGTTCTTTTATAATATATGGCCTGATTAATTTTGTGTTCTTTATTTAGTATTTTGATATGGCCTAATGGCTGGTCAGCAATAAACAATTGTCTTATTATTGTCCCAAACATGTGTTCAGCTTCTTAATACAATCTGCTTTCCTGATGAAAGATGCAGATTTCTTCTGCACATCTAAGTAAAATTTTCAAAGATAATCTCTCCCTCAATATTTTGGATGAGATTTGGAGCAGCACTAGATAGATGAAGGCAAGATAATATTTTGGAAGCTTTTTATAACCTTCATTTGCTAATATTTGTGCAAGAAGTCTCCCCATTTTGTATAAGCTTCAAGGAGCAGAAATTTCTGGCTGATCATGGTCCTGCAGTGTACATTAGTGCAGCTGCCAAAGGCATGATTTGGGAAGACACTTTACCTTCCTCATGTGCTTAGTGCTTTCTTTCTTCAGTAGCTCTTGCCTCACAGATAAATGTAGGTCTGACTGCTGGTGGACATGCATAGTAGCTGAAACAATATTTATGCTCTATATCTTAAGACATATTTAAACAAAACAAAAAAGCACATACTTTTTATAATGCCTTTATAAAACTTCTTACCCTGTGTCTGTATAGACCAGGGGTAGGCAACCTTGGCTCTTTTATGACTCAGGAATTCTGCAAGTTGAAGTCCACGAATCATAAAAGAGCCAAGGTTGCCTACCCCTGGTATAGACCATGGAATATCTATGAACTTTTCACGTTCAGTTAAAAAGGGACAAGTTGAATGGGAAAAAAATTACTGGGAAACGAATACATCATACAGGTTCATACATCGAAACATTACTCCCATGAGACTCTTGCCATTGATGAACCTGGATTATTTCAGTGTAAAGTATGAAGAGGTGTGTAGTGTTTTGTGAAAAAGTCTGCATTATTAAGGCCAATCTTCAGTAAGCTATTCCAAAACTATTTCAACTTGCTTATAAGAACTTGCAGGAAACTTTCATTTAGATTCTTCAAGAATATCTGTAGTGACAGAACCTTTGATTGATTATGTACCATCAAGTTGGGGTTAACTCTTAGCAACCATATAGATAAAATTTCTTCATGATGATCTGTTCCTAACCTAGTCCTTGAAGACTTCCAACAGTGCATCTGGTAACTGCATCTTGCTGCTGATTGTCCTCTTCTTTTTCGTTCCACTTCTCCCAGTAGTATGCTATCCAGGGAAATAGATATTCACAAAATGTGTCCAAAGTATGACAATTTGAACCTGATCCTTTATGCCTAGAGTGATCCATTTGTTTGTTGTCTTAGCTCTCCATACTATTCTGAGTTCTTTGCCAATAGTACTATTCAAAAGTGTCAGTACTCTTTCTATCATGCTTCTTCAAAGTCTAACTTTCCCTTCCTTAGAGTGTCACAGAGAATAGCATTGCTTGCTGTTCATTGTAGATGTAGACCTATCATGACATCTGAACAACTTCTCCAAGCCTTCACAGTTGCTCTACTAATTGCTAGTTTGGTGCACTTCTTGATTGCTTATTCATTTGCTTTTGATGGCTGATCATAAAAAGCATACATTGTCTACCACTTTAATATCTTAATTGTCTAAGTATGGTAGTTTTAAGGCTGCAAGTTATACCAGTTATTAGTTTAGTATCCTTTAATTTTATTTATTTTCCCCCCTATACTCTTTGACTTCAATTATTAGAGCTTGTAATCCTTTGCATTTTCAGCAATCAGTGTTGTGTCTTTGGCATAGGGCAGGTGATTGATGTTTCTTCTTTCAAATTTAAATACACACACTCATCTTCTTCCAATCCAACTTCTTTTAATATATCTTCAGCATATAGGTTGAATAAATAAGGAGAGATTACACAACCTTTTCTCACTCCTTTGCCAAACTGAAACCAGGCTGTTTTACAACGTTCTGTCTATACTGTGATATCACGATTTGCGTATTGGTTTTGCATTGTACATCCCACAGTTTGACAGTAACAGAAGGGCAAGATCCTAATCTTGCATGCTTTTCCTGGTTTTTCTTTTTCTTCTTTCGTAAAACTCTAGTTCTGTACCTCTACCGAATTAAATTGCTCTCTGTTAAGGACTTGCAATGGCACAAAATAATGTAGGATAAATTTTACAGTTTTATTCATTGCCAGTCCCTGTGCTACCTATAACATGTCATTGAAAAGTGGCACTATTCAGTTTTGTGAATATGCCACTCCTGGCACTGGTTTTCTCTATTAGCTTGGATGTTACTTCTTTCAATTGTTTTCTTCTTCTTCTTCTTTAGCTTGGATGTTGTTTCAGTAGGTCACTAGAAAGTGGAGAAAATACCCACCTGTCAGGGCACTGCAGCAGAAATTGAGAGGGCACAATTTCTCTAGGCTGCTTTGTCTGCCCTCCTTCTACACTGGTGCAGAATGCGGCTGCGCGAGTTGTGATGGGGGTTTCCCGATACTCCCGTGTAGCACCTCTACTCCGTGAGCTGCATTGGCTTCCGGTTGCCCTCCGGGTGAGATTCAAGGTGCTGGTGATGACCTATAAAGCCCTGAATGGCTTGGGTCCGGGTTATTTGAGGGAACACCTGCTGCCGGCATCAAGTTCCCTTCGTCCAGTGTGCTCCCACAGGGAGGGCCTTCTCAGGGTGCCGCCGGTAAAAGATTGCCGGCGGATAACACCCAGGGATAGGACCTTCTCGGTGGGTGCGCCTGCCCTCTGGAACCAGCTGCCCGTGGAGCTTAGGACTGCCCCCGACCTCCGTTCATTCCACCGGGACCTGAAGACTTGGCTCTTTGAGCTCTCCAGCCCAGGCTGAGAATTTTTAACTGGGGTTTTTATTTTTAGGGATAATTTAATCTTTTTTAATTGTTTTTTTAACTTTTGTATTTTGTATTGGTTTGATTTTAAAATACCCTGTAAACCGCCCTGAGTCCTTCGGGAAAGGTCGGTATATAAATCTAATAAAATATAAATATAAAATATAAATACACTCTATTTATTTATTTATTATTTATTTATTAATTCGGTTTATATACCGCCCTACTCCCAAAGGACTCAGGGCGGTTTACAAGGCAAAATTTAAAAACAATACAATATAAAATTAAAATTAAATTAAATTAAGTCTAGCCGCAAAAATTATTATTATTATTATTATTATTATTATTATTATTATTATTGTTGTTGTTGTTGTTGTTGTTGTTGTTGTTGTTATTGTTGTTATTGTTAATAAAATTATTTATAAATTATTTGAGTATTTTCCAAGTTAATGTAAGGTAAAATTAAAGAAACTGTGGGGAAAGTAGGGCAGAAATAGCTCAAAGAAGAGAGAGACAGATTCTGCTCTGATTGTGCAACCAGCTAGAGCAGAATTCCATAGAGAAACTGATTAGCTGCTGGGCAACAACTTTCTTATTCCACAGGGAAGAAGGAAAATGATTGAAAGTGACAAATAGAGATAGGCAAACTAGCAAATAAGCAATAAAAGACCAGTCCAGCATGCCTCATTATTTTCGGGACATGACAATGTATAATAAGGTAAAGATGCATTTCTTTACCTGCATGCTTGTTTAGGAAGAGATGTATTTCAGAATACTGTTAAAGTAGATTAATATAAACATGCTCAGGATTTTCAACAGATGAAATAAAGGTCTGCTGAAGTAGGTTGTAGCTTGTGGGAAGCCTGGAGAAAAGTTCATTTTAAAAACAGAAGTGATGGGAAGTGATGGACATATAATTACAGTTCTTCCATAACACCCCCTTGATCATCTCTACTACTAGTCAACTGACTTTGCCTCCAAGATAAAGCGTGACAAAACATAACAGATTTTAGAAGGAATCTTACTTTTGCATTGGTACAGCAAATGTCATGTTAAGGCTACTTCACTGATGAACTTGAGATGAAAGAAGAACAGTATTGTAGAAGTGAGGAGTAAAATGGGTATCGTCAAGCATGATTGTGCTGCAATTGAAAAGTCAGCCCTTGTGTGGGTTAAATTTAGAAAGGAATGGAGAACGTGCAATTTTCCTAAGTTCAAGTTCCATTTGGGTTAAGTATTTGAAAAATGCAAACTTGATCAAAAAGACAGAGTAACCAATATCTACCTTGCTCAGCGTTTTTTTCCCCAGAATATCGTTAATAGCAAACATAGTCAAACTGCTGAAAATTGACTTATGAGCCACTGATTTCTACCGTACATGTACTGTAATCCTTGCATGCCTGCCATCCTGGCTTCTGTTACCCCTGCTGCTTCACAGGCATCCTCAGTTCACCTTGTCAGCATCAGCAGAAAGAAGGGAGATTTTGCAGGCTAGTAGAGTGAAGCAGAATTCAGGGTGCCCAAAAGGACAGAGAGGGGAGATGGGTGGGGGAAGCTGAAGCAGAGGTGAATGTGAAAGGACAGGAAAAGCATGAGGTCGTCACCTAATGATGGCATGGTCCTTGCCTAATAACTGCAACTGGGACTTCCAAAACTCACAACTAAGTGGTATAGCCTCATGATATTTTTGCTAAGAACTGCATCACTTGGTGACAGTAATTTGGGTTTCAGTTAGGGTCATTAAGCGGGGACTAGTTGTATTTTGGGGCATGTTGTAGTGTGCTTAGTAAAACAACTTTATTCAGTGCTTTTTAAAAAAAAAAAGTGCCGGAACTCTCATCTTTATTTATATATTTATTTATATAATTAAAAATATATATATATTCAATTCTTAACATAAATTTATTTTATTGTATTTAAGGCAAATGTTCATAGTAAATTCCAAAGTTTTGTCCAATTCTCATTTGGCAAATCTTTGAGATTTGAGACAAGTTTAATTCATAATTGCCTTTAGTTTTTTCATCTGTTTTTGGCTTAGATGAAGTAATGCATCTTTCAGGCATTCACCAAATAAACTGGAATTTGTTGTGAGTATCTCCTTAAATATAAACAGTTCATAAGCCGGACCTGCCTATATTAGCAACCACATTATTGATGGCTTGTACATACCATTTTAAAGATATGATCACATTGCTTCAAGTGAATGAGATGCTCCTATAACCCAAAATGCATGCTATTAATTCATCCTTGCCAAAATAGTTATTTTCATCAGACTTAGTTCATAATGAACTTAGAACACTAAGTTCTGTTTTTATCAAATTTATCATGAAGACAGCATAGTAGGCTGCCATAGGGGAAAAAATTGTGGGATAGCTCCCCCATGTTTATATACTGCAGGTGGGTATAGTAAAGATAGAATATTATTTTTTTGTCTACTTGGAAACTGATGTGTTGCACTTTAATAGAGGAGACAAATTTTGCATATTTATTTATTTATTTATTTATTTATTTATTTATTTATTAGTTTTTATAAACCGCCCTTCTCCCGAGGGACTCGGGGCGGTGTACAGAGGAAGGACGAAGTATACAGACCGAACAATAAAATAATAAGAAACACTAATGAACACAAACTGGGACCCCAATTAACGCTATCATGCCAGGCCAGCCTGCTGGAACAAAAAAGTTTTTAAGTCGCGACGGAAGGTACGGAGGTCAGGGGCCATCCGGATTTCGGTAGGTAAGGTGTTCCAGAGGGCTGGCGCACCCACTGAGAATGCCCTCCCCCTGGGGGCCACCAGCCGACATTCCTTGAGCGGTGGCACCCTGAGGAGGCCCTCTCTGTGGGAGCGCACAGGACGGTGGGGTGCTGACATCGGCAGAAGGTGCTCCCGTAGGTAGTCCGGACCCATGCCATGTAGGGCTTTGAATGTCATTGTTAGCACCTTGAACTTCACACGGAAGGCAACCGGAAGCCAGTGCAGCGCACGGAGGAGAGGTGTGATATGGGAGTATCGGGAGGCTCCCAAGAGTGTCCGTGCCGCTGCACTTTGCACCAGTTGAAGCTTCCGAGTGGATCTCAAGGGCAGCCCCATGTAGAGAGCGTTACAATAGTCTAGGCGAGATGTCACAAGGGCATGGGTGACTGTACGTAAGGAATCCAGGTCTAGATAAGGCCGTAGTTGGCGAACTAGTCGAACCCGGGAGAAGGCCCCCTTGGTCACAGCTCCAATGTGGTCTTCCAGGGAGAGCTGCGAGTCTAGGAGGACACCCAGGTTGCGGGCCCTATCAGCAGGGGGAAGTAACTTGTCCCCAATGTTAAGCAGTGGGACGTTCTGAATCTCCTGGCTTGCCGGTACGTACAGCCATTCAGTCTTGTCCGGGTTCAGTTGAAGCCTGTTTCTCCCCATCCATTCCCGGACTGCTTTCAGGCAGCGGGACATCACGTCTAGGGCATCACTGATATTGTTAGGAGTTGAGATAAAAAGCTGGGTGTCATCAGCATACTGATGGTACCCTACTCCAAAACTGCGAATGATCTCACCCAGCGGTTTCATGTAGATGTTGAACAGGAGAGGCGAGAGGACCGACCCCTGAGGGACTCCGCAAGCGAGAGGCCTCGGGGTCGACCTCTGTCCCCCTGTCAGCACCGACTGCGAGCGACCCTGGAGAAAGGAGGAGAACCAACGCAGAACCGTGCCTCCCACTCCCAGTCCCCTGAGGCGTCGCAGCAAGATACCATGGTCGATGGTATCGAAAGCCGCCGAGAGGTCTAATAAGACTAGGACAGAGGAATGGCCCCTGTCCCGGGCTCTCCAGAGATCATTCATCAGAGCGACCAATGCCGTCTCCGTGCTGTAGCCCGGCCTGAAACCCGATTGGTACGGGTCTAGATAAACCGCTTCATCCAGGATCTGAGGAAGTTGGTGCGCCACCACGCTCTCAACAACCTTCGCAAGGAAGCGAAGATTGGAGACTGGACGAAAGTTATTCAAAGAGGATGGGTCCAAGGTGGGCTTCTTGAGGAGAGGTCTCACCACCGCCTCCTTCAAGGCGGTGGGGAAGTGACCCTCACTCAGAGAAGCAGAGATGACCGCTAGGAACCAGCCTCGTGTCGCCTCTCGAGCTGCATAGGCCAGCCAGGAAGGGCACGGGTCCAGTAAGCATGTGGAGGAGCTCAACCTTCTCATAATCCTGTCCACTTCCTTAGGAGTTACAGGCTCAAATTCTTCCCAGATGACGTCGACAAGACTGTCCATGTCTTGTTCTTCCATCTCAGCCCAGTTGGAGTCCAGACCAGTTCGAATCCGAGCGATTTTATCCAGCAGATATTGACCAAATTCCTCGGCTCGACCCTGCAAGGGTTCCTCCCTCACCTCTTGGTTTAATAGGGAGCGAGTCACCCTGAACAAGGCAGCCGGGCGATTATCTGCGGACGCGATGAGGGTGGAAAAGTAGTTGGATTTTGCCACCCTTATCGCAGCGAGATAAGACCTGGTGAGGATTCTTAGTCGCAATCGGTCGGATTCGGATCGACTGGCCCTCCAACGGCTCTCTAGGCCCCGTCTCCGACGCTTCATCTCCCGGAGCTCCTCGGTGAACCATGGGGCTCGCTGGGATCTGCGCCGGGTCAGAGGCCGCAAGGGTACAACTCGGTCCAGAGCCTCCGTGGCTGCCTTTTCCCAGGCTTCCACTAAGGCTTCCGCCGAGCTGTGAGCAGGGGGTGCATGCGAGTCCCTAAGCGCTGCCTGGAACTTATCAGGTGACATACATTGAGTTCCTTTTGGAAGGACTAGCAGTAGGAGATAATAGATGTCTAATACAAGTGCATATGTTGCCTTCAGCATATATGTTTTTAATTGATGAAGTCATGTTACTGACAAGATAATGAATTGTAAAGAAATTGTTATTAATACATAAGTTAAACATTTTGTTTCTATTTCTTTACAACTGCTGATAAAAAATGGCCTGGCTATGTTCAAATTATACACACAAGAGAACAGGCTTAGGTGAGGGGGGAAGTGTTATAATTCAATCTATTTATGAATATGAATGAATATGTCCATAATTGCTCAGTGTATTTTAACAATGATATAGAACTGTGCTATGAGGAGCTTAGAATTTACATTTCTTATTCTTGGGGAATTAATGATAGAAAGAAAATGGATTGAAAAAAGTAGATGCAAAAGTAACATTAGATAAATATGAGAAAATATATAATAGTTGCATATCCTTAAGTAATTTATTAAAAAATGCTTAAGATTACGACTTCAGAAAGACATACAAAATCTGCAAGAATCCAGATAACCACTAAAATAGCAGCCATGAGACACAATTCCTGGCTGAGGGAGGTGACCCCCAGCCCCTCCAGGCCACACGGGACGATGTGGTCAAACCAGGTTAAGTCAGTGCAGCAGTTCAGGGCCAATCCGTGCGAGGTGATGTGTCTCCCGCAATGCACACTGATGGTGCAGAGTTTGCAGTCGCCAAGCCAGACCCTGGTGCAGGGCAGCAGGCGGGTGAGGGTGGTGGGCAGGGCAAGGTGGCGGCAGGCGTTACGGGCCAGATACTCCAGAACAGCCACGTAGGCATGCAGGGCGAATAGGCGGCGGTGCAGGTCCAGCACCGGGTAGGCCACCAGCTGGCCCAGCCCATGGAAGGTCAGCTGCCTGCCACATCCCATGCGTGCTACCTCTGCGCCTAGCGCCGATATTGTACTGCTTGAAGGCATGAAATTTTTTTTGAGATTGTTTTTTTTAAAATTCCATTTATATCCCGCCCTTCTCCGAAGACTCAGGGCGGCTTACAGGCTTAGCAGTAGCCTTCATTCTATGTATATGCCTGCTTATTAGGGCTTTCACACACACCCCAAGCGGCATTATTACAAAGTCAGCTTATTGCCCCCAACAATCTGGGTCCTCATTTTACCCACCTCATAAGGATGGAAGGCTGAGTCAACCTTGAGCCTGGTGGGATGCGA
The DNA here is from genome assembly GCF_947247035.1 of Vipera ursinii. NCBI lineage: Eukaryota > Metazoa > Chordata > Lepidosauria > Squamata > Viperidae > Vipera > Vipera ursinii. The sequence continues at coordinate 322,670,818 of NC_139512.1, read as the reverse complement.
ACCTGCACTCATTGCAGGCAGCTGGTGTTACTTAAGGAGGCATTAGCCCACTGCTCCACCAAGGCTCAATGTTGTCTACTTTCAAATAGTTTTAAATGACAAAAAAGAAGGATAGACATTTTAATAATAGAATATGGACAGGCTAGGCCTTAGATTAAAATGAAATAATAGCTGACAGATTCTATCTCTATGAATATCATTAAAAAGGAGATTCTACATGTCCTAGAGGAAGCATCTTTCATTGTCCATCTGCAGATAGGAGTCTGTGTCTTTTGGTAACAGCTGCTCTTATGATTTTCATTTTTTTCCAGAATAAGTAGCAGTCAAAGCCTCAGAATAGAAGAGTAAAATCATAGAAGGAGAAATCAAATAGAGGTTGGAATTTCTGTGGCATTATAAGAACAAAGTCTTGTAGTCCCCGGATCATACAGTGAGATCTTACTAAAAAGCTTAATACTGATTATTATGCCACTTGTAGTTTGTTGGGAAGGACAAGGCATGATCTTAAAAAGAGACAGCTTGGCTATATCCTATCTTTAAAAAGTTGATGATCATCCCAGCACTGATTTTTTTTAACTCAGTTGACCCAAGGATTTAAATCTGATAAAAAATTGAAGTGGCATTTCCTAATATATAACTTGAATGTTGGTTCTGAAACTGGAACCTGTGTTAGTAGAGCTTTTGGCAAAATATTTATTCTCCTTATGGTAATCTTTTGCAGATCAGAAAAATTATTTCTTATATCTAATTTTATTATTTTCTTTATCATAAAATCCGACTAGACGTCAGTGCTGAAATACAGGAATCATTGGCTGGGTTTCATAAATTATATTGCATATCTTAGATTTTCCTATTTTGGTATCATTATAAAGAAGAACAGTTGTAATTTGGGTAGGAGGGCCTAGCTAAGTGGGAGCAATAACTGGCCTTGGGTGATCTTGAAAAGAATTTGGCTTAATTAGTATTTGGATGGGAAATCACTTTGTAGGCTAGAGTAGGAAATCTCTTCCTCCTCCTTCTCCCCCCAACCCCACAAAAGAAGACTCTGGCAAACGCTTTCCATACTGTTACCAAAAAGATAGCCCATCCTAAAAGAGGCTACTTTTAGAAAGAAGGAACTAGAAAAGCCACCTGGATTTAGGAAACTGTATAAATGTACAATCAAGAGTGGTAATAATCCCAGAGAAATTTTGTGAGTTTTACGGCAGATTAAGACCAAAATCCTGATGCACAGGATTTGTAATTGCCAAATAAAAGTAAAATTTATCTGGTGTCTAGATATAAAATGCATACATAACAGCTTAGTTTTGTTTGTTATAGTTTTAATATGCCCCGTAACAAAAATTCTCTGTGCAGAATATACCGGTAAGTAGTATATTATTTGTGCTGTTTATTTGTTTACGTAATAATCCATCACAGTTTAGAAAGTGCATGTAACAATTCCTCTTAAGTCAAGTAAGGCAGCCACTTCCCCCGTTCCCTTTTCTGCCAATTTCCCAGTGTCTCCTACTATTACAGTACTAGTGCATTGTGGTTGCTGGTAGACAAGGTTTAGCAACACCAGAGGGTTACAGATAGCTCCTCCTTGCTGTAATGTAGAAAGGTGCCCCACGGGGGTGACTATAGCTCTGTGGTTCCCATTATGGTATTCACTTAGATTGTTTATGACCTCTGAAGTTATTACCACACACATAAAGGGGACAGAGAGAAGAGGATGTTCAAGCACTTTCAGAGTTATAGGAGCATGTGACACACAAATACTTGAAAGAAGCCTACAATACAGCCTTCCACAATTTCTGTTAAAAAGTAATACATGAACTAGCCATAAGTTTTGAAAGGCCTCACATTTAGAAATATATTTACTTCATTTAGCTAATATTTGGAAGTGAACTGACTGGATTCACATCTCCCAAACCAATCTGTAATTCAGAATAGTTTTCTTGCTGATTCTGCACTTTCTCAAATTTTATTATGCTGTTTTTTTATTTTAAAACGGACAATAATGCATATAAAATTCATATTTTTACAATAATGTGTATAAAATGTGTATGCTGCTATAAAATTCCTATAAAAGACATATTCTGCTATAAAATACATATTACCATAAAAAGTGCTTAACAAAAAAGACAATAATAAAAGTTTGATCTATTTGTGTGACAATAGAATATGGTGAACTATTACCATATTTGCTGAAACGTAGCTTTGTATTTTACCTGTGGAGCGGTAATGGTGGTAGATTATACCTACTAATAAGAATAGAAAAATGTTGATCAAGAAGAAATGTTGAGTAAAGTAGAATTCATTACATTAATGATTAACTATTGCTTATATGAAGCTGCTTGCCTAGTGAATTTAACCCTTTATGTAATACTAAAGCAGGGCTAATACTTTCCAGAAACCTCATGGATTGGAGATTTATATTTCTGCAATAAAATCCCTTTATTGATAGTGCAGAAAAATGATTTAAGGAAGTTAGAAAAAGGGGAGACTATTGCTGTGTGAACATTTTTAAATAATTCTGTTATGTATAATGGTGAATAAGAATTCTGTAGGAGGAACTTATTTATTGCAGCAGGAAATAGCACTTTTATATATCTTTCTTACTTTATTGACTGATTTATTTTAAATGGGATAAAACACTTGAAATTTTGGTTGGCAGCCTAGAAGGCTAATGTGTGATATAGAAAACAGTGGTTAGTTTTACATCAGTATTTTACATGGTTTGTGAATTCAGTTGCACACAGTAGAATCAACTTGCTACTCTTTTATTATTTGTGTCAGAAGTACCTTCAAATTATAAACATATAACATTCAACACTGAGCAAATAAAATAGATATAAAATAAGTCATAAACATGGCATATGTTAAAAGTATGTAACATAAGTAAGATTAAAACTATGTGATATTTGCCCAGTATTGGGCCATGTCAACAGCATTTTCTCTCACCACCCTTGACCTACTCTTGTCAGAGAGTAGCTGATTGCTAGTATTGAGCAAAATTATGCCCATTCCATTTGAAAGGAAGTAACTCTTTATTTGGATCTCCGAGCATTGTAGGTGGAATTCTAGGAACTATAATAATTTTTGTATTATTCCTGATTGGGGAATGAAGAGGAATAAACTTTGCTCAGGATTCACTTTAGCAATAAAATATATTGGTTAAGACATTTAAATAACATTTTCCGATCCCACCAGGGAATAATTTATATAAGCATTTTGAAAGTCTATGAAGAGAGTGAAACTGGTCTTTCTCACTATCTCATGAGGCATTGACTGAGAATCTCTCCTCATGATGGTCCAAAGGAGCCATGTATGACTTTCCAGAACAGTTTCAAATTAAGAGACCAACAATATGCTTTTTAAAAAATGCATTCCTTAACTACAAAAATCTTGCCTGCCTATAATCTGAATTAATAATATTTGGATTGGACTAATAATTTCATACTTTGTAAAACAACAAGGCCTACTTGGAGCAGATGAGTGACAGCAGAACCTAAAAAACTCAAGAGTCTGCTTAATAAGATAAATGAGTTGGAAAGTGTAGGTGTGAAGGAAGAACTTGAGATAGGAAAAACCTAAACCATACAGGCTGTGGATTATCAAGTAAATATTTTGACAATTTGCAGTCTTCTCTATTATTCTAGATACTAAACACATCCTGTAGATTTTTTACTTTTGAAGTCAAAATCAGAGGTCCCCAACCTTTTGGGCACCAGGGACTAGTGCCATGGAGAAAGGTTTTTCTAGAAGGGGTGTGGTTTTGAATACTGCCTGCATTCCGAGGATGGAGCTTTGCTTGTTTGTGCAGCTCACTTGCTAGCATGCTGCAGACTGGTGCTGGTCCATGGACCCCTGGTCAAAATGGATTATTTCCAAGTCAGAACATCTCTATCATGAAACATTTTGCACAATTCAGGAGAAAAAATACTGAAAGTTGCACATAGTCATTGATCACAAAATCCTCTCGGAGTGGGTCTTTCCCCAAATATAGGGCTGGTGAGTATTCATTGTGTTCAGAATTTTGTGGAAAGATGCAGATGTAGATAATTCAGCAGACACACTTTAACTCAGCTTTGAGTTTTAAAGAGCACCTCAACAGTATAAGTAAGAATAAGGTTTGAAATCAAATTTATTGTTTAGTGTTGTTTTGCTAATGTGCTTTTCTGGCTTTGGTTTCTGGGGTAAAAGGACAGGATGATGTATCAAATAGTTTTCTGAATATCTTTGCATTCCTCAGTTAATTCATGTTTTGCAAGGCCTCCCAATTAAGGAACATCTCATTAGAAGGAAACGAAGAGAAGGTTTTTTTGGCACCAGGGTCATGTCTTCTCCAAAGAGGACTTTTAAGTTACCACATTTTATATTTCCTTTCTAAAATTTCCATTCTGCTTGTTTCAGTCATTTTTCATGCCTCCTGCCAGAGTATTAACGTAAGTTGGAATAAAATTAATAATAAAGCAATCACAGTCAGCAAGTGGTTAATTGGATGTACTCTTAAATATGCATATGAGGTTGTAGGAATATCTTTGCTGTAAGTGACTTCCTATTTGAGTGATAGGCTGTCTTTGATGCTGTCCTGGTCAGGCTGTGAGAGGGTAATCAAAAGTGGAGCATGGCTGGTAGATTTCTGATAAACATCTTTATACATGCCCTTCCACCTCAGTACATTCACAGACTATTGATTGATTGTGGTTCCTTTCCTGGGCCTGAGTAAAAACAGCTTTTCATTGTCACTTATCTCTAATAGCTCCGCCTGGGATAATCATGTATTTTTTAGGGGGGAAAAGCACTAAGATACTATCTATAAAATTTGTGCTATTGTTTTCTAATCAAGTGCTGTACCACCAATGCTAAGAGGAGAAATTAATGTGCTGTACAAAGACATTGGTTCACTACTGATTTTTCATTTGTGGAATCTACAGACTGATTTATTTACAGTTTTTGATAACAGCCAGACAGTTTTGATTCTGGAACCATTTTTAAGGTTTGTTGTAGAGTATGGAATGTGATTGTGCCTCAAGAGATATATTTAAGATCTAATTATTGCCTAGGTGTGATATTGCTTAGAAACCTGGTTGTTGAGTACCTACCTACAGTATTTATTTGAGGGCTATGGTACTTAAATAACCTACCTTTATTGATATGTAATATATGTATTGTGATAAGCCATAATTGGTTTAAATATGGATTATTGAATAAACTATAATTGTCTGGGATCATACAGTATGCTACGATGTAAATCACAACAGTTAAGCTAGCTAAATCAAAAGAATACAAACCACATTTTGACTTAGTGTACTAGCTAAGCCTGAAGTTGGTTTCATGCATTATGTTAAACCATGGTTTGCTAATCATTATTAATTGAATTGAGTATTACTGGATGAGTTATATAACATATATATTAAAATCAAACAAATAACATTATAGCTTAGTGTGAGTACAGGATAATTTGGAAGGAAGATTGTAAACATTTCAACAAATAAATACAATTTATTTATTAGAATGCAAGTTAATGAAGTTTTTAAAACTCATTGGCTAAATTCACATATCTCAGGGGTGTCAAACTACCGGCCAGTAGGCCGGTTGCATCATACAGAGGCGCCGCCCATCCCAGCTCCGGCAATGCAAAAAAAGTCATGTGACATGACGTGTTTGACACCCGTGACATTTCCCATTGGATCATAATGAGATCTCTTGGGTTAAATAGCAGGATATTTCGATGCAGCCATTGAATTTGGAAGCAATGGTTTGTGGTTTACTGCTGTTTGTGTTCCTTGTTAAGCTTTCAGCAGAACTTGGATCATCTCAAAAAGTTTAGCCGTCAGGTCTGCATTGTACTTAAATGGGAGATTACAGATTATTCCAAGGATCTGGACTAAATAGGAAAGATGAAAAAACATTCAGTGAAACCACTTCCATACTGTTACTAAGAAAACTACAAGGATCTGTCTGTGAAGTCACCAGCAATCTCAAAGGAGCATTTTGACTTGAAGAAGATTGTAGCTTATGATTTAATAGTGATAAAAAAATCACAGCTTTCTGAGGACTGCAGCATAAGCATTTTCTATTGGTGATGTTGTCCCTTTTCATCTCCATCCTCTTATTTCTCTTTCTCCTATGCTGGCCTAATATTGATCTGACAATAATAAAAGCTAAAAACGTAGAAGAGGAAGGGTTATGGTGTGTTATTCAACTATTGATCCTATTTAGAATGTAATATATGTAGGTTATGGAGAAAGTAATTAATTGGATACTCTCCCATCTATAATCCCTCTCCAATACTTTATTTGGCTCATAATTTTAAATACATATCCTTTTGAGAATAAAAAAGGGAGTTAAGGGTGGCAAAATTCTTCCATTTGTTTCAGAGGATTCCACTGCACATTTGTATTTCAAAGCATGGTTCTAAAACAGTAATGGCAATGTAATTGAGAACAAAATTAAATTCAGAAAACAATAAAAAAATTGGTCCACATAGAAACTAATAAAAGAATAGCAATATTAATACAGAAAATAATGGTAAAAAGGTAATAGGGATAATAAAGCCAGACAGTACAAAATCTGATTGTGCAGATCTGTTTGTAAAACAAATAAAATGCTCAGAATGACTGGACAAATAAATGGGAATCATTGTGTCAGAAGTTTAGGAAAGACAGTACTTTGTGTAGTAGGTCCTATAACCTAGGACAGAGGTAGGGAACCTTGGCTCTTTTGTGACTTGTGGAACTCAATACCCAGAATTCCTGAACCAGCCATGCTGACTCAGGAATTCTGAGACTTGAAGTCCACAAGTCATAAAAGAGCCAAGTTTCCCTACCCCTGACCTAAGATCTTAACCAAATTCATATTCAATTGACTTGATGCAAACTGATTATCTGAGGTGTCCATGTGGAAAGACAAAGCTGCAAATAACAACATGCATTGTGATAATTTTTTTGTGTCTAACATTAAGATGCAAGTATGAAATGGTAGCGTTGGCTACGCAGTGGGGAGGTTGTGTTTGTTTGTGGATATGTGTGTGTGTGTGTGTGTCATTGCGATTAGCAGTAGATACATAATATAAAAATCACCACTGCTGAAGCTGAATATGATTTGAAAAAATATATTTTTCAATCTGTGTAGACCAAGGCCAGGTTAAACTATATTTATGGTGCTAGCTTTAATTTGTTTTATGACTTTCTTTTTATTCTTTATCAGTAGTCCCATAAATTTGGTTCCTGTTTGGTCAACATAACTTTGAGAGTTTTACACACTGAGAACTGACACAATGATCTTGGTAAAATTTGCTTAATAGCAATTGAATAACATCCTGCCCTACCCAAAACTACAACTTTCCTAGTGATATCTGAAATATATTTAGAAGTTAAAATCAGATTTCACACTATAGTGCATGGAACTATAAAGATAGTTGGAATTAGAGGAATAGTACAGTATAGAAAATACCATAGACCAACTGCTGCTGTTGGCAGGTTAACAAGAGAGAAATGTTCACTTCCTTGTAAACATTGATTTCCTGTTGCTCGTTTTAATTTTGTAGCTACATTTATATAATTTCAAAGATTTTACCTTCTTTAATGGTTTGAAATACAGCTTTAGGGAGATTGTTAGAAAGAGGCTCACAGCTGAATTCATAATGATAGAGTCTAGTGCAGGAGTGTCAAACTGCTGGCCCATACTGAAGCTGTGCCCACCCCATTGCCGGCAATGCAAGAGTTGCGATACGTCGCAACACATCACGTGATGTGGCGAGTTTGACACCTGTGGTCTAATGCAATGGTTGTCATGCAATCATGACAACTTTAAGTTACCTGGACTTAAACTCCAGCATGCTGGCAAGAGATTCTGGGTCTTGAAGTCCAGACATTTTACAGTTGTTGTGGTTGACAAATGCTGGTGTAGTGCATCAATCATTTTTAGTGTACATGAATCATGAATTTGAGGAGGAGCAATCAGAAGGATCTAGAGAAAACTGATCTCCTGTGGCAGATTTTAGGCAACACTAGTTAGGGAAGATAGTAAAGTTGTGATGGCTGAAGGGTTGCCAATCAGTACTGAGATTATTAGATAGATTCATTGACAGTGGGACTATCAGTATAAAAAATAGGAAAAAGTATAGAATCAATAAATACTGTGAGTGGTTAAGTGGTTAGTGTCTGTTTAGAAATTTCCCTGAGGCATTAAGCTGTCCACTGTGCGGAATAAATAACTCATACAGATGCTCTTTGGTTTGTTTCCCTATGGCCATTCCAATGTTTTTAACATTGGAATGTATTTTTTTAAGTGTAGCAAAGGTTGCCCTTCTAGGAGTTCTGGGTATAGTAAGAAATACGTTTGCTGACAGATTTCTCAAATGTAAAAGTAGTTTGTATTTGGTAACTTACTGCATTGTGTGCTTAATTTGATCTTGAGTAATGTGCCAAATATTTCCCTACCTATCATTTTGCTCTATTTCATTGTGTTAAGCAAATGTAGTATTTCATTGTGGGAACTATCAGCTAAAATAACGTGCTTGATGTAGGAATGAGCAGAGTTATATATGCAAATAATAGCTTGTCTGTGATATAGCTTTTGTCTCCTCCAGCACCAATTCACTACTACTCTATAATTAGGAATAAAGAAGAGAAAGAACAGTCAGCAGAGCTGAGTAATATCCCGTATGAATTTCAGATATGATCACAACAGAGCTTTGTAAATACAGGGTTTCATGGTGTGTATAGATTTTATCCAAGCTCATCAACCATCAACAATGCAACTCTTTTCAAATGCTAAATAAACTAGGAACTGGATTTTACATGTGATAATTTTATATTGTCTAGAGTAGCATTGCAGAAAAATACAGGCAAGTACCACTTAAAGAGAATGTGGGAAATAAAGGGTCAGATTATCAAGGCAAATGCAAACAAAGGAAAAGGGAGGTTGATTTTGAAACCAAAGGAATCAACCCTAATGGCTAAAAGATTATTTTAATGACTATTATTCCTGCATCCGGCCAGTAAGTGCTCAGCTCCATCCAATCACCCCAACTCTACTCCGAATTAAGGGATTACAAGGCCATAAAAAGGAGCTTTATTCCTGTTTATAATAAAGACTTAGCTGTAGTACATTGAATATGAATATATCATCTTCGTCAAACTTCAGACAAGTTTGTGGAAGTTCTGCCTTGGGCGAGCATAACAGCACACATGTGCCCATCACATAATGATATAACAGGAAGATGATAACCCCAAAGCTGAATTTTCAGATTGTTCCAGTCATTATGCTTTCCAGATGAATAATTTCATGGCTTCAAAAGGATATCTAAAACTAAAAAAATATCATTATAAATGAGTAAATGCAGATAGCTGGGAGAGTTAGAAATAGAGCAATGAGGCTAACTGCTCCTAAATTAGTCCACAGACTCATTTTTAGAACTGCTTCTCTGACTGATATAAGCTAAAATCTTGGGAACTGTCTTTTTATATTCCTAAAATAACATAAAGCGAAGAACCTCATAGTCCTTTACATTGTGGAGTGTAAGTATAGATTGGAAGGATTAGCATTTCTTGAAAACTTATTAGATAGGAGCTTCTTCAAATACTCAACTGAAAATACTCAAGTGAAAATATGTTCATGCCACATTTCAATTCTGAGATAAGCAGAAGTAAATGTTAAAGTAAACATTAATAATAATAATAATAATAATAATAATAATAATAATAATAATAATAATAATAATAATAATAATAATATAATGTGGAAGGGAACTTGGAGATCATCTAGTCCACGGCTGTCAAACTCACCATGTCATGTGACATGTTGTGATGTATGGCGACTCATTTTGCATTGCTGGAGTGTTGGCTATTCCTGCCAGCTTGGTCTCATCTGCAAATTTGATGAGTTCCCCAGTTAGCCAGCTATGAATCCATCTGGTGGTGATGCAGTTTAACTCACATTTTTCTATCTTATCAAGTAGTAGGTTGTGGTCTACTTTATCAGATGCCTTACTGAAGTCCAAGTAAATTATATCCACAGCTTTCCTCTGGTCCACTAATTTTGTCACTTGGTCAAAGAATGCAATAAGATTTGTCTGGCATGATCTGTTTTTGACAAATCCATGTTGGCTTTTAGTAATGATTTTGTTTGCCGCTAGGTGTTCTCTGACTTGTTGCTTGATTATCTTTTCCAGAATCTTCCCAGGTATTGAGGTCAGGCTGATAGGTCTGTAGTTTCCTGGATCCATTTTTCCCCCTTTTTTTAAGATGGGAACTACATCAGTTCTTTTCCAGTCCTCTGGTAGTTCCCCAATGCTCCAGCATCTTTCAAAAATATAGTTCAGTGGTTCTGAGATCACATCTGCCGGTTCCTTGAGAACCCTGGGGTGTAATCCATCTGGTCCTGGTGATTTGAACTCGTCTAGGGTGGACAGGTACTCACTTATCATTTTCTTGCCTATCTTAACTTGTGTTTCTAATCTGTTTTTTACGGTACTGTTTTTGATAGGTTGGACTGTTTTTTCCCCTTTAGATACATTTTGTGTATACATATTAGATATGTATTTTATCATCAGGCTTGAAAAAAGAGATTCTGTGTGTACATATGTGTATGACTTGCTCTATCTGTCTGTGCACTTGTAATTGATTAGGGCTTCTATGATTGAAACATCTAAAATTGTACCATCAAAACTGATCATCTGATATTAAAATAAAACATTTGGTAAGTGGAACATTCCTAGAGAATGTGAAGTTTCCATAGTTTTTACTGGTAATCTAAAGAACTGAAGAAATGGTAGAAAGAAAATAGCAAAAGCAGTCATGTAGTAGATAACTGTGTATGAGATTTCCAGGTCAAATTTGCTTGTTGATCTGAGTAGCTAGGAGATTTACTTCTTGCCAGTTACAGGCAACCTTTGCCCTGCCTTCAGTTTGACAGAAGCTGCATCTGACGAATAGTTATATAATGTAGAAAAGAGAAAAATATTGCCGCAGTTGCAAACTAAACATCTAGATATTTGGACTTGGTGATGGGGTTGATTGGAAGATTGATTTTCAAATGGTTATGGCACTGAGCATATATTTCCTCTGGTCTTCAGAGCATTAACATAATGGCACTAATAATGTTAACCATTATCATTATGCAAGTTCAGGATAGAATTTGGGTACAAGAGATGTCTCATATAGTTTCAGTCCATTAGATAGCAATGATTTTGCATGACTTGCTATGTGTATTATCAACATATGCTAGGAGTCAACAGAGTGCAAGTTACTGCTGTTAAGGCCAGCCTTAACTTCTGCTCAAAACTCTGTTGCCTTATGCTTAGAAAGAAAAATTTCTCTCAGGGCTTGTTTCATTTAATCACATTATTATTATGAGGACCACAGTTTAGCTTTATCACAGTGAGAGCTAATTCACACGATGATTGGGAGGTTGGGTCAGAATAGTGTTAACAAAATGTATCCTTCCTGTAAGACAAAATGTCAAGATTTGCATGGATCAGAGTAAACCTGATGTCCTCTAGATGTTTTGGATGACATCTATAGTTCCTTGTCATTAACTGTGCTGGTTGAAGTTAATTTCTTGTTAGCGTAAACATGAGATCATAAGATTGAAACAACCCTAGTGTTCATATGGCTCAGTGTATATGCTAAATCATTTGTTTATATATGATTCTTTCTCTCATGTAAAATAAGATTGTTTCTTGTTAATTTTAATGTCCCGCTAATGTAAAATCTGGCCTTTTACAATTGACAGATAGAAATTTGTCAATGTGTAGATTTTCTAACTGCCATTCAAGATTTTTGAGTATGACACACATCATTGGGCCCATGGCCAGTTTATGCCATGATCTTTCAATTTTAATTTTAAAATATTGATACATTGTGATCTTCTTATGACAATCAAACAAATATAATAAAAATCAATAAAATATAAAATAAGTCTAGTGGAATAGATCAGATAGAACAAAGCAAGAAGGCACCTTCCCACTTGTCAAAGGCCTGGGTGAAGAACCAGGTTTTCACAACTCTTCTAAAGAACAGCAGAGTGGGGACCATCCAAATATTGAGGGAAATCTCATTAAAGGCAATTAGGACTTTAATTGTGGAATAAAACTAAGATTTCTGCCAAAACCTAGGGGTTTTTACAAAAGTAGAGTTTTCTAAAAATATTCTGGAATTTATGAATATTTCCAGTTCCATATTTTTCAGCATTACTGTTGCACTACCATCAATGTACTGCTTGCTTCAGAAAGGATACCTCATACAGATCTTCTAAGATGATAAATCCACTAATGCACTCAAAAAATGAGCAAAAGCACATATGCAAGCAAATTCATCTAAATTCAAATTAGAGTGATTGAAATCAGAGAATAGCCTGAATTTTCAAATAGAAATAAACCTTTGAGATCCAAATTGTTATCAAGCCAGCTTGATTTTTCTACCCTATAAGCTATTGGCTTGTATACATAAGAATTCTGAAAACTTGCTGGGACTGTTTTTTCATGCCCAGCCTGCTTCTTTTCCCAACTGATCTGTGAGAACATGTCCCTGTTGCTTACAGAAACATAGCTTCTCCTTTTTTCGCCCCTTCACATGGCCATTTGGGAGTTGCCAAGATGATATCAATGACATGTAAACATCTCACTATGACTTGTAACAGCTGGAATGGGAACGGTCAATTGCCTGGAACTTATTTTCATTTATCATTGTTTTAAATATATTAAATTGTTCTTCAGCAGTAAATAGCATTTTGAGGAAACTCTAAAGCATTTATAGTTTTTAAGCGATGATAGTTGACAATCACATGTTTAACTTATTCTTGAAACTGGAAATTCAACCTGTCAATTTCTGTGGAAAAAAAAATAGTTTTTGAGGCGCACAATAAAAAAAGTTCTGCCTTCTTTCAGAATTTGGAAACAAACTGAGTTACAAATATCAACCATAGATTTTTCTGTCATAACCATTTATTCCAAACTTTGCCAGAGGCTACATTTATTGTATTACATCTCTTAAGCATGTTTTATAAATGGACTGACAGTTTATCAGATTCTTGATTTTAATGTTAGGGGAATTTCTCCCTCCTCCATATGGTATGTTATAATCTTTCATACTCCTAATTCAGTTTTTAAGTGAAATATATTCTTGGTTTTCGTTAGGGATGGGGCAAAAAGGCAAAGAGATTTAGCTGCAAACAAAGATAATAGGAACCAGCAAATGGACATTCTGAATTTTGTAAACTTGCTTAATTGCAACAGCATGACAATGATTTACTGTGATGTAATATAGTGGCAACCTGCCTCTGACAAGCCAAGGCAAGTCCTTTGTTATTGCTGCCTGTTGTCAGATATTGCATTAGAATTAAACTTCAGCTTTAGAAATAATATACTGATACTATTATACTTTAAGATTGGTTAGGACATATGAAAAGAAAGTGACTGACTTGTCTGTGATCCAGGTTGGTGTTGGTGTCCATTGCTGACAGGTACAACCCCCCCCCCATTAGTTTTATGCAAGTTCTTGGAATAATTAAACAATGGACTTACATCAGGAGGACTTACATCATTCAGGAACTGCATTTCCCACCCTGGTAATGGAGCACTGGAGAATTTTCATGTTGATCAAAAGGAGTCTAATGCCAGTTTGTTTCAAAATTGGTGATCAAGTGTCATGACCAGGACTTTCAGTGCCCTAAAATTTCAATATCCTATACTATCCTGGATGGGGAACCTCTGCTTTAAGCCTGCCATTTGAACTCCAGTTTTTGTTCTGTAAACGATTTGGGAGATACTGAGACTATATAAATGCTGTCTGGGTCTCAGAACTCTGTTAGGATCTAACTGTATCTAACAATTGCTAGAGGCTGTTGAACTGTACAAAAGTGTAGGTATGTGAGTGAACCATTGTGACTAATTTATTGAGGGGGTGGAGCATTTGAACATTTGCCAGAAGTATTTTGTGGTCCAGGGGACTAGAGCACAGTGGGATTGCCTTGTTCTGTTAGTAGTAAATGTGCCTCTATTATCATATGTGTTATAATTCTGAGAAGTTTTGGCTATTAGTTCCTGTTCTACACAGAAGTCAATAACTCAACAAATTTATGAGCAGGCTTCATGCTAGATCTGTTGCATCATTTCTACTAGTCTAGACACAAGAGAATTGCATTGGGGGCTAATTTTTTTTAGAAAGACAGTGCATTACTAATTCACTCTGCCTGCCCACAACATCTCAAGCCTTGTCATATGAAACTGATAGTAGCTGAGACAGCTGCATCAACCCATTCTGTAGTGCTCTATCAACAAGGTAGCCTATGTCAGGGAAGGCTAATTTGTAGCTTCTTGGGCTGATTGTAGTTCACAAATTTTAACTAGCCCTTGATGCCTTTACATAATTTTATCAACTTGTATTAAAATATTGCCATCAGTCTCAGCCAGAAAAGGCAAATACTTTGCCTAATAAGCGTACAAAAAATTCCTGTAGTTTTATATTGCTTCTTATTTTGAGCTTATATCCCTGTCTTTTGTACACTGTTGTTCTGAAGTCTAAGCAATCTGGCTTTATTCTAGACTCCAGAGCTTGAAAAACTTGCTACTGATCCAGATTCTCTCATCAACCCCCCTTCATCCCTTTGGGAAAAGCATCCCCACTTAAGATTTGTGCTTAAATTACATTGTTATAATAAATGTTATTGCAAGAGGTTCATATTGTGCTGAGAGTTGTGGCTGCTCATAAGTGCATTTAAGCAGGCCAGTGTGGGCCAGATAGCCTTCTGAACTCTTCCAAATACTTTGGGCAGGGTAACAGCCTTTTAGAGGAAATCTGAGAAAAAGCAGCTTTTCCAGTTTTACCACACACCACACATGGGTAAAGGGCTCATGTGATGGTGGGCAACACCAGCAGTAATTCTCTATTAACATTAGAAGTCTTGATGCTTTCTTGGTCATTTCTCACCATGCCCTTAAGTAATGTTATTCAAGGGCATGGTGAAAAGTTAAAATAATACCCTTCAACATAGTATAGGAGTAGGTAGGGCAGTTCTCTGAGAATAGATTGTACTGATTTTGGTCTCTTCTTGCTTGTCAGCATGAATTACCTGGAGGAGGTTTCATTCTTGCTGCTTTTTCATTTTTGCTTTGTGATCTTTTTGCCTTGGCCTCCTTTTATCTCTCCCTTCCTTGAACTTGCAAGGAACAAGATTTGACATTTTGCTTGCTTGATTGTTCTGGAACTCTGGGCCACGGTCCAAAAATGGTGTATAACATTTATCCTTGGCTAAGTATTTTGTGTACACAAATATCAAGAAATTGATCAGTATATGATATGCTTTGCCTTTCTTTAGACTTCAGCAGTGACATTAGTCTAAATGATCTTGATTTATTCTGCCTAATTGTCTATGGTCAGGGAAAGTGCTATAATTTAGATACATCAGTGCCTGCCTCATGTTATGAATAGCTGTTAAAAACAGTTAACAGAATATATTACAGTGTGCATCTTTCTGCCTTCTAAATCAAATTCCTTTTGACTCAGTAGTAGCATTAATAAGCAACTGATCCCCCACACTATGCCACTTACCTTGCCCTTCTGTGTTGTTAATTATCTGTTCATTTGTACTGAATCTATTAGGAGGAGACTGCTCTCAATTGCTGGATGCTATCTAAGAAAACAGTTTTTTGAAAGCAGCCAATTGAAAAGAAAATGAGTTTGGTAGTGTTGCTTTCACAATTTCCCATTCCACCTACAAATTGTTGAAGCCAAGTTAAAACAAAATGACTTTTTTTTTTACTGCTAGCACCAAGGTCGACTGTTGACCATTTCTTTGTTATCTCAGTCAGAATGATTATAACTAAAAAAGATAACCATTCCTGTCTTCTTGTTCTGCTTCTTCAGAAGAGTGATAAAAAGATAGCCTGTTGTTTATAAGCTGCATCGATCACATAGTGCTTAACTTTGGAGAATCAGACTAAAATCCATCTACTCTGGTGTTCCATTTGATAGCAAATGCTAGAAAAGAAAGATATAAAACTGCTATCTGAATATAGCGTTGTAGGGATGGGTAAAAAGTATTAGAGGAAGCATCTGACCTCTTTAATGAATGTATTGGCAGTTTTCCTACAATACAGGTGAAACTCAAAAAATTAGAATATTGTGCAAAAGTTCATTTATTTCAGTAATGCAACTTAAAAGGGGAACTAATATATGAGATAGACTCATTACATGCAAAGCAAGATAGTTCAAGCCGTGATTTGTCATAATTGTGATGATTATGGCATACAGCTCATAAAAACCCCAAATCCACAATCTCAGAAAATTAGAATATTACATGTAATCAATAAAACAAGGAGTGTACATAGAACAATATTGGACCTCTGAAAAGTATAAGCATGCATATGTACTCAGTACTTGGTTTGGGCCCCTTTTGCAGCAATTACTGCCTCAATGTGGTGTGGCATGGAAGCTATCAGCCTGTGGCACTGCTGAGGTGTTATGGAAGACCAGGATGCTTCAATAGCGGCCTTCAGCTCTTCTGCATTGTTCGGTCTCATGTCTCTCATCTTTTCTTGGCAATGCCCCATAGATTCTCTATGGGGTTCAGGTCAGGCAAGTTTGCTGGCCAATCAAGCACAGTAATCATTGAACCAGGTTTTGGTGCTTTTGGCAGTGTGGGCAGGTGCCAAGTCCTGCTGGAAAATGAAGTCAGCATCCCCATAAATCTTGTCTGCAGAAGGAAGCATGAAGTGCTCCAAAATCTCCTGGTAGACAGCTGTGTTGACCCTGAACTTAATGAAGCACAGTGGACCAACACCAGCAGATGACATGGCTCTCCAAATCAACACAGACTGTGGAAACTTCACACTGGACTTCAAGCATCTTGCAGTGTGTGCCTCTCCATTCTTCCTCCAGACTCTGGGTCCTTGGTTTCCAAATGAGATGCAAAAGTTGCTCTCATCAGAAAAGAGGACTTTGGACCACTGAGCAACAGGCCAGGTCTGTTTTTCTTTAGCCCAGGTAAGACGCTTCTGACATTGTTTGTTGTTCAGGAACAGCTTAACAAGAGGAATACGACATTTGAAGCCCATGTCCAGGATCCGTCTGTGTGTGGTGGCTCTTGATGCACTGACTCCAGCCTCAGTCCACTCCTTGTGAAAGTCCCCAACACTTTTGAATGGCCTTTTCCTGACAATCCTCTCCAGGCTGCGGTCATCCCTGCTGCTTGTGCACCTTTTTCTTCCACACTTTCCCCTTCCACATAACTTTCTATTAATGTGCTTTGATACAGCACTTTGGGAACATCCAACTTCTTTTGCAAT
The DNA here is from genome assembly GCF_947247035.1 of Vipera ursinii. NCBI lineage: Eukaryota > Metazoa > Chordata > Lepidosauria > Squamata > Viperidae > Vipera > Vipera ursinii. The sequence continues at coordinate 322,653,540 of NC_139512.1, read as the reverse complement.
TACCTTTTGAGGCTTTCCCTCCTTATGGAGGGTGTCAATGGTGGTTTTCTGCACAACTGTCAGGTCAGCAGTCTTCCCCATGATTGTGATTCCTACTGAACCAGACTGAGAGACCATTTAAAGGCTCAGGAACCCTTTGCAGGTGTTATGGTTTAATTAGCTGATTAGAGTGGGACACTTTGAGCCTAGAATGTTGCACCTTTTCACAATATTCTAATTTTCTGAGATTGTGGAATGGTGTCCTGGATGCACAAAAAGACAAAAAAGGTCTTTTCAGAAGTATACCAAATCATGCTAGATTGCCTAAATCTTTTTTTGAGATGAAAGATGACCTGGAACTGAGAGATGTTTGGAGAGAAAGAAATTTGGAAGAAAAAGGTTTTACTTTTTTTCCCGATAGACACCAATCCTTTTCTAGGATTGATTTTGTATTAACTACTAATGATTTTTTTCTAGGATTAAGAAGATTAAAATATGTCCAAGAACTCTATCAGATCATAGTCCAGTATGGCTGGAACTGGAAAAAGAGAGTGGAGACTGAATGAAAATTTGTTTAGATATCAAGAAAATGTGGAAGAATGTAAAAAACAGATGAAAGAATTTTTTAATATAAATATGCGTAAGGGTACTTCTATTGAAATGGTTTGGGATGCAAGTAAAGCTTATATGAGAGGAGTGTTAATATACTTGAATAATAAACATAGGCGTAAACTGGAATATAAGCAAAAAGAATTAGAGGAGGAAATTAAGAGGAAAGAGAAGGCTCTAATTTTGAATCCATCTGATAAGAAGATTAAAGAGGTAATTACTTTGTTAAGAGGTCAGTTTAATATGTTGATGGCAGATCAAGTGGCAACCAATTTATGGTATGTTAAACATAATACTTTTTGTAATGCTAATAAGCTGGGTAGGTGGTTAGCTTACTTGTTAAGGAATATAGATAGAATAGATTACAAGGGTAAAGAGGTGTTTCAGCAGAATCTTATTAAAAAGGCTGTTGTTGAATTTTATTCTAAATTATACATTAGGGATAAGATTCAAAATGTAGATATAGATATATATTTACAAGAAGTTAATATCCCTGTTCTTACACAAGAGCAAAGGGAAGGGATGAATCAACTGATAAATGATGAAGAAATTATTTTAGCAATTAAACAATTAAAGGTGGGGAAAGCACCAGGAACAGATGGCTTGACTGCCGTTTACTATAAAGATTTACAGTTAGAAATGGTGGAACCTTTAAAAGAATTATTTAGAACAATTCAATCTGGAGGAGAAGTGCCTCCATCATGGAAAACAGCTTTTATATCACTGATTCCGAAGGAAGATCAAGATCTTACCCAAACCAAAAATTATAGGCCAATATCACTTTTAAATACTGATTATAAGATATTTGCAAAAAGTTTAGCAAATAGATTAATGAAGGTAATGTAGCAAATGATTCATAGTGATCAAACAGGATTTATAAGTGGTAGACAAATGAAGAATAATGTGAGACATATTGTAGATTTATTGGAAATTTTGGAAAGAAATAACCAGGTCTCTGCAGTGCTGATTTTTTTGGATGCTGAAAAAGCTTTTGATCAATTGGACTGGTAATTTTTATTTAAGGTGCTGGAGAAAATGGAGTTTGGGGATAATTTTTTACAACCTATTAGGGCAATATATCAGAAGCAAACAGCTCAAATAATAGTCAATGGTAGTTTGACAGAAACATGTAATATTGAAAAGGGTACAAGACAGGGGTGTCCGTTGTCACCTTTGTTGTTTGTTTTAACATTGGAAATATTATTGATTAAGATACGAGACTCAAATAAAATTAAGGGACTTAAAATAAGAGATCAAAATTATAGATTGAGAGCGTTTGCGGATGCCTTGGTTATTACATTAAGTCAACTGACTTACTCAGTTGTAGAATTGATGGAGATAATAATGTCATATGGAAAAGTTTCTGGATTTAAGATAAATACACAAAAAACTAAAATATTGTCTAAAAATATGAACATAGAACAAAAGGTTGTTTTAGAAGAGCCAACAGGATTTGAAATAGTTAAAAAGATTAAATATTTGGGGGTATATCTTTCAGCTTCAAATGTAAAATTATACAAAAATAATTATGAATTGTTATGGTTAAAAATACAAAAAGAGTTAGATAGTTGGAAAAAAAAACTACAATTATCCTTATTGGGAAGAATTGCAGCAGTAAAAATGAATGTTTTGCCAAAATATTTATTTTTGTTTCAAATGATACCTATACTTAAAAAAGATTCAAATTTGGAAGAATGGCAGAAAATTTGTTTGGGCAGGGAAAAGACCAAGAGTTAAATTTAAGATAATGCAAGATGTACGTGAAAGAGGTGGTCTTAAAATGCCCAACTTTAAATTATACTATGAGGCTGCTGCTTTATCATCAATTAGTGATTGGTTTAATTTAACACAAGGGAGATTATTGAATATTGAGGGTTATGATTTGTTATTTGGTTGGCATGCATATTTATTGTATGATAAGAAGGTGGATAATGTTTTTAAGACACATATATTAAGGTATGCTCTGTTGCGAGTTTGGAAAAAATATCGACATAAGTTAAATTATAAAATACCAATTTGGGCAATACCTAAACATGCAATAGAAAATATAAATGTGGGATTTAAACATGATGTGATTACATACAAAGAAATTCTTAGGATAGAAAGGAATGTATGGCAATTAAAGCCATATAATATTTTAAAAGAAGGAAAGATAGTACAAACTTGGTTCCAGTATGGGCAGTTACAAGCAAGATGGAAAAAAGATCAGAAAGTTGGTATTTCGATAACTGATGGAAATTTGGTAAAACAAATTAGAGATCAAGGTCAAGCACATATAAGAAGGATATATGATGCACTGATAGAAATTGACTCAGAAATGGAACTTGTTAAAGATTGTATGATAAAGTGGGCCCAGAATTTTCAGGAGGTTATAACAATGGATACTTGGGAAAAGATATGGGTCAGAAATGTAAAATTTACACAGGCTTAAAATTTAAGAGAGAATTTTTATAAAATGTTTTATAGATGGTATTTAGATCCTAAAAAAATAGCAAGTATGTATCTGAACTGCCAGCCCAAATGTTGGAGGTGTGGTTGTGAGGATGCAACATATTATCATATATGGTGGACTTGTAAAAAAGTTAAAGCTTTTTGGATTAAAGTTTGGTGGAACATGCAAAAGATACTTAAGAAAAAGATAAGGTTTTCTCCACAGTTATTTCTGTTGGGTATTATTACAGATTGTACTGTACTAAATTGATGTTGAATTTAATTATGGCAGCAAGACTTTTAGTAGCACAATATTGGAAGAAAGAGGAACTGCCTACTATAGAAGAGTGGACTTTGAAAGTTTCAAACCTGGTGGAAATGGCAAAGATTTCAGCATATTTGAAAGAACAATCGCAACAGAGATATATTGTGGAATGGAGAAGATGGATCAAATATATTCAGAATAAATATGGGACTAAAAAGTTTCATTTAGTATTTGAATAAGTATTAGTTTTACATGATGTATTATCAGTTATTCATTATTGGTTAGTAATTTAGTTATGTTTAAGGGGAGTTAAAGCACAATAGAATTTAATATGTTTTTTTAGTTAGGTAGAATATTTTAGCTTAAGTTTGTAAAGTTAATACCCTGTATTCAGCTCTGGGAAGTCAGGGGGGGGGAGGTTAGGGAGGGCAAGGGGGAGGAGAGGGGCAGGGAGGGAGTTTATGTTATTAAAAATGTATTTTAAAACTTTTCAATAATAAAAAAAGCTCAGGAACCCTTTGCAGCTGTTATGGCTTAATTAGCTGATTAGAGTGGGACACTTTGAGCCTAGAATATTGCACCTTTTCACAATATCCTAATTTTCTGAGATTGTGGATTTGGGGTTTTCATGAGCTGTAAGCCATAATCATCACAATTATGACAAATCACGACTTGAACTATCTTGCTTTGCATGTAATGAGTCTATCTCATATATTAGTTTTTAATTTGCTTTACTGAAATAAATGAACTTTTGCACAATATTCTAATTTTTCGAGTTTCACCTGTACAGTAGGCTAAAAGCATATGGATAATTAGTTTGTAGTTCAGTACATTGTGCAAACAGAGCTCCCATGGTTATTTTAAGTCTACTGTAATATGAAAACTCAGAAAATTTAGTAATCTATGATTTAACTACTATATGAATAAGGATGCCACAGAAACACAGCCATTATGAAAGATTTGAAAAGCATTCAAAGGATGACTACTAAATACCTTTTCTAGATCATTAGCTGTTGCCTTCTAAAAGAACTTGGAGATTATTGTGATAGATTGTCAGGTGAAGGTAGAAGGATTTGATCTTTCAGTTTTTAAATCCTTCATCCTTTGTTTTCTTAATTCTTTTGTTTTCCATGGACTCGGGTGAGTAATTCTTGGATCATACCAACTACTGGACTCTTGAATAATTATTGGCTCATAATTAAACTCATATAAATATTTGGCTCATATAAACTTTCCTACATGATCTTCTTGAGAAGAAGTATATCTTTGAAGCATGACTGATAAAAATTCTGGATTAAAAGATTTAATTTTATGTGGGTAATATCAAACTGCTGATTAAGAATTAAACTGGTAATAAATTAAGAACTTTTCAATCCTGAGCAGAAGCACCTTAAATCTCTTTTTGAAAGTTGATCTACAGATTGGAACCTTCTGAAGTTTTAAAGAGACTCTTTAAGGCTCAGCATTCACAAGTTGGCAAAAACTGACCTGTATTTTGCTATATTCTATTTCTGTTAATTATTGTATGGATATTTTTATGAATTTATACTCTTTTTTCCACTTTGCTGAGGACCATACATTGTGTTAAGACATGATTAATGAATGCCAGTATTCTATAATCTGCTATCTAGGCATGAACAAATTTTATTTTTGGGTACCAACATAACTTTCCACAGGGATACTCTTATATTCATAATTTTAATTGTTCCCATTTAACTAAATGATTTTCATTTCTTCTTACTATACAGATTTTTCATAGAGTAGGAATAGAGTACACACATACATACACACACACCTTTGGGAGGCTTAGGATGGGAATGATGATCTGTGATTTTTCTTTTTTCTTTTTCTGTTTTTTTAAAAAAGTACAAATCTTTAAAATATAATGATTTTTGTGCATCATTATATTTACATCTTCCACTAAGATGTAATCTGTCTTGACAAATTGAGCAGGGGTCATTTCATTCTATGCATGTCATGTGCATAACTGAAGAATTACATTCACAGTTTCAGAATCTCTGAAATTTCAGGAGCTTGCATATCTGTGAGTGAAGTCATGTTTATGTCACCTCTTGTGTCTTTGACTTGTCAGACAGTGTAGCAAAGGCATCATCCTGCTCTTTGGAGACAAAAAAAGTTTTTTGCTTTGGTACAACTTAAAAGTCATGTTTATAACTTGATTATTTTCTCAAGTGTTCCATTACACAGAGATCTCTAGGTATAAATATTCATTTCTTAAAAGCGTCTTTGTACTAACACAATAGAAACATCTCCTTCACATTTTCTGAAGCATTAGCTTTTCATGCTCTCCCTAGATATGTATGACTGTGGAAAAGGCAAGTGTACATAGTTTTATTGAACAACTAAATATATGTTCTAGATAGCTGCTTTTTGTTGTCCTTCTACCATGGACTCCCAGCCTCATTGTTCAAAAGGTGGAAAAAGGCAGCACTAGCATATAGTTTAATTCATTCAGTGTTAATGCTTGAAAATATGGCCATCCATTATAATAGACTTTCATTTAGAGAATCAAATTATTTCATCTTAAAAGGGGGAGGGAATGCAGTTAAACCTAAATAAAGACAGCTCTCATTTTTGTCACAAGATCTCCATGGACCTCATCAAAGGGGGGCATATGACATCATCACTCCAATCATTTAATCTTTCCAGGGGGCAACTTTGAGACTAAAGTCATGGCAGACCTTTAGTTTATTGCACTTTTTTCCTATCTGCTTTGGCACATGGAGTGGCAGATTCCACAAGGTTCAGTTTTCTGCTAAAATACTAACTACTATCAACTACATGTTGATTTTGTATGATTTCTTCACTCACCTATAGATTTTCACCTTTAAAAGGTTTTCTCTCTTAAGATCTTTGAATCTATAAACATATACTCTTTGAAACATATTTTGATATATATTTTTAAACTAGGAACTACATTAGAAAATTTGGGAAAGCAATTGGGTAACTAAGTTGTGAACTTAGTTCTGCACATCGATCTGTATTGACTAGTTCAAGTTGGAATCTGAAAAGTCTTTAGGTACCCTTAGGAACTTAAATTGCTGAGGTTATCTGTGGAAAGCACAGTACAAAAAAAAGGACGTTTAAAAAGCAAAGACCCTCCTCACATGAAATTCAGCTCCTGGACACGGCCATGTTCTTTCCTTCATTGAAATGTGGAAATGGCTTGCCATTGCCTTCCTTTGGAATGGTTTTTCAACTTTCCAGTACTGTATAGACTATAGTCTTGGGATTCCCTGGTTATTTCCAATCCAATTACTAACTTGATCACCACGATCAGCTAGAAATAGATAAGAAAATAGGCTGGGCTTCAGTTAGCATCTGTCTGCTTCCTGGGGTGCAAATGTATCCCAGATTGTAACACAAGATGTTTGATTTTTACCATAACGGACAGTGCCGGACTGGTATCCCAAATAGAGTATCACAATTTTACCTGCAAAGAAACTCATAAACTTATCTGGCTGGGCTGCAAGTATCTTGTCTAACTCATTCTTTCCTATAAACATCTATTTCACTCTGAATATAGCTGCTAGGTGAGATTCTGTGAATACTGTTAAGTGCAGGGAAGAATTGATGCTTCATTGCTTTTACTGCTACAATGTGTTGTAACAGTACTCAGTTGTACCAATTTCTGTTTTGCAGCATCATTACTGTACTCTATATGATTTTTTTTCAGTTCCTTCATTTCCTTCAGCTCCTCAGGAAACTAAGGATCTACTTCTGATTAGAAAGATGCTTTGTAATAGCATTCTCATCCCACAATCTAGCCTCCTATGAATTAGAGGCACAAGATAAAATTTCTTGACAAAATGTTAGGAAAGTCCATGTGTACCTTCTGGAAACCTGGATCTTGAGTGGATTATTTTAATGTGTCCTCTACTCTTCAGAGATCCAGGGTTTCCATGATCTATAGACCAGAAAGTGATCTGACCATGGCAAAGAATGTTAATGTCACTTATTTTCAGATCTCATCTTATCTGCTCCAATGTAAAGGTGAAATCCTATATGAGCCCACCTGTAATTAGGGTTGTAATTACGTGTGACAAGTCCATGGCCACCAAAGAGGCAATAAATGCACAAGCTGCAACAAACCACTCCCCAAGGCATGGAGACTGAGATCAGCCAAGACTAACAAGCCTTGAAAACTCCAACACATCTCCAAAATTATGTTAAACAATCTTTGGAGGGCTGCTGCTAGACTGCCAGGCAGTTCGAACACCAACACCTACTCCAGCTTGTTTTTGCAGTCCATTATTAAGATTAGGAACTTGCATCCAGTCACCTACAAGGCATTACTCCTTGTTACTGCAAGAGTTTTGTGCATAATCACAGGTGGCCCTCTTCTCCCCCTCCCCTTATCATTATGGTTGGTGTAGGATCTTGGGCAGGCGGACTTGTTTTCTGCCTATCACAATAGTATTTTGAGCCCTTATCACATCACCCTCAGATCCACATGCGCTTCCTGTCTGAATGATGTGCAAGCAAGCATTACAATAGCTTGAAAACATACAGTATGCAGCCAATTCACTGAACTGAAATTCTCTAGGCAGTTTAGCAGGTTTCTGACTGACTAGAAACTAGCTGTGTTCAAATAGAAAATTGCTTGTATTTTCAAACATGGAAAAAACTCCTAATTCTAATGTGCTTCCTGGATGGATGGAGATGACGTCTCCCAATATATTTTGTTATGATCTTCATGATGATTGGTTAGTAATATTGTCTTGACTATATTCTCTCAGTTTGAAATCTTCGTTATCATAAACACATAGAGAAAATTTGACATCTACTTTTTCCTACTGGTGGATGTTTGTGATTGCTTACAGATTTATTGAAGCCTGCAAGCATTTGAAAAGCACACTTTCTTCTTTGTATTTAGTTTTTATTAATGGTTATGCTATAGTGCTAGTAGATATTTCATGCTATTAGTTTCATTTGGTTGCGTTGCCATTACAGTACATATTTTGAAGCAGATTTTAACAAAAATAAGTAAAAGTTGCTGACTCGAAAAACACATTATTTGTGATGGGTAAAAATTACTTCCACTAATTTTTGGTTGTGAATGGACCTTTACGAAAATTGATTTTAGTTTGGCTGGTTTTTTTTTATTAATGTAAACTCGTTTTCTATTTTATTGAAAATGCTGCTATAAAACAGCTGTTGTGAAGTGAAAGCCTCACAATGTTTTGGCTGATGACATTGAAAAAGACTGGTTCCTAAGTTCTTCTGTGTTAGTGTCAGGCCCCAAAGAAATGTTTTGTCATTTATTTTGACTTTGTAGCTTTCTTTGTTGCCTGCCATTCTGTCTGCTTTGTTGCCTTGTTGCCCTTCCCCCCACCCCCCAGGAGATGGAATGTCTTACCCTTATCTGAGAGACAGTTTATGCCTAGAGCCAGAAAAAATCAAGTGAGAGAGAGATTGAAGAGCCCACCCGAAAAGACTGGTTACCAAAACATGATGCCACCTCTGCACTGGCTGAGATTCAAATGAACACTGGGACGCTGGGGGGGGGAGGAGTATTAAATGAGCCTTGGTGGAGCAGTGGGCTAATGCCTCCTTAAGTAACACCAGCTGCCTGCAATTAGTGCAGGTTTGCATCCCACCAGGCTCAAGGTTGACTCAGCCTTCCATCCTTCCGAGGTAGGTAAAATGAGAACCCAGATTGTTGGGGGCAATAAGCTGACTTTGTAATAATGCCGCTTGGGGGGTGTATGAAAGCCCTAATAAGCAGGCATATATACATAGAATGAAGGCTACTGCTAAGCTTGTAAGCCGCCCTGAGTCTTCGGAGAAGGGCGGGATATAAATGGAATTAAAATAAATAAATAAAATAAATAAAATAAATGCTACATTTAACTTATCGCTTTGCAGGTTTTTCTCTCAGATCTTGCCTTGATTTCCCTGCCTGTTTCAAGAGTTCTGTTTTCTTGGGTGGCTTAGTTGAGGTAGGTCCTTACAGTTAGTTTGTAACAATCTGGTTTTCACTTCTACAAAAACAGAAGTGTATTCATTTGCAACTGGGTAATCTAAAGCAGCGCATATAGTCTAAAGCTAAATTGACATCCCATGACCCTTTCTGCAGTGTATGGCTCATGTTCAGGGTGGAAAGCATGACTAACTTAAGATTTCTGACTTTCATGTTTCCAGGAAATGATACAAAGTAGAACTCTGTGAATCTTTAGCACTATTAGACAGAAACTCTATACATGTCGGTGGAGCTCAAATATTTCACTATTCCAAAAGGATTAAATTTTTCTTCCCTTGCCATCTCTCTGCAGTGCCTGATGTCACTTCTTGCTGAATTCCAGGCAAATTAACTAGTATGTCAATTGATATGGATCATTGACTAAGCTCAGTCCAGATCCCTGGAAATGCTCAAAAATGTAAATTTCATATTAAGTTGATCTAGACTGAAATATCTAGCTAGAGTCAACTTTTAGAAACAGTACAGGAGTCATCAGCAAACTCTAAGGAACCTCGAGGTTTTCAGAAATATAAACCATTTTTAAGAGGGGCAGGGGGACATTTTTGTTTGTTTGTGAGGTCTGAGGATGTGGAGAAAATGCTTATACTGTAGTGTCTGACCTACCACATATTGACTTGACCTCTGCCTATCTTGGCTTATTTAGTTAAGTTGTAGGGGATCGATGGATATGAACACTTCTTTCTGTATCAGCAGTTTTAAATGACTAGTGGCTTACTCTTTCTAAACAAAGCCCTTCCTGATTCTACAGGTTTATGCCAACTGCCATCTAAATGCAAATAAATATTTTGGTGAGTAAGTTGTCTGAGTGCAGTTATTGTGATTCTTTTCAATTTTACTTTAATTTAGTCTTGAAATCCTGGTATATGATTTTGCATGTCCTGCAAATTATGAAAATTTGTGCTTCATTGGTTCTATTCTTACTTGCACGGGTGGTCTTAGAAAGTAATACTGGAAAAATCTTAGCTTTACCCTGAAGTCTGTGACTATGATTATTTTGTCCCCTTGGTTTTTGATCACAAATGTAAAGTCACTGTGGGCTAGTAATTAGGAGTTTGGGTGTATGTTATTAATACGATGATGGGATTTCTCCTTTTCTTCTTAGCATATGAATTGGGGGAGGTTGTGATTGTTTTTTTGTCTGGGTGACACTGAAAATCTTTTGGATGCCATGATTGGGAGGAGATTGTTGCCCCATTAACTGGAGCTGAACCCTGACAAAGCAGAGACTTTGTGAGTAGGTGATTTCTGAATATAGAATTGAGAAGTTTATTTGGGTTTGGAGTTACTTTTGAAGTGATAATTGTAAATTATACAGAGATATTCTGTATAAGAGTATCTTTTAAGAGTATCTTAGTATCTAAGAGCATCTTTTCTATAAGGGGGTGGCAACTTTGAGTCCTGACAATGTCCTAGACAAGTCTATGCAGTTGTCTTGGCAATGCTTTTAGGAGTGGTTTGTCATTGCCTTCTTCCTAGGCAACTGGCCTAAGGTCACCCAGTTGGGGTGGGTATCTTCCAGTTTCTAGTCTGGTGCCTTTAACCACTATACCAAACTAATTCTAGTTGGGTCTATTCCAGTTTATTTTGGTATATCGATTGTGTCTTTTTCTTGATAGCAACACCCTTGCTCTACTATTGGCTCTTCATGTGGAACTATTCTTAAGGTTAGTTTGAATTGCCATACAGTGGAACTTGTCTGACAGTGGTCAGGAAAACCTGTGGCCATGCACAATACACTATTTCTAAAATAACTGTATTGTTTTAAGTTAGCTTTTGAGTTAGATTTAAGCCTCTGCTTTTGATATCTAAGGCTCCAAATAATTTGGAACCAGGCTTGAAAGGCTGTCTTTGCTATTATAGATGTGGTCTCACTGAGATCAAAAGAGATGCATGCCATGGTTCATAGACCTGGTGGGTCTACTTTGTATTAGTATCTGCACTGTAGACTATTTTTCTCTAAAGCACGACTTTGTACATTTTAATGTCTGTTAAAGGTCTGTGTCTTTATATAGCTATACTGTAGCTATTTCAGTATTTTAATCCAAATTCCTCCCTTCGTGAATGTTGGATGAATGGCCTTGCCTCTGCCCTTTGCCTCCATTTTGCTTCATTATTTCTTACATTAATTTATTGTTTTTGTTCTTGTATTTTAGCAATTTTTATTGTAAACCGCTTCAAAGTGCAACTGTATGAGATGTAGAACAGAAATAGAAAACAAATTACAAATCAATAAAAACTAAGGACAGCCATTCTGTCAGTTCTTGCTAAACCAGTGACTTAGCTGATGAAGAGGAAATTTTATGGCAGTTAAAATAACATTCAAACCTTTGATTTGGCCATGTAGAAATCCTAATTTCTGCACTGTTGAATTTTAGGTTTTAGATGAGAAGTTTAATAATATATGAAAGGCATGACAGTAACAAATACATAGTAATATACATATTAATTTTTAATCCATATGTGTTGTTCATCTATTTTGCTTTTATTTTTTTGTGTGCATTTCCTTTTCCTTAAGGAGAATAGTTCACTAGTTCAACTAAAATATGCCAAGCTACCTGATTTCTCTAGGTTTCTGTTCCTGAACTATTGGAGACTGGCTTAAGTTGGTGAACAGACAAATGTAGGCACCCACTAGTAGTGGAGAAAATAATGTGGTTGTCATCTTTATCTTCTTTCAAGCCATAAACTCTGCTGATTATGTTTAAAAGATGAATGCTACCTTTAGCAAAATGCAGTGTGATTTTTAAAAGCTCCAGCAGTCATGTCTGTGAAAAGATTATGGTTGCAATCATAAGTGAATACTGATGTGAGTATACAAAGAGAACTTTTTTGTGTGATTTTGAGATCAGAAATAAAAGCTTGGTGATGAAAAGAAGGTTGGTTTTATAATAGATAATGGGAGTTCACATTTAATGCTTGGCTGCAGTGTCGTCTCCAATCACAAAGCAATTTGCTTTAAATGTATGGGTTTGCTGCTTTCCTTTCCTTTCTTTCTATTTTTTTTTTAAAAAAAACCTATTCCAGAAAGCTTTCCATCATCAAGGCTGTTTTTAGCTCAGGTAAATAAAAGTGGCAGGTAAACTGTAAGCAAAACTGTGAATATTATTGGATTGATGTTGCTTTTAGGTGCGCAGTTAGATTGCAGAATGAATATGAAGTTGATTCTTCCTCTCCACCCTATCTGTAATTAAAGTTGTGGTACAAATTCTAAATGTGCATTTAAAAAGGTTACTATATTTTTCTGTTGTAGCTTATCTGCAAAAATACTATAGTTAATATTTAAAAGATGTAATTTGAGTTAAAATTGTTTAGGTTTATCTCATAGTGTCAAAAAAATAGCACACCTTGCACATAAATAGAACTAATGGATATTAATTATAGTTAAAAAGTGATGTTTCAGAAATAAAATGTTTAAATGCTGTTAAAACATATAATTTGTGTAAAGAAGATTCCATAGTGGATACCTTATATTTTCTTTTGAAAGTATTTCACCTAGTAGGTGTTATGGGAAAAAAAGTCTGGCTTCTTGAAAATTGTTCCCTAGTGTGGTTGAAACAGATGGACCAAGAAACTGATTTTTACAGAAAACAGTTTCCTAAATTCACCCACAGAAGTTTTATGTTGCATTGAGGAAATTTTTGCTGTCTAGATAATGTAAGACTAATTCCATTCAATCTCATCTAGCATAGGCAATAGTCAGAGATGTTGGGCCTTGTAGTCCAACATTTAGAGAATACAGCTTCTACATCCCATTTTACACTTATATACTTGGATTTAAGCCACTATATCATATTTTTAATATGGGGTTACTACTTTCTTTCCAAAATTTTGGAACAGGATTATTTTTAAAAAAATGCTATATATTTGATTAATCAATGTCAGGATATCTTGCCAAGTTATGTTTTAAATATTAATAATCAGTTAACAGGAAATGTTTTGAATTTCAATCATGCTAATTAAATACTTAGCCTAAATCTCCTGCAACTTTGACTACTTGGGCTGATACATGTAGGAATTAATGCTATTATAAATTTGTTTAAATCGGTGCTGGGAAACACAATATTGTGATGAAGCTAAAATAAAGATCACCACTACATTCAAAATGCTTAGCCTTCTACTTCATTATTTATAATCAGAATAGTTGCATTTTTTGCAACACTAGGTTTTGCCGGGTTTTTTCTTCTGTCTAGAGGGAAAAAGAAGTAGAAGTAGTGATTGGCAAATCTTTGTCTCTAAATTCATCTTAATCAATGTCTTTGCTATGAACCCGTCTCATCAGCTTGAGTGTCTTTTTAAAACTTTTAATCTGAAATATGTCTAAATCCAGTTGAAGCTTTTAAATCCCTTCCACAGTACAGTGAGAAATTAATTTGATATTGGAGTCAGGTTTTTTTTTAAAAAAAACCCTAATTTATTTATTATAAATTTTTATTCTGTCAAGATGACCAAGAATAGTAAATTGCATTGATAACAAAATGCAATAAGATCATATTATTGAAAATATTTTAAGTTTCTTCCAGGAATTACTTTGCAAATTTGAACAAATCAGCTTTTATCTCTGACTTTCAAATCTTAAATATACATAAACTCAAAAGAGGAAGGAAAAATAAGGGAACTGGGAAAAACAGTTTTTGAAATTGCATAGTAGCTGCTATAATGATTGATTAGAATAAAAACAAATCATGGAGAAGAGTCAGTGGAAGTTGTCTCTTAGCAGAATTAGCAATCTTCACTTCTTCCCATTCCCACCTCTGCAGCAGCCACGTAGAATAGAATTGCAAGAGAAAAAGAGCCTCCTGGAACTGTTCTATTAGCAGGGCTGAGGACTTAAGCTCCCTATGTTTCTTTCACCTGCTATAACAGAAAATAAAAATAGCCTGCTTCAATAAGCTACTTTTGATACCAAAATACAAAGGAGACTTCCAAACCGGACCAGGGCCTGGGGGTTGGGGACCCTGGTTTAGAACATCCAGTCAGAGAGAATTTAAAATGTTGATTGGCTAGTTATTTCCTTAAAAATGGATAAGGCATCTCTAGATGGATTTGAGATTTTAACCAAAGAATACACTTTGATACACACTATTCAGATATTGAAAATTACATCACTTTTCAATATATGAAAGTGCAAATCTAGTGTGATGCAGTTATTTCCTTTTATTTATTTATTCAGTTTGGATGCTGTCCATCTCCAACAGATTCTTGTCATTCCCTGCTTCCATTCACACAAACACTGTGTCAGTGATATACTGTATAGTGATACTCAACTGCTGCAGTTGATCATGAGCCTGGATTTTTTGTGTGGTATCCAGAGGGACAAATGGTCTTGGTGAGAACTTTCTTGGAAGCGTCCAGGCTTCGTGTCTTACTTGATTTAATTTTGTTTAGGTTATTTTAATTAACAAGAAATAAATTGGAAATGGGCATGATGTTCAGCAAAATGCCTCCATCATCTCTTTCCAAGAATATGTCTAGCTGTTTCCTAGGCCCGCAGACATTTTAGACAATGAAACAGCCCAATGCTTTGTTTGGAATTATGCCCATCTTTATTTCCATGGAAAGCCATGGCAAATCTAGACAGCACACTAAAAAGCAAAGACATCACCCTGTCAACAAAAGTGTGTATAGTCAAGGCTATGGTCTTCCCAGTTGCAATGTATGGCAGTGAAAGTTGGGCCATAAAAAAGGCTGAGTGCCAAAGAATTGAGGCCTTTGAACTGTGGTGCTGGAGAAGACTCCTGCGAGTCCCTTGGACTGCAAGGCAATCAAACCGGTCAGTCCTAGAGGAGATCAACCCTGACTGCTCTTTAGAAGGCCAGATCCTAAAGCTAAAACTCAAATACTTTGGCCACCTAATGAGAAGGAAGGACTCACTGGAGAAGAGCCTAATGCTGGGAAAGATTGAGGGCAATAGAAGAAGGGGACGACAGAGAATGAGGTGGCTGGATGGAGTCACTGAAGCAGTAGGCGTGAGCTTAAATGGACTCCAGAAGATGGTAGAGGACAGGAAGGCCTGGATGAACGTTGTCCATAGGGTTGCGATGGGTCAGACATGACTTCACAGCTAACAACAACAATTATTCCCATAAGACAAAAGTAAACTATATAGTAAAAAAAAACATCTTGGCAGACTAGAACAACTTTACCAGTTTACAGGGACATCCATGGGGGTGGGGGGTACTTAAAAAAAAGATGGTATCCATAGCCATATCATTGCGATACAGGTAAAAAAAAGTGGCAGAATGTCAATTATGCAAATCCTCCTCCAGCTTGTTTTCTGATACATATATTCATTTATTTTATTTCTATGTCACTTAATCAAAATATCTCACAATAACAAACAATAAAATATGTTAAAAATACAAGTTACATGAAGAAATACAAATTGCAGTTAAAGCACCTATAAATCCCAAAATTTAATTTCCTTTTTAAATTTAATTTTATTTTCAATGCAGTGAAAATAATATAAAAGAAAATGCATATAACTCTAATTAGACTTTATAGGAACATGGATTAGGGTAGTAAACAATCATTATGGCTTCTTGCACGTAATAAGTTTAAAGCAGTTATTTCTATTTTTGCTTTATTGTAGTATTGGAATTTTATGAACTTTTCCATTAGTTTTCTAATTATATTTGCTACAATCTGTAAATATTCAAATCATTCTTATTTTCCAAGTTCTTGCCACTAGCTGCCCTGGCTGCAATCAACAACAACAGCCATTATCACTTATTTGTGCTTTAAGGTACCACTGGGTTTATCAAAGATTCTTAGTAATGTTAGTTTTAGGGTATAATATAAAATCCTGTGTTGTGATTGTCAATCTGAAACAATTGAACAAATTGACAAGTCTATAAAACTTAAAATAAAGTGGTAGCTCACAAAGATATGGTATTTTCTGCCTCCGATGGCAATCCCTTCCATAAAATGGGGGTTAGCACAATGAAAGCCTGTTTGCAAGAACATGAAGGATCCATTCCTGGTTGATGTAGTAGAATCACCAGCTGAAGGGACCCTCTAGAGTCTAGAGCAGACATGTCAAACTTGTGACATTATCTGACATTGCACAATGTATTGGGAGGGTTTTGCCATTGCCGGCAATGGGGTGGGCGCGGCTTTCAGATGATGCGTCTGGCTTGCGGGCCAGCAGTTTGACACTCCTGGTCTAGAGTGAGTAAAGAATAAAGAGACATTCCAATTTGGAATCTGTTCAGGGGAGGAAATGTCTGAGGTCAGGCCCTTGGATCTTTATGTCATGGTTCCGACAGATGAAACCCTTCAAAAGAACTTTGAGGCATTGTTTACCTTAAAGAATCTTTTATTCAGGAAATAAAGTATCGGCACTACAGAGCTGAACCCCAAAACTAAATTTCCCTCCCCTGGATACAAAGTAACAAAGTACAATTCCCACCTCCAATAAACAGTCATAAATCACATTCCCCAATTAGCTTGAAGCGTGGGCTTCCTCCCCAGCTCTCCAGCCCACCAAAATGCTATCAGCTCTGGGCCCAATGTCCTTGGGTTCCCACGGCCAAGTTATTATTGACTAGCTGGACTCTCATCCCTATCCCCCCTCCCAGCATCAACTAATTCTAAAAGCATAGAGAAAATGGCTACATTTTCATCTGTTGTCAAAGCAAGAATATTCGATGTTAGCATTGACATACATCCCCCCTTACAAAAAGGGCAAATCCTGCAATGCAAAAAAAATCATAGATTAGGGGTTGACTTTTGGGTTGATCTGGTGTCGGCCCATCTTCTTGTGGTGGTAGTTTCTTATAGCGGCCAAGCTGGACATCTAGTCTTACTGCTGCCTGATACCATTGTTGCAATTGATCAGGGACTGCTTGATAGACACAAGCCTGGGAGAAGTGGTCATCCAGTCCCTTCTTAAAGTGATGAACTAGGGATTGCTCGGGCCACCTCTCTGTTTGGCTGGCTATCTTGCAAAACTCTCACACATATTCCAGTGCAGGTCTGCCAACTTGTTTTATCTTATGGACTTGCTCCTCCACTTTGAGGGCAATGGATGGGTCCTCAAACCTTACTCTTAGTCCTAGGAGGAAGAGGTGGAGGTCCCCCAGCTCAGGTGCTTGCTCATTACATAAATTGTCTAGCCACTTGGATGCTTCCCCTTCCAAATTGGACACAACCACGTCGACCATAGTGGCTGGGTTCGGGTAGTAATAGGCACAGCAGTTCATGTGGAAATGCACCTGGTTGAGGAAGAAAATCATCTTCTCCGGGTCTCCATCAAAAGTTCCTCTAAGGGAAGGTGCCATCAGCGGTTGCTGGGCTCCCCAATGACACTGCATTCCCAGTGGTTGCTGGCCTCCCCACTGTGGATGTTGCACCCCCATTGATTGCTGGATGTTCAGGGGCTGTTGCCACCCTGACTGCTGCTGACCTATGGGCAGTTGTGGCATCCCTGATTGTTGTAGGCCCCCCTGCGGCCCCAGCAGTGGTTGTTGCAGGATCCCCAGTGGTTGCCGGACCGTCAGCTGTTGCTGCATGTTCAGAGACAGCGGCCAGGCCGCTGCTACACTGCCAGCGGCTGTTGGCCTCCCAGACGTGGGGGTTGTGGCATCCCCCATTGCTGTAGAGGCCTTGGGCTGGGTGGCTGGTAGGCACATAGGTCTGGGCTTTGGCTATCCTGGTGATGGCTCAGGCTCTTGTTTTACCGGCAGTGATCTGGGCTTCTGGAGGGGCGATGGCGATCCGGGCTGCCAATTCTGGAGTGGCGACTTGGGCTGTCCCTCTCCGCGGGGTTGGAACCTATTGGATGGGGAAGCCTCTTGCCCTGTGCAGGTGGGGTTGGGGCTTCCCCTCAGCATGAGTTGGTGGCTACCTCACCAATCATCATGATTGATCATGTATGGAGAACGGGAGGTTTGTTCCCCACTTCTCATCTCTTGCTCCTCAAGTCTGTCCACCAACTTCTCCAATGATTGACTATGGACTGCAGACAGGTACTTCCACTCACCAGAGTCCTCAGTGGTAGTTGATTTCATGGCTCTCCATCAGTTCAGGGAATGCGACTTTTGAGAAGCCTCTCTTTGCAGCTTGGCCTCATCCATCCTCGAAGCACTTGATTGTGGCAAGGCCATCTTGAGGTGTCTGGAGTCTCCACTGGGTAAAGTCCAGTGTGACAACCAGATCAGTAATCCTTGCAGCTTGGATCTTGCCCCCATCTGGAAGACCTGAAAAGATTCCTTCTCTGCCAGGGTGCTGGCCTGCGCTCCCTCCTCTGAGGCAGCAGGCACTGCTGGGGTGCTGGTTTCAGGTGCCCTTTCCTTTTTCATGTTAAGATCTTCCCCGAATCTTTGTTGGCCTATCCCTCAACTCTAGGGATAATGCTCGGGACCCCAGGGTGGATAGGTAAAAAATATAGTTTTGGGATTAATGTCATGTTTCCGACAGAGGAAACCCTTCAAAAGAACTTTGAGGCATTGTTTGCCTTAAATAATCTTTTATTCAGGAAACAAAGTATCGGCACCACATAGTTGCACCCAAAAACTAAGTACAATTCCCACCTGCAATAAACAGTCATAAATCACATTCCCCAATTAGCTTGAAGTGTGGGCTTCCTCCCCAGCTCTCCAGCCTATCAGCTCTGGGTCCAATGTCCTTGGGTTCCCACGGCCAAGTTATTACTGTTATGACTAGCTGAACTCTCATCCCTATCCCCCCTCCCAGCATCAACTAATTCTAAAAGCATAGAGAAAATGGCTGCATTTTCCTCAATTGTCAAAGCAATGTTAGCAGCGTTTATATTTTATTTGCTCTTTCCCAAGGGAAGGTAGAAAGTCTGGCAAGATTTTTGTAATATAGGTGATCAACAATAAAATATCTACTTAGATCTAGCCATGAGTGGTTCTGGTGGCTTTGGCCTGACAATTTGACTGTGCCAGTTGACCAGATTTTACTTGGAGCAGTCCTGTTCACATGGACAGCCCTTTTGTGGGAATGCTGATATTATTCTCTTTGAAATGTAAATGGGTTGCTAACTAGTAGCCTACGGGTTTGAGCAGCATTAGACATTTTTCCTCAATACACTTTCTACATTTAATGCTCTGGTTATAATACTTCATACATTGCTCAGGAGAGGAGGGGAAGATAAAACAGGAAGGTCTATTTCTAGGTAGATGAATAATACGAAGACCTCTCATTGAGGCATTTGCATTATCTTTTTTTAAGTTACAAGATTATTCATAAATTAAAATGAAGGAAAGAGACCAGGTTGGAAATTCCACACACATAAAAATCAACATCTGAGAAAATAAAAAAAAACCTGAATGCAGAATAACATTGTAACTCCCTCCCCATACTGGGGTGTACATACCTTTCAGGAACTCAAAGGTAGTCTAGTTTAGTCTAGCCAACAAATTTTCCAGCTCAGCTCACCATTGTTTTTTTCTTATTCGCCCTCCCCCATCCAGACTTTTCCCCATGATATCTTGCATAATAAGATAACAAAACTAAGAATCAATAGATATTGTAAGGGATGAACCAAAGAAAAATGTTTGGAATTACCTCCTTCAGTAGCATATAGTTAAAATAGAGAACTTCCTTCCACAAGATGTATTGATGGCTATCCAGAAAATTATAGTGGTGTAATGATATTACTGTCCTTATCACCTGCAATTCATAGATGATTGGCCTCTCAGTACACTTGGCAGTCATAAGAGAGAGTACTGTTCTATAGGCCCAGTGGGAATGGAATGCTGGACTGTATGGGTTGTTAGCCTTCTCCAGCATGCAGTAGATCTTATACAAAGTAGCACTTTTTGAAAATAATTGAAAAACAATTGTGACATCATTTTCAGAAGGCTCATCCTGCATTTTCCTAAAGGGAATATAATGCTTGATTTTAATATCTAACAAAACCAGGAGGGTTTGTTGGCCAATTATAGCACTTATACTTGAGATGTAGGATATCTTTGGCATCTGGAGTTAATTATATTACATTATACTTTTGAGCTTGTTCATAAAATGGATTAGGAGTGTCTAAATTAAAAATGCATATTTATGCCCTTGGGATCGGTTTTTATATCCCACTGAGATTAGGAAATATGTAGGGAGTTTAATTTGGCTAAAGTTTTAATTTAATTTTGCTTGTTGATTCTGGTGTTCCAATTCTGGGTTGTACTATGTTCCAGGAACCTTTCTGTCTCTTTGTGACTCCAGAAGTGTTAGGCTACTTGTATCTGGAATAACTATGACCCTTGGATTTCATTTATTAAAAGCAGATTAGGGTTTGCTGTCAGATGCACCTGGTTTGTGAGCTCTGAACAAAGTTGTTAGAATTGTTTATGAAATGCAGCATATAAAGACACGAGTACATAGAAATGCTAGCTTTACCTAATGGGCAAAGATTTAGCAGCTGTTTCCCTATGTGCACAGAAAATGAGTCTTTAGGGATTACCTGGCATATTTTAGCCATTTCTGCATAAAATATATGCCAAGAAATGTGGTGTTTTCTACCATAATATTGCTAATTAAGAAACCCACCTGGCTAATTCAGAGCTTAAGGTGAACAACTATAGAATGCAGGTGGCTAAATATAAGGAACCTGCTGGCCAGGCTAGGATGGAGAAATAGATGAATTTGTGTTAGCCTTCTATCCTTTGTCTACAAAAATGTCAAATGAATTCCATTCCATTAATCCTGATTTTCAGTAAAGGATTTGAAATAAATTACACTGAAACATTCATAAGGGATTTCTCTTGTCCTAATGCTAAGTGTAAAAATCACATTTCTGTACAAAAAGAAGTTCTATAAATAAGTTGTCTTGCAAAAGGGTCTCAGTAACTGCCAAATTTAGCTTCCCCCTCCAGTTCTTCATCTTGTGTAACAGACAGTCAGATCAATCTCATTCACTATGAATAATGGAAAGTCTTCCTGTATTTCATGCTTGTAGAAATGGATGATTTCAAAGCTGTGGAAAGAAAATAAATAATTATGGTTTGAGATGCAAAACTGCTACCCCCAGAAATCCTTTGTAATCTGTTGAGCATGACTGGTCAGTGGAGAATTTGTAGCAGTTTTATTTATGTACACTTTTTATCATGGAGATAAGTATTTATTAGAGCAAACAAATAAATGCCTGGTATAAATTTCCTAAAATATATTACTTTACATTATCCATAATAATGGGAACTGAATCCAGTTTAGCAATTTAGTTTTTATGAAGGAAATCCAGGAATGAAATTTGATGAAATCACTCATAGTGAAATCTTGGATAGTATAATTTGTCTTGTTTTATGAATTAACTTATCTATACATATATACAAATATCTCTTGGGATATGTTAAATAACTTTTGTGATTTTGAATTTTTAATATGATGGTGTTTGGGTATTCCTGAGAGATATTTAAAACTCAAAATGAGATGCTCCAGTTGATATTTCATGACATATTAAGATATATAGAACAGCAGGTCTATCTGGGTATTGAAACCCATGAGGTAAGACAGCTAGATAATCTGGAAATGTAGGTATTACCAAAGGAGTAGAATGGATTTAAGATAATACCCTAAACCTTTGCTTTTTAACTATGTTTTGTTCACAGTGCTTATTAAACCATACACTAAAGGTGAAAGATCATGAATCAACCTAACCATCTAGAGCAGTAGAGGAGACCATATAGTCATATGGTAATGTTACAAAAATTGGCAAAACCTTTTTCACTGGAAGAGTTTAAGAGTGAGAAAGGTTGCTGGATATCTCAGTAAGGCAGACCTCATCCATCTCTGCCTTTAAACCTCTAACAGCCTTGGATTGGGGAAATGAATGGCAGATGGAGATTGGAGATTTCAGAATTGTAAGACTCTCAAAAGCCACAGCACTTGGACAATGATGAAATTGGGTGGAGTTAGTTTTTTCCTCATATTTGGGAAGCCCATGCTTCTTAGTTTAAAATATAATATCAAGCTTATTGTAGGGTTTATATTACAGTTGCCATCCATTTCCTATCTCACAGTAGTGAGAAATTGTACGCTGTTGTTATTTTTGGGGCTAGTCATGGCTGTCCTTGCATGTGCCAATACAAATCCAAATGACATGTTGTACAAGAGTAATCATTTCTGAATTTCTCAGTAATATCACATTATCCTAATGCAGGTGAAAATTTCCTGAACTTCACCTCTTCCAACTCTACAGCTGCATATGAATATAAACTTTTGGTTACAGTTTTCCTCTTATCCCTGCACCATATGTACCAAGATAAAGAAAGCAAATCAGAAGAAGTTCAGGATAATGAGCAAATTCTTGAAATCTACTAAGTTCCTTATCTGTTCTAAGAAAAAAAGCTGAAATCATTCTCACCTTCTACAAGAGAAAACCACTAAAGAGTAATAAATGAAAGCTTCTTGACATTGGAGGGTATGTGCCTATGGAAATTCTCAATTATCCAAGTCATGATTGTCCCAAAGGTGCTTTTTCAAAAGACAACCAGACAACTAGTTTTCCTTGAAGACATTTTGCCCCTCATCCAAGAAGCTTAATCAATTCAGAACTGGTCCAGTTGCCTTTTGAAAAAGCACCTTTTGGGACATTGGAGGTTATGGTGGCTAGAAATTTGGAAGGATTCAGGGAGTAGATTACATCCACAAATTTCTAGCTGTTGACATTGCTTAGAATTTTTAGGCATTATATTTCTTTCTCTCCTCACTATTTTTTTTAATGTAAATACTTTCTTAATGAGTGGAACCATTTAATAATAGAAGCAACAGAGAGCATTGCCATTCAGAAATTAGAAAAGGAAAGGATGGAGAAGAGTGAGCTTTTATTTCTTTTTGTTTGGAAGGAAGATGACCTGTCACCTTGTAAGCATCTTTCCATCAACCTCCACAAGGCTTCTTAGGGTAAGAGACACTGCCTCTGGATTGGAAAAAAAAGCTGCAGTCATTCTGATCTGGGAAAATTGGCAAACATCGTTTCCTTTGCTGGATAGGATTTAACTATTAAAGAAACTGCTATGCTATCAGCCAAATGGGACTGGAGTGAATGATTCATATCAGTACAGTAGGCGTGGACTGGTTCTGGAAGTTTGGCTTTGAAGTGGTTGATCTTCTGAGATGAGCTTTTTGTAATATTTTTGAAAGCGGAAGTAGCTTGTTTTCATTTTTATTAAAATACCCCAACAGCAGGTTTCTTGAGAATTAATGTTATGTTATACAGTACACTAGGAATTGAGCCATGGCCACTTATAATCAGTCTGGTGATATTCTGTGAGCTTAACTGTATTCTCCAAAGCAAAATCTATATATCCAGTCATGGAAGTTTTGACCTGAACAGTATTAAACAGGTAAAAGCAATCTCTTGGTGGCAAGATGCTGTACACAATATTTCTGTGGGGGAAGAAAGTGAGTGGAATACGAATGAGAAATAAGTAACATTGCATTCTGCTTGTAGAAAAAGCTTATTTATTTTTTTTAAATCCTGCCTGGGAAGGAAAGTAGAGAGGCTTTTTGTTTGTTTGTTTGGACAGCTTACACTGCAGTTTTCATGTGTCTCTTTAAGCACTGCCAAAGAACACAGAAGATAGAGGTCACTCATCCCTGGCATAAGTGAACATAGACAAAGCCTTAGACAGCCAACACCATTTCTGGTCCATCTGGCTCCCCAAAGCCTCTTTTAAGGATCTTAAGCAAGAGGGAAATAAGCGAGAAATGAGATGTAGAGTTGTGTGCCAGTAGTTTTCATACAAAATTTCCAGATATCCTTAGTCTTCTTGGATTCTGTTTATAGTATAAAATGAGATGCTATTTCTTTAATAAATAAAATAACCAGTTGAAAGATTCCTAATTTAACTTGGACAGAGATTATCTCTTAGCCATATCATATCCTCCCCATCTTTGATAACATCAACATAACATTAATACACTAACAATTATATCTGGCTGTTGTAAAGATTTTTGATAAAATGTGTCTAAACTGCACTATCACAGACCAATAGTGTGGACTATTTTGGGAAGAACTACAGTAAAATCTGCAAGAAAATGACAGTTGACACAGATCTTATATATTGCTCAATCAATCCTGCCCAGTCATTACATCATGCTGAATAAGATCTGCAAGAGGTGAATGATAATCAGTGTATGCATTTTGAGGACCATTCATAATATCTAGCATATGGAAAATACCTACAGTATTCTGTATCTAAACATAGAATTCTCCATACTGATGGAGTATTGGCCTTAATCATATCAATTAATGCATGATTTCTTTTCCATTAAGTGATTTTGCTCAGTCACATTCACCAATCAGTCCTGAATCCATCAACTGCATCTATTGCAATGTTTATTTCTTAGTGCAAGGCTAAAACACACACACAAACACGCACACACACAAACACACACACACACACAAACACACACACACACACACAGAGAGAGAGAGAGAGAAAGAGAGAGAGAGATAGAGAACACACAGAGACAGAGAGACAAACGTGACCACAAAATATTGCATTCAGTGGGTATTTTTGTGGGTTCTTTCTTTGCAGTGAAAACACAACATGCAAACTGTTTTTTGTTTGTTTGTTTTATTTTTGCTGGGAGAAGTAACAGCTTTCTGTAGGTTTGTTTTGGGGTTATTTTTATTTTCTTCTGTAAACCTCAGTATTCATGATGACGGATTGCCTTTTTTTAAAAAAACAGTGTCTTTAAGGAAAATATTTGTAGTTATATTCATATCAGCTAGAAACTATTATGAATGGAAGATATGCATTTAGAACTCATGATTGCTTCCAAATGACATTTGTGCACTATTGCTATCAGTAAAGGAGGGAAAGAAAAAATGACTTTGCCCAGAATGGGAATCCCTCCCGCATGAGAAATTGCCTGAAGATTTACATAGATAAACAGTTTTAGGATTGAAAACTGTTCCCACATGGTAAAGGTTACTCTAGCCCTTCTCCGAAGCCCATCTGGTGAAACACTATATAATTATTCAAAGGGGGGGGGAGGATTTTGGAGTACAGTTTATAATTATAGTATGAAGCCAAATCCATTAGAAAGACTGAACTAGTGAGGGATTGATAAAGACATCCTTTTTCATCCATGAAGTTATTAACATGATAAAAACTGAAAATTCTGCTGCCAAACTAGGAATCATGTTAAAGGATATCACCATAGAAATTAATCCACAGAAATTAATTGGACAAATTTAGTAACTGACTTCCTTTCAAATGGAATTTTCTAAATAACTTCCACCACTTTGCATTCCGTTTTGTACAGTCTAAAAAGCTATAAATGGAAACCAATTGACTGATTAGTGTGCTACAGATATCACCTCAGCAATAAAAGGTCTAATATTTACTTTGATTAATGCTGATCATAGTTCAGTTTTAATATAAGCACTTCATCCATCTCTGTGATACACCAACTGCATTCCATTAACATAATTTGGTCGTTAATGCTTAACTTATAATTAACATTGCCTCATCTTTCCGCACAGATATTCTGTGGCTTTTTAAGAGAGTAATTCCATGTTTTGACTGTGTAAACAATTAATATAGATTGTAATGTACATTTACAAATAGCATAAGTAGATTGCAGCAGAATTAATGTGTAGATACTAATTATCACCCAGCAGTAAAAATTGATTAGAACTTAGAATCATCTGAGAAGAGACTGGTGTACAATATATTCTCTGCATACTGATAATACAATGCTCATGTTTATATTGTTGATAACGAAGGGTCTGAGAAGTGATGGTGAAACTTTTGGACTCACAAAAATTTGGAAAATGCCTAACTTGATTCTGCTGATGTGTCACCCCCTTCCTAACAAAAGGGAAGCATTTTTTTAACCTAGTCATTTATTTTTAAACAATCCAATACAATCATGTGTGTGATCCTTAGGATTTGTCATACATCCTTTACCTTCAGATGTTTTCTTTTTTTGCCAGCTTCTAGAATACTGTGAATGTGCTTGGAGTAAAACTGGTCTTTGGTTGCAGTTGTGGCCTATTGACCAAAATGTGCCAGACTGATTTATACTCTCTTGATGCTAGCAAGGAATATTTCATGAGGCACTAGTATAATTAACCTAGACACTACTACAGAAAAACTTAATGTTTGCTGGCTTTCATAGCCTTAATTTCATTGAAAAGGAGGACTATTAATAGATTGTCAATGTTGACTGGGTCAAAAATGAGTGGAGGAGACAATCTTATAGGTCTATTGATGCTTCAGGGTCAAAACATGAAGTGTTGATTGTTTGTTTATCCTATCATCTGAACTTCTACTTCTTCATTCCCTGACAAGTTTGCTTGAGGAAGGAATGTGACAAGAGAAGCAATGAGAACCAGGAAGGAAAATGTTTCTGTAATAATAATATACAGAACACAATGTAGTATCTCTTTTGCAGATATATAACAAAAAGAGAGCAGACACCTGTAATGGTTTTCAGAACCATAACCAATATAGAAGCATGGACCTTCTTATATAAGGTAATGTATTTTCATTAAAAGGCTAATATATAAATTGGTCCTTAATATTGATATCAAGAGAGATGAACAAGATGCCAATTGTTTTGTGCAAAAGTCTTTGCACATAATAAATGCATGAAGATTTGATACTGTGGCCAAGCAGGATGTTAGAGTGATGACCCAAAAGTAATATAATAGTTGTAGCTACTGTAATATCTGTTTCTGGAGCAAGGACAATTTGAAATATTTAAGGTAACTTAAAAACTGATAATTTAGCTATGCAGAGTGACAGCATGGTGAAGAAGTTTAACCATAGACCTGGCAGGGAAACCTTGAGAGGCAAGATGTTCAAGAGAGAATATGAGCAGTCTAAGCCAAAGAAATAACTGAATTAAAGATGACTCTTTAATTTGTGGGTCAGATTGACGAGAAGTTGACAATAAAAACTGAAAATCAAGGCAAGAAAACAGCTTTATGTACATAACATATACAAAAGCTGTAAGAGGAGTCATGACAGGAAATGACTCATTCCATTAATGGTCATCAGGGATTTTTCCCCCACATTTGGTATGTTCATCAGGTTCTGCTCCTACACAGCTTTCATTCATTTCAGCAGGGCTTTTGTAGGAACACTGTATGATGAATAAAGATTGTTCAGCACAACTATTTAGGAAAATGTACCCAGCATCTCACAGAAAAGCATGATACATTTTTTTTCTGCAGGGATATCACCAAGTTCATAATTCTAAAAAAAAACCAAGTAAATGTATTTCCGTGGTTATGTATCATCTTACAAAGGGCTTCACACCTTAATAAATTAAAAACCCATACTGGATGCACCTTTGTTATCTAGAAACTTCCATCAAGGAAATCAGTTCAGGCCAGAAGATCAGGACTGCAGTCAACAAAATGAAGTACAAAATTCCCCAAACAATAGGACAGACTGGCTTCATTTTGAAGCAAGTTAAAAAATACACATTTGGTTTCTTAATAATGTGATTAATTTATCTGAACTTCACAACAATTCTTATGGAATAGATCAGGGGTGTCAAAATGCCGGCCCGTGGGCCGGATGCATCATGAGGAAACCACGCCCACCCCATTGCTGGAAATGGAGAAAAAGCTCCAATACATCGCACGATGTCACGTGACGTCGCAAGTTTGACAGGTCTGTAATAGATGCAACAAAGAACAAGTAATTGGTCTACCATGATTATTGCCTTGAAAAACTAGGTCCATACTATAGTTCACAAGTTCATGGGACACATGACAGAACATTATAACACATTCTCCTACACATATACTATAGTAGTCCTTGACTTACAACCATTTGTTTAGTGACCATGCAAAATGACAGTGGCACTGAAATAAGTGACTTAATGATCATTTTTCACACTTACAACTCTTGCAGTATCCCCATGGTCACATGTTTAAAATTTGATTGCTTTGGCAACTGTATTTATAACAGTTGCAGTGTCCTACAATCATGTGATCACCATTTGCAACCTTCTGACAAGTAAAGTCAATGGGGAAGCCAGTCTCACTTGACAACTGTGTTGCTAATTTAACAATGATTCACTCAGCAACTGTGGCAAGAAAGGTCATAAATTGGGGTAAAACTCAGTCAACAACTGTCTTGCTTAGCAGTGGAAATATTTGGCTCAGTTGTGGTCATCATACTACCTGTAATCTATTTCTGAAATTGATGGAATTGTAAAAACATGTGCACCATAAAATGGTTAATGACTTAAATTACTTTGAATTCAGGGATATACAGTGTGAGGTCTAAGGACTGCATGGACCTCCCAAAAGCATTGGGTACAGTTATTCCTAGGGGAAGAGCGTTCTCTGTGGGCACGCCTGCCCTCTGGAATGATCTACCTGTGGAACTTAGGACTGCCCCCGATCTGCGTTCATTTCACCGGGACCTGAAAACCTGGTTTTTCGATCTATCAGGCCTGGGGTTTTAGCTTTTTAAATGTTTTAATTGGGCTTAATTAATTTAATGTATTTTAATTCTATATTATTTTTATATTGTATTTTTTATATATTGTATTTTATTCTGCCCTGTAAACCGCCCTGAGTCCTTCAGGAATAGGGCGGTATAGAAATTTAATTAAAATAAAATAAAAATAAATAAATACAGTTCTGAAGTGTCCCTTGTTATTGTCAAATTATAAAGTTTAATATATCGGAAGAAAAGACTATTAAACATTTGGGGAATAGTTATATCAATTTTTATACATATTTAATTTAAGTCATTATAGTTTAATGAAATGAAATCTATTTTTTATGTTTATCCTGACTC
The DNA here is from genome assembly GCF_947247035.1 of Vipera ursinii. Lineage (NCBI taxonomy): Eukaryota > Metazoa > Chordata > Lepidosauria > Squamata > Viperidae > Vipera > Vipera ursinii. Next base: position 322,624,517 of record NC_139512.1, on the reverse strand, counting down.
AACTCATTATTTTGTCATTTCCCCCCCCCCTCCAATTATATTTTGGGTATGGACACAGCACATGGAAATTGTGCACCCTTTATTTGATGGTTCTCTTCAGTTTTCTCACTATTTTTCTAAAAGATTCCAAAGTTTTTTTTACACATATAAAAATAAGAGTCATAAAATATTTGAAGTTTACATTTTAAAAAAGAGCATTTAAATGAAAATAGGATATTTTCAACAAATATTGAGCAAGCTGGGGGCTGTTGAATTGTAAACTACCATTTTTTTTGCAAAATTGGATGGACTTTTAGCACTATTATGGTATTGTGAAATATATGGTTGTTGCTAAGCGTTAAACGTTTTAAGCAGAATTTTTGGGATATACAGCCACGCCTTGAGCTATAGCAGCGAAAACCATAGGGTAGGTACCTTGTAAAAGCCATTATGATGTCACATGTGTCATAATGTCATCATGCAAATGATATCCTACTCCATTTAATGCCATTTGGCTCCCTCCCCTCCAAGGATCTCATACACAAAACAACTCTTCATTTAGTGGCTTCTCTGGCCTGTCTATCTTCCATATCCCATTGCCTAGACTTAGTTTCTATTGGCTTTCCTTAATGCAATAAATATGGTTTAACTGTGCCTTGTTGAATAAGCCTTCTTAGTACTTTGCTTTTTTCAGTGCAGGTTTAGTGTTGGCCATTATATTCTCTAAGTTCTCCAGATTTTATTTTTGTTTATGCTTCACTCTAGGTAACTCCTTTGGTTTGTATTATTGAAAGTGCTACTGTAATATATTTTGCAACGTTGGGTAAATTTCTTTAAATGTAATAAATGCAACCTGAGATACTGAACCTTCCCTTTACTTCCCTTTTGATATGCAAGTAATTTTTGTTTTGAATGCCATTGTAAAGAAGTATGTAATTGTAGAAGCAGATGTGTCTGGTCTGATTGGTCATGTGCAATTTCAGATCTGTCTCACTCTATTTTCTTATTCAAAAGTTACATTTTTACAAGTTTAATATGTAGGAGAGCTCATAGCTGTCAAGAATTATAGATCTCCTCTGCTATTTTGCTGCAATCTTGATGAATTGGGCTATGTCTGGCTATTCTCAACCAGCATGACCATTGGCCATTCTGATTGTGGGTGAGGAAATTGTACTCCAAAATACCTTGAGAACTTCAAGTAAGAAAAGACTTTTATAAAGAAAGAAGCAAGCCTTTGTTTATCATTCCAAGCAACAAAGGTCAATGTAACATATACTTGGTCCAATCAGAGTAAAACTTCATTTAGCATGGGACAGTGCTGGGACAAAACAATGAGACCAGTACAAAATTTGACTTATTTTAATTTATATTTACATTTATGTTGACTTTGACTACTCCTCATAAAATTAAAATCCTCTTTGATCTAATTATAAATGGAAATTTGCTAACTAATCTATAAAGGCTCTGAAGATCACATCCAAAGTTTGATGATAGTTGGCACATACAGCTTGGAACACTAAATTTTCCTTCTCTCATCTAGTATGTTATTTTACCTAACTTGGATTTACTCATGTATGTATTGAATAACAGTTAAATGCCATATTCTCAATTGATGCAATGCTGCTTAAAATAATTTAGATCTGATATTTAAGATAAAAAAACTATAAATTTTACTAATATTTAAAATTTTAAAAGCCTCATGGGCAATACCTATAGGATGAGAGGATAATTGTCTGCTTCACTGTTTCTCTTGAACAATCTTTGTGTCTGGAGGCATCATATGGCTAGTTAGTAGCCAGTCACTGACACCTTGCTTCTGGTGGGCTCCCAGAAAGTGCTTTTGGGCACCATGGTGAATTAAGGATTAATCTATGTAACACAGGTCACTGGGTCAGGCTTTCTGTTGAATCTCCCATTTGGCTTGGAGTAGATAGGGTAGCATTAGCATTAGGGTAGCCCAAAAACTATTTATTTATTTATTTATTATTTAAATTTATATACCGCCCTATTCCCGTAGGACTCAGGGTGGTTTACAGGGAGAATTAAAATACATAACATACAAAATTAAAATCAATTAAAACTATGATTAAATTACAGTCCCTGAAGTAACTAAAACCCAATTAAATTAAATTAGTTAAAACCCCTCAGTCTGGGCCAAACAGCTGGAAGAACCAGGTTTTCAAGTCCCAGCGAAATGAGCAAAGGTCAGGGGCAGTCCTGAGTTCTGTGGGAAGTTGGTTCCATAGGGCCGGCGTGCCCACAGAGAATGCCCTTCCCCTGGGAATAACCCGCCGGCATTCCTTAACCAGCGGTACCCTGAGAAGGCCCTCCCTGTGGGAGTGCACAGGACGATGGGAAGTTGATGGGAAGTATTCCACTGAATTCTTACAACCATTTAGAAGAAATTACTGTATACCAGAATTTTTACCAGTTCGATAAACTCAGCAACAAACCTTTTTATTTGTGTTGAGCTTAGAAAACTATTTTTTTCACTCTGGGAAAATGTTCTCACCCTACAGTATTTAAGCTAGACAGATGGCATTTTGATTTTGTGAAGTATCCAATTGTTGTTTCGGAATCAATTTTTTTAAGCAATAAAGATACCTTGCTCTAATTGATAACATTTTTCATTGTTGAAGCCCTGCTATGAACACATTTTGTATGCAGTATTTGGTGGTAACTTCAGTTGTATATATTATGATGATGAGGAAAGGAGATCAAAAAGAGGAGGTGATATTCGTGGCCATGTGAACTACAGCAATGCTCTTGTATGTGGCTAGTAGTTATTGTTTTACATGTAAGCAAACATTCTCATACTGTTGACAACATAGCAACTGCGCTTTCTTGTTTTTCTTTGAAAATGTTTCGTTTCTCATCCAAGAAGCTTCTTCTGCTCTGACTGGATGGTGGGGAAAGGAAGGATTTAAACTCCTTGAAGATAGCTGGTCATCTGCATTCTTTTAGAGAGCCTTTTAGGCTCTCAACCACTCTCTAAAAGAATGCAAACGACCAGCTGTCTGCAAGGAATATAAATCTTTCCATTTCTCACCATCCAGTCAGAACTGAAGAAGCTTCTTGGATGAGAAGCAAAACATCTTCAGAGAAAAACAAGAAAGTCCAGTTGCCTCTTGAAAAAGCACCTTTGGGACAACCATGAACTGGATGACTGAGAATCTCCATAGATATTTTTGTAAAAACGTGTCATAAAAAAAGGAAAATGATTCTAAGCTTTTCCAAAAATTATCTGATTCAGTTTGTCCACTAAAGCCTATCCTTAAGAAGCCATTGCTGAATCCTACCTTTCTGGATAATTTTTGTGAAGTCTCCCACCAATCCTTTTTTCAAGAAGGTGATTGAAAAGACGGTCCTGCTGCAGCTCCATAGGATCCTAGATTAGGTGGATTATCTGGACCCTTCCATTCAGGATTCAGGTTCAGATATGGGATGGAAATGGCACTGATTGCAGTTTTGGATGAGCCATGGAAAGAGCTGGATGAGGGTAGTGCATGCATCCTGGCTCTCCTTGATCTCTTGGTGGCTTTCACTACTATTGATCATAGTATCCTTTTGGGTTGACTTTGGGAGTTGAGGGTGGGGACAAAATACTGTGCTCATTATTCTTCATTTGGGACCAATCCCAATTGGTATTGATAGGGACCAAGGGTCCAGCTTGCAATCCCTGCTTTGTGGGGTGCTGCAGGGCTCAGGACACTCTTCACTCCTTTTTAATATCTACATGAAGCCACTGGGTAAGATCATCAATATTGCTGATGATATCCAGGTGTATAGCTTTATCCTGGGCAAAATAAGGGATGCTGTGGATGGTCTTTCACCATGCTTGGAGGCTGTGGGGTTGGGCAGGTTGGAGGGTGAATAATAGTCTTCAACTGAATCCTGTTAAAACAGAGTGGTTATGGATAGGGTGGGGAAGAAATGTGATGAATAAATCAATCAACTTGAGGATTACCTGTAAATATCCATTTAAATTTATCTGGTTTTGAGTGTAGAAAATATTGGCTTAAATAGAGGGTGACTAATTGGCTACAAAACAGGTATGGAATTCTCTGGCTTTATAAGCTTGCCCAGCCTAATAATAATTTCTTTATCTTGATTATTTAGGATGAAGGTAGATTTAGATGCAATATTCAACATGGATATGTGGTCATATTCAACATGGGTATGAGATGCCCAAATTCCGCTTGTCTTAATATAATTCTCTCTGATATACTTTGTCATTTCTTCTGCTTTGCCAACAACAGCCAGAGACATGGCTTGGGGGCAGAGAAAGACATAATTTAAAATCATAATAATACAGGAACATGTAGTATAAATGTAATGAGGATAAAGGGAAAACTGGCATTTTCAGGATATTATTATAATACCATTTACATTATGTCAGGTTTTGCCCTAAGTCTGGAAAAAATGGGTAAAGTTCAATCTGATTAAATTTTATTATTTTTGTGCTAAGGAGATTTGGTTGTTTTTTCATTCCAAGTTTTTCAAATGAAACAATTGTATGTCTAAATAAATTGTGCATCTGCTTTATATTGCCAGTAGGAGTCCTAAAAAGGCTGTGTGTTATGTTGCTCTTGCTGAGACTGCAATTTTTAGAAAACTCCTTAACTATCTTATTTTATGGATTTAATAAACAATAAAACAGGAATATTGATTTGCATTGTTGATACCATTAGATCTAAATTCACACATCTACCCACAATTTTTTAACTGAACCTTATTAGTGTGTCTGCATGTATTGCAGTCTGACTTCTTTACCTGCATATAATTTCCTATATCTTCTTTCTCCACAAAGTGAGACAGACAGAATCTGTCTTTAGAAGATTTTTTTAAAAAAACTTCATTTGTGTGTGATCGCTACAAAACCTCTAATAATGTTTTCATAATGAACACATGCATTCACACACATTCTTTTGTTTGTCCATCAGCTTGTGATGCTATTTTTAATGCCTGGATTTATAGTATCTGTATTGTCTCTTCTGTTTCTTCAATCTGGGACCCTAATAGTGGAAATCCAGTCACTTCAGATGAGGTGGTGGTTTTATTTTAATTATAATGTGCCACTGGATTTGAAAGCCAATTTTTCCTGTTTACCATCTGTAGACTCCAATTCCAATGAGTGGAATGAAGACAATTGAACCTCAAGGGAATACCTGGGGCTTTAAAAATACAAACAGAATGCGTGTATTGTGGGTGTGCATGTGCAGAAAAGATTCAAAAGGCATTAATTAATCTTATTCAGTTCCTTTCCCCCTTACATTATAGTAGACTAACTTGGACTCAGTTCTTCAGATTTCTTCTGTGGTAATAAATAGCAAAATGTTCATGAGTTTACTATGCATTTAGAACCATCTCAAGGCCAAATTGTATATCTGTAGTCAGATAGGTCTCATTATTTCTACAATAATAATATACTACAGTAATTTCCTAGTTTTAACATTTGTTTTCTTATTCATTTTTATAAATATGTAGTATATGCAATTAAATGCTATTCCCTTTCTCTCTAAAGAACACACTCACTTGTGCTGTAAATCATATTTATATTTTCCCCATGAGTTTGCTTGGTGCACAGAGCAGATACCTCTGGGGTGCCAAAGGGGGAGGGAAGCAGAGAATAAGCAGCACGTAGTGGTGGTGGTGCCACAAAGAAATGGGCAGTGTGCACAGGTTGGCAGAGGTGGGTGCTGTGGTATATGTGAGGGAAAAGGGTGTGGGGTCCATATGAACATGCGAAAGCCAGCAAGGATGGTGATGGTGGATGTAGGTATTTTTTTGAGTGCAGGGAGGATCAGGAAGGGGGTCCTGGTAGATGCAGGTGTGTTCTTGTATGTGGTGGTCAAGAATACCAGAGAAAGAGGGTGCAGAGTGTGTGAGACAGCACAGAAAGGCCCAAAAAGGAAGTGCTGGTGAGTGCAATTGTATGCATGTGTGTATGTGTGTGGAGCATAGGAAAGTCAGGGAAGGAGGTTGACTTTCCTACTGATTTACTCTTACTGGTAAGGAGCATTGGAAGTGACAGCAATGTGTAGCATTGAAGTGACCACAGCTTTGCCATATTTTAATTCTATGGGAGTCATGGGTCCTGGCTTTTGGACACTGTTGTAACTTAGCTCATTTGAGATACATTGGTTCAAAAATTGTTGCCCTTTGACACACCTTTGCACCCTATTGAAGGTTACAAACAAACAGTGAGGAGATTTTTAGTAGTACATAGATCGCTTCATGAAGAAAACCCTATTCATCCATATAAAGAGTTAATGATTGTGTTTATTCTGTTTGCAGTGTAAATGTTTAAATATTTATTTCCCACTCAGATAAAATTGATGTATACACAGACGTTTCTAAGCTATAGTATAAAAATCTTCAGATTAGAGAATTTGAGTTTCATTTTATATTATATTATTTTATATTATATTATTTCATATTCCTCTGCTGGTTCCTGATTGTTAGTAAATGTTTTTGAACATGTAATTGGGATCATTGTATTTATTTTACAATTCAGCCATTATGTTTACTATGTATAGCTATAATGTTTATCCAGATGAATAGAATAAACATTTTAAAGAAGATATTCTACTCTCCTTGATAGAGAATATACAGGTAGTCCTCAACTTACAACCGTTCATTTAATGATCATTTGAAGTTACAACAGCACTGAAAAAAGTGACGTATGACTATTTTTCACACTTACAATCATTGCAGTATGCCCATGGTCACATGATCAAAATTCAGATACTTGGTAACTGACTTGTATTTATGACAATTGCGGTGTCCCAGAGTCTTGTGATCCTCTTTTGCGACCTGACAAGCAAAGTCAAAGAGGAAGACAGATTCACTTAACAACTGTATTACTAGTTTAACAGCTGCAGTGATTCATTTAACAACTGTGGCAAGAAAGGTCATAAAATGGGGTAAAATTCACTTAACAACTGTCTTGCTTAGCAACAGAAACTTTGGCCTCAATTGTAATTGTAAGTCAAGGACTACCTGGTTCACAGAATTCTAAACTGTGATGTATTTTTTATCAGTTTAACCAGATATCTATGTACATTCTTCTTTATTCTGGGATAATTGATTGGTTAGATTAAAATGGTTCCTTGGGAACTATTACAGTCTATGACCCATCTAGTAATGGAAATCAATCTAACATGTATCATTGTATTAGTTTTCATTAACCAAAATCCTTCAAGTGCAGTTTGAGTCTTACTGGCTCAAAATTGACTCAGCCTTCCATTCTTCTGAAGTTGGTAAAATGAGGACTCAGGTTGTTGGGGGCAATATGCTGACTCTGTAAACTGCTTAGAGTGGGTTGTAAAGCAATGTGAAGTGGTATATAAGTCTAAGTGCTATTGTTATTGCTATTACAACTGCTATGATTTCTAGCTGGCAGCAATCTACTTCATGTTGGCTAGGAGTTGCTATTCTAATGTAGCTGGAAGGTTGATATTAGGGAAAACACTCAAACAATTTTACAGCTGACACGTTTAAAATAGATTTTATTTTTATTTTTTTATTTGTTTGTTTATTCGGTTTAGTATAGTTGACCATCTCAAATATGTGACTCATGTCATGGGAAGGGAGTGAAAAAAAAGAAATCCAGGTATTAGTTTTTTTAATAATCTGATAAAAATGGTACACCTGATTAAGTAAATAACCACTTAGAGTTACTGGAGATAGTATACAAATCAATAAATAAGTAAAAATAAATAAATAAATTCCCCACATTATCATAATAGTAATATGAGTTTATCAATAGAAATCTTTAAGAAACAAATTTGCTTGAGTGAATTATTAATAGTGGAAATATAACCTATAACTTATTCCCTGTGCTGTTCCATTTTATGTGCCTTTGTCTTTTATAACTATAACATAGTGCAATAAATCAGGTGGCAGATGCAGTATTAATGATAATATATGTTTTCTGAATTTTGGCTTGTTTTCACAAATACTGTTTGAATGTCCTGTTTTGAAAAGATTCCTGTGTTTGCATATTTGATAAAGATATATAGTTCTCCCCAATCTTTTGCCTTATAGTTACTCAACAGCTTAAACCACAGAAGAATAGATCCCAAGAATATATGACTGCTTTGCTTTTCTTGAGTTTCTTTTTACTTAAGACAAATTGTGTATATAGCTGTATATTAAAGTCCTATACTTACTTATTAGAAATTGAGCTCCATCAAATATAGAAGTAGTTACTTTGGAGTAATTTCAGAAAACATAAACATTATGTCTTGGTAAACAGTGGTCCTATGGGGTCTATGACAATTGGCTGCGGCCAGCTTGCCATGACCAACTCACCACAGCCAACTCGCCCCGGTCTACTCACCAAGGCCCACTCACCGCAGGACAACTCTCCACAGCCAGCTCATTGCAGAACAACTCACTGTAGGACAAGAGTTACGCTAACATCAAAGAAATGGTGGAATAGAATCATTAAATAAAGGATGAAAAAGGAGGGACAGAATGAAATATGAATGACAAAAATTAAAATGTTTTTTTTAATTTATTTTAAATAATTAAATTGAATTGTTAAATTGTCCAACAGCGAGTTGTCCCTTGGCGAGTTGGCCATGGTGAGTTGGCTGCAGCAAGTTGGCTGTGGTGAATTGTACCATTCTGGGTCCTATAGTTTTATTTTTTAATAACTCATCTATCTATCTATCTATCATCTATCTATCTATCTATCTATCTATCTATCTATCTATCTATCTATCTATCTATCTTGCAAACATACCTAATTTCTTTTGCAGCCAATTTTTTTTTTTCAAAAATGGTTTCCTGGTTTCAGGGATTATTGTGCTAGACTGCTCATTATACATTAGATGGAATCTGGTGTATATTATTCTAAGGTTTTACCCTATGAAAAGAGGAGTTCCTGCTAGTGTGGTTATTTTGTTGAACACATGAGTCAGAGATAGCTAAACCATTTTCTTTAAATCTGGTCCATGGATATCTGAGGGTCCCCAAGAACTTTTCAGGGATCCATGGAATCAAAATTGTTAGCCAGCTATTTAAGATAGTTGCCAAAATTTAAAAACAGTGTCACTCCTCTTATTAGTCTTTTTATTTGTTAAAAATATGACTTTTCCATGAAAAAATAATTTATGTTATTATCTAATGGATTAATATTGTTACATGATTCCGTAAATATTCTTTGAATGTGTCAATTTTAATTTTAATATAGATAATATCAATAAATATAACCCATACATCTTTTGTAATTTTTAAAATGGGAAGTTGGTCCTGGGAACAAAAAGTTTAAGAGATACTGAACTAGACCAAAGAATGAAAAAAAAAATCTCTCCTAGCTCTGAACTATTTAACCTCAGCTTGTAATGATTATAGTCCCATTACTTGGTGATTCTTTAACTGCTCCTGTAAATGTGCAAAGCAAAGTCTGTGTTATTGATCGTGTGCCTTCATGCTAGCAAAATCCTCTTAATAGCAGGTCACAAACAACTTCCTCTGATTGGACTTTAAAGATGTACTCTAAAGACACAAAAATTCTGCACTGGAAATTTCTGGCACTTTTCAGTATGGGAACATCATTCTCTGAATCATATTTTAAATGCATATATTAAAATTTTAGGTTAACATATGTTTAACAAGCTTCTCATTGAAAATTTTAGTTTTCAGTTAAACCTTCCTGCAATATCTGCATCTTTTATGTTGACTTTCATTCTCTCTTTGCATTTGCCTTATTGTTTTCACCAACAATACTTTTCTACTAATAAAATCCTTATGAATTTACTTTGAAGTGTAAAATGTCCATGTGTGGGCCTTAGACTCTCCCTTTTCCTATGTTATCCCAAATAGCAGTGGGGGAATCCATTTCCCTTCCACTGAACAACCCATACATTTAGCTAAAGCAATAAACTTTCTTTTCTTTTTCCTTCTCAAACAAGTTGCTTTAATTTTCCTTAACTATTTATAGTAAAAGGAGATAGCAGAAGTGACTTACATAACATATGTCTTGGCATGTAGACGTAAGGTGCTGTTGTATAGGATCATTAATCATTTTTGTAAATTTGTGCTGGGCCTCTTCAGGTAAAGATGTTCAATGATGGATTGAGCTGGTTCTTAAAATCAGGAAGCCTAGTAGCACAGCTGTCACTTCCTTGTGTTTTGCAAAATAATAAGAACAACAACTAGGCAATAGATGTCATAGATGCAAATAGCTTCAGTATTCTTCGCAAGGGTGATTTACAGGGTTTTTTAAAAGTTAACATTTAGGTGGATTTTGTTAAGTTAATACATGATTTTATTAGTTCACTTGCCTGAAAGATTCAGAAGACCAATTTGACATTCCCAAAAACTTTTTTCAAATATTTTAATATATTTCATATTTATGTAACCTGCTCTATAATCATTCTTTAGGATTTCAAGGGAACTTTTAAGTAACTGTGTGTTGACAAGCAAACAATGACTTTCAGACTCAGATGCAGTAGCTTTGAAAAGCTATTCACTGAAACACAGTCAGAGAAAACAGAACTATCAAAATATAGTTCTTGCTAAAATGAAAGTAGCAAGTCAGCTGTATATTGGGTGTCAGCTTTCTGGTAGACATAGGACAGCTCTGGTTTCCAGTTTGTACTTAGCAAGGAAAAAACTGTTTTGGGTAGTGTGTATTCATTTGAGTTATTTATTTATTAAATAATTATAGTTGCTGGACTCACAACAATGATTCCTGGTTGCATATAGCAATAAAAAAACCACCAATTAAAACCCTCTACTCACTCTTCCATGCAGTGGTGACAAACACAATTAAACAAGCCGCTTGATCTGCTCTGTATCAACCTGTGGTCCCCAATTCTCTTTCACTCCCTGCCCCAGTTTTTCTTTAAGTTGATAATATTCTGTGCCCTCTGAGCATGCTCAGTCCTGATTAGTTGACTCCCCCCATTTTTTTCTCCATTGATATCTACAAGTAGCTTTCAGTTCTGTCCATGATGATCTTTCCAAATTATTTCTCATTGCCAACAGAAATTGGTGTATCCATACACTATGGTTTTGTCAACGCTGCTAACATTGAATGTTCTTGCTTTGACAAAAGATGAAGAAGAAGCAGCTATTTCATATTTAAAACTTGTGTGTTACTTTTAGAGCTAGAATCAGTTGTTGTTTGGGGGAGGAGGAAGAATGTCTCTCAAGGCTGTTTTGAAATAAGAGAAGATAATAACTTGGCGGGTTGTCTAACAGAAGGGAAAACTGACCCTTCAAACTAATTGGAGAATGTGATTAATGACAGAAATGAAAAGGAGGAGAATTGTGTTTAATATATTGTAATCAGGGGAGGGGGATTCAGATTCCAGCTTCCAGCAAGCATTGCCGATGTTATAGGGCTCTAATAAAAGACTTTTAAGGTAAACAATGCCTCAGAATCTTTTGAAGAGCTCATCTGTCGGAAACTTGACAGGTTATTTTTATAACTCTTTTTCAGTCATGCAATGTTTTCTCACACTTTCATTCAACATCCTATGCTTCTGTATTGATACAGAATTATTATTTATGGTTCTGATTTGCAACTTTTCTCCACCTCTTGGGTTTTTTTCATATTTCTGCAAATCTTGGAGTTCCTATAGATCTATTGACCCACATTCTTATGTTTGAGTAATGTGGTTTAACTATATCCATAGTTGGATGAATAAATTTCAATTTTAGGATTAGACTATAAAAGCGTTTCTTACTTCAGATACCTTTCATTTTCTTGTGAGTTTCACAATCAGGAATCCAAATGTATAAGTTGAGAGAGTCAGAGTATATCTTTTGAAGTTGAAAAAGCATTCAGAAAATTTTGCCCCTAGGTTCTAACTCTTTGATGCCAGGGTTGTGGAGCTGGGGAGGGGGTCCTGTTTTTATGTCCTCTCTTTCAATTATTTTCAGTGTTGAGGGCTGCAGGAAATTATGCTATGAATATAGCAGTCTCACCAAATACTTTAAAAATATAAGGGATTTTATTTTGCTTTATTGTACTATATAAATGTTTTGGAAATGTATCTAAGCCGTTTGAGTCTTAACAGACCTATTTTCTGCTTAGATTTACAGTGTCCACCTGTATCATAAGCAGAGATTGTTTGTACCTCTATTGTTAATATTTATGTGACTATATTGTGTCTCTTTACTTGTTACGTTATTGCATTGTGAGAACTGTTTCTCAGATTTTTGAGTTAATTCACACACACTGTAAAGGCAAAAGTTCAGTTTACCACCAATTTCTAAACCAGGGTATGCAATCAAGATTTGCCTGCAGGCTATCGTACCTACATTCTATCTTTTTAAAAATGTGATTATGATATCCTTATTATACATTTAAACAGGTTCATTAATTAACAAAATGTAATCCTTATAAGAAAACTATAGTGTCTTTTTATTTAAGAATTGCACAGTGCCATTTTCAGAAAATAAATTTACTGTCTCATAATTCCATCAGATGAGCACTAGTTGCAGTTATCATTTGTTTGAGGCAGATAATTAATCTATAATAGTATAACTTTTCATTTTTTTTAAATGAATGATTTCTCCACCTTCATTTCCTTAAAGTTCCTCATTCTACGGTTGCCTTTTCTCAGGGCTTTTTTTCTCATAGAACGCTCAGAACGGAGTTCCGGCACCTTTTTTGGATGGAACCTTGTAGGGTAGGCATGACGGGTTGTATGACATGTGTGAGTTCCGGCACCTTTTTCTTTTACAAAAAAAACACTGCCTTTTCTAATCTTTTCTGTCTTCTCTTCCTCCTGCCAAGATGTGGAAAAATAAATCCTTTAGTTTTAGATTAATAATCCAAATGTCAGCATTTAAGAAATAGAGTTCAACACCTTTAGATCTGAAAAGAGATCCTTATTATTACTGCGCCCAAATCTTTAAGCATCCTGTTATATAGATGGAATGCTGATCTGTATTGATTCTTGCTTTGCTTGTCAATATCCTTCCAGAACCTGCCTGTTTCTGGATGAATTTTCCTACAGGTTATTTAGAATTTGTATTCAGATCCATGCTTCATCAGTCCCATCTTGTTTTGTATCTTGGGTGACTTTGGCTTGGCCCTGGGTCATCCAATCAGGGATATTTAAGATAACTAGTGCAAGAGGAATTCCACGGAAGATCTCTATAAAATCAGTTAACAGCTGGCACTTCTGCTGAATGTTTTACTTGATGCAGAAAAAAAATTACCTCAAATATTTTCAAATCAAGTCTGTGATTTGCTAAAGAACATTTGCTACTGAAATGTATTTGCAAAAAAATGTAAACATTCTCATAAGTATAATATAGCATTCTTGCTCTTAGCTACAAGATTGGTTTTAATGTCTTTCACTATATAATCCTCTGTAATGGTTCCAGCTTTCCTGGCCTTTCACATTTTACTTGAATTCCATGGGCAGGAATTATGTAGATTCCTTTTGATCATTTTACACAGAGAAGTAAAGGTAGTCTGGGAGAAATTGATAAGATGGAAAAATTTCTAAGCAAAACCACCTACACAAGTAAACATAACAGTACCAAGAGAAAATTGATGATATTTTTGAGGATCCTAAGAATATAGTAAGAAACCAAAATCCTCTATCACAATAGAAGAAATATTCTGAAACTTCTGAGCATGTTTCAATACAGTGTTCTTTTTAATCCCATTCCATTTTATGTGAGTTTCTATGTTCTATAAACTTTTTGCACATGGCACAGCAACTTGATTGTTGTCAGTTCCTTATTTTTCCCTATGCAGAAGGTTTTTTTTTTAAATAAAAACAAACAAACCCAACTTCATTACAGTGTTGTTTCTGATGCCCTTGCATTGTTCTCTCTTCAAGAGTTCAACAGCTACAGCTGCTTATTACAATTCTCTGATTTGCCTTGGCAGATGTTTAGAAATCACTGCCTTGTGAAATGAGACCATCCGTCCTGTCCCATCTTAACATTCTTTGAATATGCCTGCCTTGGAGGGGAAAAAAGGAATCCCTCAAGGCACATAATCCAAACAATACTTCTGCAGGATTAGATTCTTCTTCCTTTTTGTAAAAACTGTGTAAGTCACAGATGAGCAACATTTGAAAAAGAGAAACATGATAGCAGTTTAGAACAGAGAATGCAAAGAAAGGAGAAAAAAAATCTGCATTGTTAGTATGGTTTGATCCTGCTAAAGAGCTATTATCATGATTTTTCCCACTGACAATTTGTTACCACCACCACCACCACAACAAAATAGGCTGATTGCTGTTGCTAGATCATACACTTGTAAGGATAGGCATCATTCCTGCAGTTCAAGAATATGATCAGTGCCTGTCACTGTAAGAATTTCCCTGTCTACCCTTAGCTGAAGATTCTGACTACAATTTGTTCTCATTTTTAATTAAAGTTCTCACAATATCCTTCTATGTGTATTGAGAGAGGCCTTGTAGAAGTAGAAGAACAGCCATTAAAATCAATTTTAAAAAAGCAGTAAGACAATCCTGCTTGAGAAGTTGAAAGTCTAGGTAAATTTGTTTATATTATTTATGATTATGTTCTCACTTTGATTTATTGGTGAAATGCTGAAAATAAGTCTACTAGAGTTCTGGGTCATAGAAGCAAACACCAAGAAGATTCTTTCAGTTTCAATCAAATGTCCTTGAACACTCTATGAAAAATTCATATGCATACATATGCATGTGAAGCATCTTTAGGAAATTGATTGAAAATAAAATGAAATGGATCACATCTGTGAGATGATCAGGTCTTAAATAAACAATTTCTCTCTTTTATTGATAATAGAAAAGTACAAGTGTGGAAATGGAAATGGGAGAATTGCAATCAGAAGTTCAAAAAAAATGGAGCATTGGTTCAACAAAACATTTTTACAAATATTTGTTGTTTTTTTACTTCAAGAAAAAAAAGTATGACCTGAAAAGTGGGTAGGAAGGTGATTTGGAATATATAAGAGAGATGTGTTACACAAGGTCCCATATTTGGTTATTGCAGTCTCCAGTTATAAAGTGAATTAGATAACAAATAACAGGAAAAAATGCTGAATAACAACATAGCCAAAGACATTCTAGTAACAGTAATTCATTCCTGATTGCCACTCTGTTGGACTGTTGCAATGCTTGCTATGTTGCACAAGGCTGCTTTTGCAGATCACCTGGAAGATGCAGGTAGTATAAAATATAGTATGTAGGCTCCTGATGCAACACTCTGAAAGGCTAGAATAACACCTGTTTTGAAGTCACTGCATTGATTTCCAGTAAACATCAATTAAAAATGTTCATTATCACCTTTAAAGCCTTTATAGTGGAGCACCAGGGGATATCAGGTAATGTTTTGCCAGAATCAAATCTATCTAGCAGCTCTAATGGGGTACATGGAGCCTGGGCCAGGTAACAAACTTTCTCAGTAGGTCTCCCATTTGATGGAATACTTTCTCCACAGAGCCCCAACCTCACTGAGATTTTAATAACAAATCAAAGCAGTTTTGTACCAGCTTGTGTGTTGGCCCATAGTGGCCACCTATTAAAATGTGTATTCATTATTTATTGATGATATTGTTTAAATTATTATCTATAAGTTGACATTATCTGGTTGTAGCCCTCCTATGTTTGATCAGATTACAAATGTTGTAATATATTCTGAATTGTGAGCCTCACAGAGTCATTTACTGAGATGGGCGGCCATAGAAATAGAACAAATAAATAAATAAGATAGCTTAACTGGCATTTTCAGGGAGCTGTCCATTCCTCTCCTCTTAACTACAAACAGTGGGATGTTTGGCACTTCTCCCCATGCTGTATTTGGTCCTTTCTGCTTTGATTTTCCCAAATGGATTTTCGTAAATTTTTAAATATGTTTTGTCCCATTAGCTCTTTTACTACAGTCTTAGAAATCTATGGATTTCCAGCGGATTTATATAATTTTCTCTCTCTCTCCCTCTCCACACCCACACACATACATATATATTCATCATATGTGTGTGTGTGTGTGTGTGCGTGTGTGTGTGTGTGTGTGTGTGTGTCTTGGCATATTTGGGTCTTTTTCCGTGTAAGATTGATAGTGTCTTGGCGACGTTTCAACAATGTCCCACTCATCATCTTCAGGCTGGTGTCTTCGGCTTTGTGCTTGTGCGAAAGCACAAAGCCGAAGACACCAGCCTGAAGATGACGACAGATTAAGTTTCTTGGTAATGCTACATATACTGTGGCTGTATAAAATATTACTTTCTTAGGTCAGTATGGAAAACTGATATTAGTATTTGATATTTCTCATATTCTGTGGACCATTAGTACTTTATATATTGATGTGTGACTTTATATATCAAAACATTCTTTGGTTCTCAAAGCGTCTTTGCCATTTAAAATCTTGGAACATAGGAGAGAGAGCTTTCCTCTCCCAATAAAGATGCATTTTAATTCTTGCAAATTGCTTGCCAATTTAATACTGGCAACATCTAAACAGTAAGTAATTGCTTATGATAATGAGTGCAGAGTAATTTACTGGAATATCTTAGTATTCACAATGCACTTTTAAACTGTTCATTGTTTCAAAGTACAGCATTCTGCTTTAACTGCAGCTTTTGAGGGATGGCACTGTTGCTGCAAACCCTATTTAAAAAAAACCTTCAAAAAGACACCTTCTCACTATTAATAGTTATCACCATAAGAAGTGATCCCAGGTGGTAAGAGATTTCTTCATCTTCTGAGAATGGAGCAGCAGCACTTAACAATTGTAGCAAACAAAGGCTTAAATAATTCATCATAATTACTGATCGATGTCTTAGAGATAAACATTTATGCCATGATAGACTACTATTGTCCCCATATGTACTGTAAAGATTAATTTAAACCATTTTTAAAGCTAAGCCATGCAGTTTTTTATAAGTTTCCAGTTTTGTTTTGTTTTTTTCTTTAGTGGCCTTCATTCTGGAAGAGATAATATCTCCACTGCATCACTCCACCAACTATATATGGCTATTGTTCTGTTTTGTCTTAATAAAATACTCTGCATTTTATGAACAGATAAAAAGTTAGTTGACATAGCATTTCCTACAGCAATGATTTCAGAATAATTCAGCACAGAAGTATTTTGCCTTTATTTGCAATCCCATCTGCTTCCTTTTGAACCACGTTCCTACAAGAACGGAATTCTGTTTACATTGTCATCATTCATCACCAACCTTTTCCTATTCAATCCATTGGAGGGAGGGGCATTGAGATACTGTCAACTCCCATGTTATCAAAGATTGCAGATTGTGATCAGGCAATCTTTGTTCAAGGAGAGACCAGTAAACATTGAAATAATCACAGCCTTATGACTTGTGATGGTGTGAGAAGTAGCAGCCCCTGGCAAATGGATTCATATGTTGTACTAAATTACAAACTGAGATCTACAACATACTAGACCAAAATTAAACCAATCACAACATTTGAATGCAATCTATAAAGCAAATTATAATGTAGCAATTATGTAATGTGCCATTTTGTGATTCCAGAAAAAAGATCCATGCTCTTGATGTATATTTCCTTCTCACTGTAATAAATATCTTCCTGATACTCATTAAGCTTCCTTACAAATCTTGCATTTGTTTTCCTTCAGCAAAACAATCCATTTAAGCAATATTGGATTGATAGATTAAAAAAAATGCTCCTTTATATGTGAATTGCACATAGTAGCCACTCCCAGTTGGATCTCTACATTTTGACATAAGCATGTGCCTATAACAGAGCAGTTACTCATTTATGGTTCTTACAGATATCTACAATGGGGTGATGTCCAAGAAATTTGAAACACTGGTTATTTGTAGTGGGACAATCAATTCGGTCTCAATTATTGTGAGAATTTAGGGAGGAATAGAAAGTTGCGGTTCTTGACAAGCTTTGAAAGACCCCCAAAGTAATATAAATCCTATGATTTTCAGCTAAAAGTCATGAAAAATAGTACGGATTATAATCCTCCATAATATAAACTAGGAAAAGCATCCGGCTTTTGTGGCAAAGATCACATCACAAGTGGTCCTTATTTAGTGACTGCAATTGGTTTCAGTGAAATGGTTGCTAAGTGACACAGTTACTAAAGGAATCACATGACAAAGAGAGAGATGTTGCAAAGATCACCAAATTGTCCACCAAATTATATTCCCCCCTTTTTTGTTGCATGAAACTGACCAGACCATAATCAGATTCACATTAAAGGGTTTTGTTCTCCTAAATGTGTGCATTATTTGTAAAATGAATTATTACCACCATATTTGCAAACAGTTGTTGTCCAAGGCAGTTACTAAATAAGGACTACCTGTACTTTAAATTATTAACCATCCATGCTTGGCAATAAAGAAGGTTCCAGATATGGTCCCTAGTATTAGTGCAAAAAGAAAGACAAACATATGTTTGAGGGACTGTCAGATTCTCTGAGTTGAACTAATAGAAATTAGCTCAATACTTTACATGCACAGCTAGGTAGGAATATTTTTGCATACTAGGATCAAGCCATTTTAAGCAATTTTTTGTTCTCTATCACTATAGAGTTCACATATAACCATTTCAGTTTAAAACTGGCAATTTTGTTTCCTATCTTCTTACTTCAGCAGACACCTTGTTCCACATAGTTAGCAGCTGATTGTTGACACAAATCAACATTTCTTGACTGAGAAATTCATCTCTTCTCTAAGAACTCCTAGAGAAGCAAAGCTGGAGATGACCCCAAATATATATTCAATTGAGAGTCGTAGAACATTATAAGGTAAAGGTAAAGGTTCCCCCGCACATGCGTGCTAGTCGTTTCCAACTCTAGGGGCCGGTGCTCATCTCCGTTTCAAAGCCGAAGAGCCAGCGCTTGTCCGAGAACGTCTCCGTGGTCATGTGGCCGGCATGACTAGACGCCAAAGGCGCACGGAACGCTGTTACCTTCCCACCGTAGTGTTAATGTACCTTAAAGTAAAGTAAAGGTTCCCCCGCACATGTGTGCTAGTCGTTTCCAACTCTAGGGGCCGGTGCTCATCTCCGTTTCAAAGCCGAAGAGCCAGCGCTTGTCCGAGGATGTCTCCGTGGTCATGTGGCCAGCATGACTAGACGCCAAAGGCGCACAGAATGCTGTTACCTTCCCACCGTAGTGGTCCCTATTTTTCTACTTGCATTTTTACGTGCTTTCGAACAGCTAGGTTGGCAGAAGCTGGGACGAGTAACAGGCGCTCACTCTGCTACGCGGCACTTGGGATTTGACCCGCCAAATTGCTGACCTGATCGACAAGCTCAGCATCCTAAATAGTTGTATGATACATTTATTCATACTTTTTTATTTATGGATGCATTTTAAGCAGATATGCAAAGTATATAATGTATGAAATGGCTTGTCTTGCAACATCAAGTATGTACTTAGTCTGTTTATCTGTTTTGCTTGAGCCTAATACATCCATTATGATCACTGTGTGATAGATCTAACATTGTTTTCATACTGTGCACATGTGAGAAAACATTTCAAACACATCAAACTGATGGGTAAAATGTAGAGTATATATCAATCTTGCTGATGATAAACAACAATAATGGCAGTTGCAACAACAGTATGTCTATTTCAGCTACCATTATTATGGGCTTCAGTGAGTACACTAACTCTGACTCAGTAATTACTAGAACTATAAAAACAAATAGTTCAAAGCAAAATACACTTATTTGTCATTTTTGATCTCCTTCCTTGGACTCTGGCTTTAGACTCTGGCAGTTAACTTGTCACTCATAAAGAATGGGATAAATCTCTTCCAAAGCTGAATGATAGCAATTAGCATAATGACACAGTATGTCACTTTCTTTTTGCACATGCCAAGCTTACTATGTGGAGAGGGTGTTGAGAAAAATAAGGAAAAAATAAATCAATGATCTGCTATAAAATAAGGAGAGGAAATTAAAAGGAAGGTAGCTCCATCTTTTGTTTCTCCATTTTAACACGTCCATTGTCTTCAGATGCCAAATATCCCTTGCTTCTTTTTTCTGGGTTTTACAAGCCCATTTCAGAATTGTGAGCATTTTGTTCTTAAACAAAATTTAGGAAGTGTTGAGTTTCAGAAATCTATCTGGAGCTTCTTTGTGACAAAATCAGTAATTGTAAAGAGATGTTCTTCTTCTGGTACAGCTTTTGCCTGCTTTTACCAGGCCATCTGAAGAACAGTTTCCTTCCTATTTATTTTAACTAGACTTTTTAAGAGTATCTTCTCAGGATTTTATTACCAAGTGCATTTCAGTGCACTCTGAACTCTTAATAGGACTACTGTGATTCTAATAATGACACAAAGTGGGGAGGGATTCTAATATGGGAAAATCCATATACAGGTAATCGTCGACTTAAATAATTCATTTAGTGACCAAAATTACAACGGCACTGAAAAAACCCGACTTATAATCATTTTTCACACTTATTTTCTGTTGCAACATCCCCATAGTCGTGTGGTCAAAATTCAGATACTTGGCAACTGACTCATATTTATGACCGTTGCAGTGTCCCAGAGTCACATGATCAATTTTTGCGACCTTCAGACAAACAAAGTCAATGAGGAAGCCATATTCACTTAACAACAGTGTTACTAATTTAACAGCTGCAGTGATTCACTTAACAAATGTGGCAAAAAGGTTGTAAAAATTCACTTAAGAAATGTCTCACTTAGCAACAAAAATTTGTGGCTCAATTGTGATGGTATGTCTACCTGTAAATCTACTATCTTTTGAGAGAAGGGGGAATAACGAGGATCAAATAGAGGATGAGCTGTGATCAATTAAATGTTTGTTTCTAAATCTTGGCATTGTGTGTGAACTTTAACTCCCAGAATTCCTCAGCCAATATTTTCAGTCTGGAGGGAAGGAGGAGATAAATAGGTGGGTGCATGGATAGATCAAAATAGTGATATACTAGGGAATATGTAATAGAAATTTTACATCTTTTTCTTTTTTGAGATTGATTTGGTTTATCTCATAAAGGTAAAGGTAAAGATTCCCCCACACATGCGTGCTAGTCATTTCCAACTCTAGGGGCCGGTGCTCATCTCTACTTCAAAGCCGAAGAGCCAGCGGAATGCTGTTACCTTCCCACTATAGTGGTCCCTATTTTTCTACTTGCATTTTTACATGCTTTCGAACTGCTAGGTTGGCAGAAGCTGGGACAAGTAACAGGCGCTCACTCTGTTACGCGGCACTCGGGATTCGACCTGCCAAACTGCTGACCTTCTGATTGAGAAGCTCAGCGTCCTAACCCACTGAGCCAACTACTACTTTAAATTAAAAAATGCGCTGAGAAAGAGTTCAACATTCTATTTTTTATTAGCAAAAATGGAATAAGAAGATGGGGATTATTTCCTGAAAGGGATTGGAACAATAAAATATTTGGATCTGTGGTTTTTACTTTTTAAATTTTGGAGATTGCTCTGTTAAGTCTGTTCTAGGACTCTGTTATCTTTATGACCTCCGATCATTCCGCCGGGGCCTGAAGACCTGGCTTTTTCAGCTCTCGGGCCCAGACTGAGGAAGAATTTTTAATTTGGGGTTTTTTAACTGACTACAGGGTTAATTTAATATTTTTTAATTGGGTTTTTAATTTTTGTATTTTGGATTTTTAATTCCCTGTAAACCGCCCTGAGTCCTCAGGGAATAGGGCGGTATATAAATATAACTAAATAAATAAATAAATAAATTATTACTACTATTGTTATATTGTTTCTTACTGTGTTTTATCTTTTGTTGTGGCCAAAATCTGCTCACATAAAGCAACTAAATACTTTTCACAATTACCAACATAATTTTATTAATAAAGGAGAGTATTTGTAACTCAGGGTTGAAATGAGGGGTCCTTGGTGCTCTCTGAGCTTGCTTGTTTTCTTGCAGACATTTCATTACCTTAACTGGGTAACAACATTAGCACTGATGATGTTAACTAGTTAGAGTAATGAAACATCTCCAAGAAAACAAGAGAACACCAAGGACCCCTCAGCATAATTTTATTACTATGCAATCAATAAACAGTATACACTGAACTCCCAACTGACCAGCAAGTATTGGCAACTTGCTGGTCAGCGCTTTGCAAGGGCAGAAGCATAGCTTACATACCTTGGGGCCTACCACAAGGAAACCATAGAAAAAGGCAGACATAGTGTAAGTGTCAGCATGACATTGGGGTGTCTTTGATAAATCCATCTCTGTGACCTTCTCCTTATGTATCCCTTCCTATTAGGTCAGCATGTCAACTATACTATTTTTCATACATGGCCAGTGGATATAAATATTTAATTTACTGAGCCACAGGTTCTTGACTGATTCTTCTCCATATCACCACTTAGATCCACTTTGGTTTTCTGGAAAGGGAACTTTAAGCAGTTCATACATGGGCAGGCATGCAGGGAAACGTCTTATTTACTATTCAATGCAGCTCACATGTGCATTGGAGATAATACCTTTTATCATAACACTTTCTGTTTGGCTGCAGTAGTGATACTGCATGATATGAAGTCCTTGGAAATCATCCAGAGGTTTTGCTCACAGGATGGTAAAAATGTTGGAAATATATGATATACACAGTGATGCACAGTGATTTTTTATTTGAGCTGCATGTGCCTATTATAGCACATTGTAAAAATCTCTGCAATATATAAGATCATGTTAATGGAAAAGTCAATGCAGAAAGAATTCTTTAATGCTTGAAAGCTTAAAAACTTTCTCCAAAAGAACATTGAAAATCCATCCATGAAAGAATAATAATAATAATAATGATGATGATGAATAAGAAGAAGAAGAAGAAGAAGAAGAAGAAGAAGAAGAAGAAGAAGAAGAAGAAGAAGAAGAAGAAGAAGAAGAAGAAGTAGTAGTTGGAAGGGACCTTAGAGGTCATCTAGTCCAACCCCCTGCTCAGGCAGGAAATCCTATACCATTTCAGGGAAATGGCTGTCCAGTCAAAAATACCACTTTGGCAGCATTTTTCAGAAGAGGCTTTAATATTATTTAATCACACTCTCTGTTGCTAGTTTTTGTCTCAATGTGCTTTTTTTTCTTTTCCTATTCATCATTCTGGATTATTAATCATGGATTCTTAGGGCCGATGAGGACACTTTAGTGTCATGAATTTAAAGGCTTCATTTCTTCAGTTATTACTTTACAAATCAAATGGATTGTGAACAATTGAGCTTGGTACTACCAGAATACTTATTTAGGATTGGTGATATAATTTTACCTGACAGCAATTAAAAGAATTCAGCTACTTGTCGTGACAGCAAATGGAGCGGGCAGGGAAGTGCCATTTCAAGGGTGCGGCGTGTGCTTATTATGCAGATATCCCTTCTAGAAGAATGGGCTTAGCTTTCTCAAGGAACTTCATATCACACTGCAATCCTAACTTTAAAAAATATATTTGATTGCAAGGTTGTACTAATATTTATTTGCTTAAGCTACTGGAAACATTTGCACTGAGGTCTCTTTTCTTCATGTTACTTAAGGAAGTTCATTGGATAATCTGTCTTCTTTGCCACTTTCAGTCAAAGCTTTTTCTCTTATTTTCCCATCTCCCTGACACTTATTTTTCTTGTATCATATGAAAAAAATAATATGACCCTATATGAACTATGAACAATTCAGAATTCACTAAGATGTAAAATGGACAGAAATTCTATGGACTGATCAAGCATGTCTTCTCTCTCCATTCCCTAAGAAATTGTTCTTTCTTAGTTGTTCTATATTTAAATAGAAGGTCTCCTCTACTCCTCTAAATAGAAGGTCTCCTCTACTCCTCTAAAAAGCAGTGAACAGGGCCTGTAAAATATTATCCCCTCCCATGTTTGTGAAGACCCAGCTATTATTCACTTCAAACAGGAGTTGCTTTAGTTGCATCTATTTATTTTTAAAAAGTGAATCATTAAAAAAAAGGATTATGTGAATCAAGCATAAGTTGATCACTTAAATCAGGCATGTCAAACTTGTGACGTCCCATGACATCTCGTGACATATTGCGACTTTTTCCCCATTGGGTGCAGTTTCAGTATGATGCATCCAGCCTGCGGACCAGCAGTTTGACATGCCTGACTTAAATAGTTTGCAGAATAAAGGAAAATAATGGAAATGTATATATAAATATAAATGTAGATCAAAATACTATAATATTAATAAAAATATAATGCAACCTGATATAAGAGGAAAAAGTTTGGTCTAGCCCAGGGGTAGGCAACCTCGGCTCTTTTATGACTCATGGACTTCAACTCCCAGAATTCTGCAGTTGCCTACCCCTGGTCTAGCTGATCTGAGTTTGCTGTTCTCAAACTAAATATTAAAAGATAATTTCAAGGCACCTCATTTTCCTTTTCATGCTTCTGGCATGAATCTGGATCTAAACTGGGTAACTTTGGGAAAGAGGACTGCTTACCAACTTTCAGTTTTTCCTTTGTTTTGTTAGAAAAGATGGGAAAAAAATATTGGTTGGCTTACAAAATATTCTACCTTTGCCAGGTACTTCTGTGCTCCTTATAGTAGGCCTCCTGAGCTATTTCAAGCAGGCTTTTAACAGATGGTGAGTCATTTGTTTGCAGTCAGACTTGGTAAAAGATAAACCAGGCTCCTGACTCTGTTTTAACTCTGTGGTTCTTTTGGCTGTGCCAACCAGTCCATAACTAAACTCCTTGAGCTTTTGGTACAATTAATAAGTCATAAGAAAAAGACTGCTAGGAAGTATAAGGGTTTTTTTTTCGGTCTCCTACCTAAAAGGCTCAGTTATAAGTCTCTTCATTTCTAAGGCAAGTGTGAAATTAGCCACTTGTCAATATAATATTTCAATTTTACCTGTGAAAAATACATGTTTTGTTCAAACCAGTATGATTTAATGGTGTGAATGAAGTATATTTCACCCATTGAAGTTTTTCCACTTCGTTGAAAAAGTTAACCAACAAGGAGGTTGAGGACGTTGTAGATGCTTTTAGAGGTTTTAGAGTTATTTATAGATGTTTTGTATTTCCATATGATGCTTTGGCAAGAGAAAATATATGTTGCATCCTTGTTACCTGTAATAGAATTATAAATGGAGCAGCATTTTCTATTTATGCTGCTATGTGCCATTTTACAGGTTTCTTAGAATTTTGGTGAAAATAAGAGCATCATTTTCTTATGCAAATATTGTGCCTACCAAGATGGGCACTATTTTATTAAATTTATTGGAACCCATGCTAGAGGAAATTTCACTGGATGCAATAAAGGGCTAAAAGTAGGTGAATTTTCCTATGTGCTTCATATACATATGTGATCCAAGATTCTACTATTTACACTTTAAAATATTTTATGAGTTGTGAAAAATCTTAGCATAGAAACTCCTGGGCCATTTTGCTAAAATATGAATATTGAGGGTTTAGTATAATCCTCTTCCACCTCCTCCTCCTCCTCCTCCTCCTCCTCCTCCTCCTCCTCCTCCTCCTCCTCTTCTTCTTCTTCTTCTTCTTCTTCTTCTTCTTCTCCTCCTCCTCCTCCTCCTCCTCCTTCTTCTTCTTCTTCTGATGTTGGAATGGACCTTGGAGGTCATCTCGTCCAACCTTTCTGCTCAGCAGGAAACCCTATTCCATTTCAGACAAATGGCTGTTCAGTCTCTTCTTAAAAACTTCCAGTGTTAGAGCATTCACAACTTCTGGAGGCAGGTTATTCCACTGATTAATTGTTCTGGCTGTCAGGAAATGTCTCCTTAGTTCTAGGTTGCTCTTTGTTTTAAATCTTTCTTTTAGCAGTTACAATTTTTGAGCAAAAAAATCAAATATACACAAAAGATACAGACATAACTATACATCATTTATATGAGTCAAGGGAATCAGTAGCTAGATCCAGCTTTTGTTGGCACTATAATTACGTCTAACATACTTTCTGTTTATTGTTGTCAATAAGCATCATTCTATAAATCTACTATTGAAAAGTCTGTAGTCAAAAATAATGAAGTGCTGGATAGCCTCTGCCTTTTAGGATTGACTACCACATACAAAAGGAACTGACAGTCAAGAAATACAGTATGCTGTAAACTAACAATTGGTAGAGTAGAAATGAAGTCATTGGAAAAGATAATCAGTAACATGATTATGTCTAATAAATTCAGAATTATATAGCCAGGGATTTTCCTGTGATACTGTGCATACAGTCAAGTGAAAAAGAATGTACACCCTTTTTGAGTTCTACCATTTTATGTATCAGGACATAGTAATGAAATCTTAAAGAAGCAGGATAGAGTTTAACTGTCTTTGATGTTTGGGAAAAATCCTGAATATATAGTATCATGGATAGCCAAGATATCAAACAAATGCCCCTTTTTGCCCCCATTTTGTGTACAGCTATGCCTGTATATACACCATAGACCAGTGATGGCGAACCTTTTAGAGACCGAGTGCCCAAACTGCAACCCCAAACCCACTTATGTATCATTGGGTGCCGGGTGGGAGTGGCCTATTGGCTGGGTGTGGCCCATTGAGTGGGTATGGCCCATTGGGTGGGCGTGGCTGCGGTGTAATGGCAGACTGGGTGGGACTAAAAAGTTCAATCAATCAATTCCAACTTTGCGACATCTTTTTTTTCCCCACGAGAAGTTAAAACTGATTGATTGATTGAACCTTTTTTTTTGCACACAGTGGCAGAGGCCTAAAGTGAAAAGGTTTTTATAAAACCCAGCTGAAGGCCTAGGACTGGGGCGATGGGACACGTGCCCGCAGAGAGGGCTCTGCGTGCCACCTGTGGCAAGTGTGCCATAGGTTCTCCACCAGGGCCATAGCCCATTTGCATCTCTTGCTCCTCCTGGGTAACAGATTTCTTAGCCATCTCTTTTAAATGGGACGATCTGTTTCTATCCATCCTTCGTTTTGCAAAAGCCAGATTTTACAGCATGTAATGTTTAATAGTTTTTCATAGTTTCCTTACCCCATTATCCCAGACTAGGTTCCTAGGACTGTCTTCACGTGTACCAACTGGTCTGCAGTAATCATCAGTCATTGAAGCCTTGTTGTTTATTCACTTTTGAGGGCTGCTAAACCAGGGAATAGGAGAGAAAAATCATTTTGCACATTAGTTCTGGATTTCTGGAATAAGATTATCTTGTATAGAGTCTGTGCAAACTTTTAAAATTAAAAAACCCTGAAATCTTTGCAATTCAGGGAGTATCTTATCTAATTTATCTGATTCTCTACTGCAGTTACAATGTTGTTACCGTAAAGTGGAGAAATTGCCCTGTATTTTTTTTCTGTCAATTTTCATTCTGTTTGGTGTGAGAGAGCATGATTCAGGATATACAAGGGATAAAATAATTTAGAGAAATTCTCCTGACTCCGGCATTCCTGAACAAATTTGTTGCACGGTGACCAAAGAAGGAATGTCAATGAAACCTTGTCTTTCAGCCCTGTGCAGCTGATTCATCTGTGGCCTCTCTGGGTTCCCACAATTTGCATTAACTCTCATGGGAAGCCAATAGGGAAACTTTTCCTATTGGGATTTTTTTCATAATGAAGCCACTGAGAAATGGTTGGAAAATTTATTTTTCGTTTGTACAAATTAAGAAAAAAATATTTGTTCAATTTCTTTGTGCAGGACTCTGGTAGAGAATAAAGAAAAAAAACTGTACATTCCCAGCTCTAGTTACAATAAAATGTTCTCTTAATATTTAATCGTTGGCATTTTAGATGTTGCCATTTTCTGTTGTTTAACATTGTATGAGATATTGTTCTGTAATCTATTTTGAGAGGCAATTTTTATTTGAAAATGGCATGGAAATGTTTTAAATAATAAATGAATGCCTGTGAGAGTTCTTTTTTTCAAGAAAGCCCTCTTTTTTCGATTAGAATTTCTTGGTAAGGAGCAGTGGTTGGTGTTTTGAGGGCTATAATTGTATGATTGAATTCAGAATTACTGTACTGTGCGTGTTGCTTCTGGAGTTCATTGGATATTATGTTACACTGAAGGAAAAAAGTACAAATTAAAAGATTAGGACTCCCCTTATCCCCAATTCATTGTTATTCTGCAAATCTAAAATTGATAGCAAGTTCAGTGTTTTATTAGAACAATATCTTAAGTTCCTTGTAGGATTTAAACATTAATGGAGTGGGGCTGGATGACAGTAAAGAACCAATTGGCTCACAAGCAATAAATTTTACATTATTATGTTTGCTTTCTTGAAATCTAAACACTAAGAGACTTGTTCTGGAATGTAATAGAGCCGATTTTTTCATAATTAACATGAGAAGCTCAGAGAATAGCAGCTTTGTGGATAAGACAAAGGGCTGGTCTAGTGTTCCTCAATACAGATTCATTAGCTGGTTATTTGACTCTCCCCTG
Source organism: Vipera ursinii (assembly GCF_947247035.1). Lineage (NCBI taxonomy): Eukaryota > Metazoa > Chordata > Lepidosauria > Squamata > Viperidae > Vipera > Vipera ursinii. The sequence goes on along the minus strand of NC_139512.1, from coordinate 322,596,258 downwards.
GTGTTCCAGTATTGGAGTGATGGGCATGGAATGGCAGAATAACCCAGCTGAAACTAGGGTTCCAGGAGAAAGGAAGGGAGGTTGCTAGATTCATTCATATTGTGTTGTTTATGAAAGTTGAGTAATAGAATGGTCTTTGATCCATGCTGAGGTGAAGAACGTAGTTTAGACTGCACCTAACTCGTTACTGGTTTTTGTGGCTGGCAATATCTATACCAGTGTGGATAGGAGGAGGTGATTTGTTTGTTTGTTTGTTTGTTTATTAAACCAACTTATAACCAACTCAGGATAACTCAGTCAAAATTTACAATAGCATATAAACCCATCTAAAGACAATAAAACTGAACTTGTTAGAAACATCAAAAACAACAACCCGGTGCCAAGTCAAACTTCTGATTTGCAGTCACCTAATCTTATCCCACCCCTTAGGGAAAAGCCAGGTCTTCAAAACTTTACAGAAGACTAGGAGGGTAGTCCCTGCCAAACTTTAGGGGACAGAGTGTTCCTTAGGTTAAGTAGGAAGAGAGTCTTATTTCAGAACTCTGAAATAATTTCAGAACTCTTTAATTGGAGATGCCCAGGAGGAACCTAATTCCTTCTCCAAACAAAATGTGGGCACTGCAACTCACTTGTGGAGGTTCCCCAAACTTAACCCATAGAAGCTATCCTTTTTTAACCAAATGTAACTGGAAAGAAGAGCCTGAATTCACACTAGAAAGATCATGAGTTGGGAAGACTTGGATTCTAATGTCACCTCAATTCAAAATTATATTTTCAAGTCCTGATCAGACAATCCTGTTAATCTAGTCAGAAACATGAGTTAGCACATTGTGGGACCAGCCAAACACAATGGTGTGTGTGTGTGTGTGTGTGTGTGTGTGTGTGTGTGTGTGTGTGATAATTAGAGGATGTTATTGTTACCCTTCAGCGGCCACATTGTCTAAACATGGACAAATAATGGATAACAAAACTCTTTCCTTTCACATCAGTAATAGATAAAATCCAACTCGACATAAGCTTGCATTTTGAATTTAGAACAGTCATTATCTCTGTGTGTAACCTATTTATAGGTTTTCTGAGAGCAAGGAATAAAGAAGGGAAAGATATAAAATAAATTATTTGAACTATAGAATCACCAAGAGTCGGATACAATTGAGTGGATAACATCATCGTCATAATGATCATCATATACATCCAGAATTCACCATGCAAACCTCCTTATCTTTAGAGTTTAAAAAAGGTTGACAGATCAGTTTACTTGTAAAGAATGATACTGACAATTTGCCATTCCAAAGAGGGTCAAAAATATGTGTGTGGTCAAATTGGATTACTCATTTCACATTTGACATAATTCATTTCACCTCAGAGTTTAAAACAGGAAATTAAAATTTTAAAAGAGGCATGAGTAGATGGAGGAAGAAATACAGTGTCTCAGCCCAGTTTAAATTCTACATCAGTTTAGCCACTCATTCATCTGATGAAGTGACCTGTAGCTCACAGATGCATATATCTTTTAATAAGATTTGTTAGAAAAGATACTACCATATTCCTTATGATTTCAGATTCCTCAGTGGATTAAGAGAGACAGTTTGACTCTCAAGTGACTTACCTGAATTGATTTTGCAGTGAAGTCCATAATGGAAGCAAGGAACTTATAGTTCACTTGTTATGACACATTGGAGAAAGAGCTCCTGGCATTCGATAGAAAAGAGGGAGACTTGACAGCTTGTATTTATATCTCCAGTTTTTTTTTACCCACTGTCCTTAAGTGACTTACCAGAATCAAAAAGATTAGCGCTGGAATATGTAACAAGTAATTTCTTATTCCGCAGTTGACATCCTGGCTTATAGGTAAGGGGAATATAAGGAACTTTGGAGCCAATGCAACACCAGGTTTGGATCCCTCACATAGCTCTAGACTAATATTTTAGAATAATTCCTGCAAAATAAGATGTTTGAAACTATGTATTCATAATGAACACCCATAGAACCTGGAGTAAAAAAAAGGAAGGTTGCATGTAAAATTTTCATGTTAGATAACAAAAATTAGTTCACAATAAAATTATACTTAGGGTAATAACTGCATTGGCTTGATTTACCCACTGGCTAATGTGATGCTGCATTAGACCAGACAGCAAAAAAATAAATAAATCTCCCATTAAATATACCCTGTGACTAACATGGAGGTCTGCCTTCCTGTGGGCAGACTTGCCCACTCAAAAAACATTTTTGGAACCTTGCCCAAGCTGTGACCCCACTTAGACTAATAAGGGGACTCATTTGGAGCCAACAACTCCATCATGCCATGCCATGGTCACTAAGTGAAAAAACACATGAATGTGACAGACTTACAATGTTATTTCCTATTCAGTCATTGAATCACTTCAGTTGTTAAATGAAACATCAGTGATAATGACTTGCAGTTTTACTACTGGCTTCTCCATTAACTCTGTGTGTCCCAAGCTGGTTAGGAAGCCCTCAAATGGTGCTGAAGTTGTCATAAATGCTCACTAGTTGTGATGGTCATAAGTGCTAAGATTGGTACAAAGCTGTTGTTTTAAGGATCGGTCACAAAGCTGTGGTCACAATTTTTAATCACTAAATCAATATATACTCTCTGTGGTTTTCTTCCAGGATGCTATAAGGCACTGTGGCATGCTATTTCCTAAGAAGAGCTATTTAGCTTCAACATAGATGTTGTGTAGAAGATGAGTTTGGCATTAGAAAGATACTAAAGAAAGAAAGCTGCAGTAACTCAGTACTAGGGTATTTTAGAATACTTGATTGAAATTTCTCAAAAGTTTTATATCCCTATGAAAGAATGACCGCTTTCTACAGCTATTTGATTATCACGATAATTAAGAAGTGGTGGCATGGTGGTTAGAATGCAGTATTGCAGGTTGACTCTGCTCACTGCCAGGAGTTTGATCCTGACTGGCTCAAGGTTGATTTAGACACTTTGTGGTACATTTTATTTTCCTGTTGGCAGGGTGTTACTTAACTGATTTGACCTAGCTTATGCAAAAAAGCTGCTAAATGTCTTCTTTTAAATTACATCTTGTAATTATTTTTAAAAAATAAATTCAATAAACCATGCAGTTTTTGTAGTGCTATTGTAAACATACAATATTTACAGTACTATTTGATTCTATTCCTAGCGTCTCCAAATAATTATAAAGGTAATTATTGTATTAGCAAGTGATGAAAATACTGTATCCTGTTCCAGAGGCAAATAAACTGCTCTAAAAAGGCCACAAATTCACGTTGTTATGCAGTTTGCTTTGAAGTGGCCAGTAAACTACTTCCTTTGAATATATGGATAGAACTATGCAAAGTTTTGATAGATTCCCCTGGGTGACTGAAATGTTGAAGAGTTGGGGAATGTAAATGTTACAGTGAGCCAAAATGGTAAAGAATTCTACCTTATTTGTAAGTAAGATTTCTCCTGTTTGGTTAGTTCTGGATAGCACCATCCATGATTTTATTTAAAATTACATACAAATCAACAAGTCTGAATTTGTGCCAACTGTAACAAGCAAGGATAAAAAGGCCCAGAGTAAACCATGCTTTCTGAATCTGCTTTGTTAAGTGTGAAGCAAGCCAGAGCTTTCGGTCTGTCATAAAGTTGAACAACTCTTAAATGTAGCTATCCCTGCCTTCAGTTCAGTCAAATACATGATATATGCATAAGATACCACTGTCCTCACCCAAGGTACAATTTTTAAATGTATGTAGCTCAGTCAGCTGCAGTGACCAATAGTAGTTAAGGCTGTTTTAAGAACCTCTGAAAATTGTGCACTTAAGTGTTATTCTAAACATTTAATGCACCTTGTTCAAACATTGCCATCGACTCTGTTTTATTATTTTCAAATGGAAGAACCTTAAGAAGGGCTGGATAACCATGTATTGCCTGCCATTGTGGTGCAGTGGTTAGGATGCACTATTGCAGACTAACTTTGCCCATAGCCAAGAGTTTGATTCTGACTGGCTCAAGGTTTACTCAACCTTCCATCCTTCCGAGGTCAGTAAAATAAGGACTCAAATTATTGAGGACAATATGCTGACATTTAAACTGCTCAGAGAGTACCGTAAAACACTATGGAATGATATTAAGTTCTAAGTGCTATTGCTGTTGCTATTGTTATGGCTCTTACACTTGCATGGCTTCCATTTAAAAACAAGTAAGACAAGAACTGATTGTGAGGAACATGGGTTTGAGCAGCTTGTTATGTTGAATGGCGAGCAGCTGCGTGTTATTTTTCTTTAATTACTAATATGGGCTAATTAAATCTCATAGCTGTGCTGGTGTATTTGGGTGTATGGATATAAGGGTGATTTCATCCCAGTCACAGTAAGGAATAAACCTTCCTTTCCTCAGTGCCTGTGGTCCCATTAGCAGTTGAATTGCACAGCACTAATGAAGATATAGTTGTATGCTGTGCTTTTTGCATAATGTGCAGTTTGTCACTTAGGCAGGAACCTGCTATGTTTCTGTTTCTTTCTTTCCTTTTTTTGCTAGTGTTCTGTGGTAGATCTCTGAGAAAAATGAGCCAGTTACTATCCTCCCAAACTCTTAGGTAAAAATCTAACTTCTTTTTTTACCTCTCCTTCCCTGAGGGGAGACCGTAAGGGAGGTAGCTCAGCTGTTTGTTGTCTCAATTACATCAGATATTTCTGTAGTTAATTATAAACATTTACATTATTCTAGGGAAACCTCTCTGGATTTGCATTTCCTTTATACTTAGTTCAAACTATGTTCTGATTTATTTACTTGCTGAGGAAAAGAAAAGGACTCTTACGATCCTTAAGACAGGGCTTTTCAACCTTTTCACCCATTGTACCACTTTTAGGATATGGCAATATCCGAGTACCACCAGTCGCCTAGCAAGGTGTCAAAAACTTGATGACCAAAAAAAAGGAAAAAAAAGTGATGAAGTATAGGTAGTCCTCGACTTACAACGGTTTGCTTAGTGACTGTTTGAAGTTACAATAGCACTGAAAAAAGTGCCCTCCAAGCCACAGCTGAGCAAGACACCTGCCTGCCCACCTGGTGGCGCTCTTCCTCCTGTCTGAGGTTTTCATTGTTGTGAGCATTTCTGTTGAGGATTGGCAGCGGGGTTGGAGTGGGGGAATGTTTGGTTTTCATTCCCCCCCCTGCATCTGCTGGGTGGTTGCAGCAGGTTTTGGTCACTTCACATGACCCTGGGACACTGTGACCGTCATAAATATGAATTAGTTGCCAAGCATCTGAATGTAAATTGCAAGACCCTGGAGATGCTGCAACATTCCAGCTGATCAGCGCTTCTTCTGGGCTCAGCCGAAGCGCCAGGATCAGCACAGAGCTCCAGCTGGAGCCTGGCGCTGATCCTGGCACTTCCACTGAGCCCTGACAGCCTCGAAGAAGTACTGATCCTGGCACTTCTGGTGAGCCCTGACAGCCCTGCATCTCCAGCCGTCTCTCACTCAGGCTTGTACAGTGCTGCCACAGTTCAGCTCATTCCCCTCCCCTGCTACCACTTTTCTACGATGGTTGCGTACCACCTGCCAGGTGCCAATGTACCACAGGTGGTACCCATACCACTGGTTGAAAAGTTCTCCCTTAAGAGACTGCATTTTTTTGACGATCAGTTGGGTAGAGAGGCAGAGAAAAGAGTTTGTATGTTTGACTTTTACGTTACCCCTAACTAGCAATGACTTTAAATCTGCTTTAAACATATAGATAAATTTACAATGTAAATTTATATATATGATTGGATATATTGAATGGAATGAGAAATTACCTGACAGCAAACCGAGTGAGCGCCTGTTACTCGTCCCAGCTTCTGCCAACCTAGCAGTTCGAAAGCACGTAAAAATGCAAGCAGAAAAATAGGGACCACTACGGTGGGAAGGTAACAGCATTTCGTGCGCCTTTGGCGTCTAGTCATGCCGGCCACATGACCACGGAGACGTCCTCGGACAAGCGCTGGCTCTTTGGCTTTGAAACAGAGATGAGCACCGGCCCCTAGAGTCGGAAACGACTAGCATGCATGTGCGGGGGAACCTTTACCTTTTACTTAAAGCGATCATGTTTCTTTCAACTGCATAATTTAAAAAAAAATACAAATGACTTGAATGTGAGTTATTCATATATGTATGAATGTAAATCAATGTCCCTCAAATTTCATTGGAAGCAAAGTTAGATATTGTACTCCTACAGACTTCAGAGGAAGGGAAATACTATTGTCAAGTAAAAACTTTTTGTGTTTGTTTTTTTAATCAAAAATTCCCATAAAGGGGAATAAAAAGACGTGTCCTTCTGAAAATGGTATGCAAATAGCAATATAGTTTTCTGTGAAAAGAACTTATGGAGGAATTTGCATTTTTAGAAAAATTATCAAGGAAATTTACATATCAGACAAATAAAAAGAAGGTCATTGTATCAAAATTGCTTCTTGAGCAATTTGCGTCATTAGAAAATAATACACAGAAAACCTTTGTATGATAAACTTGCACACATTGTGAACATATGTTGCTATGAATTTTTCTGTGAGTTTCAAAAATTCAGTAGGAAATATAAAGGCAAACTAAATATTGTAGTACTGTTACAAATAATAAAGCAATTTTTCAAGCTATTTGGCATCCATACTGACTGAAGCTATTTTTTAAATTTCAAAAACTTTGGGTAAATTTACATCTTTATTTTCCAGTGATAAGACCTCATTTAATATTTGTGCCTATGGAAACTAGTTCTGAAATTCCAATAGTACAAGGTTATAAGTACAATTACTCCCCATCCCATCATACATTGAAATACTGATTTTAAAAATTTGAACAGGCAAAATAATCAGACAAAATCAAATGATCTCAGACCCTCCAGACTTCTGGAATATTAGTGCCAGTTGAACAGACTGCAATAAAGTAAGAGATTGTAAAAATACTAGTAATCAAGTTGACTGTGGGGAGTGATAAATTATGAGCAGTAATTCAGCCAGCACACCATTGATTACAAGTGTGATAGAATATGGAATGCCTGTGCAAGTCCTAATTCCAGCATTGTGTGCTAAATTTTGGAAATACACACATGCTATTGAAATCTTTGATGCATTTTCTTGTTTTGGGGGATTCTGATGAGGCAGAGTTCAGATTGTATGGAAGCTGGTGAATACGTTCAGTCAAATGCTCTTATAGGCCCCATATAGATCTAGATATTTATAGATCTAGACCAGGGCTTTTCAACCTTTTCACCCATTGTACCACTTTTAGGATATGGCAATATCCGAGTACCACCAGTCACCTAGCAAGGTGTCGAAAACTTGATGACCAAAAAAAAAAAAAGGGAGTGATGAAGTATAGGTAGTCCTTGACTTACAACAGTTCTCTTAGTGACTGTTTGAAGATACAATGGCACTGAAAAAATTGCCCTCCAAGCCACAGCAGAGCAAGATACCTGCCTGCCCGCCTGGCGGCACTCTTCCTCCTGTCTGAGGTTTTCATTTTTGTGAGCATTTCTGTTGAGGATTGGCAGCTGGGGTGGGGGGTGTTTTGTTTTCACTCCCCCCACATCTGCTGGGTGGTTGCAGCAGGTTTTGGTCACTTCACATGACCCTGGGACACTGTGGCCATCATAAATATGAATCAGTTGCCAAGCATCTGAATGTAAATCACAAGACCCTGGAGTTGCTGCAACATTCCAGCTGGAGCCTGGCACTGATCCTGGCGCTTCTGCTGAGCCCTGACAGCCCTGCAGCTCCAGCCATCTCTCACTCAGGCTTGTGCAGTGCTGCCACCGGTTCAGCTCATTCCCCTCCCCCGCTACCACTTTTCTAGGATGGTCATGTACCACCTGCCAGGTGCCAATGTACCACAGGTGGTACCCATACCACTGGTTGAAAAGCCCTGATCTAGACATCTAAACAGAAATAGACATTTGTATGCCTGAAGGTGTTTGGAGAAAGACATGTACATATGCTCTTATTGCATCAAACTATTACTCTTTGCCTAAATATGACTAACATCAAAGCACTAAGTCCTTTAAAAGTAACCCCTCGCTGAGGAAGATGTCCTCTCAGTTCTATAGGGAATATATCCAGGTCAATGAATATAGGATTGCAGCCTGTATATAAAGACATCCATAAAGAAAAACAGAAAAAAAATGGAGGGGGTTCTGAGATGGTAACAATTGTATTTTGAAGGGCTTGTAATAATGTTAGCATTAAAAAAAAAGCATTAACATACAAAGCACTTCATTTCCTTTTTAGAGCTGAACCACTAATTACTTTGTTTTTTATCTTACAGCGGGAACAACATACATATTTAGCAAAGGTGGTGGACAGATTACATATACCTGGCCTCCCAATGATCGGCCCAGCACCCGAGCAGATAGACTGGCCATAGGGTTTAGCACAGTTCAAAAAGAAGCCATCTTGGTGCGCGTGGATAGCTCGACTGGGCTCGGTGATTATTTAGAGCTTCACATCGTAAGTATCGTCAGCAAAATGTAATGCTACTATTTGTCTGAAAGCTTCGATTTTAGCTTTTGCAATGTCCTTTTCTGAAATTGATCTCCTACCATTGAATAACATTTTTCCAAAGCAATTTCAATCTGAGTTTTGGAAGAGATGTTGTCATTAAGAGACTAGCCCTGTTGGTTAATAGCAAAATACAAGAGTTTAAAGCATTTTGAATGGGCTGACTTCGATATAATTTTAAAAGGCTGCAGATTTGATTATGAATTGCTTTCATAAAATAGGACTCTCCTTGATTGATTGTAGTTATCTGTGAGATATAAAGCTATATATTAAATTGTGAGCATGGTGCATGATTATGAGTCTGACCTCCTGGGAACAATGTAATCACTTTTTATCATTTTGTGTGCTAAGTGTACACTAAAAATCCCACAACTATAGCATATGGCACCAAATCTAACATGGAAAAATAGGGGTAACTTTTTAATTATTATTTTGCATTGCTTTTTAATTAATAACATAAAAGTGAAAGAAATATGATGAAGAAAATAGGCTAGTATAAATAATCATTTCAGCAGTAAAAAATTACAATTTTATAATATTATTATATATTATTATAATCCATATGTTTCTCTTCTATAATTAACATATTTTAACCTAGGTTATTATGTTTTAAAAGAGACCCATAGTTCATTATACTTGTCCAAACAAAGTCTATGTCTATAGGCAATCAGCTCTTAGGGGAATGTGTAATCAGTTAACAATATGGGTTAACTTAAATATTATAGAGAACTAGTTTGGTATAGTGATTAAGGCATCAGGCTAGAAACCAGGGATTATGAATTCTAATTTTTAGATACAAAGCCAGTTGGGTGGCCTTAGGCTAGTCACTTTCTCTCAGTCCTAGGAAGGAGGCAATGGCAAAACACTTCTGAAAAACCTTGCCAAGAGGAGTGCAGGAAGTGCAGGCATTTTCCAAGAACTGGACACAATTGAATGGATGAAAAGTAGAGAAACTTGTGTCCTGAATATTGTGGGTTTTGGAATGTCTGGGCCATAAAGAGTTAAGATCAATTTCATTTTGAATTAAATTGAAGTTTATAGTGTCCAAAGCAGATGCATGGGCTAGGAGGAATGCACAAATTTGAATAAACAAACTACCCATTGTTAGAACAGTCCACATCATTGGCCTCAACTATAGTAATAGATTGCAGTTCAATGGTATGAATGTCAGGAAAAGATGTATTAGTATTAGCAAATTTGCAAAAGAATCTGTCAGAGGAATTGTAATGGTCCTATTTGGTTGGATGTGTTGTTAATCCTGACAAGAGCTTGACTAATCCTATTGTTACTGTGAGGTGATAATTTTTGAGTAGAAAACAGTTAGCACCCTGAAAGGTGTAGTTGGGTAATTTCAAGTTGCCTTAGAGCAAACAAGTAGCAATCAGCATGGAAAGTCTGGATTTTTATGGCATAATAAATAAATGATCAGTTGAGATAAACTTAAGTAGGGCAACTGAGCATTTTAGCAGTTTAGATTAATTTCAACTTTGTTAATATATTAAGTCTGAGTCAGATTTAACAACCTTGCTACTTCATTGAAGAAGAAATAACTCCTCTGGCAAAAAATTAGCTATTGATCTATTAGCAAAATACACGCTGTCACCTCGGAAGATGTTCAGTGATGATTATTTCTAAATCACATTATCCCATCTAGCTAAGTTATGTACAATCTGCTCTTTTATATCCCAAACATTTCCGTATTAGTACTTTATCTTATTTACCTATTTATTTTCAATATTGTAATGCTGTCAGTATTGGCATTGCATTATATTTGTTCAGCAACCTTAAGGAGCAGCAACTTACCTCTTAAATCATTTTTATGCTACCTTTTAGGAACCGATTTTACAAGCATTTTATTTATGTATTTTTTAAAAAATAATGTGATGCAGTTTTTAAAGCCAAGCCAAGTCAACAAAAGAGTTGTGCAACATTACCAACACTTAGTAATAATGGCCACAAAACAAAAAGAATGCAAACTCTAAAAACAAAATATTCTAACAGCAGGACAAAGAATTATCCTCAATATGTTTCCAGCTTTCTTGGACACTATCTTGAATCATGAAAGCTATTCCTTAGAACTATGTCTTTTTATAGTTTGTTGCAGACAGATGTTCAGACTGTATTTGTCATTTTTATCCACCTACTGAGTCCTTCTTGAAAGACCTTGGATAGGCCATTGTTGTTGTTGTTCTTGTTATTATAGTTAGCTTCATAGATGTCTACACTGGATTTGGTGTTCTCCACCTATCAAATACTTTCCAGGGACCTGGAATAGGCAGATGTTTTTTTAATAATATAAAAGGTAATGTTGCAGGATGCAAACTGTTCCAAATAAAGCTGCCTTTAACAATTGACTGATGGTGATTTTGTCAGTGCTGATGGTGTTCCAGATGTTTGGGAAGTACACCCAAGGCACCTATTATTGTTGGTACTACCTTTGCTTTCTTTTTGCCACAATCGTTCTACTTCCAAGTCTTTATATTTTGTGGTTTTCTCCAGCTCTTTCTCTTCTATTCTGTTGTCTCCAGGTACTGCCACATCCAACATCCAGACATTTTTGTCTTTCTTATCAATAATTGTCAGGTCTGGAGTGTTATGTGGCAGGTGCCTGTCTGTTTGAATTCTAAAGTCCCAGAGCACTTTATCTTCCTCATTTTCTATTACTTTCTCTGTTTTGTAGTCCCACCACTTCTTTTCTGCAGGCAAATAATACTTCTTGTAGATTTTCCAGTGCACTGTTGTTGCTACTCTGTCACTGTTGTTTAAGGTTAGTCTGTGCAGTCTTTTTGCAGCAGATCACTAGTGTTTCACCATTGTGGTTATTTCCTGAGTTGGATGAGAGCACATCTTCCTCCTTCTGTCCTGGCTGCTTTTTACAGAGGCACAGTTGAAAGCATTTTAAATAAACTGGTTTGGTGGCAGTAGTGCCTCAGATAGAAAGTGCATACAGAGATTGGTAAGGACAGCAGAGAAGATCATAGGAAGCTCACTCCCTGGTATTCAGGATGCTGCTTATAAGCGCTATGTGCTTAGAGCTCAAAGCATTGTTAGAGACCCCACACACCCGCTTTACAGTCTGTTTCTGTTGCTCACCTCTGGGAGGAGGATTCGAAGTATTTCTAGCAGGACTACTCGATTCTGTAAGAGCTTTGTTCCCTATGGCATCTGTCTGGTAAACTTGCAAAATTAGTTTTTCTTGCCATGCACCTGAACTATTCTGTTGTTTCTCTGTGTCATATAATATATGTGGGTATATGTATAATTCTGTGTTTTATTTATTTTTGTCATATTTATGTAGTGTATATAGGAGGTGATGACCCTTTGAGAGCTGAATGCAATAAAATTTCATTTTAATGTATGCCAATTAGTGTACATTCAAAGTGACAATAAAAGTTATTATTCTATTCTATTCTATTCTATTCTATTCTATTCTATTCTATTCTATTCTATTCTATTCTATTCTATTCTATTCTATTCTATTCTATTCTATTCTATTCTATTCTATTCTATTCTTCTCCTTTTCCTTCTCTTTTTCCTTCTTGTTCATTTAGATGTTGTGCCAGTGTCAAAATACAGGGATGACCTATATTCCCTGTCACAAATAACAAACTGGTGGAAATTTGCTACTTGATTCTAACTTGGCCATTTGCATTAGCCATTAACATTTACATCCATTTATATAAAGAGCCTTCCCAGATTAATTGTCACTAAGAATGGGGAATTGAAACACCCTGTTCTTTAAGGTACTGCGAAGTGTTTGGAATATCAGGCTGCATCTTAGAATTGTATGTCTTTTAAAAAAAACCCCTTTAAAGAAGTTTTTCAACAGAATTAAAATCAGAAAGTCCTTAACGGATTTCCAGGCAGTAATATGCATATATTAGTATAGTTACTGATATTTCTATACTCAAACCAATTAATTTTGCCATCTTTGCTAATTCTGTCATTTTTACCTACCAATCCTTCCATGTGGATATTTCAGAATCTTTCCATTTTGCACCTATAATAGTCTTGCAATAGTAATTATATATAAAAATAATCTTCCATGACCATTGTCTTTTTTTATTATTTTTTTTATTTTTTTTAATTAAATTTATTATTTAAAAACATTGGACACAGTACCAGCGAGCTGACAAACCTTTTTGTCTACAATGTTTAAATATATATATATACATGTATGTATGTACATCAAAAATACACTTAAATACACTTAGATTACAAATCAGTGAAATACCACAATATTAAAAACAGTGAGCTAGTCTGTAAAACCTAATAGAGACCTTTCTTTTTATCCATCCAAAGATACAATTTGTTCCAAATTCTATAATAGTCTGATTGATCTTTATTCTTTAATTCCAAAGTTAATTTGTCCATTTCAGCGCAATCCCAAATTTTCCTAATAACCTCTTTTTCTCCTGGGATCTCATTCTTTTTCCATTTTTGCGCAAATGATATTCTAGCTGCTGTGATAATATGGATCATTAAGTAAAGCACATCTTTAGGATATTTCTCTTTCGTGATTCCCAACAAGAAAAGTTCTGGACTAAACTCCAGATCTTGTTTCAATATTTCTTTCAGCCAAATCCAAATCAATCTCCAAAATTTTTGTGTTTTACTGCAAGACCACCACGTGTGGAAGTATGTGCCTATCTCTTCAGAACACTTCCAACATTTGGGAGATGCTGTTGTGTACATTTTTGCTAAGCGGGCTGGGGGAAGATGCCATCGGTAAAACATTTTAAATAAATTTTCTTTATACGATGAGGCCAGTGTTATCCTTTTATTTCTATCCCAAATTGTTTGCCAAGTATCTAAGTCGATGTTATGTCCTAAATTGTTAGCCCAGGTCAACATGGGGTCTTTCACTTGCTCTTCAAACAGCTTATATCCCAAAAGTAATTTATAAAAATTCCTTATTTGTTTAGAGTCCGGTCCCAATAATATTTTGTCCAATGCTGTTTCAGAGGTATATATCCCCCATTCATTTTTATCCTTCCTAAATCTCGATTGGATTTGTAAGTAGGCCCACCAATCGAGTTTTATACCTTGTAATTCTAGTTCATTCCTAAGTGTCTTTTAAAAAAAACCCCTTTAAAGAAGTTTTTCAACAGAATTAAAATCAGAAAGTCCTTAACGGATTTCCAGGCAGTAATATGCATATATTAGTATAGTTACTGATATTTCTATACTCAAACCAATTAATTTTGCCATCTTTGCTAATTCTGTCATTTTTACCTACCAATCCTTCCATGTGGATATTTCAGAATCTTTCCATTTTGCACCTATAATAGTCTTGCAATAGTAATTATATATAAAAATAATCTTCCATGACCATTGTCTTATTGACCGTCCATTAATCCCAGCAAGAGAAGTTATGGTTTCAGTTTGATGTTGATTGAATTTTCAGAATTCTTTGTATCAAAGAATGCCAAAATATTTTGCTTTTTTACAAGTCCACCAGGTATGATAAAATGTCACTTAATGTTGTCCTACATTAATTTCCAACACAAATTTGTACCTTTATGTCCAAAGCTCCTAGCCCGTTTTATAATACATCTTTTACTTTATTCTTTTTCCATTTCAAATAGCAATAAAATTTTATACATTTTAGCAATTATATATTCATTGTTGTAAATAGTTCAGCTTCCGATTCTTTCTTCTCCTGCCCCTTATCTACTTTAAATCTTTCTCTTAATTGTGCATACAAAAACCACTGAAAACTAAAGCCCTCTGCAGTCAGCTGCTCTCTTTCCATTTTATATTCTCCGTGTTCCTGTTCTAACAACCAGAATTGTCTCTCAGAGTATTGCTGCCATGTGCAAGATGGCAGTATGTGATATGTAACATTCACACAGATACTAAGAGTGCTGCCATTGTTAAAGTGAAACTAATGATGATACCAAATACAGTTGGATGATGTACATGGACCTTAAAAGACCTTAATATTCAAATGGGAAGAAACATAGAATTATAGAATGTAAGGTTGGAAAGTATCTTGGAATTCATTTAGTACAATTCCCTTCCAGTGCAGGAAAACATTTATAAAGCACCCCTGTGTATTTCCAGGGACGACTGAAACAGATGAGGGAAAAATGTGACTAATGAGTTGCAAATGAGGTTCCAAATGAATTGCAAATGAGGTTCTACATTTGAGCTTCCTCATGTTCCAAAGGACTTTCTTATGCAGTTGTATGATCACACAGATCCATGTCATGGCTGAGGGCCAGTACGTCAATAGGTGTGACCCTACTTAATATATGTATATTAATATATTGATTGAAGAATACATATGTGTGTGCTTAAACTTCTATGATTGCCTGAATTACTTAGAGCAGAGGTCCCCAAACATTTGGGCACCAGGGACCAGTTCCTTGGAGAGAGGTTTTTCCGCGGACCAGAGGGTGTGTGGTTTTGTGTGCTGCCTGTATCTCACGGATGGCGCTTTGCTTTTTTGTGCGGCACAGTTGCTGGCATGTCACAGCCTGGTACTGATCCACGGACCAGGGTTGAGGACCCCGACTTAGAGTCCATCTTTTTTTTAAGTATCATCCCAACACACCTCACAGGATTATTTTTATTTAGAATATGATTATTGTAACTATAATCCTGTATTTAGCTCTGGGAAGTGGGGGGGGAAAAGTGGGTGGGTTTGGGGTGGGAGGGATTTGGGGATATATTGTAAAATTTTGTTTTTGTAAAACTCTTTAATAAAAAAAAGGATTATTGTTGTGGGGGAAATAAGAGGAGGGAAGGAAGTATGCATGCTGCCTTGAATTAAAAATAATAAAGGTAGGATATAAACAAACAAGCCAATAAATGGAATGCAAGCTTAATGACTGGATAATTTATGCTATTTTATAGTTGAAGTACATGTGATATCTCTGGGCTGTGACTTGTAACTTCATTAGAATTTTTACTGATGTCCGTATTTCAAAATGAACTTTTTTTTCCTATTAAGATAATTGTTCCTTGGATAATCAGTATTGATCATACATTTCTGTTCACTCAGAAATACTCATTCATTTATTCATTCATTCAGTTTCAGCTCCTCATCTTGCATATGCAACTGTGTGCTACAAAGAATAGGGCACATTGAGGTGTGTTGACATTACTATCTCAGAGTTGCTCATTATTCATGGGCTACATAATCCATGTTCTTTAGCCTGGCATCACTAATAGCCAGATCTTCCTAGGGGGAAACTTTAAATTCCCCCCTGCAAATTATCATGTTGTAGCAGTCTTGACTAGATTTTTTAAAGAAAAGCTTTAGTTCCATTTCTTCATTAAACAGCCCTTAAGAAGAAGATAAAAGATTCTTGTACTGCTTTATTTACATTAACTTCTATATCTGTGAGGACCATACAGTACACCTAGGAACAAGCCCTTTCCTCCCTCCCAAACAGGATATGCTAGAATAAAACTCATTTAACTTGCCCATTTAATAATCAATTTAATAAAAAAAAACATTTATATCCTTTAAGACTATTTGCATGTCTGTTATCAGTTATTGTGTTTTGAACATTTATCCTTCGCAGGTTATTTTTGTTTAGTTTTCATGATGAAACTTTTCTGTCCATTTTTTTTGATGTTGTTTATGGTAATATTGCAGCTTCACAAAGTATTATGAGAAAATGATTATTGCATAGATAATCATTGAACTCAGTATTTGTACATTATTCTTCCACCATGAGGAATGTAGCATCATTCAGGGCAGCTGAGACACATAGACCTACCTACAAAGCAAGCAGGTTACACTTAATGAACCTGATTTTTTTTTTGACAAATCCAATATTGCACCTTAGGTTTTTTGTTTGTTTGCTTGCTTGCAAGGGATAAGCAAGAAAAAGCAGTGGCAGAGATTAAAATACTGAAGATGTCATAGTGGGCAGCGGATAGAATGCAGGAATGAAGGTTTTTCAAAAAAAAATTAATTGGCCTTGTAGAAAGGAAGGATGCCTCTCAACTTCCCCATTGCTACATGTAAGCCTGATTTGCAAATCGGTGTTGTCTTTATTTGCTTTTTCCCAGGCTATAGGTTGAATCCTCTATGGCAGGGGTGTCAAACTCACAACATCACGTGACGTGTCGTGACATTTCATGACTTTTTTCCCCCATTGCTGGCAATGGGGTGGGCACAGTTTTGCCATGACACATCCAGCCCACGGGCCGGCAGTTTGACACCCCTGCTCTATGGTCTCAGCATTGCTTCCTATAGATCCTAGAACCTCATTCCTTTTCACAATTTGCTTCTAGTCAAATGATGGGAAGGGGTTGGAGACAGATGGCTTGAAGACGTATTAAAAGAACTTGAAAGACTGCATTGATTATTTTTGCAAAAAATAAAAATTCCTCTCATATATTCAGACAACGATATTTTTGGGAATAATTGTTTTGCCCTCTAGGGAACAGCTATATCTGCTGCTATATCTGCTGTCATTTTGTGATTGGTTGATTTCACCAAATTTCAGTACTCTCAAAATAGCCCCTTGGTTCTACAATTTCTAGTTTACTGTTATGTCTCCCAGCCAACTGATCGTAGATTTGTATTCTGTGCACATAGGACAGTGTGGCTTTGACAATGAAGCATAGTCAAAAAATTCTGTCCTATTTCATTGTGTCACTTATAGATGTGTCTCAGTACCCCTTATATGCATTGTTCCATATACAATGGGGAGCAAAGCCGAGAGATATATGGAGATCTTGTATAATAATAATAATGAAGTTGGAAGGGACCTTAGAGGTCCACTAGTCTAACCCCCTGCTTGGGCAGGAAACCCTATACCATTTCAGACAAATGGCTGTCCAGTCTCTTCTTAAAAATTTCCAGTGTTGGAGCATTCACCACTTCTGTAGATAGATAGATAGACAGATAGATAGATAGATAGATAGATAGATAGATAGATAGATAGATAGATAGATAGATAGATAGATAGAAGAAAATATATACATTGAACATGTATCGATAGGCCATGTTTTGCATAAGCATGTTTTAGGCTAAGCATTACTGTTTGGGCCTGGTAGCATTACTGTTTTGTCCCACATAATACCCTTAAATATTTTAGAAATGGGTGCCTTGTATGTTTGAGTGTGTATAAAAGGAAGATTCCCTTGACTGAAATTAAATTTCTGACAATTATATTGGCACATGCATATAGCATTTGTGGCAACATTACAGAAATAGTTTATGGTTGCCTTTTGGGGGGATTTTTTTCCACTATCCATGCTAGCCTGCAGCCCTAGAATTTCCTAATGGTTACTCTAGCAATTGCTAACTAGGTCCGATCCTTCTTAGCTTTTCTCAAAATCAGCTGAGGTCGGTTAAATGCTGCCATCTGCTGTGATGCTTACATTTGTATCTGTATCTATTTATATTGCTGTTTGGAAACATAACAGAACAATAATACAGGAATCAAACAGAATCTGATAAGAGAGATGGTGTGATGTGTAGGTGGTTCCAGGGTGAGATGGGTTGATGTTCAAGCTTTTTTGGGTGGGGTTTGGATATACCTTAAAGAAGCAAATATGAAGCTTAAAAACAGTTTTTGATCCAACTGTATCACTTTGGGCTAACTGATGTCAGAGATTCAGAAGAGATTTATCACTTCGAGTAGGTCCTTAAATTACAACCTTTTCTAAGTGAAAAGGTGTCAGTGATTCCTGCTTTGAGAATCCTTCTTCCATATTTCAATTTTCAGTTTCCCTTGGAACCTGCAGGCAATTCAATATAATCTGGTTTAAGTTTAGATGGCTCAAATGTAAGATGGCTCAGGAAATTGAACCAGATTTCCACCACATTTATTCTGATTACCAGCATATTCACTAGAAAACCCTATTCAAAGATTAAGGCTTCTCTTTAAACTCCTAAAGCAAGACTGCAGTCTGAAGAGATGCTCCCTGTTTCATGTGTGATGTAACTTTATTTATCAGCTCTGTTTAGGTGACACTTCACTATGAGCCAGCAGTGTACAGCGGCAGCCAAAAAAGCTAATACAATCCTGGGTCGTATAAACAGAGACATAGAATCAAGACTATGCAAAGTAGTAGTAACACTTTAGAAAACCCTAGTAAGACCACACCTGGAATATGCAACCAATTTTGGTCACCATACTACAAAAAATATGTTGAGACTTTGGAAAAAATTCAGAGAAGAGCAACTAAGAGGATCAAAGGCCTGAAGACTAAAACATACGAAGAATGGTTGTAGGACTTGGGTTTGGCTAGTCTAAAGAAAAGAAGAAACAGGGGTGACATGATAGCAGTATTCCAGTACTTGAGGGGCTGCCACAAGGAAGAGGGGATCAAATTATTCTCCAAAGCACTAAAAGGCAGGACAAGAAACATTGGTTGGAAACTGACCAAAGAGAGAAACAACCTGGAATTAAGGAGAAACTTCCTAACAGTGAGGACGATTAACCAGTGGAACAGCTTTCCTTCAGAAATTGTGGACACTTCATCACTGGAGGTTTTTAAGAAGAGACTAGACAGTCACTTGTCTGAAATGGTATAGGTCAGGGGTGTCAAACTCAATTTCATTGAGGGCTGCATCAGCATTGCAGTTGCCCTCAGGGGGCCGGGTGGGTATGGCCTGGGTGGGCGTGGCCTACTGGGTGGGCATGGCTAGAGTGCATATGGCCTACTGGGTGGGCATGCCAGCTCTACATAGTTCGCATCAAAGGTGCCTATGGGGGCTGGGCAGGAGTGAGACAGATCTGAGGGTCTCTGGCAGAAGGAGGGTCTCTGGGCCAGGGCCAAGGCAGTGGGGGCCGTTCCCTCACTGTTTCCAGGATGGCTTCGCGGGCTGCATGTAACCACTTCGCGGGCCGGATCTGGCCCCCGGGCCATGTGTTTGACATGTCTGGTATAGGTTATCCTGCTTGAGCAGGGGGATGGACTAGAAGACCTCCATGGTCCCTTCTAGCTCTATTTTATTCTAGACATCTAATTTTCAGATATCTCTGGGAATAAAATGAGCACCAATCACTTTTTGGCACTACGGGATAGTTTTTATGCCTCTCTTCAGTTTAATCTTTTAATACTAAGATGTTGCAATTTTTTATTACATTGAATTATTTAATTTAAGCAATCTATAGACCACCTGGCTCCTCATGAACTGTGTAGCCTGCAATTAAAAAGTAAGAAAAAACATTTTAAAAAAATCATGTGACCTGAAGTCAATCTGTCCCCCTAATCCAATTGGGTAAATTATGTAATAAATAGTAATTCATAGCAGAATTCCTTTATATTTAATCATCAAATTTATATGCCACTCATGTCCCAGTGCAAGGTGATACTTCTTGATATACTATACTGACATTCTTGTTTGAATGATGGTGAAATCAGTGGCTTAGATAAATGAAAATTCTTTTACAATAAGCATATTCTTTGGTATTTCTAGCCATCAGATACAAATCTGTTGGACATGTGTACTTGATGATTGGATGGATGAATGGATGGACAGCTATAATTCCTTGCATATATGTATGTGTATGTGTACATGTACATATACATATGCATTTTTTTACCAGCCCGAGGTATTCACAAGAAACTGAGGAGATCAAAATAAATAAATAATATTAACAAGTAGTGTATGAACTGGTTAGTGCTTATTCAAGGACAAAGTGGAATGGAAACATTCAGAGGCAGTGACTGCTTGTCTATGCTCTGAGGCATCGCAAAGTTTAAAATCCCCAATATTACACTTTTGCCAACTCTGGGAGAAGGATTGTGCAGCATTAGTAATTGAGCAGGACTTGACTTCCTCATTCCTTCTGAGTTAACCATAGAAATAAAATCAAATTTGTAGGCATATATAGGGATTGAGTGGCTTCTATAATGTGCACCTTTATTTTTATTGCTTTAATGTGTAAGAATGAAAAGAAAGAAAAAAAGAAATATTAAACATTAACTAAAATCAAACAAGTAAAAAAAACACCCAGAAAATAGCAAAAGCATATTATGTAACATACAGGAAAAGTAAGATAACCAATTTGAAAATGCAATAGTCAAACTTTGACCCTATTGATAATCCTGATCATTTTTTTCATTACACTAGAAGAAAGCTAATTCATAGGCAGAGTATATGGTCACCTATCATTCCAGGAGAATTTCTTGTGCTGCCCCCGCCCCCCAAGTCAGAAATCTGTAATTCTGCACATACAATGCTACATTTTAATGTACACGTTTAAATTGTATTGATTTCCCCCCACAAATTTATAGTTACTAACTCAAATGGACCACTACTGAAGAAAGACAAGCTTATAATATGTTGTTTAATTTGAAGAATAATGATGGCTCTACTTATGCTTGTTTCTTGATGTAAGTAGGATATGATTTGAGAAAGAGAGAGGTGATAGCTCTACAAAATAAATGGAATACTGAATTAACTGGAAATAAATTTTTAAAATGGTAACTTTTGGGGTAGATCACAAGATGCATGTCTACTTGATTCCACTCTGAAATACCAGGACATACTTTATTTTCCAGATAGCTTTTCTTTAGGCAGGTTATGGGGAATGCAGGACAGTGAAGTTTCCAGGTAGACAACCTGTATTTGATCAATGAATATAATAGAGCTGGAAGGTGCCTTGGAGGTCTTCTGTCCACCCCCCTTCTCAAGCAGGAGAACCTATACCAGGGGTAGGCAACCTTGGCTCTTTTATGACTCATGGACTTCAAGTCCCAGAATTCCTGAGCCAGCATGGCTCAGCTTGGACACTCCCTTTCCCCTCAGCATGGCTGGCTCAAGAATTCTAGGAGTTGAAGTCCACGAGTCATAAAAGAACTAAGGTTGCCTTCTAGTGACCTATACCATTTCAGACAAGTGACTGTCTAGTGTGGTGGCAAACCTATGGCAAGGGTGCCAGAGGCGGCACCCAGAGCCCTCCCTGTGGGCACCCGTGCCATGCCTCAGAGGTGGCAACTGTCCCTCTTCAACCAGCTGCCCCCCACAGGTGTCCCTCCCCATAAGTGACATTGAGGTGACCACACCCACCTTGGCCACACCTACCCAATCCTCCATGACCACCACAGCCACACCCACCCAGTAGGCCATGCCCACCTGGCACCCAGTGATAAATAAGTGGGTTTTGGGTTGTAGTTTGGGCACTTGGTTCACCATCACTGGTCTAGTCTCTCACAGTTGCTGTTTATGAGCCAGGTTTCACTTAATCTGTACTTGTACCTTTGATTTTTCCTGCCTAAATGTAAAACTTTGCTTTTCTCCACATTAAAATCCATTTTGTTGGATAGGGCCCATTGTTCAAGTTTTTCAAGATCTTTTTGGATCCTGAGCTTGTCTCCTGGGGTGTTGGCTATTCCTGTCAGTTTAGTGTCATCTGCAAATTTGATGAGTGTACTTGATGTTGGGGAGGGGCTGATTTGGAGATGATAAAGAGAACACTATCACACATGTAAATAGAACTGAAGTTTTGGTATTAGAATATGAATTCTTTCTTTCAACTGTATGCAGTTTATTTTAGGATTTACATTCCAATTTTTTTTCTGGGGCTGTGCATTTAGAGAATTCTTAAAATACCACAAAAATAGGTTATTAATCTGGATTTGTAATCTGAACTGCTATGCTCACTTCTGCTCCAGAATACGTTTCAAAAATTTGAGGTGTTTTAATAATTTGGCTCTATTCCAGAAAATGGCTTCATTTCTGTTCAATTCTCATATGGATTAGACTGCTATCAGTATAATAGAAAGGAGTGGGAGAAAGCCCTCTTTTTCTCCAAGAAAGGCATCAGTTCAGCTCAAAGTGAGGTTTAAATTGCAAACATTTTGTGCACATCTGTACAAGTCTCTGTGTTCATCTGCGGATAACTCTTGTTCAGAATAGTGTCAGGGGAATGTGCAGTTGCTAAGTACTGCTACATTTGTTCTCCCTGGGCTAGTTCTTTTAGAGCATTCTGTGTGCTATTTTCCAATGTTTAATTGCTTATATGTGGGAGAAATAAACAAATAAAGTTACAAATATACGCTTTTGAGTCTAAAACAATGGGTGTGCAGTTTGTTAATGGCTGATTTTGCAATGGGCCTCATGAAAATCCTCTGAAAAGAGTTACACATTTCATATGGGAAAAGCAACAAGTTTTAAAACAATATAAATGATAGATATTAAAGATCTCAATACAGCACATTCAGTGTGTGTGTTTATGTCCACTTTATATCTACTTTTCCCAACTTAGCTCCTTTGTCTTGTCCAGTATGGCTAACTGCAGAAATTGAACATGATCAGCCTAGAGAAGAATTTTTATATTTTCTACATTTGTTCAAAAATAAAAGAACCCAGGAAAACAAGATCTACAATGCCAAAAGATGCTGAAAATAAAATATTTATTTTATTAATCACATTGTACTTTATGAATGCTGATAATGACAGTTGGGGTGTAAGAGAATAGGATTTTAACATGGTTGTGCTTTTTTATAATCAGGTTTAGGATTTGTTTTCAAGTGGCATTTAAAATTTATGGTATCGTATTTACTTCTTTTTTTGTTACCAATATTATAATTAGCAGTCTGATTTTTGTAAATGCCAATCTCAGAATTGCTTGCTGTTTGATACAAGAGTCTTTCAAATGTATTTTTAAAAAGCTTGATTTAAATTCTGTTGAAACAGTGAAAAGATTGTAATTGCATTGAGTCCCTTAATGCTATTTCACTTCTCCTGTTCACATAGTTCTAATGCTATCTAAAAATTAAATGGGGGGGGGGGAGTCCCTTGATGGAAAGTTCCTTCATTAAAATAATCTCCCAAATGTAGAAAATTGACAAATCAGAGAAAGTGATTTGAAAATCATCCTATTTATATCAGAGTTTTCTACTTAACAGATTCTCATAATTACAATGAGGAACATTCTGTCATATTAAGTGCTATCTTCAGGTGGAAAAAAACATTGGTTGAAATAGTAAGCATAAAATGTGTTTTTGTTTAACAATGGGAATACTGTGCTATTTATTTACTTCTTTTACTGGACTTATATACTGCTCCAGTCAATATATGGATTTGTGGCTTATAATTTAGGATAGTTTAGAATACATGAAGGATTCCTTCTGCAGCAATAAAATGAATGAAATTGAGTTTCCATTTGATGTCATGTTTCCCTGTTTCTGACACAAGGCTGTACTAACTGTTTGACAGGGTGCTGCGGACAGGATACTCTGCTGATAGTTTCAGTGGAAAAATCTTCAATGTATACACATGTATTTATTGGTGACTTCAGAAAGTCAATAGCCCTGCTGAGCCTTTGGGAGGATTCTTCAGCACTTTGAGACTTGTGGCATTGGCCCGAAAATGGCCTGGTTATAAAATATGGACACTGGGGGGAAAAAATCTGCTATTCAAAGAAGTAGCAGCCAAAACTACTATGGACTAGATTATCAGAAGACATCTGCAAGCAGCAGTTTAGAGCTCAGTGGCC
The DNA here is from genome assembly GCF_947247035.1 of Vipera ursinii. Classification (NCBI taxonomy): domain Eukaryota; kingdom Metazoa; phylum Chordata; class Lepidosauria; order Squamata; family Viperidae; genus Vipera; species Vipera ursinii. The sequence continues at coordinate 322,572,326 of NC_139512.1, read as the reverse complement.
GAGATGGAGCTCAGCTTCCTACCTTTCTCTTACCTTGGTTTAACTTAGCAGCTGGCTGTTGCATGCCATTTCTAATTTAATATTTCCTGCAAAGTCCTGGACAATATTACATCATAATGGTGAGGGAATAGGGAGGGACACATCCTTGCCACATAGACCATCTGCTTCTAAAAATGAAAGTTATACCACACAGCCAATTTGTGGGGATCAGCCATTACCTTCAAATGTAGGCTAATATGTGTTGCTTGAATGGAGTTATGTATTGGAATTAACATGTTAGTTAGCTGGCTATTTCTTGTGTTTTTTATAAGGTCCATTCATTATTGCCACTGCTTATTATTCAAGTGTGCCACTTTGCTTATGCTAATTTTAAAATTATTCCTGTGTTTTTTTTTGTTTTTTTGCTTTAATAACTATTTATGATTCCTAGAAAAATACACCTAATTAATACCTAGGCACAGTGCTGCAATTAGATGTTAATCAGATTTGATTTCTAGAGTAATGCACCAGCAATCTCCTAATCTCCTGAGTTATGATTTGATGAAAACTTGATTATCCTAGTTATGAAGTTCATGATTCTGTAAGATTCCCCAGGCCCTCCGAGCTCAGCTCAGGGCCCTTTGCAGTTTATATTTCGCTTCACTTCTTACTTTCAGTAGGGATAAATTACTTCAAAATGAGATTTAATCATGGTAGAAAGAAAGTTAAGCACAAACTTAAAATAAAGGACTGCAGTAACTGGCACATATTGACCTGAGTGAATAATCTTTAAATCCAGCAAAGGATGTTTTTATTATTATTAAACTAAGGATAGCAGTCTGACCAATTATATTCCCTCCATTTGCATTATAATGGAAAGAGATGATTAGGAAAAGTTGGAGTAGTTTATGACTTTTAACCTAGAAACTTGCAGATTTCTGGCATTTGGGGAGTACAAAGGAAGCTTTTTCACCTCTGGGTTGAAAAGGAGCACAGTTTTAAAATAAATATCTGCTGCCGTGGGTGGCATTCAAGGTTTTTCATGGAGGAATGTACTAGATTCTCATTGGTTTGACTAATTTGTTTCTAGTGGCTACACACTTCTCCATTCCTACTTTCCCTATTTTGTGTCATTGTTTCAGGGATAACTAAGCTTAGGCCCAATTTAAACTGCAAGCTCAGGGCTTTTTTTCTCATAGAACGCTCAGAACGGAGTTCCGGCACCTTTTTTGGGATGGAACCTTGTAGGGTAGGCAAGGCGGGTTGTATGACATGTGTGAGTTCCGGCACCTTTTTCTTTTACAAAAAAAGCACTGTGTAAGCTTAAATAAAATGGTAATGTCAGACCTGCCCCAATCTGGCTCCTTATGAAAGAAAAGCCTTCGACTCCATTTGCTTAATGTACCACTTTATATGAAACATTCACCTTGTTTTCTTTCATATAGATATACTGTATGAATATCTTACTACAACTAAACAGACTATCTAGTTTTATCTTACCATGTTTGTTTTTCATGTACAAGGAATGTGCAGTCTATCCCTAAGGATGCATTGAAGGTTGGAATAGTGTCTCTTAAAATTTATATCATAGTAATTAGGATCTTTCCACATTTTCTTAAGCATCAGATGTTCACCACAATTAAGTAAAGGCCATTTAATCTGACAGACTGCAGGTCTGATCTGATTTGACATACCTTCTGTTTCTCATTAGCCTATTGAATGGTCCATGTTATTTAACTACAAATAAATGTCACATTCCATGAGGACCTCAGCCCTTTAGGATCGATTTCCAATGGTGGTAACTAGTAACCATTGGGATATGGGTATTTTGCCTTTTCTCTTTTGATTTGCTATAAGTACATATCAGAGAATGATGAGTTAAAATGTACATAGCAAAATAAGAGTGTGCATTTCTTCCAAAAAATTCTGATTGTTATTTTTTGGGTGTAGGAGAACGTTACTTTGTCTAACTTTTCTGGTCTCATTATCCACCTCTAAGCAAAGTTCTTGAAATAAAGTGAGGGATTAATTTATAGGTGGGCGAGTGTTTGAAGGACCATAAGAAAAGCAGGAGTGGTCAGCCTTATAATAGAGTAATTTCCAGTTAGTGGCATCTTTTCCCAGTGGACAGTGTGCTTTTAGTAGCTCATTGTGAAGGACTCCTTGAAGGGATGATCTTTTAGGCAAGATTCTAGGCAAGAAAGTGATTTTACATGCACACACATACATATTACTGCTAAGCTTGTAAGCTGCCCTGAGTCTTCGGAGAAGGGTGGGATATAAATGGAATTAAAAAAAATAAATATTGACACACTTCAAAAGAGCACACTTGGGCAATCATTTATAAGGCATTTTGTTCACAAAAGACCTGGTGTTTTAAGCTCTAAGCCTGAAATGCCATATAGAATAATTCACCAGGTCTATGAATAAAATATTTCTTATTGAAGAATCTCTTTTACAATATACAATTTCCTTTGATAAGCCTCTCCTGAGGATTCAATGTATGTATATATGATGCTCTTGTCTCAAATGTATTAGGAGTTAAAAGTGTTGTAGCTTAACTGTTGCTGGATACTCTGCAGCACCTTCTCTACTTTTTTAACCCCCTTTCACTCATCCTCTGACCTAATTATGTATATATGTGCTTGTGTGCATATTTGGTCTTGCTGACATGTATCATGGGACTTGTGCTTATCTTACTGTATTGTTATTAATTTGCATCTTGCCCTTCAACTTTTGAAGCTACAGCTCCCCGTTCATTTTTATTTTAAAGTCAAGGTCCATTTACTGTTTATTGTTTTTAGCTTTCAAGTATTGTACAGTATATGATACATGATTCTATTGGACCTATTTTACTATCAGGCCTTGTCAATACTTCTGTACAATGAAAGGTAGGGGGCTGGAATGTTGGTGATGTAATCAAAAGATTCCAGTATAGAATAATGAGGACAGGCAAGATTTTTCCAAGGGAAAAAAAATAGAGAAATTGCCTTTTCATAGGAAACAGGCAGAAGCACCCACAGGATCAGAGGTTTTTGTCAAAATGATGAAAGCAGTGTTACATCTTAGGCACAGTATGTTTGTCCTTTTCGTACATAAATGCAATATGAATATCTCAATGAGATGAGTGGCATAGATATTTAATAATAATTTTTTAAAATCTCTCCTTTCATCTGTCTAATATATATTCATTTATTTAATGAATATATTTAATTTATTGAATGTATTAATTTAATTTCCGTCATATCTAGGAATGACTGACAAATTTATCCCATCCAAATTTGCTTCCTTAAGGCTGTACCTAATTTCTGAAATCTACTCTGTAGTTCAGATACATAGTTCAGATTTTAAAACCACAAAAGTAAAATTAATATTTGAAGGGAAAATGTAAAGTTGTACCGTATGGTTATGGTACAATGAAAAGAAGTACACAAATATTTTTTTAAAAATCTAGAAAGAACATCTGAAAACTATGTATACTTTTTCACAAGACATTCTCTATAAAACCAGAAAATAAACCTGAAAAGAAAAGGAAAATTATGTTGACAGATTCACCCATCCCTATTCTTCAGCAAATGGTGGCTGTTGACAGCAGATGCTGAAAGCTGTGGATGAATTAGATTGTCAGAATTTGTTTGACTCAGATTCTTATTTTTGCAGTCTGAACTTCATTTTTTGTTATTTTGTACCATTTAGTTTTGTGTATTTCTTTTAGTATATACAGTTTTGTAGGCACTTTTCCAAATATGTATTTGCAAGCAAAATCTATGTAATATATTGTTATACATTCTTTTCATTGATATAACCATATGGTGTCCACTTTTCTTTATTATGTGCATTTGAATCATATTCCGTTTGAAAGATCACATTGTAAAAGTTTGAAAAGTGCGCATAACTTATGTAGCCGTGAGATGTCTAAAGTTTTGATAGTTTTGGATAGGTTTGCTCCAGGGAGCCTGACAAATAGTGTGTTTCAATATTATCTATTGTCTGGCACAACCATGTCAGTATGATTTAATAGACAGAATATTAGACTTAAAATGTAAAGTAGTCAACCCAAAGAATTTCATCAAATCACTTAAGTCTTAGGGTATATTGTATGTGGGAGGAAAAGATATTCAAGCTCAAAAGTAGGCTTTTATAACTTAAGTCAACAAATAAAAACTATCCTGTATGCTAACTGTTGAAACTGTTGAAGTTGAAACTCAAATACTTTGGCCACCTAATGAGAAGGAAGGACTCGCTGAGAAGAGCCTAATGCTGGGAAAGATTGAGGGCAATGGAAGAAGGGGACGACAGAGAATGAGGTGGCTGGATGGAGTCACTGAAGCAGTAGGCGTGAGCTTAAATGGACTCCAGAAGATGGTAGAGGACAGGAAGGCCTGGAGGAACATTGTCCATGGGGTTGCGATGGGTCGGACACGACTTCCCAACTAACAACAACAGTGCTAACTGTTCATAAAAAGTGAGCCAAAATCACTCTTGTTTCCTCATCTACTTTAGCGGGGTGGTGATGAAGCACTTTCCTGTAGCCTATATTTTTACCCTCAGAATCTCACATAAAAGAGCAACACATAATAATATCTGAACATTTTGTTTGTGATCTTAGGAAAATATATCAATAAGTAATTACTACTATAAATATTTCCTCTCACACTTGCAAAAATATACCTTCAGGTGTTTTGTTTTGTTTTTTTTACAAATCAAGGACACATTTACAATCAATTATAGACATTAGTAACCTAGATTTACCAGTGATCTTGTACAGTTTAAGACAACCATTTATGTTTCTATGTAATTCAGCCATAAGTAAAAAAGAAGAATCTTCTTATAATGCCAGCAGTCATAATATTCTGAAAAACACTGTCCATTCTAGTGATAATAATGTTAGGATTCTGACAGGAAGGATTTTAAAAGCAAGCAAAAAACTTGGGAAGAATTCGTAGAGTAGTGCCGCTCCTGATATTTTGTTTGGACAAAAGATAATAGAATATATTATAATGTGTTTCTCAACTTTGGCAACTTAAAGGTATATGGACTTCAATTTCCAGAATTCCCTAATCAGCAGGTTGATTGAAGAATTCTGAGATTTGGAGTCCACATATCTTAGCATTTCCAAGTTGGGACTCTCTGACTCCCTGTCCATACATATATTTGTGTGAGCAGTCATTTATTTCATTTCCAAGAAAGATTCATTTACTAGTTTTTCCTTTAATTCATCACTTATGCCAAAAATATTACAGTGAATTAAATAAGGGCCTCACATTATCACATGAAATCAAACTATATTCTTTGCAGAATGAGATGTACTGGGAATATCCCACCTTCTCAAAAGTGTTAAATTGGATCCTTAATGTTGATATTTCAGATTATGTTCTTAGAATTTGCACAAGATTTTCTGATAAAGGCATGTTTGGGGGGATGAAATGAGAACAAGGGCTTGGAATAAATGTTTCAGATATTGATCAAGTTCTATACAAATAGAACTTCTTCAATGGCTGATGTTTTATAAACAACATTTACTTCAGGGACATTTGTCTGTGAAAATAGCATTAATCTGAATACACAGACACACACACACACACACACACACACACACACACACCCCTATACGTATACATACATACAAATGTGTGTGTGTGTGTGTGTGTAAATTTTTTTGCAAAAAAATTACACAAATATGACCTGCCACTGCTGTGGCTACTGCCTGTAGATGGCCTTGGGCTAGGCTGAAACAGGAAATAAGATTTGTCCCGTGTCTGGGACTAAGCAAGTGTATTCTGAATGCTTAACAAACATTTAACATATATATATTGTATATTGTATTCATTATAGTATATTGTAACATATTTTAAATTATACATATGGATATACATTAAAAGAGTTAGTATATATTACCACAAGGATGTGATCTTTCCAGGTTACAGAAAAGATAGAAGTCAAGAAGCAGTACTAATGCAAGTTGTGTTCAGATTTAGTAGCAGCAGAAAGCTGTGAAAAGCAGGCAGTAGTTCAGAATTTGTAACAAGAAATCAGAATTATGGGAACAGTCAACAATCGTAATTCAGACCTAATTCGACAATTTACAGTGAAGCCATATGCATGCACTCTAGAAGCTGAAAGCCTTAAAGGGTCTGCATGTTTACCCCAGTGATCTGACTCTGGTAGGTAGAATATTTCTTTCACTGCTTAAGGATAAGGGGAAAGAAGTATTCAAGTTATCTTGGAAGACAGGAGACCTCAGATGGGGATTCATTCAACCTAAGTCATCAGGTGTTAATCTACCAGGTCAAGGTATGTTATTCAAAACCTAAAAAGTTTCACTGCTTTTTAAAAATGGAAATTATGGCTGTTGAACTCCAACATATTTAAGGGACATTAGGTCTGAGAATATTGTCATATTTTTGAATTTGTTAAGTTTAGTTAAACTTTATAAGAATTATTTTAAAACTATGTAATGAGATTTTAAAAATTGTACTAGGATTTCTTATAAAAGCCCCACAAATTTAGGTCTTGTTCTTCGTGAAGAAGGTCTGAAGGATTTGGCATAATGTCCATGAAGTCCAGATAGGAATTACCATAATTCTTGAGGTGTGAAAAGGTATACACATAAATGGGGAATTGATTCATGGGAATTAGACAATTAATTGCTAATATGGTTTGCTTACTGTAGACAACATCCAAAAGAACCAATATTTTGCTCCAGTGTTGGATGCCCTTTTCTGTATCAATTACAAGAAGGAATTGATTATTTGAGAGGTTCCCCTGTTTGCCACTAAATTTCATCTAAAACAAAGTGTGATATTCTCAGGCAAAATGTGGAATGTAGAGAAAATAATTGGTCTTTATGAGTATTTTAGTACAAAACTCTAGTAGGATGATAGCACAGTCAATTAAACCATGATATGAAGGGCATATACGTTTGATAAATAAATTTCCATATTTTTCTGAACCGAATGTTGCTTACTTATAGGAAAATTTGTACAGTCACTATAAATTCAGATTTAGATTAAACATGTAATTGTGAAGTTATGTGGGATAAATTTGACCTTGTAAATCCTGAGGAATGGGGCAGGAGTTTCGCAGCATCAACTTTGCCAGGACAAAGCTTCAGCCATTTTTCCTAAACTTAATCCAGCTAGCACCCAACATAATCTGAGCAACTTTGTCCTCCTGGTATGTAAAGAATCCTCATAGCAGCCACTTTAAGTGTTTCTCTTGCCCAATAGGGTCCAGATGACTTTAAAGAGGACCACTGTGTAGCACTCTGAAAACACAGTGTAAGACTGGAGGGAAATGTTACATCTCTCTGCTCTTTTCTCTGTGGTATAGACTTGAACATGTTCTCTTTTTGAGTTTGGTTGGGAGCATTCCTTATTTTACACAAATGGAATGCTAGGGAAACTTTATACCTCTCTGGGGTCAGCAAGACAGGAAGGACATTCAGGAGAAATTTCTTCTGTTATTAATTATACAGATTTTTTGCACTTAATTAACTGAATTTCATTTTCAATTTAATATACACTGGTAAAATTGGCAGATTTTGGAGAAAGAAATTAAATAAGGATGTCAGGTGTCACACCAACTGTGGATATAAATTTTAATTCTCCTTTGTCTTAGTTAACAAAAGACCCCTAAACATGATTCAACAAGACTAGCTCTTTATGCAGACAGGAATGAAACTCTATACTGTACACCTAAAAGATTTGTGTATGCGGAGGTCAAAATCTATATATTTTTGTTTTCCCAGTTTCAGATTCTTGGCTCTTTCTCCCTGCATTTTCAAGTGAATTGATTCTTTGGTATTCTATTAATGACCCTGGAAAATACCTGACCTGTATTAAAATAATGGTTCTTTCATTATTTCATTATATTCATTTCAATTCATGGGAATGGTCTGTTTCTGCCTTGTCATCTTCATTCTTCATATCAGCTTTGTATAGGGTTTCCTGCTTGAGCAGAGGGTTGAAGACCTCCAAGATCCCTTCCAGCTCTGTTATTCTGTAAATGTAGGGCCAATCATTTCCCAAAAGCCTTTCTTTTATCTTTGGAGTCTGTGATAAGTCCAAGTAGAATGAAGGTCTCAGGACACATTCTGTTTCTCCTTTTCCACCTCCCAACTGAATGCATCTTGGAACAACTGAGATCTTATACAAGTTCACTTTACTAGTGTAAAGACAAGGCTCTGCTATTTGATGTCATCCTTGATTTTTGAGGGCTTTGTGGCAGCTGCCTGTATTTGTGTCAGAAACACCTACAAAGCCAACTGAAGGGTACTTCTGGTTTGAAAGGATTTGCTGGTGACAACACTGTTGCCCAGGGGACTCCTGATTACCAAAAGTAATGCAATCTTTGGGGAGGGTCCTTTCATGTCGGCTTTTGTGACAGCTAGGGATCCATTCTATACTGTTTTTTCTGGAAATAGCAGTGGTATTTGTGTCATTTGTTTCATGAAGCTTTAGCATTATAATTGTATAAGATTAGGTAAGGCTGCTATGCTAGTACAGGTATTAAAATTTCAGTATTAATTTATTTTCCTTTTTTGTCTTCCCATTTGGAGAAATAGATTGCTTTTGTTTTCTGATCTATGACTATTATAAAAGAGTATAATTTTGAGTTGATTTCTTTCATGTGTGGCATTACAGATGTTTAAGCAACTTAGTCATTTAAATTATATGGGATTATCACTTGTGCCCTCCAACCTTTTTCTCACAGTGTTTCCTGTATTTTTCCAAGACTACAAATAATGAGGGGATGAGTAGACACACAACAGCTGTGGAAACAGTATGTCTTCTTATTTATTGATGAAGAATCTCAGGAGGTGGTAGTGTCTCAAACAGAGAAGTAATGTACCTGGAGTCAGAACTAGAAAAAGAAAAATATGATCACTTGTATTATGTTCTCTGGCTAGAAGGAGCCATATTTGAATGATTGTAGTTGTCAAACTCAAAATCATCTTCTGGAGGAGCTTTTCCCAACCAGCCCCCTCCAGATATTGCCATAATTCTGAGACAGAAACTACAGTCCAAACTTATTATCTGGGAAAGCTGTTTGGGGGGATATTTTAGTGTCTTATTCCCAGGGCTTTTTTTGTCATAGAATTTAATTAATTTAATTTAATTTATTGAGATTTTTATACCACCCTTCTCCCAAGGGGACTCAGGGCGGTTCAGAGGGCATAAATATAAATAACAATACAAACATTAAAAACAATTAAATCAATGCCCAAGTTAAAACCAATAATAAAACAAACCTATATAAAAAAAAACAACCATGTACCCCCATCAGGCCAGACCCGCTAGTTCAAATAAATGGGTCTTCAACCCGCGACGGAAGGATCGGAGGTCTGATGCCATCCGGAGCTCTACCGACAGTTGGTTCCATAACGCCGGAGCACCCACAGAGAAGGCCCTCCCCCTGGGGGCCACCAGTCGACATTCCTTGACAGGAGGCACCCTGAGGAGGCCCTCTCTGTGGGCGCGCACAGGGCGGAGGGGAGTCGACGCCGGCAGCAGGTGGTCCTCGAGGTATCGCGGACCCATGCCATGTAGGGACTTAAAGATCATAACCAAAACCTTGAACCTTACCCGGAAGACAACTGGCAACCAATGCAGCTCACAGAGCAAAGGTGTAACATGGGAGTACCGGGAAACTCCCAAGACAACTCTCGCGGCCGCATTCTGTACCAGTTGGAGCCTCCGAGTAGTCTTCAAGGGAAGTCCCATGTAGAGAGCGTTACAATAGTCTAGGCGAGAGGTCACGAGCGCATGAGTGACCGTACATAAGGCCTCCCGGTCCAGATAGGGTCGCAACTGGCGCACCAGGCGATCCTGGGTGAAAGCCCCCCTAGTCACGGCCACTATGTGATCCTCCAGAGTGAGTCGTGAATCTAGGAGGACTCCCAAGTTGCGAGCCCTATCCACAGGGGGTAAAAGCTCACCCCCCCATAGAAAGAGGTGGAACGTCCCAGGTGTCCCGGGAAGCCGGAATGTACAGCCACTCAGTCTTGTCAGGGTTGAGTTGAAGTCTGTTCCTCCCCATCCAGACCCGAACCGCCTCCAGGCAACGGGACATCACAGCGAGGGCATCACTGGGATGGTTTGGGGTCGAAATAAAAAGTTGGTTATCATCAGCATATTGATGATACCCAACTCCAAAACCACGAATGATCTCACCCAGCGGTTTCATATAGATGTTGAGCAGGAGAGGCGAGAGGACCGACCCCTGAGGAACTCCACAAGTGAGAGTCCTAGGGGTCGACCTCTGCCCCCCTGCCAACACCGACTGCGAGCGTCCCAGGAGATAGGAGGAGAACCACTGGAAAACCGTGCCTCCCACTCCCAATCCCCTGAGACGCTGCAGCAGGATACCATGGTCGATGGTATCGAAAGCCGCCGAGAGGTGTAATAGGACTAGGACAGAGGAATATCCCCTATCCCGAGCCCTCCAGAGATCATTCACCAGAGCGACCAATGCCGTCTCCGTGCTGTGCCCGGGCCTGAAACCCGATTGGTAAGGGTCCAGATAATCCGCTTCATCCAGGACCAGGGGGAGCTGATGCGCCACCACACTCTCAACAACCTTCGCAAGGAAGCGAAGGTTGGAGACTGGACGAAAGTTGTTCAATACAGCTGGGTCCAAGGCAGGCTTCTTGAGGAGAGGTCTCACCACCGCCTCCTTCAAGATGGTGGGGAAATAACCCTCGCTCAAAGAAGCAGATATAACCGCCTGGAGCCAGCCTCGTGTCCTCTCCCTAGCTGCATAAACCAGCCAAGAAGGGCACGGGTCCAATAAACATGTGGTGGAACTCAGCTTCCCCATAATCCTGTCCACTTCATCAGGGGTCACAGAATCAAACTCCTCCCAGATAACATTGACAAGACCGCCCGCGTCCTGATCGCCAGACTCTGCCCAGCTGGAGTCCAAACCGGTCCGAATCCGAGCTATTTTATCCGACAGATGTTGACTAAACTCCTCGGCACGACCCTGCAAGGGATCCTCCCTCACCTCCTGATTAAGAAGGGAGCGAGTCACCCTAAACAAGGCGGCCGGGCGATTATCTGCGGACGCGATGAGGGTGGAGAAGTAATTACACCTCGCCTCCCTCATCGCAGCGAGATAAGACCTAATGTAGGTTCTTAACTGCAATCGGTCGGGTTCAGATCGGCTGGACCTCCAGCAGCTCTCTAGGCCCCGTTTCCGACGCTTCATCTCCCGGAGCTCCGCGGAGAACCATGGAGCTCGCTGGGATCTGCGCCGGGTCAGAATGCTCAGAACGGAGTTCTGGCACCTTTTTTGGATGGAATCTTGTAGGGTAGGCAAGGCAGGTTGTATGACATGTGTGAGTTCTGGCACCTTTTTCTTTTATAAAAAAGCACTGCTTATTCCATTAAACAATACATTATTGTGGCTGCCAATTTTTACTTATGGGGCCTTTAACAATCATGATACTTGTTTAAAGGCTATTGCCTCAAGTGTGTTATAATTCCTGAAACTAAATATTTTGTGTCCATGTCTGGTCAATGGTTTGGAATGGTTTGGAACTGTCATAGTTTCATTTAAGATAAGATAAGATAACCTTCATTGTCTTTTTTTTTTTACTGTGGGCACAACGACACACATCAAAAATGAAATTTAGTTGCCCGCTCTCAAAGTAAAACACATACATGACACACACCTAACCATACTATATATAACATATGTATAGACCCACACCCCTATATTACATAACAAATAAATACTAAATACTGTCCATCTTGAATATATAACGGAAGGAGGAAGCTTGAGAGTTCACAAGGTTAATGCTGTATGGAATGAAATTATGGCTGAATTTGGATGTTCTGCTATGGATACCGTGAAGCCTCCTCCCAGAAGGTAACAAGGAAAACAGATTGTAAAGAGGATGTGTAGTGTCCCAGATAATCTTACGGATGGTGCTCAAACAATGATTCTGTGCTATGTCCTGGATGGAGGGGAGGGAACTGCCAATGAACTTTTCGGCCATCTCACCATTTCCTTAGCATCATTGCAAAATAACTTTATTCCAGCAATGAACAAGGTCACAACTTAGCCAAAGCAATTCTAATCAATCTCTCCTCAAACACATTCTCCATTCTGTGAGGGGATTTCATAATTCAGTACTATTGAAAAAAATATTTGGGTTGATTTTTTTCTGGAATTGTGAGAAGACCTGTAGCTCAGTAATAGAATGTGTTTTAATGCAGAAAGTTTTTTCTTTTTCTTTTTTTATTGAAAAGTTTTACAGTACATTTTGACTTTAACAATCCCCCCTCCCCCACCCCTACCTAACCCTCCCTATCCCTCTCACCCATTCCCCCCTCACCCATTCCCCCCCTCGACTTCCCAGAGCTAAATACAGGGTATAAAAACAAAGAACAAACATAAGCATCCATATGCTAACAACAATAAACTATTAATTCTATCACCCACTAGCTCATATAAAATGATTACAAGCAATATTAATATTACAGATAAAAAGAAAAAAAACAGAAAAGGAAATTTACTCAAGTGCTAAATGAAATTTCTTAGTCTCAATCCTTATTCATATTAATTTCAAAAAAAATCCTTCATCTGCTGCTTACATTCTTCCACATTTCTCTAATTTCTAAACAAATTCTCAATTACACGCCAAGAGCGCCTATCTCTATTGACCTTGTTAATCTCTAACCAAACTAGACTATGGGCAGAAATAGTTCTTGCACAAATCTTTATCTTCTTGATCCTAAAAAAAAGTCATTAGTCAGTAATATAAAGTCAATCCTAAAAAAAAATTAATGTCTATCAGAAAAAAAAAGTATAATCGTTTTCATATAAATGTGTATCGCGCCAAATGTCTCGCAGTTCCAAATCATCCTTCAGTTCAAGAAAAAGATTTAGGCAATCTAGCATGACTCAGGGCACGCTTAAAAAAACCAGCTTTGTCCATCTGTACGTCTAGGACACCATTCCAATCTCCCATAAAAAAATAAAAAAATTATAATCCAATTGGGTAACCTTTGTGTGTAGTAAGTTAAAAAAGTCAGCTTGTTGTTGATTAGGAGCATACAATCCAACTAGAAGCGTTTTTTTACCTTCTAGCAGCAAATCAATCATAACATATCTTCCTTGCTTGTCTACTTCAATTAGTTCCGCTGTTAGAGTACTCTTAATGTAGACAACCACTCCATTATTCTTGTTCATTGCAGAAGCAACAAATTGCATACCCAATCTTAAGTTCGATAAGTACTTTTGGTCCATAACCCTAATATGCGTTTCTTGCAAACAAATAACATCAGTCTTAAATTGTTTTAAATATTGAAAAACTTTCTTTCTCTTTTATGGTGAATTTAATCCATTGACATTCCAAATTAGAAATTTAGTCACCATTCTTGGCGTCCCAAAGCTTTTGGAGCATGTCTGAAATGACCCCTGTAACTTCTTTGGACCGCACCCCTCCCACAGCTTCACTGTAAGTACGCTTTGGAGGTTCCATAACTTTCTGCTGGTCTTGCTCTTGCTCTTGTCTCGCTCGTCTTAGGGCGGCACGCGTCATCCTCTGCTCTCCAGCAGCAGCCGATGAGACTGTAACTTGATCCCCTCCAGCACCATTCTCCTCTGTCTGTCTACCTTCAACATCTTGAGGCTTTCCCTCGCCATATCCCTTTGCAGCTTCCAGAAGTGATAGGGGGGTTGCTTTTAACACATTGCTGTAAAAATCACGTGCCTGAGTCACAGTAACCAGACAATGTCTTTTACCTTCGTGCATCACCACCATTCCGACTGGAATCTCCCATCTAAACTTGATATCACATTTCTGTGCAAGGAATGCAAAATCTTTCCTTCTCCTTAAAATCTTTGGAGGAATCTCTTTTAAAACCAGGACTTCTTGCTCAGCAACCACAAATTTAGTATCATAAGCAGCTTGAATGACTTCCTCTCTAATTGCTCTCTTTGTAAAATAAACCACCACATCTCTGGGTAACTTCCTCTGTCTTGCAATCCATGAATTTACACGAAAGATTTTATCCATGCTTCCCTCAATTTCAGATGCTGGCTGGCCCAATACCGCTTCCAAATCCTCAGAGATCAGCTGCTTTAAATCTTCTTTAGGATTCTCTTTTAAGCCCCTGATTCTAATAGCATACTGCATCTGATGGTACTGAACAAGGCTCAATTCTCCGTCCATTTTATCCCTTATATTTTCATTCTCTAATACCTTTACTTCTAATATAGAGTTCTTTTGACTGAGATCCTCCACTTTTTCATCCAACTGTTGCACACATTCAGCCACACTTTCAATTGTAGACAAAATGTCTACCCTCATTGCTCTAAACTTCTCTTCCATCTTCTCCTCCAATTTCTCCTCCAGCTTTTCCAACTTTTCATCCATCATATCTGACATTAATTGTGAATGCTTTTCAAAGGCATCTTGTAAATCCTTAAGCGTCAATGCTGGAGGAGGTGCAGGAGGGAGCAAAGCTTGCAACGAGGTCTGTTGCACCGGGGAAGCCCCCGCACTCCGAAGCACTTTAGAAGTTTTAGCCGCCATCTTCCCCCACTTTCACTTGTTGCGCACTTTCACTTTAAAGCTATAAAATCCAATGCAGAAAGTTTTTTCATAGAACCTACATATAAGAATCAGGTGAAGGGTTAAAAGACTACCTGAGGTCTTTATGAGTTGTTTCTAGGTAGTTTGAATACACGGTATTGAATGAAATGGACAAAGAGCTTGACTGTGTATAGGCCATCATTGTATGCAAAATACAGTTCAAAGTTGAGGTTATTACCTATACAGTGCTGCAAGACCACCTGTTTTGCATAGAGCTGATCTGCCCAGGACTTTTCAGTTTGTTCGTTTTTAGTTTTGCTATGAGACAGTTTGCCCCCAGAGATCCAGCTGGCTCCCTCCCTCTTAGCTTTTAGAAAAGTAGTAAAAACTGTACTGTGCAGAAAATGTTTAATTTATAAGGTTGTTTGAAAGGGATGTTGAGGTATTACACCTTATGGGTAAATAAAACTACCAAAATACCTACAGAGCAGATGATATATAAATAATGTTACATACATAAATGTGTACATTTATACAGAAGCTACTTTTATGTCATTATTAAAGGCCCTATGACTAGAAGCCAGCTGATGTAAGTTCTAGACCTACTTTCTGAAAGTCAACTGGGTGAATTTATTTAGAAAATCTACGTGGCCACCTATCTTAAATATATAAGTTCTAGATAGCCAGCTATATTTGTGAAATTGTTAGTTTATTTTTATTGGATTATTTTAATTTCATTTGGTTATTTGATTATTTGCCAAAGAAAAAAGAAGAAAAAAAGAAAAAGTTAAAACTACTCAATGATCAAAGTTAAAATAATCCAATAAAAATAAATGAAGACACCATGTAACAATTTTACAAAATAGACATAGGTATTTTGGGGTCCTTTAACAGTACAACCTAACACCTGGGGAAAAAATCCATAATGGTCTTCTAGAAAACGAAGAGGGATGATGCCCTCCATATCTTGGGTGGGGTGGAGGCTATTTCACAAGGTAGGCACTGTGGCAGTGAAAGCCTGGCACTATTTAATAGAGCATGTCCACCTGCCGAATCTCGTGGAAGAGACAGAAATCCTCAGAGTTAGGTGGTATGCAAATTCAGATCTATTTTTATA
This sequence comes from Vipera ursinii, assembly GCF_947247035.1. Classification (NCBI taxonomy): domain Eukaryota; kingdom Metazoa; phylum Chordata; class Lepidosauria; order Squamata; family Viperidae; genus Vipera; species Vipera ursinii. Next base: position 322,556,682 of record NC_139512.1, on the reverse strand, counting down.
TTTCTGTTCTCTGTAGAAAAAGAAAAAGTCCATACTTTGGGGGAAAAAATCTAGATACCAATTGTCTGTGGAGATTCTCAGTCATCCAGGTCATGGTTGTCCCAAAGGTGATTTTTCCAACTGGACTTCCTTGGTTTTTTGTTTTTCTTTCCTTTCAAAATGTTTCACTTCTCCTCCAAGAAGCTTCTTCAGATCAGAAGAAGATTAGAGTTTTAGCAAATGATTAAAAATCTCTACAGTGCATAAAACCCAGCTTCTAAGTAGCTCAGAATGATATATAATTCAAAATGGCAAAAGTCTTAAAAGTCTTTTCCTTCCTTCCTTCCTTCCTTCCTTCCTTCCTTCCTTCCTTCCTTCCTTCCTTCCTTCCTTCCTTCCTTCCTTCCTCTGAATATAAGATATAGATTTTTGAAATAACTTCTGAAGAAAGTCTCTTGTTCTGCTTCTCTTTTCTTTTTGATTACCTCTCCACTATTTTTACAATAAGAAATATTGATGGATTGTAAAAGTGGTATGTTTGTAATTATAAATGGGCCTGAAAATAACTCAATAACTTGAACAATGTGGAAAATAAACAAAACAGGCACACAAAACCAGAATTAAAAAATAATTCAGAAAAGTCAGCGTGCTAACTCTTATTTAGGACTGGATACATACTTATCCCATGTTACTGGTTGACAATATTTGAACTTGTTTCACCCTCTAATTTATTTACTGAGCTATTGTTAGCTCAGTGTTGATATATTAGTGCTTGGAGGAGTATAATGGGATCAACCAACAGGCCTTGGTTTGATATATTGATGTTAGTGTCTGACAGGGAACATCATGTTCAAAGAGCATGAAGGGATAGCTAGTGATGTATGGATATATGATAATGATGATGAAATGCATCATTGGTTGTAAAATCTTTGTAATAAATGAATATATTTAAACTATTTCACACAAATAGTTGTCCTGAACAAAAAGTGCATAGGAAATGTGGGGTTCCCACTATAATTCTTTTTCACGTATCAAACAGCAGTCATCTTCATAGGGCTATTACATGACCATAATTAAGAATGAAGCAGGCAAACTGCTCTTACCAAGAAGATAATTTTGCATGCCTTCCTGAACTGCTTGTTCACAACTGTAGTTGACCAAGAGTTCATCAGAGTTATTATTTGTGATGGGTGGAAATTCTTGCTTTCTCAAATGTTTTGAAAGTCAGAACAGATAGAATACATGGATATCTCTGATAAGAAAAACCTTCACATCTGAATGTATTCCATGTACTGTATCTCTTTTCACAGTTTGAAAATTTGGAAGCTCTTCCCCCTTAGGCTTTTCCTTTGCATTTGTCCAAATTAATTACTGGTGTATTTCAACATTTTGTATATTGCACCTTAAATCAGACATAGGGATAAACAACTGTCATCAGATTGTTCCAGCATGTAAAGTGAGGAGCTTGACGGAATGCATAGGTGTGGTCCTCTCTTTATCCCTCTAATATCAAGAATACGTTGAGCTGAAAGAAGTAACTGGACAAAACTAACCAGTGAGTTCCTGGGTGAAAGGTCAGTTTGAAGCTGGTGCTGTCTTTTTCCAGAAATACAGTGCCACAACTGGCTCTTGAAACTTTGCTTAACTGTGCATCTAACACAGCCCTGAGTTAAATCCTCAGCTAGCTTCTCTTTATAGACAATAGTCATGTATAGCATTACAATGATATATGGGCCTGTTGCTTTGTTTTCCTTCAGTAGTTTATATGATCATCAAGTAAGAGCTTATTAGACTGCCCACATGCACGTGTCAAGAAAATGGCTGTTACTGAAGCAAAGCAAATTCCAGCAACTACCTGGCTTTTACAAGGAGTATTTATAATAATGATAAAAGTGGATATAACTGGAATTCTTTGAGCCATATCATATTAGCCTATTGTCATGGTTCCGATGAATGAGTCAAATCAAACAACTTGCAGGCATATTATTTATTTAAAAGTCTTTGTAATGAAATGAAACATTGGCACTCATGGAGGGATGCCAGAATCTGTAATCTCCTCCCCCCAAACCCATTGTAGCACACAAACAATCTGCGCCCTTATCTACACGTCATAAATCACATTATCCAATTAGTTTTACATATGAGGTCTCTCCTCCCATTCTGTATGTGGGCTTTTCTAATCTTCTCAAAATAGTCGTTAGAAAATTCCCTCCCTTCAAGATTCAAGGTGAAGCAGTTTAAACAAAAGGCTGTCTCTTATATTGTCAGTGCAAAAACATGTCAATGTTTGCAGCATTGACACATATAATATTAGAATTCATATTTTTCCTCACAGTAGGAATTACTTGTAACTCAGTATGCTACTCAAATTGTTTTAGTCCACCACAAAACAATCAGATATTCATTTTCTTTTCAAATACTAAGCATCTTCCTCTTTCTGTTGCATAAAAGTACATCAATGCATCATCCACAAAAAGAAATCCAAAGAACAATAAAAGTATAACTGGGCTATTGGTTAGAGAGTTGTAAAAACACCATTCAAGGGTGAAAGAAAGAGCAAAAATATTAATCAGATAATGTATAAACAATACCATTTTGGGCTCACCTGTTTTCTCTTAGTATTTCCAGTCATGTTGGAGTAACACTTTTCTTATTTCAATCCACCAGGAACAGCAGGCATTAAGATGTATGGAAAATGATGTGATAACAGTAAATGTTCTGCTATTGTGTAAACAAATTGTAATAAAGCTGCCAACAAATGGACAGAGAAGTAGGAGGAACATAGTGAGATAAGATCACAATGAAGAAATCGAAAGCCCAGGAGAAAAACTATAGTAATAATGACAGGAGCATAGCAGACACAAAATTGCTAAGGTTTTGTTCTCAATTCAATGAAAAAAGAGGGAAATGTTTTATAGATATTCCCTACATATACACAGTACCTGCCTTGGCAATTTTATTTAATTCCATTTATATCCCGCCCTTCTCTGAAGACTCAGGGCGGCTTACAAACTTAGCAGTAGCCTTCATTCTATGTATATGCCTGCTTATTAGGGCTTTCACACACACCCCAAGCGGCATTATTACAAAGTCAGCTTAATTGCCCCCAACAATCTGGGTCCTCATTTTACCTACCTCAGAAGGATGGAAGGCTGAGTCAACCTTGAATACCCAGAACGTATATAAAATACTCTTGGACTCAATCAGAAGGAGTCGGTTAGCACCTTTTCCAACTAACACATTTTATTAAAGGGTATAAGCTTTCAGATCCTGAATTTTTGCCACCAGAGACTAATATGGCTCTCTTTCTATAATGTCTATGTGTAAATTTCACTTAGAATAAAGAAAGCATAAAAGGGAAATCATTTAACTTAAGCTTGCCACCAAAATTTTATTATTATATATGTAATTCACCAGATAAATTTCCTTATTGGGGGATCAGTCAACAAATAAAATTGGAGATATATATATATATATCCTTTGTATCTTATCTACCACAGTTTCTATTGCTACTAAGGATTACCCCATTCTGAAACTGAAATGTAATTTTAGCAGGGTGAGAGGATTATAAAGTAAGTTAGCAATCTGAATTTACTTGGCCAGTTTGGATTTTATTTTATTTTTGATTGTATAGTATCCCAAGATCTGAAATTGTTCTTCAGAAATATGCTAGATAAGGAGACAAAAATCTCTTGACTTTTAACATATTGTGAGAATGCCACAGAAAGCCTCGGTGGCCTTATCAGTTTCATTTGAATGTCAACTTTTCTATATGAAACCTGTGAATACTTGAATAATCTTTTATGGTGGAAACACTTACTGAACTTTCTGATACCAGTTGATGACAGATTTACATAAAGAAAATCAAAAAGAGTTATCTTTGTTATCCATCTCTTTATGATTAATTTCCCTGGCTGTCTCTTTTAAAATAAAAGTTCTAATATTGCAGGAATAATAAATATAAAGCTGCTGACTAGTTAGTGTTGTATGGTAGGATTCTGATCCTAATATTTTATATAAGGATGCACATTTTGTGGAACAATTTGTTAGGTGGGTTTTCCTGTCTGACAGACAACTGCATCTAAATCTGGTTTATATCAACAGCATTCACTAGCACAGGGGTCTTCAAACTTGGCCCTTTTATGACTTGTGGACTTAAGCTCCCAGAATTCCTCAGCCAGGCTGGCTGAGGAATTCTGGGAGTTGAAGTCCACAAGTCATAAAAGGGGCAATTTTGAAGACCCCTGTGCTAGCATTTCCATTCTTTTCTAGCCTTGCAAATTATCCTTACTAATACGATGTCCCTCTTGCTGTTTCATGCATACTTTTTCTTTTTTAATTTCCTCACCTTTTTGAAGTTACCACCAATGCCATGCAGCCTTGACTTTCTTGGTCTTACCCGACCCTGTCAACTATGTCACTTTTCCATGTTTGTTTTACAGTTCTGTCCTCCAGCATTCTCTCTAATGACAACACTGGTCAAAGTAATTATTTGGCATTGGTCACTCACTTTTGTTTTTAATCCATATTCATTCAGTACCCATTCATTCTTCACTTTGTTGTTTTTGTTTGGTCACACACTTTTCTTAAGTCAACAGTTTTATCACAATTTCAGTAGCTCTTTCTTCTAAACAAGGAGCTGTAGAATTACAGTTGAAATGGGGGTACAAGGTTCAGATAAATGCTTCTTAAATTACAATTTTGATGTTGTGGTACTGTACAAAATTTCTTTATGTATAATGTTTTTCTGGAGGCTTCTCTAATGAACCATGAACAGCATAAAGTAAAGACCCACAGTTAATTTTTGATACCTATATTTATTTTCTTCTTCACCCAGACATGTCAAACCTGCGACATCACATGACGTCGCACGATGTTTCGGAACTTTTCCCCTATTGCCGGCAATGGGGTGGGCATGGTTTCCTCATGACGTGATGTTTTACACCCCTGAAGAAACTTAAAAGTCCTGTGTAAGAGAGAGAGAGTTTGTGTGTGTGTTAAGAAATTTCTGAGACCTTTTGCCCAGGTGTAACAATAAAAAAAAGGTGGAAGAAAATTCACCAGAAGAAGAATCATTCTTGTTCTTAGAATGCCAATAAGGGAATTAATTGATATTTTTATGAAAGAATGCAGATTTCAAGGGGAAAGTAGATATGGTGGTGGGCTTCAGCCAGTGGTTAGTCCTTTACCACTTCAACTTCCACAAATTTCAGGCAGGGTTTTGAGAAAATATACTGGATCTGAGCTCATATATTCAGTATGTATTATTTATTCCGTATATGAGCTGAGATCCAGAAAATGGACTCAAAACTTTTGGCTGTGTCTAAGATTTCTGGAGGAAGAAGTGTCCACATATTTGGTCTGTTTTAAAATGGGAAAGGTTGTGGAAAACAAAAAGGCAAAGCAACTAGAAATTCAGGAGAAATGTACTTCTAGGCTAAGTAGAGCAGAGGAAGGATACTTCATTACTGGATCCTAAACCATTTATTCTGATACATCCATAGTAGAGTCTATATTAGTTGAACTTTTCTTTTTGCTTTTGTTATTACCAGCATTCCAAATAGTTTTTCACTCCTTTGAGATTAAGAATTATTCTCTCATGGAAACCCACAAAAAATCTAAAACTGGTAAAAATAGATGGCAATTTGTCAATTTCATTGGCGAAGGAGGAAGTGCTGACATGGATTTTGATTGGAATCTGACTTGTTAAAACAAAGATATGCAAAGTGTAGAAGGGTAGAAATTCTGGAATTTCTAGTATGCATCTTTTAATTCTTAAACTGTTTTGTCCCCATTCACACTTTTTCTGGCACTAAATTTTGTAATAAGCCATTGTATGTGTTAATTGATAACTAGAAGTTTTTTGCTTGAGTATAATCAGGTATGGTAGAACTTTACGAATGATAAGACCTTCATTAATAGTTTGATATCTTGCACCTTTGGATCACACAATCACAGAGTAATCTACAGTAAAACAAATAACCCCAAAATTAAGTGGATCCTCTAATTTTTCTCTAGATAATATATGCCTGATTGTTGGTATGATTTTCCAAGAGCCATAATCATCTCTATTGAATTTTCATGAAGTTCTCCAACAATTTCAAAATGACTTATTAAAATTATATTTGGTTTAATATAATATGTAAGAAGGATGTTGGAGTCCTAATGGACAGTCATATAAATATGAGCCAGCAGTGTGTTGCAGCTGCCAAAAAAGCCAAAGCAATCCTAGGCTGCATTAACAGAGGGATAGAGTCAAGATCACATGAAGTGTTAGTACCACTTTATAATGCCTTGGCAAAGCCACACTTGGAATATTGTATCCAGTTTTGGTTGCCATGGTATAAAAATATATATTGACATGCTAGAAAGAGTGCAGAGAAGAGCAACAAAGATGTTTAAGGTACTGGACATTAAAACACACAAAGAACAGTTGCAGGAATTGGGTATGTCTAGTTTAATAAAAGAAGGACTAGATGTGATATGATAGCAGGGTTCTAATACCTAAGAGCAGTGCTTTTTTTGTAAAAGAAAAAGGTGCTGGAACTCACACATGTCATACAACCCACCTTACCTACCCTACAAGGTTCCATCCAAAAAAGGTGCCGGAACTCCGTTCTCAGCGTTCTATGAGAAAAAAAAGCCCTGCCTAAGAGGCTGCCACAAAGAAGAGGGATGTCAATCTATTCTCCAAAGCACCTGCAGAACAAGAAGCAATGGGTGGGAACTAATCAAAAAAAGAACCAAGAAGTAAGGAGAAATTTCTTGACAATTAGAATATTAATGGAATAGCTTGTCATAAAACAAGAGAACACTGCCAGAGGAGATGGTAAATTAGGTTTAAGAAACGTTTGTATCTCAGAATGCACACTTAAATTATCTTGTAAGAGAAGTGTTTTGCCAGTATTTCTTCCCCTGAAAAAGAGAGCCCAGTGGACGCCAGTGCAAACTATAACGGGAGGTTGGGTGGGGATGAGTGGAGTCTTAAAGAGGAAGAAATACAATAACAACCACAAAGATTGGTCATGTTCTATGGCTCTATAATGCTAGTTGGCTATGGAGGCAATAAAGTAGGAACCATGAGATGGGTGAATAATAATTATTTGGGCTCTAGCATTTTGTTGTATATTCCTTTTGTATGCTATAGACTGAAAAGAAGGTATTTGAAGTTAAGTCCTTCAGGAGAATGTTGTTGTTTTTTGAGTCAAATGATTTTTATTTGTCTACTGTCATATTACAAACATTGTATCATGCTAATTGAAAGATTATATAAGACTTGGTTGATTTACATCACATTAAATATATTCCATTACTGGCATTGTCTAGTTACATCGTATAATTGCATTGACATTTATTTTTATTACATTAAATAATTGACTCTGGGAAAAGGATTAGATAAATGAGAGCACCAAATGGCAAATAAATGTTATCAAGGTAGTTTAGTGTTACTAAAAATTGTTTGTTTATACCATTTGAATTGATTGCCTTGGAATACCAAAACTGGAAGCCCGAGAGTGAAAGGACAGAAGGAACATGACTATTCGTTTTGTAGTTCTTTGAAAGTGAGATTTAAATGACTAGGCTTCAATTCTATAGAGTACTCTCATTCTTGGGAGTAAGCCCATTTACTATCAACTTTTGGTTAGACTTGCAAAGGAAATAGTTGCTAACCTGCAAAATATGCCTGTTTTCCTGAGTGTAGTCCTAATTTAATCAATGGAATTTTCCTCTGTATAATTTTGTTGTAAGCTACAGAATTGAGTCCAGTGGAGATAAGAATGGTGGTGGTGAGGAGAATGTCATAATACTGTAAAATCCTAAGTATCATGTTCTTCTTGATTTTTCTTATTTGTGTATTTATTTTAGTCATATGTTGTTATGCCCTCCATTAATTTTGAGCATCAGCAGGGAAGGAGCTATGGTCCTTATCATGATGTATTTGACTCAGTCTCCTCACATTCCTTGGGTCAGAGTTGATAAAAATCTCCTTGAATTCCATTCCGACTTGAAAATGTTTTCCTTGTGTTACCTACAAATTGCCACTTATAGTCTCCCCATCTTAATGAGCTTAACTATTTGTGGTTCTCCTTAAATTCTATTTTTTATAATAGTGCTGATTTTACCACTAGTTTTAAAATGATTGTTCTCAAACTCAAGAAATCAGTAACAATTCAAGAGAAATGGGACTGACAAGTACAAATTTTCATTGAAACTAGCTTTAGGTTTTCTATTATAGTACTTTCCAATTAAAGTCTTTCACAGCAATGTCTTTATCTATCCCAAAACCTTTTGATCCTTATATTTTTTATAACAGGAGGAAATTCAAGTGCTTGTATTGGTATAGGGTTTCATGGTCAGTGTCAATTAAGCAGTGATGTGCTTTTAAGCTGAATGGCTATGGTGCGCCAAGCATCTCACTGGCAGCTGTGGCTGGCATCTTCAGGGGCAGAGTGAGTTACTTAATTGTATTTCTTGGCAGCTCAAAGGGAATTGAATTAGAAGTGTGGGTCAATATTCAGCCCCAGAGTGCATCACTGCTTGATTAGCAATGCTTAGTTTCACATTATGCTTTGTTTTATTTATCAGACATGATTTAATATATTTATTAGATATGGCAACATATTATATCCTTGAGTTGTTGCCAAGAGTCCAATCTTTATGTCTGTTTTTGACCTTTTCACATTCTTGTGCAAGCTGATCCTCCAAACTAGTTGTCATTGAATGATAGAGCAAGTCATTTAAAAGTGTGTCCAGTCATTGCCTTTCATATATGTTGGAAATGTATATGTACATGCCCATCACATTATTTCCTTCTAAGTAAACAGGAAAGTGCAGAATCGGTAAGCAAAAGAAACTGGAGACAGGAGATCACAGAAAAGAAAAAAACCCTAAATCTTGTTAAGACCAACATCAGTCACTACTTCAGTCGCTATCTTACTGTCATCCCCACTACATAGACCAGGGCACAAAATCAACTTCACAGGAAGATTAGAATTACCGTATTTTCCGGCGTATAAGACAACTGGGCGTATAAGATGACCCCCCCAACTTTTGACATGATTTTCAAGATTTTTCGTCTTATACGCCGGAAAATCAGCGAGCCCGGGAAGGCACACCCTCCCCTTTCACTGAGGAGGAAGCAGGAGCACTCCTTAGCAGCTGGGGAGTACATGCGTGCGCAGGACTGCCCTGCCGGCTCCCGCCCGACGCTCTTCCCTCTTGAGGCAGCATCGCTCCCTGGCTCCTAAGGAGTCCTCGGGGATGCTGCCTCAAGAGGGAAGAGCGTTGGGCGGGAGTGCTCCTTAACAGCTGGGGAGCACGCGCGTGCGCAGGACTGCCCTGCCAGCTCCCGCCAGACTCCCGCCTGTCTGAGGTACTTTTGAATACTGTCTTTCTCCCCAGGGCTTAAATAATGTTTCAGCTTTACTTATGCTTTACTTATGTTCTTGCAATAGTTCTGTCCTTTATTCTCTACTATTTCTTCTTACCACTTTTGCATTTCATCCTTTTTTCCACTATGTTCCCACACTGATTCATACTTTGCATTTTATTCTTTAAAGCTCTAACTTATTTCTTTGTAAGAATCTTATTAACTCTATCCAACCATGGCTTCTTTGGCTTTCCTCTCCAACTCTTTCTCCATATACTACTGCATTTATTCACTCCATTTCAACAAAATCTACTTCTTTTCTACTGATCACTAACTTTTGTGTTTAATCCAATCCATTCAAATTCTTAACCAGCCCTGTAACTAATGATGACACAGGCCAGGAATTATGGAAGCTGTAGTCCAATTACATTTGATAAATACCAGGTTAGAAAAGGCTGGTACATTCTGTTACTGAATGAAGCAAAACAATGGTTAAAGACAACTGGTCAGCATTATATATGGGGTTTGCCTTTTGGCATGCATTTCATAAAGGATCCTGAAAATCTAGCTCATTGCTATACTTGCATTCCTTTTTATGGAAAAATAACACTATAAAGCTGTTTTTTTTCTGGGGGTGGGGTTGTTGTTAGCTAAAACCATTAACAATGTAAAGGGGCTTGGGATCTCATTCTGAGAATCTGTTTTCTCTGATCCTGATTACCATTGGCAGCTGTTCATTTTCTGCCTGACTGAATTCAAAAGAAGTCAGACACCTTGTGTATAATCAACTTTATATGATATACAACCATCCTCATTTGGTACAGTTTACTCACCATAACAAGAGAAGCTGAGATCTCTCTCTCTGTTAGCTAATAATATTTCATCGGGCTAATTATTGATAATGTTTCTGAACCGGTGAAAATAATGGCGATAAGAATAACAATGTCATTATTCAGTTGGAGGAGGGTATAGCATGAAAGGTTTATGGAATCATAAGAGGAAAATATATCTTCCAGTAAACATGATTTTAGTAGAAATCATGGTATAAGTTGCATATTTTGCCAGATGGCAAAAAACTCCCCATGATAGTTGTCTCAAAATCCCTATCATCCTACTCATACATGTGCAGATACACATACATGAGGTTTAATTTTAGCTATTTGGATGTGGATAAAGCATTGAACTTGGACCTGATAAAACTAAAACCTGAGCTAGTAAAGTTTTGGCTATGAAACAGCCAAATAGGTATAGAATATATACCTGGTCTAATATTGTTGTATTATAACACTTATCATTCCCCTCCATTGACCATATTGATTTGGGCTGATAGAAATAGGACCCTAACATCTTAAATATCTGAGTATTTTTTTATCCTGCTTTAGACAAGAAATCAGCAATTTGATGATTCACACAACAGACTATGTCATGATGTGGTTTGTTTCGTTTAGCTTAGCAATGGCAAGCCTATGTGGTTTATAAGCCATGCTATATGGTTTAGCAGAATAACAGAATAACAAAGTTGAAGGGACCTTGGAGATCTTCTAATCCAATGTCCTGCTCAAGAAAGAGATCCTATACCATTTCAGACCAATGGATGTCCAGTCTCTTCTTAAAAGCCTCCAGCGATGGAGCACCTCAACTTCTGAAGGCAACCCATTCCACTAGTTTATCCTTAGTTTTAAGTTGCTTCTCTTCTTGTTTAGTTTCCATCCATTGTTTCTTGTCTTGTCTTCTGATACTTTGGAAAAAGTTGATCCCCTTTTCTTTATGGCAACCTCTCAAATATTGGGACACTGCTGTCATGTCACCCCAATCCTTGTTTTCATTAATCTAGATATACCCAATTCCTTCTTGTGTTTTAGCCTCCTTGCCCCAATCATCTTTGTTGCACTTCTCTGCACTTTTTTCAGAGTCTCAACATCTTTTTTATATTGTGGTGACTTGCAGAATTCCAAGTATGGTCTTATGAAGTCATACTAATACTTCATGTGTTCTTGATTCTATTAATGCAGCCTAGGATTGTGCTGGCTTTTTTGGTTGCTGCCACCTTGCTGGCTCATATTCAAATGATTACTGCTACTGAGCCACGTTTCACCTAATCTATGCCTATACATTTGGTTTTTCTTGCCTAGGTATAGAACCTTAGTTTTCTCTCCATTGAATTTCATTTTGTTTGATATGAGCCAGAGTTCAATGTGTTTGTTTGGTTCAGCTGAACAATGACAAGCCTATGTGTTTTATAAGCCATAATTTATGGTTTAGAATATTGTATAAAAATCACTGAGTTAATTTAATAAACCATGGCTAAATTAGTCATCTATGAATCCAATTAGAGTCTTTCATTCTTGTGAAGAACATTACTGCAAAATCAGAACAGAAAAGTCTGTCATATTGCCATCCAGGTTTCTGGAAAACCTAATAGTAGTCTATTTTATTTTCATTTAATTACAAATTTATGTCATTACACATGGACACACACAGACATACACAAACATAGATACATAAACATGAAACTAGTTAAATTTCTGAAAGCCTGTCTAAAAAGTTAGATGTTTAAGCTCACTTGTAACATATAACAAGGAAGAATTCTGTCTCAAGTCCATTGGTGGAATATTCCACAATAGAAGTACATTGTAGAAAAAGCAGTGTTTATTGTTTAGATTTGTCCAGTAGCATCCCTGGATGGGGGGGCAGGGAGAGGTGAATTACAAATGCATTGTCACACCAATGTGACATAAGGTTTGCCCCCTTTGCACATGTGTTGTGACATTTTGACAAAAGAATTGGATCTTGTATATGCCTCTGGACATATTCATTTTTTGGCCAACAGAAAGTGCTGTACTGAAGATCTAAGAGTTGAGGTGAAATGCACAAGAGTAGGAGGTCCTTAAGTGAATTAGACCTAATCTATGTAAGGAGGTATATAACAAAATTAAAATATTGACATGAGCTTGGAAAGCAAGCAGAACTGTTAGAGTTTATGAGGCTATTAAGTTCCCTATAGGATGATGGGTTGGGGGAGTGTGTGTGGCAAAACAGCAGTGTGCATTTGTGAGAGAGTAAGTTAATAATTAGGTGATCTTAACTAAGGGATGTAATAATTGATAGAAATAATATATGTTTTTTTCCATGAAAGAAGATTAGTGATGAAGAATGTCAGGAGAGGAAATCTAAATTTCTATAGATTCTTTTCAACCTTTTTTCCATAATAAAGATCTGTATCGATAGCAATCAAATATGCAGGCTAAATTTTCCAATCTGATATGCAAATGATATCCTTGCAGAGCTGTTCATAACTACAAATATATGTATTTTAAGAAAAAAAAATTCCCAAAACATACATTATTAGAGAAACTGATTTACAGACACCCCAGCGTTAGAAAAGATATGTTCCAAAATATTTATTGGAAGAATTGTGTATACACATCAAAAATATGCATTTTCATTTGTACCTTCAAACAGAGGCAAAAATTGGAGGGAATGTATTTAAGATTGAAAAGGAAAAAGAGAGAGAAACTGAACATGACACATTTGCTTATACTGAGCCAAGAGATAGTGACACATACATGGATATGTGTCGTTGCAATGAGATTACAAGGAGACGAGACAGGATGGAAATTTCTTTTAAGCACTACCAGTAGTATAAGGAATAGGTTTTCATCTGCAGAGTTAGTTCTTGGTTTGGACTTGTCAGTATGAACTATTCTGATCACTCTCACAACTATTTATATCAATAGATATCAGAATTGCAAACATAGACAACTGTATACAGTATTTCTTTCCAAACCCTTTGATCATAACATCAGTTAAATCCTACATTCTCATTCTGCAGATAATGCATCAATTGCTTGGGCTTCTGGACAGCATGTTAGATAGGTGGTAACTAAAAGAGCCACCACACAACAGGAAAAATAGAAGAATAGCAAGGGTGGGAAGTAACTGAGTTAAAAAAAATCTCTGTAATAAACTTTTTCCCTATGCCCTGTTCAGGCACAAATTGCTCTTAACAATTGTTCCCATTCCCCATTATTAATTATATCGGATCAAATTTACCATCAAGTCAATAATGGCTTCCAGCCTTGTTTTGTGCGAGTACTTTTTCCCACTATTGTTCAGCAATTAGAATATTAATTGAAACAAAACCCATTGCATTTGATGAAATAAGAATAAGGGCATTTTAGGTTAAGCTTGTTTCAGTTGTTAAATGGATATTGTGTATTCATGTGTCCTGTTTCTTCTATGCCTTTTTCTAAGTGACAAGTTAGCAGCAGAAATTTCCCAACATTTATCAAACTCCCATTATAAAATGCTTATAGGCAAGATGCTGTATTGTGTTGAAATGTCAGGAAGTGGTAATAAGTGGCTTAACTAACAAATGTGTCACATATAAATGGATTAAAAAGGGGGTATATTTAGCTTTGTATTTAGTAATACATTTCTAATCTGCAATGCTTTTAGAAGATTATGCATGCAAATACTGAATAATAAACACAATGAATGCTGCTGAGTCCTCCTAAATGCTACTGTAGCTAATACACAAGCAGAATTATCAATAACTCAGTGGGGAAAATAAAATTGTGCAGTGATTTGGTTAAATAGTGTTTGGATAAGCTTGTTTTCGATAAACCCTTGATATTATAGCATGTGCATTTAAACTATAAATTCTAATTTGCAGAAAAAAGGCCAGAAGTTTATATACACATTATGAATTGCTTTCCTTTATCCCAAAAATTGAGAGTGAAATATATAATTATTGCACATAACAACATACAAGGCAAACTAAAATATATTGGTTGTCCTAAATTTAATAGGAAGGAATAGGGTTATGTATGTTTGAAAACAATTTAGAAGAAATTCTTTGGACTTTACATGAACCCAGTACCTTTCTGCTATCCATTAACATAGTTGTATTTTTCCCCAAGCTTTTTTATAATTCTAAAAAATTAAGCATTTGCTTTAATGAGCTGACTTATAAATGCACCAGTATATAATTAATGTTAATAGTTAAATAACTAATATTATTTAGGTCCATGAAGAAGCTAAAAAAGATGTGTTATGCTTTATTGTATAACAGAGAATGTGCTTGCGGCAATTCCAAAACAATTTTTCCTGATAATTTCTGAAGAAAAAAAATAACAATAGCAACAAAAATAATAAATTAAACTTGCATGTATCTCAGTGAGTTGGGGCAGCTAGTCCTTGCAGTGAACTAAATTGTTACTTTAATCTAGGACGCTTTAGCACTGAGAGATGTATTTGATATTTGAATGGCATGCTTTAGTTTAATTAAAGTACACATAAAAATAAAGCATGTTTTACATATTCTGCTCCCTAGATTGACTACTACATTATATGGCTTCTTATGTATGGGTGAAATAGTTCTCTATTTAAGAGGGCAATCTTGCTTTTCTTTGTTGCATGTACAAGCCGATTAGCAGAGCTATGGTTCTTGCTCTATACTTTCTATTTACTCATTTGGCCTTCTCCCTTTCACTCAATGTCTCACGTATCAATTTAGTAATAGTTTCTGCTTACAGCACTCATTGGCATTATTTATTTAGTTTATTTAATTTAATTTGTATACCGCCCTTCTCCCAAAGGACTCAGGGTGGTGAACAGGGCCATAAATACCAAAATACAAAATTAAAAGGAAAATAAACCCTAGTGCCCAAATGTAAAAATAAATTACATTAAAACAATAATTAAAACCCAAACCCATCAGACCAGGCCGGCTTGTTCAAACAAATAGGTTTTTAGATCACGTCGGAAGGAGCGAAGGTCGGGAGTCATCCAGAGCTCAACCGGTAAACGGTTCCAAAGGTCAGGCTCACCCACAGAGAACGCCCTCCTCCTGGGAGCCACCAGATGGCATTCTCCGACTGGTGGCACCCTAAGGAGGCCCTCTCTGTGGGAGTGCACTGGGCGGAGGGAAGTTGATGCCGGCCACAGGTGCTCCCTAAGGTATTCCGGACCCATGCCATGTAGGGCTTTGTAGGTCATTACCAGAATCTTGAATCTCACCCGGAAGGTAACCGGAAGCCATTGCAGTTCACGGAGCAGAGGTGTAATATGGGAGTATCGGGAGACCCCCAACACAACTCGCGCGGCTGCATTCTGCACCAGTTGAAGCCTCCAAGTGGTCCTCAAGGGCAGCCCCATGTAGAGAGTTTTGCAGTAGTCTAACCGAGAGGTCACGAGTGCATGAGTGACTGTACGCAAGGCATCCCGGTCTAGATAGGGCCGCAACTGGCGCACCAGGCGAACCTGGGCGAAGGCCCCCCTAGTCACAGTTACTATATGATCTTCTAAAGAAAGCTGTGAATCTAGGAGAACTCCCAAGTTGCGAGCCTTATCTACGGGGGGTAATAACTCACCCCCCATAGTGAGAGATGGAATAATCTGAATTTCCTGAGATGCTGGCACGTACAGCCACTCAGTCTTGTCAGGGTTGAGCTGAAGCCTGTTCCTCCCCATCCAGACCCGGACCGCCTCCAGGCAATGGGACATCATGTCGAGGGCATCATTGGGGTGGTTTGGGGTCGAAATGAAAAGCTGGGTATCATCAGCATACTGATGATACCCAACTCCAAAGCCATGAATGATCTCACCCAGAGGCTTCATATAGATGTTGAACAGGAGAGGCGAGAGGACCGACCCCTGAGGAACTCCACAAACGAGAGGCCTCGAGGTCGATCTCTGTCCCCCTGCCAACACCGTCTGCGAACGTCTCAGGAGGTAGGTGGAAAACCACTGAAGAACCATGCCTCCCACTCCCAATCCCCTGAGATGCTGCAGCAGGATACCATGGTTGATGGTATCAAAAGCCGCTGAGAGGTCTAATAGGACTAAGACAGAGGAACAACCCCTGTCCTGAGCCCTCCAGAGATCATTAACCAGAGCGACCAATGCCGTCTCTGTGCTGTGCCCGGGCCTGAAACCCGATTGGTACGGGTCCAGAGAGTCAGTTTCCTCCAGGACCAAAGGGAGCTGATGCGCCACCACGCTCTCAACAACCTTCGCAAGAAAACGAAGGTTGGAGACCGGACGAAAGTTGTTTAATACAGCTGGGTCCAAGGTAGGCTTCTTGAGGAGAGGTCTCACCACTGCCTCCTTCAAGACGGAGGGGAAACAACCTTCACTCAAGGAAGCAGATATCACCACCTGGAACCAGCCTCGTGTTCCCTCCCAAGCCGCATAAACCAGCCAGGAAGGGCACGGGTCCAATAAACAAGTGGTGGAGCTCAGCTTCCTCATTCCTCAGCTTCCTTATGAAGCAAGCTTGTTTGTCTTCAAAGGGCTACTGCTGGCTTTTTAAACACCATACATCCATGTTTAAGAGCTGTTAAATACTGTATTTTACAGACTTCTGGCAATTGTAAATGAAGCTTTTGCAAGTTATAAATTACTACTGAGGAAGAGAGGATTCATAGAAAAAGAAACTTTAAGTGAGAAATATCTTTTCCCATTGAACCATGGTGGGGAGGATAAAATAAAGTTGAACTGCTTGTGATAGCAATATTTTAGGAGGACCACAAACACTCAATATACCTGATGGCCACGTAGATTTTGAAAAGCAGATGTGTTAATAAAGCCATCAGGTTAATAACCAAAGCAAATCTTTAAAAAAAATTTGGGATATTTTAAAAACACACAGCTTTAACCGTGAGGATTTCTCATGTTATGTTACATTGAAACATTTATATTTGAGAGTTTGTGTGGATTTTACATTGCATTCCTGGAGATCTAACTTCAAAAATTGGGTTCTCACTTTTTTTAAAAAAAGTTCAGTTTGCTGCTAAATATTCAGGAAATCCTACTTAGTCAAAAATTGGGCCATACATGCAATGTCTATGAACATGGCAGCTGAAATTATGCCCTGGAGATTTAATGGTAAGATAATAAATAGTGATTGTATTTATTGCACCATTCTATAGTTCTGTTGCTCTCCTTGAGTCTTCTAATAAGGCCATGCTGTTGGGGATTCTGGAAGTTGGAGTCCGAGTTACCTACAAGGCACATGTTTGAGAAAGACAGTTGTAAATGTACTTTTAGCTATTCTGGGGTTTATTAGGACAGTGTCATTTCTTCTTCCCAACAGTTTGTTCTAGACTACAAATACACAAGGAATAACTGACCATTTAAATTCCTTCTTAGCCCAAAAGAACACAATTCACTGTCATCTTAATTAATTTTTATGGATTACTTTTTCCCCCTTTCCTAATTGGGGTAGGTTAATAATGAAAATCTGGCTGATGAATGTGCTTTAGCAGGCATCACTTTTATACTTGTCTAGTTGATAAATGGACAGATAGGCTATAATTAATCCCCAGATATTATGTGCTGGATTGACTATGTGAAAAAAAGAGGTACCTGGATATCCCTGAAGTCATCAGCTTACCTTTTTAAGGTAATTGAGTTTATTTTAAAGTGGATTCGGAATCTCTATGGTAATAAAGATATAAAATTAAAAAGCTGACAAGGGTCATTATATTATTTTCCTGTAGATATTATTCTTCATTGGATTTCAAAATACTTTATCCAATAATGGATATAAACTTGTTGCATGATACAGTAGTTTCTTTCTGGGCCCTTTAAAATGTTCTTTGCATCTTCCTTTTTTTTCTTCATTAAATGGGAAATAATGTGGTCAATTCATGTTTTTGCCACAATTGCGCACAAAGCAGCATGAGTTGTTCTGTACAGAATTCACAAACCCAAAACATTCAGTGGGAATTATTTCTTCTTATTTTGAAAGGCAGGTGGTATGAATAAGCATTTGGCACAGAGCTGTTTTCCTTTTGCCTGATGTTAACCTGTTTTCATGGTGGAAGGTAAGAGAAGTGAGGCAGAATTACTGGGTGGATTTCTGGGGTTTCCTGAACTGCTTGCAGTGATGATGGGTGCAAAGCTTCCCTCCTTTACTTCAGAACAAGTTCAGTAAAATTTACCAACTTTCATTGAACCTCTGTCCATAGCCCTGCCTGATACCCAAAGAGCTCGAAAAAGGATCAGCTATATCTTACTATAAAAGTTTGGGGGTTCACTTTCTATTTATCTTCTCTTACCATAGACTTGTTAGTTAGCAGTACCCAGCCAGTTTTTTTCTGATTAAACAAACCAAACCAAAAAAAAAAACTATGAAGGGTCAGATTTGATAAGCACTTTGATAGGAAATCAACAAAAAATGCTTAGAAAGGAGGAAAAAAAATCCTTACCTTTTATGTTATTCTTGCTTAGTTTACATTGAAACATATATCCTTTCCTCCCAGTACATTTTGCAACATTTGGAGTGGGGAGGGATATAAGAACAGATAAAATAATAAGGTCAGACAATCAGCCGATAAATTAAAACCATGATAATAAAATTAAAGTTAGAACAACAAATAAAAGGAAGTAAAACCAAAGTTTAATTTGTAAATTGCTAAGGTCTAATATTTGGATTTAAATTGAAAGAATTAAAATAATAGTGAAATACAAATAAAATTGGCATGGAAAATTAGAGTTGCCATTCTAAAGCAGTATAAGCCAAGGCTTTTCAACCAGTGGTATGAGTACCACCTGAGGTACATTGGCACCTGGCAGGTGGTACGTGACCATCCTAGAAAAGTGGTAGTGGGGGAGGGGAATGGCAGCACTGCACAAGCCTGAGTGAGAGATGGCTGGAGCTGCAGGGCTGTCAGGGCTCAGCAGAAGCTCCAGGATCAGCGCCAGGCTCCAGCTGGAGCTTAGCGCTGATCCCGGCACTTCTGCTGAGCCCAGAAGAAGCACCGATCAGCTGGAATGTTGCAGCATCTCCAGGGTCTTGTGATTTACATTCAGATGCTTGGCAACTGATTCATATTTATGATGGTCGCAGTGTCCCAGGGTCATGTGAAGTGTCCAAAACCTGCTGCAACCACCCAGAAGACGGGGGGAATAAAAACCAAACACCCCCCCACCCCCGCTGCCAATCCTGAACAGAAATGCTCACAACAATGAAAACTTCAGACAGGAGGAAGAGTGCCGCCGGGTGGGCAGGCAGGTATCTTGCTCGGCTGTGGCTTGTGGGGGCACTTTTTTCAGTGCCATTGTAACTTTGAACAGTCACTAAGCAAACTGTTGTAAGTCGAGGACTACCTGTACTTCATCACTTTTTCCTTTTTTGGGGGGAGGGGGGTGTCAAGTTTTTGACACCTTGCTAGGCGACTGGTACTCGGATGTTGCCATATCCTAAAAGTGGTACAATGGGTGATTTAAAAATCAGACTGCTTAAAATCCCTCTCTACCTCTTTTCCTTCTCATGACTGGGTGACTTGGTTACATCAGAATTCTGCCAAGAAAAAAAGTTTTAGTCAAATGGTGGAAGAACACTGAATGGCTCAAATGATTTTTATTTAAAATAAGATGTTTCTCAAAGATTTAGGGGGGGAAATGCTCTGAGAAGAGAGAAGTACTTTGTTACTATGAAGGTATGCACTGGCTTCCAAAATTATTTCAGAAAGTCTCCAATAATCTCCCACATCTTCTCTTCCTTGGTCTTTTATTGAAGAATTTTTAAAGCAAAATTACAATCCAAAATATTCTAATCAAATTGAGTGATTTGGTGGGGAGATGGAACACAGGATGTGACTGCCTTCTGTATCTCATGCTCGTATTTATGTCAGGGTCTCCAGTGCTTACCTTTTTTCCTAGTTACCCATAACATAATGAGAATAGACATTTTGAAGCTTTGTTTCCTAATCCCAAATTCGGTTCCAAATGGAACAGAAAGAAAACAAAATTTCAGAAGAAAGCTAACTTTCCAATGAAGGTGAATGTAAATTTTAGCCCCCTATTTACTAATTCTTATTTTCAAGGAAACGAAAGTCATTAAGAAGTCTGACAGTCATTAAGAAGTCACTGCTTAAAAACCAAAGCAATATACATATTCATTCTATGACTGAAAACATGTCCAAAGAAGCTCATTCATGTTTATAAAAGATGAATGTTTTGAAGCTTATTCTCTAATTTTATTTTATTTATTTATTTTATTTTAATTCCATTTATATCCCGCCCTTCTCCGAAGACTCAGGGTGGCTTACAAGCTTAGCAGTAGCCTTCATTCTATGTATATGCCTGCTTGTTAGGGCTTTCACACACACCCCAAGCGGCATTTTTACAAAGTCAGCTTATTGCCCCCAACAATTTGGGTCCTCATTTTACCTACCTCGGAAGGATGGAAGGCTGAGTCAACCTTGAGCCTGGTGGGATGCGAACCTGCACTAATTGCAGGCAGCTGGTGTTACTTAAGGAGGCATTAGCCCACTTTTTTATATGCTTCTTAACAATATCTTGGTGTTGTTTTTTTTTACTTACAAGCCAAATTCTAATATATTTTGTGATATTTAGTCTTGAAATTTACCTACAAAGAAAGCTTTGACATAATTGCATAACTGTATTTCAGTCACTAATGGATACTGCTAAAATCAGATTTCATGTCTCCGGTTAGCTGTGAGATTTATTGAACGCCTTTGAAGAAATCCCTCAGATCCTGGCATTTAAAATGGGGATGATTAGATTTACCCATCTTGCAATTGTAGAGTGGAGCAAGATGGTGATAGCAATGTTTTTTCAAAGAAAGATTATAAAAATTGGAAAGTATTACTCAAAGACTCTAAGAATATAGCGTGGAATAGAACTGGGTGATGTTTTGGATTTATTTCAAAACATGCAGAGTTGTGCGTGTTTGTATGGAGGGAGATGTAGCATCTATCTGCAACATTTTAAAGAAGCTAGGACTTTTCCCAGTATAAAAAGTTGCAGAATACTGTTTTTTAAAATCAGATCACTGCACACCACTGATGTGGAAAACATTGTAACATATCTGCATTCTTTGTAAGTAATAATAAAAAGAGCAATCATACTTTGCAGCTTATGCCTACTTTTTGTTTTGGCATTTATTTGGCCTGTTACAATTCAGTGCTAGATGATAGGAGTAGAGGATGTAACTCCTCTAAATGTACCTGGCATACTTTCCTTTTCCTACTGTGCAAATTGATTTTTGTGAATTTCTCTTCAAATTGATGTTTCAAAGCGCTTTCCTGAAATTGGGGGGTTTAAAGAGCTATTGAGCACAATGGCAGAATGTGAAATCACACACAGAGAGATTATAAACATCTCTTATCCCAGTTCATCGGGTTATGCTAGATTGGGAGTGACACAATAAATTTCTGTATGCAAGAAATTCACATTAAAGATTAAATGTTCTTTGACACTTGTGGGGAAAGTATTGATTTGAGGGGTGGGGGAGTGGATGGATAAATTTCTGGTGACATGAAATCTATCCAAGTGTGCTATTTTTTTGGCTAATGTGAGACTTACCTAGGCACCTGGTATGCTTCTGGGTAGCAGCCAGAGGCTTCAGTAATTGTGTTGTGGTATGACTTCAAGTGTACTGTACTGTTGTTTAGAATTGGAACTGAACTAAAAACGTCTTCCAAATTCTTATAAACGTTTGGGCACATTGTTCTATGAAACATGATTGTTTAATTTATTTTAGATCACCTTATTCTAGCATGACATTACAAATAGTAATTTACCCAATAACGTATGTATCTAAAATTTTAAACCTGAGAGGAAGTAAGTTTATGTCCTCCGAGTGAATAAAATGCTTAGAAATTTCTTAAAATTCTTAGCAACTGATAGCAGAAGACCAACGGGGTCTGCAACTCAGAATTAAATCAAGTTTTTGTCTGCTTAGAACGCTGACATGGTATCACAGGAGAGTACCTAACCTAGACTGGGAAGCTGAAAAAACATCCCAGAAGAAAGGATTGGCAAACCACTTTCTTATTGTTACCAGAGAAATTACCCAGTTGTGTCCATGAAACCATCAAGAATTAGGCTCAGCTTAGGAAACTATCATTTCTGCACATGTCATCAAACTGTATCTTCGGGACCAGTAATGTGTAATATAGTAGGATACAATGTCATGGTTTACAAACACTTTCTTTCCCTTCCCCCAAACTGCCTGTTCTGTACTTAGTTAGGATAGTACGGTATTTTGATACTGATATTAGGGAGCAAATCGTGCCAAAGCACAAGACTCAACCTCTTCTTCATTATTGTTTGTCTAGACGTTCTTATGCTACTAAAAAGTTTTAAAATGTTATTAACATTATTAAAAAGAATTGTTGAAAGCATCAATAAACCAAATCCCTAGCGGATAATAGAGGTCAATGTTTATAAGCCTACCTGGTGTCATCCATGGCATATGGAAGATTGTCACTTGGAGTAAATCGTAACAAGTATAAATTTAGAAATAGAAAAAATAGCTATATAGTGTGTTTATGGAACTGAAATCTAGGAGGAATGTAACCTAAATAAAAATAATTTGAGTAGAGTTGCTTAATATATGCAGGGCAATGAAGATATAGATTTAATAATGTATAAAGAGCAAATATGAATTGGTGATGCATAGCTTGTTACAAGGGTATTTGAACATAGATAAATGTCTATGGAGATTCTCAGTGAACATAGATAGTTGCAATGATGGTAGCTGTAATGTAATATCCCAGTGACTAGTGGTAGTAAAAGTAGAGATGAACTATGAGAAACAACCCCAGCATTAGTGGACATGAATGGATAGGATGGGAATGAGATGAGAGAGTACAGGGAAAACAAAAGATTGGGTTACTCAGAGATCCAAGTATGAATGAAAATGTTAATTGTAACAAGTATGTACTTGGAAAAATGTTCTGCTTTTCAAATAAATGGTATATATCTATCCTTATGTACACCTGAAGAAAGGAAAATGATTGATTTAATTGTTTACAGTGAGAGATTGAACTGGTGAAAAATAGGAGTAGATAAGAGGTATAAATGTGGAACAGACTACAATTTGGTAATGTTCATAACGCAACTTGGAGAGAAGTGGACAAATAAATGAAAGAAAAAAGAAAGAAAGAGAAAATATAACAAATACAGCAAGAGAAAGAAAAAGTCATTTAAAAAAAAATTAATCTGAAGAGAGACTAATTGCCTAGCAGAATGAAGGGAAATGAATATAAGGAAAGAAGATGGAGAAACTGCTTGAAACAATGAGAAAAAAAGTATGTATGTAATAGAAAAAAACAATCCCTTCTCACTCTTATGAGTGATCTGTGTCTTCCTCAGTCTCAGGTCCTCTACCAGAGGTCAGGGAGTTTGAGGACTCTGCGCAGAATCTTAGCTGTACTTAGCACTGTGCTCTTCAGGACAGAGAGCTCTGATCTCGTTCCTGGAATCTGTATTGGAGCCACTCTCCCTGCTTAGGAGTCACAGCCCTGAGAGCAACTATCACTACTTTCTACACTCTCTCCAGGATTCTTCTTCAGGCCCTGATACTTCTCCAGTTTCTCATACTCCTTCCTGATGTTGCTGTCACTTGGCACTGCCACATCCATCATTACCCCTGTTTTCAGTGGGTGAGGGAAAAAATGCACATATAGGTAAATCCTCAGCTTACAATTGGGCCTGGAATTTCCATAGCTAAGTGACACGGTTGTAATGTGTGACACCATGTGACTGCATCATTTAGCAAAAGCAGTTCCAGCAGCCCTGGTTGCATTTGATAGGTAAGGATCGTGCAGGTTGTTAAGCAAGGACCTTGTGTGATAGCAACTTCTGACTTTTCCTGCTGGTTCCTCACTAAATTTGTTTGTGGTACGTTGGCAGGGAATATCAGAAATCATGATCACTTGACCATGGCTTGCTGTCATTCAGCATCACTGTAACTTTGAACAGTTGCTGAACTAATGCACATAACCCAAGGATTACCTGTAAGAGAAATGACTGCAGCAAAAAAGGAAGTGAGAAAAAATATTATGTAATATTTTATACCAAGAAAAACAGTTGCAAAAAATACAGCCAGACTGAACAAAGTTGGCCAAGATTAAAATAGAGAGATAAAATACACAGAGTTGTTGATGGAAATAAAATGTTGTTTTGGAACTGGGTGAAGAGGGTAAAGCAAGAAGCCTCCAGCAAGGTACTGCAATTATATTTTTTTTAAAAAAATCAGATGAAGCTGGGAATGATGAAAACAGTATTAGAGATTTGTATATGAATGATAATATCTGTCAAAGATGGGAACAAATGCTAGGAATGTTACTATTCAAGAAAAGTTAATGGCAAATCTAGTAGCAAATCCTGTGAAAATGTTGAAAAATTGTAAAGTTACAGGTGCCTACAGTGTTACTGGTAAAATATTAAACTATGCATTTAATTTGCTTACTGAATGGCTATGTGACTGGTTTAAAATGTGTGTGAATAATACATTTGTGGCAGACAATTGAAAAAGCACCTTTATTGTTCTGTTACACAAAGGGGAAGTAGCAAGACTGAATCCAATGATTAGCTAAGCATGGCTGAAAAGATGTTTCTCAGAATTCTGACTGATATACATAATGAAAAAAATGGTAAGAGGAATTACACTTTTATGAAGGGCAGGAGAGACCAGATTTCTATTCTTTAGCAAGTCATTGAGAAATGTATGAACATGTATATTTATTGAATTAGAGAAAGTGCATGGTAAAGTAAATTGATCTCAAGTATGGAACATTTTCTGTAAATAGCAATTAGCTCAGGCGTGAGTAGGGGATAAGACATGGATATGCAATTTCCCCTTGAATGTTTAATGCATGTAAGGATCACATATGCCTATTGTCATGAATGGGGACATGCATCAGTGTGTACTTCTATATTGCGGACAGTGCCATCATCTTGGTTAAGAACCTAAGATATCTGCGGGGAATATTGGTTAGATTGTATGCTTCAATGACAAACAAGGGTAGTTATGTTTGGCAGTCAAAATTGATGAATAATTTCAAGTTACATAAGGAACAAATATTCATCAAAACAACAAAAATGACTGTATATTACAGTATCCTCCTGACTACTTGGTTATGGAGAAGTGATAATTTAATCTGTCAGAGTAAATATGGAAATGAATTGAGTGGTAAGGGAGTATTTAAGAAGTGTATGTGGTAAAACAAGAAGAGATAGGACAAAGAGTGAGTAAATGCTGAATGAAAGTAAGTTGAATATTAAAATGAATTACCATTATGTAAGAAAGATATTGGTCATATAGAGTGAATAACACAAATATAAGAAGAGTGAATGGGTTGAGAGGTAGTATAAGACCAAAAAAATAGTGGTTGGATAGAGTTGATAAGATCCTCAAAACGAAAAAAAAAGATAGCAGTATATGGGCATTATAATAGCAGGAATGGTTTGCAAGGACAAAAATATACAGAAAGGTAGACTGAGCTATGTTGCGTTTTGCTTATCATTTCTTTACTTTTTTCTATGCTTTGCTTAATTGTTTATCCCAAGAGTAAGCAGGGTGCTGCTAATATAAATAAAACAACGATGAGCCTGATGGATGATGTCCAAACTGGAATGATATGATGAAGCTGAAATGGCCCCTTCATTTATTCATATTCTGCAATCCTGTATCTGCTTAATTGAAAGTGGATTTTTTTTTGCTGAACAGACATGTAGAGCATTATGCAGTGAATTACACTCTATGGTTAACCATGGAATTTTAAATTACCTGCATTTTCTTGACTTTTCTTTGGCTTAGCCACGTTCTTCATTTTCCTCTGCAATTGCTACATGGAAGTCAAGTCTGACAGTATAAATAATTAATTGGCAGAATTCATGGTCACAAGATCTGACCATGATTGTCCAGTTCAATGTTGTTAAAGGGTAATTAAACAAACATTTAGATCTATCAATATATGCCAACTGTGGATATTGGTATAGGCAGCTACAGGTCTCTAAATTGAATAAAGGCATAAGTTGGTTATCTGCCTCATGACCTCCTTGTGCTCTCCCTAGAAGCATCTGATTGAGCGCTATAATGAGCTTGATGCTAAGTTAGGTAGCCATTTGTTCTGATCTTGTGCACCTCTGCTCGTATGACATTCATTTGTGCAGCACAGCTGGATGTTAAAGTCATAAAGGAGGGCTTAGAGTAGCAATTATAGAGTTTCCCTTTGAGAACTTCCAGATGGTAATCTAAATTAGGGTTGCCATCTAATTAAAGAAAATTCAATCAGTGTGTTGTTTGAGTTGGTTTCCTTATTCCAGTGTACATGTTTGAATACAGTATATCAATAACCCTGAGGGGGAAATGCTTTGTTTTTAAATGATGCATACAGTTGTCATTCATTGCCTCTTGGAAAAAGCATTTACTCTTATATGACTAAGAAGGGTCACTGACTGTATTCAAATATTAGTATACATTATGTATTATTTGTGAACTAGTGCACCCAGTTGCCTACATAATCTCCCCTCTGTTTCTTGTCTGTAGGCGTGCTTTTTATTTTAGTCTCTCACAGTTCAGTGTTACACCCAAATTCTAAATTATAATGAAGACTTATTGTCAGTTTTCTTAAAACAAGCTAGCTTTCTGACCTATAATATGAAGTCACTTTGTTTTAAGCAATCCATAATTTTGTCACCCCAGTGGATATTAGAAGGCTGTTTTTTTAAGCTGACTGTTTTGTGTTGCATCAGATGAAAAGCTGTGGATTTTTTTAAAAGTGAAATATTTCCTATAACAATTGAAAGAAAAGAGGTGAAATCGGTAATGACATATCTCTTCTGTTAGTTTTTAATATATAGTTGTTGTTTTTTTAAATTAGTGCCCTTAAAAATATTTATTTACTTTGGGATAACATTGGTAGTAGTTCAGTCACTAGTTACAAAACAAGATGTCATGAAGAAAGATCCCATCCCAAGGCTCGGTTGGTCATGGGCATGGTTGTTGGGGTCTGACACATGGTGCTACTTATATCTTGACATCATCTCACAAATAACATGAGTTATGTAATTTATACCATGATCACACTAACATTTTAATACGGCAATGACATCATGGCTGGTATCAAATGCCTATGGGCTAGTCACTCTAATGTCATGAATACCTTTACACTGTGCCTCTTAGCTTTAAGAAAATATTGATTTAATCAATGACTATTTAGAAAAAGGCAAAGCCCATCTGAGAGATCATTAGAAATGAAAAACGAAATGAAAACTACCAATATAATTTTTACACAAATGTAAATGGCAATCCTCATGGTATTTGGGTTGTCACATCTCTGAATAAATACTGAGAAAATGAAAAACAAAATGCAGGAAGAGAAAACTGAAATGTTCAAGAGACTGGAATAAGTCACCTAAAAGTTACGTTATTGGGGACTTTTTGCCTTTGGAAAAGGTGACTGAGCATATAAAGATATGCATGCTATTGAGATTGAAGATCATCATGCATAACTACAAATAGTGAAAGATTTAGACCAGCACAAGTTAGGTAACCTATGATTGCAATTGGGACCAGATTTCTGGTTATAAGTCATTACAATTGTAAGTAAAGGCACCTGTGTAATTAGACCCAATTTTAAAACATTTTGTGTGGCAGTGGTTAAGTAAATCATTATAGTCATTAAGTGAATCTGTGGTCATTAAGCAGACACAGTCACAAGTGTGAACCTATTCTTCAGAATGGGCACTTTTTGCTGAAAACTGGTGAAAAAGTTGCAAATTGTGGTCACATGATCATAGCAATTAGTCATAGAGGTGAGCTGGTTGCCAAGTATTCAAAATGCAATCATGTGACCGGTATGTGTATCATAACATTAAATAATTTATTTTATTTATTTATTTATTTAAATTTATATACCTCCCTATTCCCGTAGGACTCAGGGCGGTTTACAGAGAAAATTAAAAGTTAAAATACATCACATACAATTAAAAACGATTAAAACTAAGATTAAATTAATCCCTGAACTTAACTTAAACCCCATTAATTAAATACTTAAAACACCTCAGTCTGGGCCAGACAGCTCAAAAAACCAAGTTTTCAAGTCCCTACGAAATGAGCGAAGGTCGGGGGCGGTCCTAAGCTCTGTGGGAAGCTGGTTCCAAAGGGCCGGCGCGTCCACAGAGAACGCCCTTCCCCTGGGAATAACCCGCCGGCATTCCTTAACCGGCAGTACCCTAAGAAGGCCCTCCCTGTGGGAGCGCACAGGACGATGGGAAGTTGATGCCGGCAGCAGGTGTTCCCTTAGATAATCTGGACCCAAGCCATTTAGAGCTTTATAGCTTTATAAATAATGGTCAGAAGTACAGGCAATCATAATTTCAAACAGTTGACTTTCTTCCAGGCCTATCATAATTTTGAATGGTCATTAAATCCTAAATTGAGGGCTCCTGTACAATGTATGTATGCCCCTAGTGTAAAGACTTCAGAGGAATATTTTAATGTATATTAATTCAAGGGTAGAGGCATATGCATGGTACTACTATTACTTTCTGAATTGTAGTGCTGTCCATGTATGTATTGGTCTGCAACTCCCAGAATTTCTATACATATGCTGGTTGAGAATTATGGGAACCATTAATCTGTAAGGCTCCTGAATGAAGGAAGGGTAGCATAAAAGTGTTTTAGAAGAGAACTTTTTCCTTGACTGTATGTTTGTAGAAAGAGTGTGGCACACAATGGGAAGAGAGCATGAGAAATAGGAAATAGCTGTTCAGTTGTGTATTTATATGCAACCTCAGTCAGCTGTCTTTTATTATAAACATCAAAATAATAACAGAAGTATATTTTCTGTGATTACTTAGTGCAACAAATATTTCTCCATTCAGCAAAATTTAATGATTAAGCAGGCATATTGGATTTCCAGTAATAAAGGGAAATAAAAAAAAAATCACTATCATCTAATGAGAGATTGCTTCAATAAAGTAAATTTAGACTGCACTATAGGATGCCAGCCGAGACAGGGTGACGACATGGAAAATTTAGGAACATATTTTATTACTACAATGTCTTCTCTTTTTAATAGGAAAAGCACTTTGCTCTCTTTCCAGTTCTTCCCACTCCTTCACTTAGGCCTTTCAAATGCTAAAGTCATGGAAGCATGCTCAAGAGTTGGCGTTGTTTAATTTCTTATCTCTCCCCCCCACAATTTCTTCTTTCTTCTTTTTTTTCTTTTTATAAACTTGTTTGTATTCTTTAGTCTACCTAAAAAATGTCCTGCAAATTCAACTTCTTGTTTGTACATTTTAATTAACCAGTTGGATTTGTAAAAAGAAACTTACTTATAAAATAACATCCTGACTTCAACAGTATGAATTAATTAATTAATTAAAATAAATTGAAATGGAATGAGTGCAAATTGAATAAATTTCTTCCACCTCTCTAACCACAAATGGGGACAGACTGGGTACAAATAGATCTTAACAATCAGGTCAAACAATCTGGTTCACATGAGATAGAAATCCAGATCCTGAAAAAAATTAGATGATGAAGAAGAATATTTAGACTTTATCTGTCTCTGTAGAATTTATAATGTATTGCTACTAAATTGTACATTTTCTCCCTTGATTGTACTTAGATGAGGAATATATCATACTGATTTCTGTATTTTTATGAAATGAATGCAAGGTCTGGCTATTGGCCTGGAAAATCAGAATATGCACTGTCAAATGTGCCCCAGGAATTTTTGCAAAAATTGAAGGATAATGGCAAATGCAAAGTGGGGGGCCTAAGCAAGCTCAGTCACAGAGCAGTGGATGTGGATGTCGAAAGGACATTGTTTCAGATGATAGAGAATAGCCTCAGCTTATTGACTCAAGGAGACAGTAGACAGTACTGAGGAAGGAAGACAAATGATTTGATAAAGGGATCTTCCCCTGTTCAAATGCTAACTCCTTTCTGTGAGCCAGCAGAAAACTAATCCAGTATAAATTTTGTGGTATCTATTGCCACAAGATGGATGTTGTCTCTCTGTTGTCTCTATTTTGGCTTGAAGCGAAAGGACTTTATCTCCTTTCCTAAGAAAGGAGAACCACCCTCCCCCTGCCTTCTCAACATCATTGTCAAGCAAGAAAATTATTTTTAAATCTAATCAGTGCTTTTTTTGTAAAAGAAAAAGGTGCCGGAACTCACACATGTCATACAACCCACCTTGCCTACCCTACAAGGTTCCATCCAAAAAAGGTGCCGGAACTCCGTTCTGAGCGTTCTATGCCAAAAATGCCCTGCATCTAATTTATATAGTCGCCCATCTCATGAAAAATGATACTGGTTGATGTACAATGGTCAATAAAGAGAATGCATATATAAAATAGTCATTTTAAAAGAGAAAAAATAAATATAGAATTAAAATTAAAAATACATGCAAATCCCAAGCAAAGAGAAAGCGAGTACATCAATCTCAATACTGGAGCCATCTAAATAAGTCTCTGGTTCCCTAGGACCCCCAGGCCTGATGACATAAACAGGTCTTGAGGATTGCATCTCTCAGTCTATGACTGGACTAGATGCCCAGGCCTGGAGAGGTGGCAGGTGAAAAGGTTGTGACATAGTGACACAGTTAGGTACAAGAGAAAAAGAAGTCAAAATGTAAGTCAACTTTCTATGTACCCACAAAGAGAAATTGGGGAAAAAAATTGTAAAGCAAACACTGCTCTGTGTGAAAACCATTCCACTCATTTGGGGGAAAAGGTAATGGAAATATTTCCCAAATTTACTGCCTTAGAAATTGAGTTCTGTTCTATTTACAATGGTTTGTTTTATTTTATTTTGTTATTGCACAATGTTTTTGAGAGATTGGTTTGGGAGTATAACTAGCACAACTCATTTTTACTACGTTCAAATGCTTCATTCTATTAGATTGAA
Source organism: Vipera ursinii (assembly GCF_947247035.1). Taxonomy (NCBI): domain Eukaryota; kingdom Metazoa; phylum Chordata; class Lepidosauria; order Squamata; family Viperidae; genus Vipera; species Vipera ursinii. The sequence goes on along the minus strand of NC_139512.1, from coordinate 322,525,645 downwards.
TATTCTCTGCCAGCCCTTACTGCAGGGGTGTCAAACCCTCAACAGCACGTGACATGTTGCAACATACTGTATTGTGACTTTTTCCCCATTGCTGGAGCTGGGGTGGGCGTGGTTTCGACATGACGCATCCGGCCCGCAGGCTGGCAGTTTTACACCCCTGCCTTACTGTAACAAACGTCTGTTGTTGGAGAAGCCCCAGAAATTGTTTGGTGACTGAATTATTGTGTTCCATGCTTATCTGGGCAAGGGTGACCAAACACTATTTTGCCTAATAAACTGTAAGAAATTGCTTGTTTTTGTGATTTTGCCTTAAGAAGCTGATCTGTCCAACCTGTGTTCATTCTTTGCTTGTAAACCTTACAATTGTGAGAATAATAACCAATATATAACAATAAGTTGTTACTTTACTGTTTTACAGGCATTAGTATAAATTTTCTAAAGCATCCTGATCCCTACACCACAATGTAAGCAGTCAGAATTAGTCTTTAAAAGAACTATTAAGCTAAAGGCTACTCCTGAGTGATGACCAAAAGTACAATCAAAGCCTTGAGCTTCCATGACAGTTCATAATTTCAAAAACCTTGCATGTTTTCTTTGAGAAAAGGAAATTGCTGAAATCCTGTCATCTTGAAATGCAGAAAAAGCAAGCATATATATACAATAAATGAATTTACAGTAAGGTTGTCATGGTTCCGATTAAAGAGACACATCAAAGAGCACTGCATGATTATTTATTCTAAAAAAGTCTATAATGAGCAGAACGGAGCATCGGCACTCATGGATGGATGCCAGAATCTGAATTCTCCTCTCCTTGACACATCATATCCTACAGAATCTCCCTCCCTTAATTACTCATCATGAATCATATTCACCAATTAATTTAACACACAAAGTTTCACTTCCCTTGAAGCGCGCTATTTCTTACCTTCTTAAAATGTCCGGGTTGAATCCCTCCTGCGCTTTTGTGATTCAAAGCTAAACAGTTAAAGCAAAAGGCTGCCTCTTATATTGTCAGTGCAAAAACATGTCAATGTTTGCAGCATTGACAAAGGCTTCAGAATCCTCTCCCCCCTCCCCCTTCGTAACAAGAGACCAGCTCTGTAGAGCTTTACAGTTTGCAGGTAGCTTGTCTACTCTTATGCATCAATAGAAAAGCAGTAGACTATACCTCCCCCAAAAAATATATCGGTAGAAAATATATTCTCTGACTGAATAGAATTTCTAGAAATGTAAATTGGTATGCCAAATTGTCATCCTTCCTGTACCTTTTTGGCGCCTCATATTAATAGGAAATAATTTCTGAGAAATTCTCATTGTTGGACTTAGATCTGCTCAGTTTCAAAATGCTAGGCATGTATGTGTGAATGTTCTACCTTTTACTATGCAGTAATCCAGGGGTCTTCAAACTTGGCCCTTTTATGACTTGTGGACTTCAACTCCCAGAATTCCTCAGCCAGGCAGTTGAAGTCCACAAGTCATAAAAGGGCCAATTTGAAAACCCCTGCAGTAATCTATCCAGTGATCATCTGCATCAGTAATATTAGAGAAGAATCATGATGCTTTTTTTTCTACCAATGGGGAGTCCTGCCCTAAGAAATGGAGACTTCCTTTTCCCTGAAAAATTGCAGAAAAAATGTCCATGCCTTTCTCTACCTTTAGGCTTGGTGGAATAAGCTAATCACCATGTGTCTTCAATATTGTGGGGGCTGGCCAGAATAACATACTGAGTAGAGGCATCAGCAGTATGATGAGCAGTCTGTTCCACATGAATCATATGCCTCCGGACAAACTATTCGTGGCAGTTTTGGTTCTTGCAATAAGTGCCTCCCTCGTGTAGTCCTTCCTATCCCATGAGTCTGACAGACTTTGTGGAGGCAGCTGCAGTTAAGGCCAAAAAAATATGGCCCACGGGTGTTTTCATATGTAAAGCTGCCAGTGGAAACAAAGAAATGTACGCAAAGCCTTGCTTAATCATTAGGTCAATACTGTCAGTGCAAAAGCTAGGAAAAAAGTTTGACAATATAGATGGATTAAACTTCAGCTATGAAGACCTGACACAGCATTTGCATGATCCACTTTACTTTTCCAATGTTCTACGAGTACCCTGCATCTGATTCTCAGTGGGATGATTTTACTGAAAACCAATTAAAAAAGCAAAAAAGGGCAAAAAATTCCCCACTTTGACATTAGAACAGGCCAAATTATCAGACACTATCCTGTGAGGGGAAGGACAACTTTCCAGTTTCATAGTCTTTATAGATTGTAGCTCTCTAGGGTTCTCAAACAAATGCTTGCTAAATTTCCATTCCACAAAACTTGAAGTTTGGCAAACATAGTTCCAGTTGAAAGATGACACTGGTCATGCAATGGTCTATTTGTACAGTTAGGAGGATCAAACAAAATAATTGGCTACCTGAAACAGAGACAAACATGTCAAACATGAGCAACTCTGTCAACTTCAATTTCATTTTGTTTCTGTTCCCAGTCTTCCCTTCATTTTGCCTAATTGCTGTTGTTGTTGTTAGTTGCGAAGTCGTGTCCGACCCATCGCGACCCTATGGACAACGTTCCTCCAGGCCTTCCTGTCCTCTACCATCTTCTGGAGTCCATTTAAGCTCACGCCTACTGCTTCAGTGACTCCAGCCATCCACCTCATTCTCTGTCGTCCCCTTCTTCTAATGCCCTCAATCTTTCCCAGCATTAGGCTCTTCTCCAGTGAGTCCTTCCTTCTCATTAGGTGGCCAAAGTATTTGAGTTTTAGCTTCAGGATCTGGCCTTCTAAAGAGCAGTCAGGGTTGATCTCCTCTAGGACTGACCGGTTTGATCGCCTTGCATTCCAAGGGACTCGCAGGAGTCTTCTCCAGCACCATAGTTCAAAGGCTTCAATTCTTTTGGCGCCTATCAGTGTGCAATTCTTTATATAATCCACATAAGCGTGTACATTCATCTTAATATACACATTTTGATATGTACTATTCCACACGTCTCATAATAATTTCCACATGTTCATACTCAGTGTTGCAAACAAATTTTCTCTAATACAGATTGCATTTATATTGGCAGTTTCACTAACAAATAGACTATTGTGTGCATGCTGCCATAATATATGCTATGTCTTTGCATTCCATTTTAAATTGGTAAACTATAGCAAAATTTATTTATTACACGTATTTAGACACTGCTCCTGTCTTAAGACTCTGGGCAGCTGACAAACATTAAATAACAAAGGAACACATTGTAAAAGTACAGTATACATAAATTTTAATTGATGGATTGATTTGAAAAATGCCTCTGCTGTTGTAGCACCTGCTACATGGCACATCCTCCTTTCTGAAATCCAGGAAGCTGTGTCTGGGATGGGCTAACTGTCAGCTGAATCTCATATAGATGTGGTTTGTGCCATGCATCTGTTACATAGTCCTGTGATTATTGTATTATGATTATTTAATTCTGTGTCTGTATTTTGTTGATAAAAGTGTCATACTTACTTATTTTGTGAATTGTTCTTACCTGCCCAGGGTTATCAATGGAAGATGGGCAGTACCCATATAAATTTTCTAGATAAATATAAAGGCAAGTAAGTTTGCATTAAAATGCAAATCTAAAGAGGGGGAAACTGCCTTACCTTTAGTTCAACTGAAGATATAATATTACATGATCTTAGCAAGAAGGAATTAACTAAGTATTAATGTAATTTGCTTAGTTTTGACTTAGTACATTGTATAAAATCAGCCAATTGTAAATTGGCTATAAATTTATGGTTTACAATGTTCTAACAGTTCATAAAATTATTATTTGCTTAATAAATCATAGTTTAAATGAATTATTATTTGCTTAATAAATCATAGTTTAAACAAATCATGTAGCATACAGACACTAGTGGTTCATGATGTGAACAAGAAAAAAAAGAGCTATTTTTAAGTAGTATGATAACTGTCAATAGATAGTCACTAAACTCACTAAGTTCCTTTTGGTATGCAAAATAATGAAATAAACGATGTTGCTGTGTAACATTTGTCCCAGTTAGCTCACTTTCAGGTGAAAGATTTTTCAAACCTTCTTAGGAAGTACCAAGAACTGAACTTAGTGCTAAGGATGCAGAGCCCCTGGTACACCACTGTATTATTTCTGTTCCTCAGTATATAAACATTTAAATTTCCTCATTAATCAAGGTATCTTTCAGCACAGAATACAAAGAAGAAAAGGTTATTTTTCCTTATAGAAAATCTTATTGTTAATTCTAAAGTTTATAGTTAAAGCAGTAGCAAGTTGTTGAAAAGTAGAGTAATCATGGAGAAACTCATAGAGGACAACCAACAATATTATCACAAGATTTTTTTAAGAACATTAAACTTTATCATTATTATCTTCAGCAGGAAGATCATCATAAGAACTGTTCATTGCTTTAGATTTGATTCCAATAAGGTGCTTCAGAACCTACTGGGCAAAATACGTAGCACCAGTCTAGTATCCCTTAAAGGAGCTGTTTTTCTGATAGTTGGAAATAGACGCTGTTGCTTAAGATTTATAGATAGGAATCCTCTGTAAATTAAATTCATATCTCTATGCATCCCTAAATACCATCAAGTTTTGGAATTACTCAATAAAAGACTGTAAACCAACAAAATGAGCCCCCTTGGGAATAGCAGTTCTGTGATGAGGTTAAGAGAAAATTTCAAGGTTGAGATTGCTGTGCTGGCACAATGACCTTGCAGTGGTTCTACAGCACATTCTTGAGAATGCACTGTCAATTCTCAGGATTTCAGGAAGGATCTGCATCTGATTGGTAAACAAGAGACACAGGTAAAATATTTGTTCTGTCCAAACAATTTCATAAGGAAATAGTGCGCACCTAAACACTTTGAAGGGGTGAGAAAAAGGGGCCATATATGAAGAGGACCCCATTCAAAATATATTTCAGTAAATCAGATTCATTGATCACTTGCATTCAAGATAAGATGGCTAATAATAAGCAATACAAGAAATGCTAGTAATTAATTTTAAATATCCCTGTCCACTCTTTTAATAGGGTCATTGGTTTCAACCAAGAGAAAACAGTAAGAAAAAAAAATACAGGTAGTCCTTGACTTGCAACTATTCAGTGACCACTCAAAGTTATGACTGTTTTTCATGCTTAATATCGTTGCAGCATCCCCATGATCACATGATCAAAATTCAGACGCTTGGCAACTAGTTTGTATTTATGACTGTTGCAGTGTCCTGGGGTCATATGACAACTTTTTGCGACCTGACAAGCAAAGTCAATGGGAAAGCCAGATTCACTTAACAACTGTGTTATTAACAACTGCAGTGATTCACTTAATAACTGGGGCAAGAATGGATGTAAAATGGGGCAAAACTCACTTAACAACTTTCTCACTTAGCAACAGATTTTATGACTGTGTCCCGGGTCATGAGATCACTTTTTGCGATCCTCTGACAAGAAAAGTCAATGGGGAAACTAGGTTCACTTAACAATTGTGTTACTAACTTAACAACTGCAGTGGTTCACTTAACAACTATGGCAAAAAAGGTTAAATGATTGTTAGTTTTCTTAGTAAGAAAGGTTGGAAAAAGGGGTAAAACTCACGTTAACAACTATCTTGCTTAGCAATGAAAATTTTGGGCTTATTTGTGGTTATAAAGTGAGGACTACCTGTATACTGACATGATTCAGTGAGAAGGAAGTCTGGGGAAGAAGGGTTCAAATGAGCATTCTGCCTTCAGCCTCTCGGAAACTCCAAAAGGAAACTACGGTAGCATAGATGCTTAAATAAAAAGGTAAAGGTAAAGGTTACCCCGCACATGTGTGCTAGTCATTTCCGACTCTAGGGGCCGGTGCTCATCTCCGTTGCAAAGCTGAAGAGCCAGCGCTTGTCCGAGGATGTCTCCGTGGTCATGTGGCCGGCATGACTAGACGCCAAAGGCACACGGAATGCTGTTACCTTCCCACCGGAGTGGTCCCTATTTTTCTACTTGCATTTTTACGTGCTTTCAAACTGCTAGGTTGGCAGAAGCTGGGACGAGTAACAGGCGCTCTGTCTGCTACGCGGCACTCAGGATTCGACCTGCCAAACTGCCGACCTTCTGATCGACAAGCTCAGCGGCCTAACCCACTGAGCCACCGCGTCCCTCTAGATGCTTAAATAGGTGACCCTAAAAGGCGAAGCTAAGGCCTCATTGGATATAAAGCAAATCCAAGCTGAATTTCATCATACTTTTTAAAGTTAGATATGCAGCAAGCAACCCTTTTTGTTTTTGTTATTATTGTGTGTTGTTTTTTTAAATGTATATCAGTCTCAAGCTGTAGATACTGAAATAACTGATAGCTAAAATAACTGGATTTATTTCATGACATCTTTTGTGCATTAGGAAACTAAAAGAGGCTTCCCAATTTGTGGTATTTTGATACCCCATCTAGCAATAAAAGACAAGATCTATTTTTGTTTTTGTTTCTAAAAGGGCAAAAGCGTCTAGGTTCTTACCAGTGCTGTTTCAATACATCCACCGAGGCCTGTCAAAAGTATTGTATAGATTGTTCTGCAGTGATTCCTCTTCAATCTTCTATTTAAAGAAGCATTTTTCCTCAAGCAATAAGAATTAAAAAAAACCTCAGTAACAACTGCAGAACAATTTGATGCTGCTATTTTCTTGTTTACTGTACTTTTCTTGCCCTTGAGAATGTTTTGCTGGCAAATTAACCATAACAGGAGAATACAGAAGAATTTTCCTCTTTTTATAAACAGATAGGAACATCTAGTTGGCCATCCATTTTATTTGGAATTTCCCCTACTGTACACAATTTTGTACTCAGAACTCTCTAGCGGGCACATTTTACATGCCATTTCCCTTCATACTGTATATGCAAGAATCATAAAAGTGAACTAGCTAAATAGGGACAAAGACTCTGAACCACAGCTGGGAACAAGATATAAAAATTCAATCACCAATTTAAAAAGTGTAGAAAAAGGCTGATTTGGGGGTTACTTCAAATCACTGTTATTCTTCAAAACAATATTTTGAAACAGAAATGCTCATTCATGTAAATTCAGTTTGATCTTATTAAATTATTTTTGCTACAAAGTTGCATAACTGATGTTCAATATGTCAGGGACATGTTTTTATATGTTTCAATAAACAAAGTGGCCCTTGTAAGATTACTGACTGCCAAAGATGATGCCAAGAAAAGAACACATTTCTTCCTTATTTAAATATTCTGAACTGTTAGAAAAATGGGTGCTATATTGCAAGGAAGTACCACCTGGGCATTTGTTTGATCATAATGGGAGATAACATATAATTTGAATGTTACTCCTGGGACCTGATATTCCCAACCTCCAACTCCTTGCTTGTAAATTTCCTTATAGGAGTTATAAACACCTTTTGCCACAGCTGATTTTAGCGAATGTCTACATTTGTGTAGGTTAAATTTATATCAGTAGATACTTTTGCTAGTCTGTTGAATTTTGCAAGTAAGGGTACATTATAGATCCACTATTCATTTTATTTTTATCTTTTTTAAAATTAATTTGGTTTCCTCAAATAGGTTGAACTGGGAGTTGATGGCAAAAAAATTCCACGCTATAGAGATGCAGCTAGTTTAAACACTTCCCTTGTTTGTTCAAAGTACAAATGCACCACTCATGGTATTGTGCAAATGTTTTTCCTGCTTAGTTCACTGGCAGAGCATCTGATTTGCATGCAGACAGCTCCAGGCTTATTTCCTGTCTGCTTCAGTTTCAGGGCCTTCAATAAATAGATTTTGGAGAAACCCTGCCAGTTAGAATAGGTACCATTGGATTGCCTAATCCAGAACAGGGCTCTTTCAAATTCATATGTTCATTGTCTTCATTAATTTCATTGTCCTTCATGGTTATGTAAACCCTTCTCATTGTTATCAAGGGTTGACTTGATGTCATTGACATCATCTTGAAGGCAGAAGGGAATTGTCATCTCTACCCAATGGTTCTGCTGCAGGAAGCCCATCTTTCCCCATTGTTTACATTACTGATCCTTAATAAAATAAAATCCATGCCCGTCTCTCTTTTCCTCTCCACTCAGTTTAAAAAAATATTTTTATATGGCCACCTTAGTTCATGGAATTATTATCGATAAAGAGACTTTATGAATTTTGTCTTTCTTTTGTTTGAGGTTCTGGATATTTTTCTTTATTTCCAGTTCATTGCCATTTTCAGAACTAGAAATGGCAAAAATGATGTGAGAGCAGCAAATGGTAAAAAAAAAAACCCAAACTTAAAATAAGTTGGGGAGGAAGGATGATGTAGAAGTCTTTTTCCTACTCTCATTTTATAATCTCCGACAAATGCTTCTGATAGAGTATATTAATGTGTGGACATAAAGATTAAGTTCTTTTTTTATTTCTGATTGGTGATGAGAATAGAGCATTAGTCTTACTATCCTTAATAATGTTCCTTTTTATGGAGGCTCCTTTTTAAGGAGTTCCCTTTTAATGAGCCTTCCATAGGATAGTGAGACTGCTTGCAGAACGGTGCAAGGTGGCCTCTATAGGAAGTCTGGCCTCACATTGGCTAGGTGTATCTGTCAGAAACTGCTCAAAAATGAAAAGGCAGGTTGCATGCTGCCTGGTGATTGGCTGGGAGCCGGCCAAAAGATTCCAAGACTCTTGTCAGCTTTGCATGCACCAGTAGGCCTGGTAGAGTCAAGGATTCCTGTGCATGGCTGGATGGCAAGCTCCCCTCATTCCCTCTGCTTGCAATCTTCCCCTCTGGCTTCACCATTAATTTTAGGAAGCCATCAAAGAGGATTGCAGATGGTGATCACATGATTCCCAGGGCAAACCGTTTGCCAAGCACCCAAAATGTGGTCATGTGACTGCAATGAAATTGGACTATTGTTGATTCAGTTCTAAAATAAAATCCTGTCAGTTTGGAGAATAGGAACAGAGTAGGAAATTGTATAAGTGGCAGACTTATTTCTTCCTGTCATAATTAGGGTGATACGCATTTTGGACTTTCTCCTCAATTTTTCACTCTCCTGCCCAGAGGAACAAGCTCATTATTTGTGTGACACTCAGCATCAATGGTGACTATAGAACAATAAAGTAGGTGTTTAATGGAGAAGAATTTCCCTTGTCCTCAGAATACCAAAATAATGACTTGGATAATTGTTTCTTCTTGGATTTACAAAGAGGCTTGCTAAAGCTTTAAAGAATTCTCTGTGGTAGGACAAAAAAGAAATGAAGAAAAATCAAATGCTACAACAATATTTGAATGAACTAAATATTAAGAGTGTTAGAAATAAAAAGAAAGAATATAAAGTTAGTTTATTTGATCAAGATTGAAATAGATATGTTGTTATCTCTGATAATCCTAAATGAACTTTTGCTGACCAGGACTGAACATTGAAGCTTTAAAGATTTGTTTAAAAATGTTTGAAAAGAATGGGCTATGGGAAGAAGATGTCATTTATTGTACTTTAGGAGAAGGTGATATGTTACTAAAATTGTATATGCTTGGAGAAGTCATATGTGTGTGTGTGTGTATCTCTTATTATTTACTATACTCTTTCTTTTCAATTCTATTTGGTTTTTTTATTTTCTGCACTTTATATTTCTATTACTTTTAATTTGTATTAGCTCTTAGCATTTTGATTTTAACTTTTAATAAAATTACTATTTTTAAAAAAGAATTCTCTCTCTCTCTCTCTCTCTCTCACACACACACACAGAGAGAGAGAGAGAGAGAGAGAGAGAGAGAGAGAGAGAGAGAGAGAGAGAGAGAAGGAGAAAGACTTTGGTGAAGAAAGCAATCATTTATTGAAAAAGTTAAGGAAGAAGTCTACTTCTTGATTTTCCAGTTCTTGTTCTGATGTCTGCATGTGTTTCATTTTGTGCAGAAGAAATGAGGCAACTCCAAAATATCTGGGGGTCACTTTAGACTGGACCCTGTCTTTTAAAAAACATATTCAGAATATGGCTGCCAAGGTTAACAGCAGAAACAACATTCTGCAAAAACTATGCGGAACAACTTGGGGAGCTTCAGCTCCAACTCTTCGATGCGCAGCCCTTGGGCTTTGCTACTCTGTAGCAGAATACTGCGCACCTGTATGGATAAACAGCTCACATACAAGCATTGTTGATGTTCAACTCAAACATACGATGAGATTAATTACTGGGTGCATAAAATCTACACCTATTCACTGGCTACCAGTTCTCAGCCACATACTTCCCCCGCACTTACAATGACAAGAAGCTCTCATTCGGGAGTATAGTAAGATCCTGCTAAACTCGTCTCTACCCATTCATGCCTATACCTCTGATCTCTTAAGATGTCGATTAAAGTCAAGAAATCCACCACTCCTCACAGCGCTTAAGCTGCTGGCTGAACATCAGAGCACTATACAAAAGTGGATGGAAGCATGGAGTATCTATACCTCCCAAGATATTTCTGAGCATATTAATCCTAATAGTATACCTCCAGGATTTAATCTACCCCGACACATATGGGTGACATACAATAGAATTAGAACGACTCATGGGGTGTGTGCTGATTCTCTGTATAAATGGGAAAGTCACCTTCAGCACAATGTGATTGCGGGGCTCCCTGACAGACTATCCAACATATAGTGAGGGAATGCACTAATAGAAGATACCCAGGAGATTTTAAGGACTTCCTCTGCATAACAACGGCAGCTACCGACTGGATCTCCAAACTCGACATTAAACTTAGAAATGTTATTTCTGTTTTCCTCTTAGGTTTGATAATTGCTTCTTTTTTTAAAACAAAATGTTTTAACTGTTCTAACTTGTAAATATGAAGTGCTTTTAATTCTGTGTGTGACCAGCCATACGCTAAATAAATAAATGTGCAGAAGAGCACAATTATAATATAAGCCCATATCTGTTACCTATAACACTAGGACTTGAGAGCTTTTTCAACTATCGAAGACTAATTTTAAATAGAGTGTTGGAAAATAATTGTTTTAGAAAGGGCAACATTGGTCACAAACACCACTTGAAAAGTTGTCTCCTTTTCAGATAGTCTCACTTTGGCACATTTGACAAATTGGATTATTATTTTCTTTTTTTATTTGTCTGAAGTTAATCAATATTTGATATCCCAATCTATTACTGGATTTTAGCAGTAGCCCTAACCAGGAAGGGAGTAGAAGCAAAATACATTAGCCATCTTTTCTTCTTGTTTTTGCTTGCTTCAGTTACATTTGCAGCCCAGACAACTTTTGTTTGATCACTCAGTATTCTTTGTTCTGTGATATTTATGTATTTATTTATTTTTACCTTTCCTGCTGTACTGAATGATCGCAAATACCTGGTTTTTATGCTGATGGATTGATACAAATAGCTCACTGGAATGCACAGGGAGATTGTTAAGTAGTTTGTTTACGTTTGACAAGATTTGAAGCAAAGAGAAATGTGTCCATGTACAACTAGTCATCAATTTACAACCATTCATTCAATGATAATTCAAAGTTACAGTAATTTATTATTATTATATTTTTATACCGCCCTTCTCCCGAGGGACTCAGGGCGGTGTACAGGGCAATAAATATAAAACGAGATACAAAAGTTAAAAACAATTAAATATTATGCCCAAATTTAAAACAGTAATTAAAAGACATGTTTAAAACCCCAACCGTAACCCATCAAACCAGGTCAGATTGCTCGAATAAATAAGTTTTTAGATCGCGCCGGAAGGAGCGAAGGTCGGGGGCCATCCGGAGCTCAACCGGCAAGCGGTTCCACAGGTCTGGCGTGCCCACAGAGAACACCCTCCCCCTGGGGGCCACCAATCAACATTCTTTGATCGGAGGCACCCTGAGGAGGCCCTCTCTGTGGGAGCGCACTGGACGGAGGGAAGTTGACGCCGGCCGCAGGTGTTGTCGTAGGTAATCCGGACACATGCCATGTAGGGCTTTGTAAGTCATTACCAACACCTTGAATCTCACCCGGAGGGCAACCGGCAGCCAATGCAGCTCGCGGAGCAAAGGTGTAACATGGGAGTATCGGGAGACTCCCAGCACAACTCGTGCGGCTGCATTCTGCACCAGTTGGAGCCTCCGAGTGGTCTTCAAGGGCAGCCCCATGTAGAGAGCATTACAGTAGTCCAGACGAGAGGTCACGAGCGCATGAGTGACTGTACGTAAGGCATCCCGGTCCAGATAGGGTCGCAACTGGCGCACCAGGCGAACCTGGGCAAAGGCCCCCCCTAGTCACAGCTCCAATATGCTCTTCTAAAGAGAGCTGTGAGTCTAGAAGGACCCCCAAGTTGCACGCCCTATCTGTGGGGGGTAATAGCTCACCCCCCATGGTAAGAGATGGAATAATCGGAATTTCCCGGGATGCCGGCACGAACAGCTACTCAGTCTTGTCAGGGTTGAGCCGAAGCCTGTTACTCCCCATCCAGACCTGGACCGCCTCCAGGCAACGGGACATCACGTCGAGGGCATCACTGGGGTGGTTTGGGGTCGAAATAAAAAGCTGGGTATCATCAGCATACTGATGATACCCAACTCCAAAACCACGAATGATCTCACCCAGCGGCTTCATATAGTTGTTGAACAGGAGGGGCGAGAGGACCGATCCCTGAGGGACTCCACAAATGAGAGGCCTCAAGGTCGACCTCTGCCCCCTGCCAACACCGACTGCGAACGTCCCAGAAGGTAATGCTGAACAAAGGGACTAGTTCCTAAAGTTATGGCTGTTGTAGCATACCACAGTCATGTGATCAAAATTTGGGCAGTTGGCTGTCCACCCACACTTACAGCCACAAGGATACTTAAGCTTCACCCACCCACCTATCTCTCCCCCAGCTATGCCTTTTTTGATCCCCTGCACTTTATTGTCCCTGCCACCCTAATTGACCTTTGATGTCTTCTTTCTCCTGCAACTAACCAGAGATGTCCAACCTGGCCCTTTGTGAGGCAGCTATTGGCCACATGAGGTTTATTTCTCCATTTCTTACAAGGAAGCATGATTGCTTCCTTGTAAGAATTGGGGAAGATGACCTCACATAGCAGACTACTTCCTTATGAAGGGCCAGGATAGGCACATCTTAACTGGTAGCAGCAGCAAAAGCAAGAAGACATCAGAAAGTCAGCTGGGATGGTTGAGTGGAGCTCACCAGGGACCTCAGAGTACAAGATGGCAAGGGTAACTTCAGAGCACTTCTTGAGACACAGCGGCTTTGTACTGCTGGTCTGGGCTGCGGCAGCTAAGGGTTCCAGGGGCCATGGCATTCCAAGAAGCCCCTGAGCTGCAGTATATAACAAGCAGGATGCCCCACAAGATAAGAGTGCAGGGTGGCCAAAAGGGCAGAAATTTGGAGGGGATTAAGGTGATCAAGGGGAGTTACATTACTGAGACTAGGGGTTGGGCTCAGAATGGCTTGGATTGGGCTGGGTCCTCAAGTACAACCAGTGGACTTTGGTGAACTACCTCAACAGGAAATGCCAGGCTTGCCATTGCTAAGCAATGCAATCACATGACTTTCTGTTTATGACTGCATCACTTAATAGAAATTCCAGTCCCAATTGTGGTCATAAGCTGAAGATGACCTGAATAGGAAGAAGTATGCTCTTATTATGTCTTAAGTATATCTTGACACTGTTGTATTTAACATGTTCTAAAGTAAAACCAGCAGGAGAGGAGGGCGGGAGTTTGAATGGAAAATCTACACCAGCATCAAATACCGTATATGGCCTGTTTTTAGGAATTTCAATATAGAGCATAAACCTCTCTGCTTTCTTATTTCCACCATCCATATGAAATAGTCCTGTATAGTTTATGTCTTGTGGGATCAAAAGCAACCTTCTCATTATATACTGTGAACTAACACAGTTAGTCTAACAAGGCAATGGTCTTGTAGTTCTGTATTGGGCAGAACAATTGATGTTTTCTGTTCCCAGTGGTAGCCAGGCCTATTTGATATAGGACTCCTATTGCAGTTCTGGTGTTTTAAATTAAGCAGCATTGAAAGTGGGCTTTCTTGCAACTAGGAGAAATTTCATGCTTCTTTGAGCAATGTCTTTTAAGGTACCAAAATGGAGGTGGGTTTGACAAAACAAATTAAGTATGGGGAAATATTATGGAAGTGACCATAATATAATTTTATCTCTAGCAATTTCACTTTCCTTCTGTGCAATGGTGGAGCAAAAGAGGCTTCAGGTACAGAAAAGAAAAGAAAAAGAATGGTTGCAAAGACTATTTAACTATAAATTTTCCTTGAAGCCTCTTTTGGTAGGAGTCTTACTTATGTATATAATTTTGCAGTCATCTTTAGTGCCATTTCTAAGAAAGCTGGGTGAAACAATTGATCAGATCACCTTTTTTCCCCTATCCAATTTACAGTTCTTTATGAAGAAGCAATGTTAATGATTTATCAAGGCCCAGATTGCAACTTGGTAATTCATGTAAGCTATCAATATCAGCAGAATGATGTTATGACCAGCTATACCCTGGATCCTTGGGAAGATCCACATGGTTTATTTTCTTTTGCTGAGGGCAAAAAAGAAACACGGTTTATGCTCTATAGTAATAAATCTGAGTGCTCGTATAAATCTGAGATATTTGGCAGGATTCCTCGGCTATATTGTATTTCAAATTTCTAGCTCTGATTTCTACCTCTGATTTTTTTCTTTTTCTTTTTCCCCCCATAAATTGGAACTTAAATTTTCAATTTCATTAGGTAGAGTCCATATCTAAACCCAAGAAGCTGTTTGAAGTATGATGCTTTGTATTTCAATCATAAATAAGTAATAGATGTGCAGGTTCCTTATCAAGTGGCAAAGGTTTACACTGTGTATTCAAAGGGTTGTTGTTAGCTGTGAAGTCATGTCCGATCCATCGCAACCCCATGGACAATGTTCCACCAGGCCTTCCTGTCCTCTACCATCTTCTGTAGTCCATTTAAGCTCACATCTACTGCTTCAATTCAAAGGGTAGGAGGTGAGAATTAAGAATTAATTAAGATCAAACCACTACACTTGTTAAAACTCAGGTCCTTTTATTAAAATGCATTATTCCCATTTAACAATTTCTGGTCTGGATTGTGTGTGTGTGTGTGTCTGTGTGTGTCTGTGTGTGTTTGTGTGTGTGTGTGTGTGTGTGTGTGTGTGTGTGTGTGTGTAATCACTTCTGATTAGAAGTGATGCCTCAAAACACTGCCTTGGAGCAGCTTGATGCAATGTTCTGAAACATGATGCCAGATGCAGTTCACAAGATCATCATGGGTCACCAGGTAGTTTATAGTCACCCTCATTTCACTTTCCTCATTTCTACAGATTGCATGTTCCTGACCTTTATGTGAATTAGAATTCAATTCAATATCTACACTTTTCTGTATGTATTATTATTTGCGATATATGTGCATGTGTTTATTCAAAATGTGTTTAAAATACGTATTTTAAAGATAGACAAAGAAAAATCTTTCAAGTATTCTTTTTAAACCATTTTGTGTATCAATATGGAAATGGGGAAAATTAGTCTGGAAAATAAGAAACCAAATGTGATAAATCTGCAGTCCTCAGGATAACAGAATAGCAGAATAACAGAGTTGGATTAGGTGTCTAGAATAAAATAGAGCTGGAAGGGACCATGGAGGTCTTCTAGCTCAAGCAGGAGACCCTATACCATTCCAGACAAATGGCTGTCCAGCCTCTTCTTAAAAACCTCCAGTGATAGATCACTCACAATTTCTAAAGGCAAGCCGTTCCACTGGTTAATAGTTCTCACTGTTAGGAAGTTTCTCCTTAGTTCTAGGTTGCTTCTCTCCTTGATTAGTTTCCATTCATTGTTTCTTGTCTTGCCTTCTGGTGCTTTGGAAGAGAGGTTAACACTCTTTTCTTTGTGGTAGCCCCTCAAATATTGGAACACTGCTATCATGTCACCCCAGTCCTTCTTTTCACTAAACTAGGCAAACCCAATTCCTGCAATTGTTCTTCATATGTATTAGCCTCCAGCCCCATAATCATCTTTGTTGTTGTTTTCTGCACTCTTTCTGGAATCTCTATATGTTTTTTATGACATGATGACCAAAATCAGATGCAGTATTGTAAGTGTGGTCTTACTAAAGCTTTATAAAATGGTACTAATACTTCACATGCTCTTGATTCTATCCCTCGGTTAATGCAATCTATGATTGTGTTGGCATTTTTGACTACTGCCATACACTGCTGGCTCATATTTAAATGATTATTCATTAGGACTCCAAGACCCTTCTCACAGTTACTACTATTGGACCAGTTCCCACCTGTTCTATATCTGTGTATTTCTTTTTTCTTGCCTAAATGTAGAACTTTACTTTTCTCACCATTGAATTTCATTTTGTTAGATAGGGCCCAGTGTTCAAGTCTGTCGAGATCTTCTGTATCTTGAGCCTATCTTCTGGAGTGCTGGCTGTTCCTGCCAGCTTGATGTCATCTGCAAATTTGATAAGTTCCCCTTCTATTCCCTGTATATTGCCAGCTTTAGAATGAGCATGGCTGCAGCCATTTTTTCTTTCTCATTTCTAGTTGACACATAGTACAGAGGGAGGAGTGTTGCCAGGTGATGTGCTAGACAAAATAGACTTTCTCTCATGGGAACCAAGGTCATCGGCTTCTCCTGAGTCTGTGGGCTGGGCGTTTCATGAAAAGCCCACCAACAAGCTGAATGCATAGCTTTAGGGGTGGGATTTCTTAACTTTGTATTGGGGAATTGTTATGCATCTCTTCAGACTTGGTTTCACTTTTGAAGTGCCAATACTCTATATCAATAAACATGTTCTTTGAGAAATTTGCAAGCCTTGGAGTTCTGCTTTATTTGTCTCTGTGGATCGGAACCATGACATATATGTTTATATATGTCTGTGTACATGCTATACTGAGTAGAGGTTTAGACAAAATGGCACCTATTGTTCCTTTATTGATATAAAGCTAATAATTCTCCAATCAAATTTCAGTTAAAATTGTAAAATCTGGAACTGATATTTAGAATGGGCTTTAATAAGATCTCAAAATTTTCAAGACTGTCTTAGAATAATCGGGATATTTATGATAAACTCCTGGGATCCAAATATCTTTAATATTAAATAACCTAAAAATAGTCCTAGCATTGGGCTACTAGACTTCATTTCCTCAAGCAGCAGACATCAGCAGTTCTTTTTTTTTTAATCACAATTTTCATGGGTAAAGATTTGGTCCATAAACTGTCTAAATAATTCATTTATTACATGAGAAAGAAGATATTATAAGAGGGCCATTAACTGTCTCAAATCAGTGGCTATGATCATTCAGAGCCATAAAAAGCACATTTGAAGCACTTCATCTGTTTTCCAGGCAGAGATTCCATTATAAAAAAGAGCAATAATGCAATGTAATAATTGTAAAGATATAAAAGGATTTAGTACTTGAGTGATAGAATCAGTATTTTTCTTGTCATCAATGTTTATTTCTTTCTGTTTAATGCCTTTAAAATGTGAACTATTCCTCATTTCAGTATCTTTTGCTGTGATTTGTATCTGCATTACAATCACACTGTTTAAATGTCACTAAACATGGGATAAATTTGAACTCACAAGAAGGCATAGAAGGTATGCTTTCTATGGTTATGCGCAAAAGAAAACATAGGGCGGTTGGATGAATGTGTTTAGTGTATATGTGTTAGGTAAGAGAGTGGAAATATATGGAAACATTGTGTGCATCACATGTAGAGCTAGACACAAATTGCCTGTTGAAATTCTTTTAAAAGAATTCTGAGTTAGAGAGTTTTCCTAAATTTCTCCAGAGGAGGAGAAGTTCTCCAATAGTTTCTCATAGGAGGGTATCCACTTATCAATAGCAATATTTTCATTGTTTCTGAGGTTGCTTAAAAAAGTGTCTTCACTCATGATTTAATGGAAATATGGGAGATCTCCTGGGTTCTACATAGCTGGTGAGCTAACTATAGAGTAAAAATCAGAGTACTGGAATAACAAGCAGTGGAAAAACATAGGAGTCTCTTTTCTCAAGAGGATGGTGGTGGTGGTGATGATGATGATGATGATGATTGTAAGAGATAGAGTATAAATGAAAAGAGATATGAATGTGACCATACTTAATGTGAGTAGTGAGCCATGGCAAGAGTTACGGCAAGAACTTAGTAGTTCTGGAATTGGTCTATTGAATTTTCTCAGAGTCAAGAAGGAGCAAGAGCGCTCATGATTATCACCTCAGTGAATTCAAGGAACATGCTTAACAACTTTCAGAGAAAAATGTTTGCTTGAATTGGGACTTCCATAGGTACAGTAGGTTTGAAGTGCTAACTTGGAAGCTAGTCAAAAAGGAATGCTATTCCTAGCTCCCAAATATTATACAATTCTACTGAACTGATTGTTAATGTTAGATCTGCAGGGGGAAATATTCAGGGATATTTTCACAGTGAAAGTACAGCTCTTGCTGAGTTGCTGTCTGCAGAAAAAAGGTCCAGTACCAATTTCTACAGTCCTTGGCCTTCCTTCTAAGTAAATGAGCTGTGGCGGCAAGAAAGACAAGGCATATTTGCCTTCACTTATTTTTCCTTTTCATGTTTTGCCAAAGGGAGCTAAATACACTGTTTTTTAAAATATGGACATTTTTGTCTGTGTGTTTTCTTAGAAAGTATTTTGCCTGATCATTTTACCCTTTTAATGCATCTGCCATTAAAAATTCTAGAGGACAGAAACAAATTCATTGATCATTGGTGTTATCACAGTGATGTTAACTCATAGCAACTATATAGATAGATTTTTCTGTATGAAAACTGTCCCTAATCTTGTTTTCAGGTCTTCAAGGGTGCACTCATATTCCTGTAACTGAGTCCATCCACTTTGCTGCTCTTCGTTCTCATCTTCTCTTTCCTTCCACCTTCCCTAGAGAACTTGGTTGCATAATGCAGAGTAAAAGAATCCATTTCTTTCGTATTATTTTCAATTATGCTTCTTCAAGACAGAAGACAGAATAAGTAGGCAGGCACAAATTGTACTTCTACTTATGTGATGGTTTTCTTTATGTTTCTTTTTTTTAATCATTTTCTTAGCCATTTTTTTTCCTCTAGGCACTGCTACCTTACCTACTTAGCAATATCATGCAACACATTTGGCTTTTTTTCTTTTAACCTGCCTGCCAGGCACAAAGCAACTAGGGTGCTCATTACTGATCCTTCTGCTTGGACATATGAATAGCCCCTGGCTGCATATAAAAGGGGATGGTGCTTCTTAACTACATGAATAACATTAAAACAAGGCACAACAGTATCTCTTGGGTATCTGTAGCAAGGTGAAATTTCAACAAAATGAGAAAAAAAGTACTTTGTGACTTGCCTATAACATTGTAGCACAGGTACAAAAAGAACGGTGTTTGTACCTCACAATGCACATTTTGTCATTTGCCATCCTTGGAACATGCATAGAGAATGTGCATATCAAAATTGTAGAAAATATCCCAACCAGTATAATTTCTACATCTTAAATAAATCCTAGAAGTTTAGTAACTTGTGCCTTACTTAGTATCAGTAAGGCACAAGAAAGTGCATAGACTATATTAACACCAAACTCTAAAAACCACTCTACATCAACATTGTTTTGGAAATATTGTGTCTTTACAATATAAGCAGCATCAGCAATATCTGTATGAGGAACCAAATGTGTACATACATATACCTTTGCATTAATGCCTGCCAAATAAAGCACTACATATATAAAATCCATCTTCCATATTAATTACTTCTTAGTTAAATAGTTGTAACTTACTAGGCAGGCAGGTACAGCATTTCCCCATGTGACCAAGTGTTTTAATGCAGTTTTGCCTTCAACACTTCACTCCCAGAATCTAAATCTTGTTTGCAGCAAAGATTGGGAAAAAAGTTGGAGAAAGGCTTATCAAATCACAACTCACAAAACAGTAGGTCAGTTGCAGGTCAGAACTTTTTCCAGGATAAGGAGAATGATCATTTTGAATTGTAATGCTTTGAAGTCAAATTCTTACATTTTCTTGATTAGAAGAAAAACAACAACAGTGGTATGTACATTTGATCAGTACACCCCATCTGCCCATCTACTTTCGATTTGTTTTTCATGTATTTTTACATGATAAGTATATTTTGGGCTGCTTAGATTTTCTCACCCAAAGGGAAGATATTCTTTATTCTTAATATTGAAGGAACATAATAGAGTTCCAGGCCTTCTTTGGCTCATTAAAGTAGCGTTTCTGTAATTAAATTTGATTTTGGATCAAATTCCAGAAGGAAAAGACCAAAACAGAACACTGCTTCTTAGATCCTATCTCTGCTTGTACAATTTTTTACATGCAAATTTTAATGAAATTTCCATATAATGGTAACTCTATTGTTACCCTAAACCAAAACTGAATGGCTTTAAATGATAACTGAACTATCAGTTGTAGAACATCTTACAGTCTTTCAATGATAGTTCTTAACTGTATAACTAAGTTTCTTTTAAAACACATTACAAAGAGAGAGATTTGATGTTAAACAATCTTGATATTGAATTATATTATAAATACCAATGTAATCTAAATACAGAAGCAGTGGATATATTAATATAATTTTTGGTTGACGGTTTTTAAAGTTCTCTTCAAAGTTTAATACTATGCTTTACAATAAAATGTGGTGCCATTCACATATGCCTAAAGTTTTAGCCTTGTGAGAGCCCAACACAAGTGAAAAATCTTAGTCCTTGTGAATTTTGAATCCCTGATTTCAATTAGGGTGGACCTTTGTGCACAGATGTTATAGGCAGGATGGCAAGAATACATCTATTCAAAGGTAGCAGGTTCTACTGTAGTGACTTGATGCACAGTTTGTTATTAAGACATTCAAAAACATCCTCTGAAATGCTCAGCTTTCTTAAAGGATTGTCAGATTTCTTTAAAAATTAGATATTTGGGTTGAAATTTACTTCTGAAACATACATTTACATATAGGCTGAGAAAGAGCCTTATGCACTGAGAATTGAGGTAATGTTTTGGCTCACAGTGTCGATGAAAGGGAATATAACCTTAAGTAACCTGGAGATACTCCCTTTTTTCGGGCATTGCAGCTGTAATACAAAAAGTTACAGAGAGTTAGTTGTCAAGACAGCATGGGGACGTTACACCCTCATAATAACACCAATTTTATTCCTACCTGTCTAGTTTAGTGCTGGAGAAGTGAGAACAGGACTCAAATCATAGGAGACTTCTATTTATACTCTTCTAGTATAGTCAGATGCGGTGGCTCAGTGGGTTAAGACGCTGAGCTTGTTGATCAGAAGGTCGGCAGTTTGGCGGGTCGAATCCCAAGTGCCGCGGAGTGAGTGCCTGTTACTGGTCCCAGCTTCTGCCAACCTAGCAGTTCGAAAGCACATAAAAATGCAAGTAGAAAAATAGGGACCACTATGGTGGGAAGGTAACAGCATTCCGTGCACCTTTGGTGTCTAGTCATGCCGGCCACATGACCACGGAGATGTCCTCGGACAAGCACTGGCTCTTCGGCTTTGAAACGGAGATGAGCACCGGCCCCTAGAGTCGGAAACGACAAGCACACATGTGCGGGGGAACCTTTACCTTTACCTAGTATAGTCAATCTGATTGGCTATATAACAGAATTATGTCATCTTGTTCAGTATATAATCACTAAATGGTGAATATGGCTACAGTTCTAGCACATGCTTATAAAGGACTGACCGTAGAATGGTTATATCGATACACAGTTTTGCATTGTCAGAATCATATGGTGACAAATAAACGAAAACTGTGCCAGAGAAACATAAAGAAAGTTTCCATGCCTTCTGCTCTCTTGCATTCATGTGCATTTTTTAATCTTCCTGTGATGTTCAATATTGTCCTTTGTGTTGCTAGTTTTTTGAAGTAGAGATTTTGCCACATAAAAGCATGTATATGCATCTAGTTGCTATAATTTGCATGCACCTGCTTAATTTTTTAAAGGTGTTTTGCTTCTTCTTCTCTGTTTATAAAATGTTATGGGAGCAAGTGGAAGCAAGTAGGAAAGACACGGATGAATACTGAAATAAAAGAGCATCATCAAAATTGAATGGATTTCAAAGCATTTGATTTTGGAGCAGAAAAAGTTGATAAAGTATATGTATTTTATAGTCACATGCCTCTGAGGAAGTTCTTAAATATTTAATAATTTTTGAAAAGAGGTGATTGCTTACAGTGCCAGAGCAATTACATTTTTTGTTTGTTTGTTTTACTTTTTCTGATGAATATGAATAGCAGAGTAAGAAGGTGATTAAAACACACGAATTGCACAATTTGTCATTTCAGTTACTGAAACAGTTTAGAAGAATCCACAATCTCTAACATTTTTGCTTTGGAATTTGTTTACTTAGAAAAAAAATGGTCTTGTTTTTGCTGTCATCTTTCTTAAATATGTTTTAAAATGTCTTTTCTTTTAAATTATTTTTCCCCCTCATGGAGGAAGAATGGGTGACCCCTACTCCAAACTACCCCCAGTAATATTATATATGCCAGGTCAATGAAAATCCTCATAAACTCCTCATGCTCAAGTTAAACCCCAAAGCAAGATAGTGATGCTGAACTTAGCCAGTCTCCCGGGAATTAATTCTACCTGTACTCTGTGGTTGCAGTTTGCATGTGATAAGGAAGTCTGTGCAATCCACCCAACAAATCTACAGTGTTATGTTTAACTAAGAGATATAGTCAAACATGCACATCCCCATCTTCAGCCTAATCTTACAATTATGGCTGCCTGGTAGGAAGCACTGAAATTGTTAATGCTTCTTTGAGGAGGTTTTTCAACATAGAACCAGTGGTGGGAGTCAAATATGTGAACAACCGTTCTCTGTGTGGATGCCGCTTCCGGAAGTCCATTCTGGGCATGGGCAACAAAAAATTAGCTACCGGTTCTGCCAAAGTGGTGCAAACTGGCTGAATCCCACCACTGCATAGATCTGAAATCTACTATGAAAAGTGATACAAGATTGTATAATTTAAAAAAGGAGGATGCAAAAAATTGCATTGAGAAATTTAGAAATTATTCTCAAATAAGTGATTTTCTACTTGTTTTTATACCTGGGAGCTTTTCAAAAGATGCAGCAGTTATATTTATTTATCCAGTTGTTCTACTGTTAACTATTATTATTACTACTAGTACTATTACTTTCTGCTTTTTTCTTTTCAATGTTGCTCCTTTCTACCCTTAGTTTTATCATAATGATTATTCAGAAAAAGAGCATTTTGTTTATCTTTGATGGAAACAAAAATCAATAATTACTTTAGTCTATATTTTTAAATGAACACAGCAAGCTACTCCAATAAGCAGTAAATTCCCAGTTATGAGTCCTTTTTCATAATAATTGAAATAGATAAGAATATTGGAGTGAATTGTTGCCTGAAAGACATGGTAGTGCTTTGAATAGATAAAACTACTTAATTGCCAATAATACTACTACAATTTTAAGTGAAGTGGGTCTTATTAAAGCTAAAAACAACTTGTCCTTCCTAATATTTCAGATTAAGGTCTGTTCTTTCCTTAGTTCAGGTGGTTGGTAAATTTCCATTTGCTACATTGAATAATATAGGCTTCAACTGGTGCAGAATGCAGCCGCGCGGATTGTACAGGGAGTTTCTCGATACTCCCATGTTACACCTTTGCTCCGCGAGCCGCATTGGCTGCTGGTTGCCCTCCGGGTGAAATTCAAGGTGTTGGTAATGACTTACAAAGCCCTACATGGCATGGGTCCGGATTACCTACGGCAACACCTGCGGCCGGCGTCAACTTCCCTCCGTCCAGTGCGCTCCCACAGAGAGGGCCTCCTCAGGGTGCCTCCAATCAAAGAATGCCGATTGGTGGCCCCCAGGGGGAGGGCGTTCTCTGTGGGCGCGCCAGACCTGTGGAACCGCTTGCCGGTTGAGCTCCGGATGGCCCCTGACCTTCGCTCCTTCCGGCGCAATCTAAAAACGTATTTATTTGAGCAATCTGACCTGGTCTGATGGGTTAGGGTTGGGGTTTTAATATGTTTTTAATTATTGTTTTAAATTTTAAATTTGGGCATTATATTTAATTGTTTTTTAACTTTTGTATTCTGTTTTTTATATTTATTGCCCTGTACACTGCCTTGAGTCCTTTGGGAGAAGGGCGGTATAAAAATATAATAAATAAATAAATAAATAAATAAATAAATAAATAAATAAATAAATAAATAAATAAATAAATAAATATCTATTATAACTCCATCTTCTAGCTGTCATATAAAGCAGTATCTGCCTCATCAATATTATCCAACCCAAGAGTATACTACAATGAAATACTGATTGAGAATTCTAATGTTGATCATATTGTTGGTTCCTGGATTTTATTTGGGAAATTGCAATTCTAGGATTATTCCCACAGAGAGGAAGTGAAAAGTCCATTTGAGCAGATTTCTTTAACAGTGCTCTTCCCTTACCCTTCATGGATGTCTTCTACAGAGAAGAAAATTGTATAGGACTTTTGAGGAAGATCAATGTTACCTATGCTATTCTTCCAAAGATTAAAACTGAGGAGAAAGTATCCTTTCAAAGAGTAAACTAGATAAAGCACTGCAACTGAATATGTAGAGTAATTTTTAAAAATAATATCTTAATAATAATAATAATAATAATAATAATAATAATAATAATAATAATAATAATAATAATAATAATATCTTCTCTTATTTCTGGCTTTTCTTACAGCACCAAGGAAAAATCGGTGTTAAATTTAATGTTGGAACAGATGATATCGCAATTGAAGAAGTCAACGCAATCATTAATGATGGGAAATACCATGTAGTACGTTTTACAAGAAGTGGTGGTAATGCCACATTACAGGTGGACAACTGGCCGGTTATAGAACGCTACCCAGCAGGTGAGAATGTAAATACAATCTGATGGATTTGTGGAATTACAGGGACTTAAAAGGTTTCTTTTTCTTTCTTGCATAGGTATGTAAGATCTTTGCTTCTTCAAGATGCCTAATTGTTCTTTTCTGCCTTTACAAAAATGTTTTACCAATTGTTAAAATATAAATTTTTTAGTTTTTATTCATAACATTGGACAAATGAATAAAACCAAGGAGTAAAGATGTCAAAATTCTTTGAAACCAAGTTTTAAATAACAATAACAAGGTATTAATGTATTGGTCTGCTTAGAATAATGCAAAGGCTTTGACAAAAATAGCTTAATATGTTGAAAAACATTTTAAAAAACTGGAATGAGTACTGTAAAATGGTACTTATTTTATAAATTACTATTAAACAGAAATTGTGAAGTAGCAAAATATATTACAGCACTAATTTAAAGAAAAATGGGATTAATTTTATAAACATTTGCTAGTTGTGGTTCACCAGCTGCTTATTTTAAGCTGTCTCATCAAACCTGTCCAACATATGGTTTGTTGCCCCCAAAATATTTTTTTTGTTTCTCATTAGATGAGCTGTGTTATAATCTCAGCAGATCATGAATTATATTAAATATTTTTAATTGGCCAAGCCAACAAACAGCCTTATGCCTTGCACAAATCCACAAAGTTGTACGCTTAATCATATGAAAATGATGCGACTCTTCTGCAATATCATAAATTGAAGAAAATGAATTTTAGGAGAAATAGATACAAAAATGTACATATTTTATGTAGTGTCTAACATAACAATACTTGATGCAAAATGAAAATAAGGAAAACTTGAGTGAGATAAAATATAATGGTTTCATTTCAAGCATTTCTATAATTCTTTTTATAATCAGGATGCTCTGATGTCACTGAGAGATTTTAACAAGATGAAACTAAAGTTCCCTTTCAACATTTTATAGCTAAGGAATCATGCTTTGTAGTCTTACAGCCAGTTTGGGCTGGACATTGCTATTCTTGAGTTCCAGTCATATGTGATAAGAGTCTATATAAAGGAAAAGTTGCTACTTCACCTGTCTTCTATACTCTGAGACCAATTAGCAACTTCATGATTTTTTTCTGGTACTAATGTCAGTTTCCAGTTAATAAGCTGTGATCCTTTGAATTAATGAGTGGCAAGAATGGATTGTGTAGACTTTTGAAGTTTTCCAGTGTTTAGAATAATAACAATGGAACTTCTACTTATTTTTTAAAATCAGCATCTGAGCCCCAATTTTTAGTTCTCTGGTAAAGGATGTGAGTTTAAGAAGCCCTTACTTTAAGTTGTTGGCTGGCCTTCATGACAATTAAAAGAGTATATTCTTGACTATACTTGCTTAATTTTAGTGTCTGTAGATTAACTTATGTTTTTATCTCCTGCTATTAGTTTATTATCTTGTTTGTTATCTTAATTTCTTATATACTGCATGCAATTTGGGGAGCGAGGTTGAGCTTTTTAAAATTAAACTTTCAGTCTACTTTGATTTTTAATGCTCAAAAGCAAGCTTGAAACTGTAGAACAATAAATAGCTCTATGCTGCAGAAAGGCATTTGGATTTACCATTATGTCCGTTCCTGTATTCTTCTCCTCCCCCAGAAAAAGAAAACTCTGGAAATGTTTCATAAAATGTTAAACAAGTGTTCACAGTCTTTCTGTTGATTTTAATAGTTCTTTGTACACTGCAGGGCCTAATTAAAGCTATAGTTTCAGTCATAACTCAGAATTCCCTTGTGCATCTTCTTGCTCAGCTCAGGCCAGTTGTTCTCAATCTTTAATTTTCTTTAAGCTTTTATCAATATCATGATGGTGCCTTTGTAATGGAACAGCAAAAATCGGTGTTTTGTTTTGTTTTTGCACTTTGTCTTGATTTAACTCTGCTATTATAACACCTGTTTTGTTTTTGTCTTTCTTACCTAATCTATAAGCCATATTTTTGCATCTGGACCCTTTTCAGTCAGGTTTCAAGCCCAGATATGGGATCAAAACTCCATTGGTCACATCCATCCTTGGTCTTCTTGATCTGTCAATGGATTTCAAATCATGACATCCTTTTAGGTCGACTTAAGGAGTTGGGGGTGAGTAGTACAGTTTTGTGCTGGTTCACCTCCATCCTCCAAGGCCGGTCCCAATCAATATTAATAGGTCCAGCTCACAACCCCTCCTTTGTGGGCTGCCACAGGGCTCAGGGCTCTCTCTGCTTCTTTTTAACATCTACATGAAACTGCTTGGCAAGGACATCCATCACCATGAAATGAGGTATCACCAATAAGCTGATGATACCTTGCTATATATTTTCATCCTGGCTGAAGAGGATGGATGCAGTGAACATCCTTTCACAGTGCCAGGAGGCTGTGGGAGTCCAGATTGGAAATAACACACTTCAACTGAACTCTAGTAAGACACAGCGCCTGTGGATAGCCCCTATGTATTTAGGAATATTGGTCCTATATAGGGTTGCTCTACCTCAGACCCGGTACCTAACTTGGGAGTAATCCTCTTGGATTCACAGCTTAATTTTTTTTATATATAATGTTTATTATAAAGTTGTTTTACAATTTCAAAACTTTTAATTCCTAAATTATGCTAATTTTAATGTTTAATTTTACTGATTATATTGTACACCAACCAGAGTGAGGGAGATGGGCGGTTAAGAAATATAAAATAAAAATAAATACCACCAGACCACCGACATGGTAGGCAAGAACAATATTTTTATCCATTTTGGAGTGGCTTATGGTTTGCTTGTATATGCAAGCAGTGGCCTACATATTGCAATGGTGATTCTGTGGTCTGTACTAAGTGCCTTGAGCTGACACAGAAAATTCTAAATGTTTCCCACTGCATTACAGTAGAATTCTGCTGTTATCTATTCTTCCTTTTCCTTCCCTTCCTATTCACAGTTAACTTAATGGCCAACATTTCCATGGATTGTTGTGATTTTTTGACTCATTTGTCAGTGATTCCCTCCCCCTTTTAAAAAAACAAAAACCAAAACTGCTGCTACCAGGGGGGAAAATGTGAAATTGATTCTCATATGGGCAAATTCCTGTTTCTGGATTGTCCTTAGTTGAGAAAATTGTGATTGTTCCATTAGGGCAAGGCTGTTGAAAGAAAACAGCTGTTCCACATTTGGATCAGTGGCTGAAGCCAATTTCCTTTTATCCCCTTTTTTCTTGTATTTCCAGGCAGGCTAAAACTGACTCTTTTTACAGGGATGTTTGAAATTCAGTAAAGAGTACTGTGGTACTATTTCATATTCTCAGCACTCAACTGAGAAACTCAGAACTTAGATCAGGCTTCTCCAAACTGGATTTTCTTGTAATTTTTTAATGTCCCTGACTTCTATAAACTCCAGCGAACCTGACTAGTGATCAGGAATAAAGGGAGTTTTAGTTAAATCCTCTGGTGGATCTAAGTTAGAGAAAGCTAGATATTAAGCTTTGAAAGAGAAAAGTTTGTTTCTCTGAAGGCAGTCAGGTATTTGTTTTTGAATGAATGAATGAATGAATGAATGAGAGTCACATTGGCAAGGAATTCTATTACACAAATACTGCAGAGTAGATCTAATATTTTTCCTTAGATTTCATTATCTGGTGCAATATTTTAAACCAAGCTATAAATTTTGGAAATATAATTAATGCTTATTAGCATGACCACAGTGTGTTTTAGGTGCCTATTTAAAACACACACTTATTACCATGGCATCTGCTTTTTAACTTATCTACTGTACCTGCATCTGGATTTAATTAAACATTCACAAGATCATCAGGTTAATTAAGAAGTCTTCATCTGAACTATGCAGTTGATCCCTTCTTCTCTGAGATGAAAGAAATCAGTGACTTCCTGTGATACTTCAGCCTGATTAATTCTCTGTCCATGCAAGCAACCTAGATGTTTTCACTTACTTGTCCATTCAAAATTATTTGTTACTAGTATGAATTTAATAATTCAGAAAAGTTTGGTATTCATTATGCACAGGTTTTGATTTGTCTGTGTGTATTTTTCCTTCTGAATTGTATTACCACATTTGTTTATTATTTTTAATTAATTGTCACTCATTTTTCCTTAACAAGAAAAAGTCAATTTCTGTGTTTGTTGATACATATAAAGCTCTTTGGCACTTCTGCATAATTCAAATGGGAATAAGAAAATCATATATACCAGAGGTCCCCAACCTTTTGGACACCAGGGACCGGTTCCATGGAGAAAAGTTTTTCCACAGACTGGAGAGTGCATGGGTTTGTGTGCTGCTTGCATCCCGCAGGTGGGGCTTTTCTTGTTTGTACGGACCGGTTGTTGGCATGCTGTGGCCCAGTACCAGTCCAACATACCTAATCCTCCTTCTTCCTCCTATTTTCCCCACAATATCCCTATGAGGTGAATTGGACTGAGAGTGATTGGCCCAAAGTAACCCAGCTGGTTTTTCATGTCTAAGGCAAGACTAGAACTCAGCCTCCTGGCTTCTAGTTTGGAGCTTTAACCACTAGACCAAACTGTCTCTGACATATTTCATACAAATAAGAGAAAATATTGATTTAATATTTAATTTAATGTTGATTTAATATTGACTGCATAAAAAATAAAAATGTAGTCAATAAATATTGCATCCCTGATGTGTGTGTGTGTGTATAGGGATGCGGTGGCTCAGTGGGTTAGGACGCTGAGCTTGTCAATCAGATGGTCGGCAGTTTGGCAGGTCGAATCCCGAGTGCCACGTAACAGAGTGAGCGCCTGTTACTTGTCCCAGCTTCTGCCAACCTAGCAGTTTGAAAGCATGTAAAAACGCAAGTAGAAAAATAGGGACCACTATGGGGGGAAGGTAACAGCGTTCCGTGTGCCTTTGGTGTCTAGTCATGCCGGGCCACATGACCACAGAGACGTCCTCAGACAAGCGCTGGCTCTTCGGCTTTGAAACGGAGATGAGCACCGGTCCCTAGAGTTGGAAACGGCTAGCATGCATGTGCAGGGAGAGAGAATGTTTTTGGTGTGTGTGTATGTTTGATTATGATTATTCCAACTATCCATCATTTCATTGTAGTATAGCTAAGGAAATGTAAAGAAGATCTCTAATTTGGACCACATAATTGACAGTATTTTTTTTTCTTATTATTCCACTAAGAGTTAAAACTGATACAAAGCCAGCCATCACTTCAGATTTTTTGAGATCTTTTAATCTCCTTTGACTTTTTATCAAGCAATAACAAATCCATAATCTTATCTCATCAATGTTTTTAATATTTCTCAAGTCTGTATTTTGTTTTCTTGTTTTAATTAGACAAATAAATATTTTGTATATTTGTGAGCTTTCTCTTTTGCCCTTTTTATCTTTAAGATAAGTAAGGAGGAAAATCTTATCATTGCTTACTTTTGCAATTAGAGAAATCTTTTAATGAAATGTGTGATGCACTTAACTAATGTTTCACTGACAGTTTCAGCATCATTTAACTGACACAGTGCTAGAGGATGTCATGACCTGTGCTTTTGAGAGATGATAAAAAGAAGGAACTTGACAAACTTGATCATTGGGTGCTGTCTAACAAAATGAAATTCAATAGTAAAAAAAGTAAGGTTCTACATTTAGGCAAGAAAAAAATGCACATATATAGTATAGGTGGTACCTTGCTCAGTGGTAGTAACTGTGAGAGGGATCTTGGAGTCCTAGTGGACAATCACTTAATTATGAGCCAGCAGTGTGCTGCAGCTGCCAAAAAAGCCAACAGAGTGCTGGGCTGCATTAACAGAGGTATAGAATCAAGATCACGTGAAGTATTAATATCACTTTACAATGCCTTGGTAAGGCCACACTTGGAATACTGCATCCAGTTTTGGTCACCACAATGTAAAAAAAGATGTTGAAACTCTGTAAAGAGTGCAGATAAGAGCAACAAAGATGATTAGGGGACTGGAGGCCAAAACATATAAGGAATGGTTGCTGGAGTTGGGTATGTCTAGTTTAATGAAGAGAAGGACGAGGGATGACATGATAGCTGTGTTCCAATATCTCGGGTTGCCACAAAGAAGAGGGAGTCAAGTTATTCTCCAAAGCACCTGAAGGCAGGACAAGAAACAACAGATGGAATCTAACCAAAGAGAGAAGCAATCTAGAACTAAGGAGAAATTTCCTGACAGTTAGAACAATTAATCAGTGGAACAACCTGCCTCCAGAACCTGTGAATGCTCCAACACTGGAAGTTCTTAAAAAGAGATGTTATCAGAACTTAAAGGATCTTTAAGCAGTTTTCAATGTTTGTACAGTATGCAAAGTGTAGAATAGTATAATATTTTACTGCTTTATTTAGACAGTAGGTTGCAAGATTTGTCTCTGATGTGATTTCCTATAATTGAAGGAACAGATAAAGTGATGTAGCTATTTTTATTTTTCAAAACAATAGTATATATTGTTAAAAATCAAGCCTGTAGCATATTTTAATTACTCATCTGAAACATATAATAATTACTTAGTTTTGAATAAAGGTGAGAAATGAAAAGAGATACCCAGAGATTGAAGCTTTGGTTTATCAGCAACTCAGAATCTTTCAGAAATATATTTTGAACTTCCGTAACTACTTTCAGGTCAAACTTCCTTTTTTTGATTTAAATATATATTTGTGTAATTTATTTAAATCAACTTATATAGTCACCCAAAATCAAGAAAATAAAAACAGTAGTAATAAGAATAAGAGCAACTCAGTCCAAACATCCACAGACATATATTTAAAAAAAAATGGTAGGTTCACTTTTAGACCCATGTAGAGGGAGCATCCAAGTCTTTAAAGAAGGAAGTGGGTTTTTTTTTTTGTTTTTTAAATGAAGTGCCAGCAAGAATGCCAAATGAATCTCAGCAACTATAATCTGCAAAATTCAGGTGCCTCTCCTGGGCCTTGTTATATAACACTGTTTAATAGATGAGGTCCAAAGTGTGCCCTGCTGAATCTGGTGTGAAGATAGAAACATTTGGACAAAGGTGGTCCTGCAAATACGTTGCTTCCATGCTGTGAATAGCAGTGGTAACCAGCAGCTTTAATTTGCACCCAAATTGCAAATCAGTGCAGCTCAGAGATTAATGGTGTAATATAAGCGCACTGAGAGGCACTAATAACTTGCCCATTGCATTGCATTTGGGACCAGCTGCAGATTTCAAGTTTTCATGTATTCATTGAATGGATGTGGTGAGGAACAGGGATCCATCATCATCCTTGCCTGTGATATTCTGGACTCCTTACATTTCTAATTTTCAGATTTGTAATGTAAATAGTGTCCCTCTGATGGGCCATTCCTGTTCCCCTGAAAATATTTCTGTGTGACAGATATGTTACTTGACTAGGCAACATCATAAGTCAGTTAACTGGGATTAACACCAGAAAAATAAATCAAGCAGAAAACAATATTTTAATCAAGGAAGTATTAAAGAGAAAGCCACACCACTATCACCACTAGTGGGGTCATTAACACTGATGATGTTACTTAGTCCGGTAATGAAATGTCTGTGAACAAACAATCATGCTCAGAGAGCACCTAGGATTCCACAGTTCAACATGTATTTTCTTCTGTTGATAGATATGTGTTTTTGCTTGTAGTCATTTATTTTTAGATGTAGTAATAAAGTGCATAATCATTTTGCTGCAATAAATAAATATGAGCCAAGGGCTTTATTGTTTCTTTTATTTATTTATTTTTCACTTTTATCTACATAGAACTTCTCCTAACAAAAATTGAACCATAGCTCAAAATACATTGACTGCAGAATGATCTTTTGGAATAAACTTCCCAAGTAATAATAACTTATTTCTGCACTCAGTTCTGAGAATTGTTGTTTTCACTTTATTTATTGATTATTAATTTTTTTTAGCTTTCTGAAAATTGATAATCTAATTCAACAAATTTTGACTATAACTCTTTCTGGTTGTTTTTGTTAACAACACTTTCTTCTTTGTTATTCTTATTCTTTTACCTTTCCTAGACTCTAATCTCCAACCTTGGATTCTTTTTTAATAGTCATCTATCTCTTCTCTGCTTTTTTCTTTGCAATTCTTCCATCTTGTTTTTGAAAAGATTAAATGAGAATTCACTGTGGTTGAGACCCAGTCTATCTATTGAAGATCAGCATCTTGAAATGGTTCTACTCCCATCTTGTGTTAACTTAAAAAGGTAAAGGTAAAGGTTCCCCCGCACATGCATGCTAGTTGTTTCCAACTCTAGGGGCCGGTGCTCATCTCATTTCGCCCTGAGTCCTTCGGGAGAAGGGCGGTATAAAAATTTAAATAAATAAATAAATAAATCTCCGTTTCAAAGCTGAAGAGCCAGCGCTTGTCCGAGGACGTCTCCTTGGTCATGTGGCTGGCATGACTAGACGCCAAAGGTGCACGGAACGCTGTTACCTGCCCACCGTAGTGGTCCCTATTTTTCTACTTGCATTTTTACATGCTTTCAAATTGCTAGGTTGGCAGAAGCTGGGACAAGTAACAGGTGCTCACTCTGTTACGCGGCACTCGGGATTCGACCCACCAAACTGCCGACCATCTGATCGACAAGCTTAGCGTCCTAACCCACTGAGCCACCGCATCCCTTTGTGTTAACTTAGACATCTGAATTGCAAATCTAGTTTCAAAATAACTCCTATGAAGATTAACCAGAGGTTTGAAGTTGCTAGTTGTAAGTTAACATCTGCACAGTAAACTGAGAAGGAAACATATTATTTTCCACTTGAATAAGAAGCAGCACATTTCTATTTAAGATAGAACAGTGATTTTCAAATTTACATTGATATAATCCTGTTTCATTATCTTGATTGGTGACATATAAATTGTCATCATTGCTCCCTATGAGGCTCTTCTCTTTTCACAATTAGTGGTGGAGCAGTGGGCTAATGCCTCCTTAAAGTAACACCAGCTGCCTGCAATTAGTGCAGGTTCGCATCCCACCAGGCTCAAGGTTGACTCAGCCTTCCATCCTTCCGAGGTAGGTAAAATGAGGACTCAGATTGTTGGGGGCAATTAAGCTGACTTTGTAATAATGCCGCTTGGGGGGGCAAAAGCCCTAATAAGCAGGCATATACATAGAATGAAGGCTACTGCTAAGCTTGTAAGCCGCCCTGAGTCTTCGGAGAAGGGCGGGATATAAATGGAATTAAAATAAATAAAATAATAATAATAATAATAATAATAATAATAATAATAATAATAATAATAATAATAGTTGTTGTTGTTTCAGGACAAATGTAGACATTTTTATAGCCTAAAGTAAAAAGTAAACTGGTGATTAGGTTTGGCTCAGTTTAGACAAGAGTACCTGAAACAAGGCAAGGAATCTATAATTCCTTTATATGGTGAACAGAAAAAAGGCCTTTATATACATTTATATCCCCACCTCCCAGTATAGTTTTGGAAAGCTTTTCCCAAGCAGCAGGCCTAGTGCCTATCTGCCACATTTTTAATGCCAAGATAATGATCATCTTATGAATTATGATATGAATGTTTTTAACTTGCAACTGCTTAGCTCATTATCCCATTTTTATGTCCCTAGGATTATTATTATTTTTTTAAAAAAGTGTTGTTTTATTGTGTTTTCTTTGCTTTGGACTTTTATTACAAACTGCCATGAGTTATTTTGGCCAACTATGTAGTGTTTGTTTTATAGTAAGTATGCATTTAATGTTTTAATCTTTGTCAGCTGCCCAGAGTTGCATTTGTGAGATGGGTAACTATAGCAATAGATTTAAGTATCTATTTGCTTACTGTCTGTATGACTGACGTCCATATTTATCACACACTCAGTTAGGTGCAAGGTGGGATATAACCCAGAAAAGCATTTTTGACAATTAAGAAGAGTAGAACACCCCAAACTACCAACCAACCTCGATATAGATCATGTCAAGTCCTTACTGGTTTCTCTTAACTGTGTATGTCAACTGAGCAGAAACAGCACTGATTCTGAACATTGCACAGTTGCTTCTAAACCACAGCAGAAATTTGTGTTATGCTGGATGCTAGCACAAATATTCTCTTAAGCTTTTCTATCAGCCTGCTTTTCTCTGCTGTGTCATTGTGGTGATGCATTTTGTTTCCATTATGTCCTAAAGCAGCCCTGAGGTTGTTCAGAGTCCTCCAAAAAGCAACATAAATGTGCTGCTGACTTGAGCCTTTGAGCCAGACAATTTGCTATTTCTGATATGAAACAAGCAAAATTAATTTCTGGGAAACAGCATTGATTTTTGAAATGTCTTTGAGCCACAAGGTGGGTCCCTCTCTCTCTCTCTCTGGGTTTTTTTTTAACAATTTTTTTAAAAAATGGTCACATTTGTCTCTGGCAGTATCTATTTGCTAGCACTGTGAGTTGTGACAATACAATAGAACTTCATGTCTTCAGGACAAAAGTTTCTATTTAGCTAACTAATTCAGAAAGAGTCGCTATAATTCATACTAGAAATGGAAAAAAGTGACATTCTTGTCTGGCCTAGATAAAAAAATTGAGAGGCACAACCTAAGTAATTCAGATAGCTGAGAAGATATTAATCTCTTTCTTGCACCTACTTACATTGTTAAAAGATTTTTTTTCCCCTAGCCTGACTGCTGGGTATTTTATGTTTGCATTTTATTTATGCCTTGAAAAAGTTGGCCTTTTCCCATATACATTTGAGGGGGGGGGGGAAATCCACCTATCTTGTATCCAATTCTGTCCCCAGTTCTATTGAATTTATAATCTACTTGTAATAGTCACATCTCCACAAATGGATGCATAATTATGCCTTTGCAATCAAAATTATTTTCCACAAAGAAAATTACTTGTGATACTAGAAATGAACAAAAGCAGAAATAACTTTAAATGGGCCTTGCAATAAAATTTCGCAAAGTGAAAAGTGTTAGGTATTAGCCATTCTATTCTCTCCCTCAGTTAATAATTGAAATGTTTAATTCATTAATACATCAAATCATGATTATCCTGTGTTGAATGATCAATTTTACCTCCCTTCCAAATCATAAATCAAGCCACATTTGGTGTTGTTTTTCAAGAAGCTGCCCACATTTGAGCAGAAGAATATAGCAGCCCTATATGCCAAGACTGGATACAGACCACAACCAAGTATGCCCCTGTTTCTTCAAAGGAGTTCTTCATGAGATAGAAGGACAGAATAGACATATCATAGATTCACATTAAACTTCTTCTACCCCTATAAAGTGAGAGCATTGTTTTGTTTTTTCCTTTTATTTTGATGAACTGGAAACCAAGATACCATGAATTCTAGACCTCACTTATCACAGAAGCTGATTTTGTGACTAACCTATCACTCAGTCTCTCAATTCAACCCACCTCATGAGTAGTGGTTATGGAGAAGGAAGAAGCATTATATATGCTGTACAAAAATAAAGGTAAGAAATGAATCAAATAAACCAATGAGAATGAGATCTCCAAATGTATTAATTACAGTGCTCTGCTTCTTTTACAAAAAAAGCAGCAGTTGTACCTTAAAATGAAAACCCATGGAAGGTGAGAGTTATGGGAGTTGGTATCCCAACATATCAGAATGGAACCAAGTTGGGGATGGCTGTCATAGAGGCATGTTTTAATGGAACTGTTGTTTTGAGCCACTGTCGCACTGTATCCTACTCCTTGAGCACAGTTTCATTTTCACTGTTCTCCTCTACTGCATGCTCTCTCTCTCTCTCTCTCTCTCACACACACACACACACACACACATACACATTAAAGAAGACACTATCTTGTATTCATCGAAATACAGAATCAATGCTTACCTTTCTTTCCACTCATTTGTGATCGGTATTTCACAAAGTATTAAAGAGTCGATGTCATTAGATTTGGAGTTCTAACACCCATTTTTTTTATTGGTTCATGCAATAGTCCATACAAACTTCATAATCTCTCAAAGGGTTTGTGTTGTTCTTTGGACTGAAGCAAAAAAGGAAATATGTCAGCACCTCTTCCAATGGGAAATATATCAATTCAGTGAGTCTCTCTTGAACACCTTCCCCATAATGGTATTTGGTATTTATATACAATGATCTGGATGCAGTTTTCTCTGAAAGAATTGAATATATCCTTGACTCTTCTGAAAACAGGACTATTGGGTTTGCTACATCTATCCAAAAGTCCATTTTCAGTTTATGTAGGCATGCAGCCTATTAGCATGCTTGTGCTACAAATGCATATTTTGCTTTGCTGGATAACAGGACGCCTAATTGATCTTTGCTGTCCAACTAATCTCACCATCCTCCTGCAGGAACAGTTGGCTGTTTATGGACTCACAATCATCCTTGCCTTCTGCTCAGTCTGCTTCTTTGTAGCCTACCAGCTAAGGTTTTCAGCTTGTTAGTGATCTGAGATTTAAGTATGTAACACACTTTTTAAAAGTGGGAAATATATCCTGAACCAAACCTCCCCCATCTATTTTATAGTGTTTTAAATAATTAAATGACAAAGAAAATGAAATAGTGG
Organism: Vipera ursinii; assembly: GCF_947247035.1. Lineage (NCBI taxonomy): Eukaryota > Metazoa > Chordata > Lepidosauria > Squamata > Viperidae > Vipera > Vipera ursinii. The sequence goes on along the minus strand of NC_139512.1, from coordinate 322,488,314 downwards.
GGAGGGGGAGAAAAAAAATGTAGTAATAACTATTGATAGTGATATAAAATTACAGCCCTTCAGCTTATCATTAAATTTAGACCAGACATTTTCTTATTATTAGAACACAAAGAATTTTTGTGCCCCGAGGTACAGCGTTTGCCTGTTTTTGTGCCCCAAGGCGTGATGGCATCCCATTTTCACACCCTAAGGTGTGACATCGGCCCGTTTTTGCACTGCATAGTGCACCATCCTGTTTTCATGCCCCACGGCACTAGCACAAGTGGGGGGATTTATTTATTTATTTATTTATTTATTTATTTATTTATTTATTTATTTATTTATTAAATTTTTATACCGCCCTTCTCCCGAAGGACTCAGGGCGGTGAACAGGGCATATCTTAAAACTACAAAAATACAAAAATTAAAAAAGAATTAAATTATTGCCCACAATAAAAACAATAAAAATATATATAAATATTAAAACCCTAAGTGATTCCCCATCAGGCCAGGCCAGCTTGTTCAAATAAATGGGTCTTTAACCCGCGACGGAAGGAGCGGAGATCCGGTGCCATCCGGAGCTCAACCGGCAGCTGGTTCCACAAAGCCGGAGCGCCCACAGAGAAGGCCCTCCCCCTGGGGGCCACCAGCCGACATTCTCTGACTGGAGGCACCCTGAGGAGGCCCTCTCTGTGGGAACGCATGGGGCGGAGGGGAGTTGACGCCGGCAGCAGTTGACGCCGGATGTGCACACAGTTGGGGACCCCTGACCTATACCATCAGGTCCTTTGCTTGCTGTTTGCAATAAATTCACCCCTATTATTTGTTCATAGTACTTGAGGCTTTTTAAAAGTCTACTGCTTACTAAAGTCACACATTCTTATTCTTTTTTCTTCTACATTACTCGACTGCTTTCACTGAACAACTACCGAAATCTGTGTATCTTACGTAATCACCTATGAATAGAAAATTATTTCTGTTTTCACCTGATGTGGCGATGGTATTGACTCAGAAATCTCAGCATGCACTATTTCAGTGGTTTCTTTGCCTCTTTTTTTTCCCTCTTCACATTTTATTGGCTTAGTGCCTTTGGCTTTTCTATAATGTGCACACATTGACTGATTTACACATGGCTGAAACTTTAGTCCTTTGACTAAGCCTTCCAATTTACAAACAACATCTGGGACTCTTGTTTCATTATCTGGTGCCATTTGGTTACATAATTTTTGTAGTCCTATTCTTCTGGTTCCCTTACTTTTCATAGTCTAATTCAAACTGTCAGTTTTTTTAGGGGGTGCTTTTTATTAGCAATTCTGCATTCTAGATTACTTAACAATTATTCTGGTTAAATATTACATTGCATTCTTTCTCTGTGATATATTTTACTAACTCCTGATCTGGGACATGTAAGACATTCTTAATCACCTTTCTTTTTACTAATATATAACCAAGTCTTACAGAGTCTTTGTTTATTTGTCAAGCAAATGGTAGATTCAATTCAATAGGTCAGCTTTTTGTTCTGTTTAATGAAGTTAAAAGTTGCAGCAGGATCAAAACAAATGCCATCTAGTGGCCTGTATGTTCTTACACTCATTACTGTATTATTTTCCTGGTAGACTTTTGTTTTAAAATGCAGTCTAATAGGTTATCTTGTCTTTCCTAGGACCACTGGTTTTCAGATAGCCCAAGGCACTGCAAATGAAGCATTTCCTTTCTCTTTTCATGGAAGATTCTTGACTGAGAACATCTTAAGAGTTATGCAGGTTTCCCATTAGAGTTATGCTGATAACTCTAAAATAAATGCTAAAAATAAAGGTGTTTTTTTTCACTCTTGCAAGCAATTTATTATGAAATTTATATCTATTTTCTCTTTGTGCTGCATGTAAGAGTTTGGTAATGTCTAGGTAATAATTTTAAAATGAAGGTGACCAACATTTATTCTACTGTAGTATAGGTTTTTGGGGTTGCTAGTTTGTTTTTCAAACTGACTGGCAATATATTTAATTTGATTAATATGGAGATTTAGATTCACCCTCTAGATATTTGTTACACAAATTGCTAAAAGGTCTATTTTCACATAAGTCTGGGAAGATTTTCCAAATATGTTTGGCTTGATTTAATCTCTTAAATGTCCAATGATGAAGTTACTTGCAGACAGGCAGATCATTCCAGGTGTTTGCTCCTTGCAGCATCCCAGGCTCTTTGCTATTGCCTGCTTTTGTGGGTCTTTCTGCACTGCAAAGGTAATTCCTTGAGTCTTCAGGAAAATTGTCTTTTTGAATGACCAGAGAATTCTGGTTCTTCCAGATGAAACATTCTTGATTCTAAGACATCAAGATTAATGTACAGTATTCAGTATTTAATTGTAAAGTGTGGGAAGGTGTTTGCTGTAAATTATACTAAAGACCTCTCTATAAAGTTTTATTTTTTCACTCTGCCTCCTGCTTGATTTGCTGGTATCGGCATTTCTGAATGTTTGTTCTGTCATTTGTAACTTCTGTTTGGAACATTCATGCTTGGCCTTTCCAATAAGAAAGTGTCTTGTTCTAGGCACAATAATCTTGGCAAAGCAGGAATGCAGTGTGTCTTGTCTGTCCAGAAGCAACATATACAAGACTTCTGTGAAACCTTTCTGATTTAATTCAGTACATTTATAAACCCAAGAAGAAATGTTCTTTATCTGATGTTGCCTTTCAGAACCCGGTATCCTGTAGATGTACTTGAAGTACAGTTCTGAGCATTCTCACTGCTTAGCTGTGCTAGCTGGAAGTCTTGAAAAGAAGACTGACTTAAAGGAACTCAGCAAAAAAATTTTTCCTGAAACTTCAAAATAAAGAGCCAAAAACATGGGAGGTTCATTAACATAAAAAAAATCAAAAGAAAATCACTTCAGTCTTCCAAAAATATTTAACTGCAGAACAAATAGCTTGCATGTTATAGTTGTAAGATTTGTTTCATTCAAACAGTATTGGCAAAAACATTCATGGAAAATATCACACCAAAGCATATAACAGACTTAACTGATTGCCATACAAGAAGTTAGGACATGAACCATCCACATTAGAATTGTCTACACTGGCTGTAGTTCCTACACTGAGACGCTAGAAAAATGAGCCCAGAATTCTAAAAATGGATTTCACTGTTGCATAAGAGAATAAGAACAGTTGGGAGAATCACATTTCTTATCAATACACAGGAATAGAGAGCCTGGAAATCAAAGACCACAAGTAACATGATGCTTGCTGTCCTTCCATCACATTTTAAGCATCACTCTGGAGGATTAAGCTGCTGTTCTTGTATTCAAAGAGGTCTAGCTGAGTGCTTTATTCTTTGCTTAATATTTATTCTAACACTGCATCAAAATGGGCTGTGAATACTTCACCCTTAGCCTCTTTTGACCATTGATCTGAATGTTGCACAGTTCCTTTTTGGGGTATAATACTTTATGCTGGTCTGTAAAAATGACTTGTGAGCATTTCCAATAGGAAAAATGGGCAGAATCTTTTTTCTCTTTATCTTTCCTTCTATTGATCTGTTGCCAGTAACTTCATTTGGAGTTTTCTCTAGGAATCAATAATGGGATGCAGACCATTTTGCAAATCCTACAAGTTCATTAAACTGAGGAGCTCATTAATATTTACATTGCTTACCTTGCATCATTTAGTTTTAAAGCCAGTCATTTCAAAGCTGGTTATTTTTCTTTTAGTTGATTATAATTAGCAGCAAACACTTGGAATGAAGCAGCTTTTATTTTACTAATAGTTAAGGGGCAATATACCTCTATGTTAATAATGTTTTCACTTTATTTACATAGCTATGTATTAACGAAGCTATCTGAAATCTATAAAACTGCTGTAGTGCAATACAGTATTTTCATGCAATTTCTTGTATTGTGAGAAAAGTCAACTAATTTCCGTAAACAAAATAGATTTGCAAATTGTGTCAGGAGTTCAAATTGTGTTGAAAGATCATTCATTCCTCTTTGTTAAGTATTACAAAGGAATTGTAGCTTTTGTTCTGAACAATGGGATCTGCATTCATAAATAGTTTTCTTAAGAGAAAAAAGTAGTTCATTTTTGTTAGTCTATATTGAAAAAAAAAGAAAAAAGAGGAGAGAAGAAAGGGAAAGGAAAGGAAAGGAAAGGAAAGGAAAGGAAAGGAAAGGAAAGGAAAGGAAAGGACGAGCTAGCTTTGGTGTTAAGCAATTGAGGGTGATTGTCTAGGCAGTGTTTTTGCTTCATTAGTATGTTGTGTTCTCCTACCCAGGGAAAGAAAAGAGAGAGGAAACACACAATAAGATGTGTGTTGATCTGAAGTCAGTAAGTGCTTATTTATTTATTTATTTTTACATAGTACTTATATTGTGGATAGCTCTTTCACTTGTTAGAGGAGATTATTACCAGTAGAGGAAAGAAAAATGTGTAATTGTGAAAAATATTATTTCATTAGAAAATGTGCATGCTAATGTTAAATATAGGAATATTCCTTAATGCCTACATTAGTTAAAAAGTGTTTAAAAGGTACACATATTATTTGATTCATTGTACAGAAAGAATAGAAATAAAATAAAAAAACTGGTACGAGTAGCTTGTAAATATAGAGACTTTTATTAACAAAACTAAAGACATGCTGGAGAAACAAACAAGTCCCATAGAAGCCTAATTGCTGTTATACTATTGGATATACATGATTTAAGGTCCAGCTTGACAGATGTAGGAAAAAATGAGCTTTAAGAGAGGCATGAGAGTTATTGCAAATTAAGAACATTATGAAAACAAAATGAAACATTGTTAATCCCTGTGAGTTGCTTTGGAAGGAAGAAATTATTCTGCATCATGGCATGGTTCTCTATGGATATGCAATGTATATTTATGGCTTGGCAAGAATGGCCAAGAATTGGAGAGGAAAAAGAAAACAGAGATTACAAGTGGGAATTTGGAAAAAAAATCATTGAAAGCTAAAATATTCTTGGGGGGGAAAACATGGATTTGGAGGAGATTCTCCTACCCACCTTAGAACAAGGGCTTGAGTTAGCCTGCCTCATACAATGCATATTGTCATAAATGCCATCTGCATGGTACAGTGGTTTCAAATGCTCATTCTAGATGGAAGTTCCTAACTTTTGTGATATTAATGTCAGTGTTCACTCTGCCACTCGAAACAGGCCTTTTTGGTCTGTTATTCTAGCTTCTTGGGGCAAATCAAGACTGATTTACGCAGAATACCTTAATGTAGAAAAAGATAGGATCTCATACAGCTGTAGGCATTGAGGGTTTAGTATTTGACTAAAAGAATATACTGTACATCTACAACTTCAGGCTAAATCAAAGTATAACTGCTTTATTTATCTGAGTTTTTTTAAAAAAAAACAGTATTAATAATTAAAACAGCAACAAGGCTAAGTGGCTTAGTAATAGCCAACTGGACGGTGAGTTCAGTTGTGAGAAATTTAATGAGCCCCCTGTGAGCATTAGATGCAAAGCACATCTATCCATCATTCTCTGGAGATCTGTCAATAAAGGCAGTTCTGCTGAGTACAACAATTAGCCAAATTTTGTAATATAATTACACCAAATGTAAGAACTTCCTGATATCTTGCATGGGAATATGCATCTGATGATATGGAAGTTTCTTTGATAAGGAAAGTTATTATTGCTATTTATTTCTTTTCACACAACTGTTTATGTGTAAAATACTATTCTCTCTGATTAGAAATGAGATTTGCCTGTCACACCTTTCTTCTTCTTTTCACATCTTCCCACACTAATATATTTATTATAGCATAGCATAGGTGGACAACTTGCAGGCCTCATATAAGGTACACCTCAGTGGTCAGCTTTCCTATCCATTGCCATCATTCCATTATTAATCTACCTCTGTGATAAAATATAGTCACTAACAGAGCCACGATGACAGCTGCAGTCCATATGGAGGGTTCTCTTAGAATGGCCACTGACAATATCAGATTATGAGTGGTCCTTTAGTACTTACATTTTAATAGGATCCCTGGCAGTACTGCAGTGTGTAAGTATAATGGAGTGTAAACTGTTTGCTGTCTGCTTTGGGCAGTGGAGGATAAAATAGTTGAACTTCATATGTATGCCATGTACATTGTTAGTATATGTATATAAAGTGTATTTGAATGCCATTTGTGCATAGTGTGAACTAAGAGTAACTAAGAGCCTTGGTGGAACAGTGGGCTAATGCCTCCTTAAGTAACACCAGCTGCCTGCAATTAGTGCAGGTTCGCATCCCACCAGGCTCAAGGTTGACTCAGCCTTCCATCCTTCCGAGGTAGGTAAAATGAGGACCCAGATTGTTGGGGGCAATAAGCTGACTTTGTAATAATGCCGCTTGGGGGCCCCCCGAAAGCCCTAATAAGCAGGCATATACATAGAATGAAGGCTACTGCTAAGTTTGTAAGCCGCCCTGAGTCTTTGGAGAAGGGCAGGATATAAATGGAATTAAAAATAAAAAAAATAAACTTCTAGCCAAAGGTAGCATCAGTGGACAAAATGCACTCTGATATATTGGGAAATGAAAACAAAATAATGGCTGCTTTTATACTGTCTGATTTTTTGCATCCCCTCTATAATGCCATATTATTTACAACACTTTTTGAAGATCCTGAACTGGCTCTGATTGTCTCAGAAGGGATTATTCAATCCCAAAAAATCAAAGAAATTTCCCAAAATGACTTGATTCCGTTTCATATATTTGGTCATGTCTGATGCATGTTTATGGCCCATGGGGTCATGAAGAGCTTTGGTCTCCCTCTGGGGCGCTTTCCCTGCACTAGTTCTCCATACAGGAGATCTTTCGGAATCCAACCATCAGCCATTCTCACAACATGTCCAAGCCAGCATAGGCATCGCTGTTTCAATGCATGCTAGAAATTCCAGCACATTCCAGGACCACGCTATTTGGAACTTTGTCATGCCAGGCGATGCCAAGAATATGTCAGAGACAGCGCATCTGAAAGGTGTTCAACTTTCTCTCCTGCTGTGCATAAAGGGTCCAAGACTCACTGCAGTACAAGAGAGCCTATATAATCTACAGAATATGAAGAAGTTAAAGTCCAAGAGTTTGGGAGCATTTCTTATTTCAAAAGGCAAGGAATTCCAAAGGATGGGAACAGCTGTTGAAAAGGCATATCATCAGACCCCAACCCACTGCCTTTTCTGAATTTGGGTTCTTCAGCTCCCAGGGTTTGTGCAGGGTGAGACAAATCTGAGTGAGAAAGACTAATTCAGGCACACAGGTACCAAACTATGAAAGGCTTTAAAGTTGCTAACTGAAACTTTGAATTGGAGCTAGACCCAAACCAGTAATCGTGCTAAATGTTCTGTTCCCAGGTAGCTGATGAGCTGCTGCATTTTTGAATATTTGTAACTTCCAAGATATCTTTAAAGGGAACTCCCTATAGAGCATGTTATAGCAATCTATATTTGTGATGACACTATTCATGAGTCACTGTTGTTTGAACAATCCAGTTCCAGAAGATCTTCAATCAGTTTACCAGCTGAAGCTTTGCCATAGCATCCATATATGGCTCCAGAGAGTGTCTCAAATCCAAGAGTCTCCTGAAAGACAGAACTACCCCATTTAGCATTAGTGTTAGAACTGTGATCAGGCTAAATAAGTCATTAACAAGCTACAGCTCTGTCTTGCATAGATTTGATCCTAATTGTTTTGACTGTAGACCTTACAGTTCAAGGCACCAGACCAGATTTTCAACAGATGCCTGATCTGGCTTCAAATAATAATGTATAAGTGGGTATTACCATCATAGCAAAATTCCCACATTGGAGCAGCTACAGGATTAATTACTTATTCTTATGCATATCAACTGGAACCATGTGTTTAATAGGAAGACAGATCTCTGCAAAATGATTTCAAGCTGCAATCTTAGCAGATGACCAAGAAGAATACTACAGTCAACGGTACTGAACACCACTAAGGTCTAAAGGAATAAAAGAAAAGATGAAGCATTGAACCTGACTTTATCCAACCATACTTCTTCAGGCTACACAGATAGGTCATGTTCACAGTTGGCAGACATCATGCCAAAGGGGTCTCTTTCCCCAATTTCCACAAGCTCAAAAGACTTCCAGATCATATCGAAAGATATTTCCTTAGCCATCTCACCAGACCTCATCCAAATGGAATTAAGGTTGGAATGAAAGAGAACAATGTTATATGTTTTAAAAAAAAACACCCGCTCACTTCCATTTACTCCAAGAGGGAATGGGTAATCTTGAACAAAGACAAAGGGTGTGTATCTAAAGATGCAATCATGACAAAGAAGTAAGATATTTTACCATTTTTATCAATATTATATATATTTTAAACAGTGGCTTGCAACCATGGTTGGTCAACAGTTCACTCTGCTCTTCACCTTCCATAGTTCTTCAGTAAACCAAGGAGTTTGCTGGGACTAAGTTGAAGAAAAAGACACCAGGGACAATTTCATTCAGCATCCTGGCCAGCTCTCTATTCAGAGTTTGGTGTGATACAGAAACTCTGCCTGCAAGATAGCTACGGAATTCAACAAAACAGACTTTATTATGCACAATCTGACATTCAACAGCAACAATCTGAAGCTATGCCATTCAACCTGCCAACTATTATAGTCCATATAGTGTTGAACAATTAACAATAGTTACTGGGAGCCAGCATATATGTTTAATAAATTATTATTGCTTTTTATTATTACATATATCAAAATGAATAAAAAATGTAATATATGAAATTCCTAAATAAATTTTAATCCTTTCAGTTTCAACAACTTCCAGTGTAACAGAGAGCAAATATCTCTTTCTGTGTGTTTCACAGTGATAGAACATAGTATTTTTGTCTTCTGTAAAACAATTTTGATTTTCCTGGTCACATAGTATGGTACAGATGCCTTTGATTTGAATTGGTGTACCTACAACCCTATGGTCTATAGAGTTTTCTCTTGAGTATGGTTTCTGAAAATACAGTTTGTATTTTGAGGTGTGAAACAAATGAAAATGGTAATAATATAATAACCTCAGTCCTCATTATCCCTGCATTCTGTTTCCAAAGATTTGTTATATGTTTCTATTAAAGTGTAACCCATTTTTGCTCAAACCTAGTCTCATCCTGGCTATATGCAGCTATTCACAATCAGGAAAAGTCTGAGAGCCTTACTAATGTTGACATGAACTACCTATGTCTTTCTTCTTCCAGTGTTTGCTGTGCTCTCTATGATATTCTGATAATAGATCACTTGGTTTCAGTAGGATCAATGCTTCAACCATCATGGTTTCCATTTCTGTGGAGGTTTGAAGAAGGCAACCAGGGTGGGAGTGTTGTGGTGTGGTAGGAGAGAAAGAAAGAGAGAAAGATTGTAATGAAAACTGATAGGGTGTATTAAAGGGAGCTGACCTTCTTCCTGTTGGTGCCAGTATAAATCCAGATAGAAAAGTGAATATATATATATTTAAAAAAAGTATTTTTAAGATTGGCTATGTTATTGTTTATTGTTTTATTTTTGTTGTAAATGCGGGTATTGGTCAGGAAATGAAGTTCATATTATTGTCATATTTGTAGATGGTCAGTATTTGAGGGAGTTGCTAAACAAGGTTTACCTGAACCTGCTTTTTTCTGGTTTTGACTTTGTCACTAAGTTGGCATTTTTCTATATAATAAAGAGAGTAGCTTGCAAAAGAGCTGTTACTAGAGTATTCATTTGAATTACTTTCAGCTCAAGTAGCATATATCAAGAGCAATACAAATTTAAAGAAAAGGGAAAATAAACAGAAGTAAACATTGGTATTATTGGTTCCTTTGAACAATAAGAGCCCAGTAAATAGTGGGAAGTGATGGAAACCAGTTGGGAGACAGTTTTTAGGCCTCCTGCCCCATCATTTGTTTCCTTTGTTTAGGGATGAGTACGGTCTTGTCATCCTGTAAAAATGAGTTTCAATTGGCTACTGTAAGTTGAATTGATTTTAACTTTGTTTTAAACTAGCACCAACTGTTCCATTTTTTCATTTTACTATTGTTTATATATTACTTTTCATCCATTATGAAGAGTGTTTTTAAGAAATCTTGTTAAAAGAGCATTAAATAATATTGGAAGTGTGAAGAGAGATGATATCATCACTTTCTTTCTCTAAACGGCAAAAGGGATTTAGGACATGGTCATTATGTGTTTAGTGGAACAAAAGCAATGATAAAACAATATTTACAGTTATACAGAATGGGGGAAAGTTTGATTTTTAAGACTTAGACATGAAGAGCTTACCAGTGCAGCTATAAAAGTGGACTCGGTGAGTTCTGGAAAGCCACACATCTTAAAGTTGCTGAGCTTGAGATATACTGTTTTACTTCCCCAATCTGACCTCTTCCTACAACTTATTACAGTACGCATTTATTTATCAAGGGATTTGGAACGAATGGACTGTCATAGTGCAGGATATTTTTGTGAGGGATAGCCTATTGGAGTTGATTTCATAGTTGCAACCAGAAGACATGGAACTGCATGGAATTCAAACAGAGATAATAACAGATTAGAATTTTATCAGTCCTAAGTAAGACACGCAGCACATCAAATGTTATTTCATTGATGATTGATTGATATTGTTGCCCATTTGCTGAGGTAACTATTTGGGGCTTTTCTTTGTTCTCCCAGAAAATGCATTTAAACTGAAGGAAGCCATTGACAGCAATATCTGTGTCTTTAACCTGGCAGAGTTTCCCTGATTCTGATACTTCTTCAGCTTTGGTACCTGAACTTTGTCATTAGTTAGAAGCTTCCCAGTCTGGCTGAAAGACTAGGCTCATCCATAGGGCTAAACTGAGACAAAGCATACAGTTATTGCTTATTATTCTATATAGTATTACAGTGGCTCCCAAACTTTTCTACACCCCACACCCCTAGAACGCTTCTGATATATTCTCGCACCCCTTACAGAAGTTCAAAATAAGGGCAATGAATTATGCATATACAGTATAATTTTGAAAACTCAAGTTTTTCCACCCCCTGGAATATTGTCGAGCACCCCCAGAGGTTGTGAACAACCCCAGTTGGGAACCCCTGTAGTATTAGGTCAAACATTTGTTGTTGCATAATAGCAACAACAACATTTGGGGGTACTTGAAGTTTAAGGAAGAATGGTGAAACTTATCTGTGATTGTGTGCAGCACATACGATAGTAGTGGCTAATACCACAAAAAAGGAAGAATGAAAACAAAATTCATTTGTTTTTTCTGTCTTTTATGCTTGTGAGAGTAACAAATTCCTGGAACTGGCTGTGTTCTGAATGTTCTGTGTGTGTGTGTGCACATGTGTGCGTGCATGTGTTTAATTGGTTTTATCCTATTTTCTCATAGCTTTAGTAGAGTCTGTTAAACAATCTGAACTGCTGACATTAAAATTTGGACATACTTTTATTTTACACTTACTCTTTCGAGAGATGAGTGAAAGTAATCAAAATTATTTTGTGTGCATGACCTTTATAAATCAACTGGCAATCTTTTCATTTTTCATTTGCTTTTGAGCTCCCAGTGGTGCAGAATTGTAACAGATGGAATGAAATGTAATTTGTAGATTTTAGAACATGGTAGGAAACTGCTGAAGTCAGTAAGCTCTATATAGTATAGCGTTTTTAGCTAAAAGATGTTTTGAAAGAAGCAAAACATAATGATTCTGATTTAATTAAAATATTGAGCTCCAAAATATGAAGTTTCAAAATATGGAAAGGAATATTATATTCTTTATTCTGTTAATAAGTAGATCAAGACAGAAAAATAGGAGATTTCTTAAAAACATTATATTATTTGTATTGTATTGTTATTTCTAAACCACATTTTATTTGATTTTATCTTTAAAATACTGAGAACAATGTGGAAAAGGGGGAAATTAAAAAGACTGATGATAACAAGATAGCCATGTGATCATTTTGGATCATTAAGAGAAGCATGTGCTGTGTTTGGAGAGACAACATTTGTATCAAAAACATGATTATGATGAATTGTTGATAAGTGAAGCAGTAGCAAAAATTATGTGCTGGAAAGTAAATAATTTAAATTTTATAAGTTGTCCAAGATTTGTCAATCTGGAAGGAAAAAAAAATCCTTCCAGAAATATTCAAAAGACATCAACAGATTTTTATTGCTGTTACCTCTAGTACAGAACCAAAGCAAGATTTTAGTTAAATGAAATATTCAGTAGTGAGACAAAGTTAAATATAAGAGAGAGACAAGGAAGCCTTCAGTAATCTGTTTAAAATATTCCAGGTTTCAACCTTTTCTATGAGTACCTGTGTAATAACATTCCCTTTGGAACTAATTTCATGAATGTATTTATATAGAAAAGGAATCTTGGGAACTGAAATTCACATCTACAATACAAGATATTCTTGTTGGTTTTACATGTCTTCCTCTCAGAAACTTATATATTCCCTTTTGTTTATTTTATCTATGAATCTGAAATATTGGTTCATACACGTGAAATTGCCCGATAGGGTTGAATCGGAAATTGGTGCCAGTACTTCAATTCATCTGCATTAGATGAGTAGTAAAACTATCTCTTACATTTAGTCTTCAGTTCAGGGCGTTCTAGATTGGAATATGTGTTTAGGTTCCAGAATTTCTTAAGTATTTAGAGGTAGTCTGTTAGGTTAACCAGATCTAGGAGGTTATAGAAGTTTTGTTTAAGTTTTGCTACTTTGTAAGATCTTACTCTCACCTCTTGACCAGGATACCCAAGACATTTTCTTGCTTAAAGTAGAATGGCAAAGGATCATATCACCATTTCCCAGGGTCTATCCTTTGGTGAAAAAATCACCTAATGAATTTCAACTCCTGTTCCTATCTAGCTGGCCATTAAATTACACTAACTAAAATAAGACTTAGAAACAAGACTTAGAAGACTTTGCAAAATTAAACTTGTAAGTAAAGATTATATTAAATAATCTTTGGTTTGCAGCTTTGCAGCAAGCAAACAAACACACACAGAGAAACATGCGTTTGGGTTTTGTAATCCATAATTACAATATTTTAAAGGCTGCGGTCCAAGAATTTCAAGCTTTATACATTCTTTATCCTGTTTATTTTAGTAAGATTTTAAAGTATTTTTTTCTGGCTTCGAATTTTCTTATACATTTAGACAATAATTTCTGGTGTTATTTTTGTCAAAGCCTTGGTCCTTATGTTAGAACTATTCTGTTACATCTTTGATTGTGTGAAATAATGGATGACCCAATTTTCTTTTCTTTTGCTATCTGTTCAGTATATTGAAATTGTTGGGATTAACTGATTTATAAGTTAGAGGATTTTTTTTTAAATTGTATTTTTCCTGACTTGGATATAAATTATATCAGATTGATATCTAGATCTCAGACATAAAGCTGTCCTTGATGATGGTTAAGCACTCTGATGTTATTCTTCTCTAAATGACTAACCTGGACTAAGAGATTGGAGCAAGAGGTATTTTGCAAAATTAAACCTGTTTCACCTGAACATGTTTTAACTAGTTAATAAGAAATATCAAAACAAAAACAAGGCAAAAGACAAAAGTCAAAACCCTAAGGTCAATGAGCATTCTTTCTGAAAAGTTAGTATTTGATGTTTAAATTTGTTTTGGGGGTCTGTCTATAACATAAGTTTTAATAACCTAGCTCAAATGCAGATTTCTAATTTTCAATTAACTTAGGAATAATTTTGTTTGCTAAAATAAAATAAATGAATGACAAGTCTGAACCTTGAAATGTTCTAGATAGAGCTTTTTAAAAAATTCCAAATTTTTTCAAAAAAAATAATAATCATGTGGCAACTGTATAGCTCAAGCTTTAAGTATTAACTTTTAACCTTTGACCTTACAGATTTTAACCAATGAAATGTCTCTTTAAACTTTAAAGGAAACAATGATAACGAGCGCCTGGCGATTGCTAGACAGCGAATTCCATATCGGCTTGGTCGAGTAGTTGATGAATGGCTACTCGACAAAGGTAAAAACATTGATTAAAACTTCAAATAAAAAAATAATTTGAACATAACCAAGTAGTGCATTGTAACACCAATAAACATAAAACAATAAATTTTTCAGTAAAACTAAATTAAAAACAAATTTTAAACAGTTAAATGTAGAGTAAATTTTTGCATACAGTGTATATAATAATTTCTATACATTTTAGTGGTACCGCCTGTTTAACAATTGTACCCTGTTAACTTAAGGTTAAAGGGACTGTTAAATATAATCCACTAACTCAATCTATGAAGATGTTCATAGCAAATATTAATCAAAACTGATAAATTATTCATAGATTATGTTACATATTCCTTCAGCTAAATTATTAACTAAATATCTCTATATGTATGTAGTTATGAGATGATCTTCCTGAAACAAACAAAAATCATTTTTTTAAACTGTAGGTTATATCTTAAATAGTGGGCTGTATCATTGCCAAACAAGATGAAGTCCCTTTAACATTTGCTGCCTTCTAAGGAGATTTGGGAACAAATACTAATTAAAAGAGCTTAAAGTTGTGTGCATGCTGTTATTATGAGCAGAATCCAATCTGCAAAAAAAGAATATTATGTTTATGAATATTCCTATTGATAGTGGGTTTGCACTGGTGAGGATTTCTTTTTTTAAAAAATAGCAATGTGACATGACTCTTCATTGATATGTGTATCATTCCTTGAAATTGTTTTTACATTAAAACATTTTTATTTTGTTGCTTTTTTTCTTTAGTTGATGGCCTTGCTGAAAGATAAACAGACATTTCTCTTTCTCTCTTTTTCTTTATCATTTCTGTTTGTTTCTGAAATGCTCAGCATAGAATATGTATCCCATGCCTTCTCAGTGTCTACATGTGTGTGTATGCCTTTTGTAAAGGAGTAACTCAACTTTCATATATGAAGTCTTTCTATTAGAAATATATAAGGAGCTATTCTTGCTAACATGTTTTAAAACAGATAGCTTTATAATAGCATAACACAACCAGAGATATATCTTATGCTTTGATTTAATTCTTTAAGGCTAACCGTTATTCAGCATCATGGTAGTTTTCATATTGCATAGTTTTACACAGAGAAATGATTGTATGAAAGTAATATCATATACTTATATTGTGCAATCCTTGAATAGTGCACATTTTATATGATATCCCTGACTATCTGTCCCCACTGTACATTTAAGATAAAGAAAACTAGTTGGAAATTGTGTGAGGGGAAATAGTGGGAAATAAAGTGAAGTGGCAATATTAACAAAATTCTCAGTTCGCCTTTTTGTCATCTCTCCCCCCCACCCACACACAAAACAGATTAAGCAGGTACACATATAAACAGTACTTCATTCCATAACACTTCATTAAAAAGCATATGAAATATGAGCAAATTTCCTTTCTTATACTTTATTACTCTCATCCTCCACCCCATAATCTGTTAAAATCATCCTCTTTAAGAGTGTGGTGTTCACAATCAACATTTTTTGCATGTATGTAATATTATTTTCACAGGGCGTCAGCTCACAATCTTCAATAGCCAAGCAACGATAAAAATTGGAGGCAAGGAGCGAGGTCATCCATTTCAGGGTCAGCTTTCTGGACTCTACTACAATGGTTTGAAAGTCCTGAACATGGCTGCCGAGAATGATGCCAACATAGTGATAGAAGGGAATGTCAGACTCGTTGGTGAAGTGCCTTCCTCTATGACAACTGAGTCAACTGCCACTGCAATGCAATCAGAGATGTCCACCTCAGTCATGGAAACCACTACCACTCTGGCTACCAGCACAGCTAGAAAAGGAAAGCAACCTACAAAAGAATCCATTGTTCAGGTTAGCCCACTGTTATTTCATTTTTCAATCTGTGGTTTTCTTTTTTAGATTTTCAGCATATACTTGCCTTTAGTAGATGAAAAAATTCCTTAAGGTTATAATCATCAGACCATGGATGCGACATTGACTTAAATGTTGTAGAAAGAAAGCTATGTTGGTTTGTGGCATGTACGTTTCTGATGAAATAAGCTATAGCTTATAAAAATGTATGTTTTTAATATTTATTAATCAAAAAGGTGTTTTTAAATAATTAAGGTAAAAAGGTATTACCAGATTCCTTCTGGTTTTTGAATACACAGGCTGTAGCAAGTGCATTCTCTGGGAGGCCGTCATGTGATAACAGTGTGCCTGTGCTAATACCCAGGCTATAAAACCAGGGTATTATATTATTTTCCTTATATTAGCTTAAAAAAAGCAGAAAGCATCAAGAATAAGGAATTTGTACTTTAAAATAGCAACTATGCTAAAATTAAACTATTGCACTATTACTCTATGAGCAGAATTCTGACCTTTTCAAATTGAGCAAATTAATATATTTACCTTGAATGCCTTAGAAATAAGGAATGATACTTTTACTTGCTCCTTGTTAAACTCAACTGTATACCTTATACAGGAGCAACAGTATAAGATATTTCCCTACTATGTCAGATTAATGGCCTGCCCAATCCTTACCTGTCTCCCAAGCTTTCCATTGTTTGTACCTGAGTCCTTCCTAGCCTAGAAACCTAAAATTTCTTGCATGCTATATGGCCAAACATACATATAAAATGAAATGTTGGTTGTTACACAGATTGTAACAAAATATAATGAAATTTCCAAGCATGAAGCAAGTGAGTCTCTAGATGCAAGTATTCATATTACTTTACCGAACAAATCCTGAATTTGGCTTAGTGCCCTTTGAGGTTTGGGCTTAGTTTGAAATGAGCTCAATTTTGTACCATTCTAGGTTTCCAGTTCTTGTCATTGTCAGCTTAACCTACCCCCTTAAGGTGATGCCTTGTAAAAATGGGATTGAGCAGTGTGAGCTATTGGTAAAATCATACTTGACTCTTAACACACGTTGAGGTGATGTTGAGTCATCCAGGCAGCCTCACTTTCAAGAGTATATAAGGTGAGGAGTGTTTGAAGGTAATCACATTCACCATAAATCAGATTGAATATAGGTTTATTCACCAGAATGTGTGCAAATGAGAACTTGAAGCATGATGTTGTGGTTTAGAATAATTTTACTTGGTCACTTCCAGCATACTCTATTCCACTTTTTCTTCTACAGATATTGAACATTATATGGTCACTATGCACACTTAATTGGGCCATTTTTATGAGGGAAATGAATTATTGCTTTACTATATTCTTTCCCTCCCTTGTGAAAATTATTAGTTCTTCCATTTGCATGTCAGTGCTTTGTTCTCACTCTGTGTTACTACCAGTATCATACCTGGTTTAAAATAATCCAAGTAGACAAACGTTTACGATAAATTACTTCTAATTACAGAAAATTCTAGCACTTTACTGCCTTCTATAAAGTATTTGCTTTTATGTAGCCCAAATATGGTTTGATGTACTTCTTGCCTACGTTGTTGTATGAATTTGTCACTGGAATTCCCCATCTGGATATATAAGAATTACATCATTATTACACCATCCATGTATATGTATATTAATGTTATGCAGTATAAATTGTAGTACTTGAGGGGGAACTGGCGGTTGTCATTATAACAAAGGTGAGTAGGAAGATATTTTAACTATCCAATTCTGAAGGTAATTTAAATCTGAAAATTCAAATTTTGTTCTTTTATGAAGTGTAAGGCAGGTGGCTTTTGTGTGAGCTAACTTTCATTTCATTCTGTATCATACTTCCTAAACCATATTTAAGTTACCGGTAGCTAAAACTTATATGTGTAAGCTGTTCTTTACAATGAACTGAGCATACAAAAATGGTGGTTTCCTGGATTTCTAATGTTTCAGGGCAATAAATAGGTTGCCAGTGTTTTACATCCTTTGTTCTTGTATTTTTCATAGCCAACATGCATATAAAGATGAAACAAGTGAAGATTTTTTTCCGGTATATACAAATTAGACTGCAATGGTTGTACTTTATTTGGAGACTCCTGTCCCATCTTAGGCACAAAACCATCTGCTTGATCTTGGGTCAGTTATTCTCCCTCAGCCCTAAGATGAAGCCATTGGGAAACCCTTAAGTGGTTTCATGGGGAAAGTCACCAGGAGTCAAAAATAACTTGAAGGCAAAACTTTTTTTTTTACTAACAATAGCTAGATTGGTGAGATTTATAATAGCTTTTCTTTTTAATAGTATGATTGCCAAGCTACCTAAAGCCAGAATAAAACAGGCAAAGAAATTAAACAAAAAAAAAGTTGCCGTGTAAAGTGCTCCAGTTCTAACCAATTAGGCAGAGCCATGACCGTTGTAGAACAGGCCATTCTGTTTTTTCTTTTTCTTTTATTTTCTAGAAGATACCTTGCCTTCTCCAGCTACCAATTTAGCATAATTATAGCTGGGATATCTTGTTCCTGTTCTCTTATCATTGTTGCTATAATTTTATTTATTTAATCTGCAGTTTTTGGTTGTCCAAAGCCTTTAGGTGGCTGATGAGGTTTTTAGTTACAAAAGGATTTGCACTTGGAAAATGACTTTGCTGCTACTGTATTTATTAGATGAAAATTTGGAGAAATGTTACTCCAGAGATGCTAATGTTAAATAAATATTTGTCTTCGATGTCAGCAGGTTCTGGGTTCCTGATTATCCTTATCTAAAATATATCCCATAATTAAATCCTTTAATTGATTTCGTTTTGTTCTTGTTGTTGTCCTGTGCTGAAATAATTACAACTTGAAAAATAGACATAGTTGGCAAGTATCCTTTTTAGGCTGTCAACAGAACTTGAAACATTATTTTGGGTTGCTTGGTTTTTTTGTTTGTTTGTTAATGGCACTGGAAAGTTGTAATCACATCAGAACGATTAAGAAGGAAAATAAGTAAAAGTTTGGGGGAGATGGATGGGTATGGACAGTAATAGGCCAGCTGGGAGAACTGTGGCCTATAGAGTGAGATGAGATCAAACCATGGCTACTTGTAACAGTATTGTAGAGTAATCTTGCTTTAGATTTTTCTAACCACCTGAGGAGTAACTCACATGGCAACTCTGTGATTATGCTCAACTTTGTGGAAGAGAACTTTGATGATGAAGAGTTGTTCTTACAGAGAAGTGATCAACTAAGCAAGATATTCTGACAGTTAGTATGATGTGGAGAAGAAAGAGAAGATAGAGGGTGAAAAATGGAAGGCTGCAAGAATTAGACTCTGAGAAACAAGTGGGGTATGGACAATATAGAGAATAGCTTTGGTATAGAGAAGGAAGATCCATTGTCAAGGCAGCAAAAAGATAAAGAGCCTGTAGAATAAATAGATTTCTGAAAATGTCAAAGATAGGCACCCTGTAATTCACATAATATATGAAAGAAGGAGGAGGGGAAGCATGTTAAAACCTACAAAATTCTGTTATTATAGCCATTCTTATTAAGAGTAGTTTTGGATCTACTGTATGCATTTCTCTTTCTTATATCTTGTAGGGTTGACAAAGAGAGGGAGGTAGAGAGAAAACAATAGTTCTTTGGTGCAGGTACAAAGATATAAGTGATTTAACTGAGTCTTGCTTTGGATCTACAATTAAATGGGATTATTGGGGGATTTGGAGAAAAATGGGAGTATAAAAAAGAGACAATTATAGGGATTGGCAGAGAAAGAATAGCAAGAGGTGTGAGGCCACTCAGTGAAGAATGTTTGAACCAAACCTCATTTACATTTGAATGAGCCGTGATGATGCAGTGGTTAGAATGCAGTACTGCAGGCTACTTCTGCTGACTGCTAGCTGCCTGCAGTTTGGCAGTTTGATTCTCACTGGCTCCAGGTTGACTCAGCCTTTCATCCTCCCAAGGTTGGTAAAATGAGGACCCAGATTACTGGGGGCAATATGCTGACTCTGTAAACCATTTAGAGAGGGCTGTAAAGCACTATGAAGGGGTATATAAGTCTAAGTCTAAGTGCTATTGCTATTGCTACATTTCCTTGTCCTCAAGCCAGAAGCCTTTCGACTCTGACTGATTTTGCTGAATGCCAGGTCTGCCGTTAATAAATTTTCTCATATCCGTGATTTTATTTATGGATGAGAGAGCAAACCTGGCCTAGATTACTAAAGGGGAAAGAAGGAGGTGTTCCCCTTTATAAACTGTCAGCTGGCATAGGAGAGGAAAGGTAACAGTTGTCATCTGGGAATCTCTGATAACATTTAGAGGCACTGTTCCACAGATAACTAGATGTGAAGCATTGTCTGTGTGGATTGCTTCTGGGACAGGTTGCCCCCTCTGATTAGGTCCAGCAGCCTTGCAGTATCCTTGACTGGGCTGCTGGACCTCATCACAGGACTAGCAGTGAAGTTTTCCAGGTAAATAGTGCTAAGTGATAACAGTTTATCTTCTATGATGAAGAAGGTCAGAGCTGCCCAAGAATTCATAGCCACCATGGATGTGTTTCAGATCATCAAAGGCCTAATTCATGTAGGAGGATATACATTCGATCTGGGTTTTATTTTACGGCAGATGCAATTTTATGTGAGGATGAAGGATATAACATGTACAGTATACTTTATTGTGGTCAGATCATATTCAGCTTTAAGTGAGGTTCACTGATGCCACCAACTTCAACAGAAAGAATAGATCAATTTGATCAGTCCATCCCAGATATCTCATGGAACAATGTGGTTTCCATAGGACACTTTCTGAGGCTCTAGTAGATAGTTCTGCTGAGTTTTTAATAACCTGTTGGCACCAAGAGGAAATTATATCCTTGCATAAGTTTGTATCCTTGCAGCTACTCCCTATTGATCCTGGAGAGTTTCTTGAAGATGAAATAACAAAGAAACCTAAAACAATGCTGGTGAAAAGTAAATAATGTATGAGATTGGAAGCAGGTAAAAGCTAATTTTTTAGTTCGTACTGTGGCTATAAGAGCAGCAAAACACAACATTTCTCTGTTCTTGTTACTGTATATCTACCAAATGCCCCCTCAGCAACATCCTTCAAAGTGATCCAGACTTTAGTAAGGAAGGATGGGTTGGGAGATATTTATAAGGCTAAAGGTGATTTTTTGGCAGTCATCACGATAAGGTGAGTGAAACCATGTTTTCTGAGATTATTTGGGAGAAGATTGAGTGTTTTGTCCTGAAGTAAAAGGATTTTTTATTACCTGAACGTTGGGTTCCAGTCTTCTTGTTTGATGAAAGCCTTCTAGAAAGTGACAGGGCAGGAGCAAATCCTTGAGAGACAGGGTGTTGGTACCTGCCTTGAAGAAGGCAGTATGCCCTCTTCAAGAAGTCATTATTTGATCTAGATAAAGGGGATAATTATTGAATAGTGTCCAACCTTCCTTTGCAAATAATATTTTTTTCAGGTGGGTGGAACTGCAGGTTTTGAAAGACCTAGAGGAGATAGATAATCTGGATCCTTTTCAGTCTGGCTTCAAGCCTGGCTATGATACCAAGACTATACCGATTGGACTTGAGGATGATAACTGGCATGACTAGGATGGAAAGTACAACCCTTCTGGTACTGCATTATGTTTTGTAGTCTTCTTTTACATTTTTCATAGTAGATGTATGAATTAACTTCGAGGATTGGGAGTGGCGATGGGTCACTGCTATGCAATAATTCTCTGCTTTTCTAATAAGATGGATCATGTGACCGTGGGGATACTGCAACTGTTGTAAGGACCAATTATAAGTTCTTTTTTCCCATGTTGAAACTTTGAATTATCATTAAATTATCACAATAATCACAAGTGGTTATAAGTTAAGGAAACAGTTGTATTTTCTTTACTGGCAAGAGGTAATATGTTTTAGATGACAATGATCCAGCATGGATGCTCAGTACCATTATCTCTAAAGAGAGTGGAGGCTGTTCAGCATCTGGCAGGGTGCAGTTCAATCCTTGTGTGGAACCTCCTTTAATTGTTACCTTTATGACTAGTTCTGTTCTTCTTGTTTTGAACTATTCTTTCTTTACATGCCCTTGCTGCTTCTCAGAAAGTGAAGGATATTGATTTTAGAACTTTTGCAGCCCTAAAAGGAAGAATCTTACCTTTTCTTCCAACATTCAGTTAATTGATGCAATAGAGAAAAGAGGCAATTGAATATTAACTGCTAATGAAAGATACTTAATGATGGTACAAGCAAATGTAAGTTTAAAGAGAAAATGAGCTGATAAAAAATAAATGATCTAATCAATTAGAGATTATTTGGTCCATTTGCAGAGTTATTGAATTCAATTAAAGATTACAATTCTCATTTTAAAATCATTCTTTAAATCCCTTATGGTTACTTACGTAAAAAATACATTTCAAAATGGAGCTAAACTTGTACTAAACATAGGTTTTCTTCAGCAGCGGTTCTCAGATGCTATGAATACAGTTAATGTGGCATGTATTAGAAGTTTTTATATATATATATATATATATATATATATATATATATATATATATATATATATATATATAATTCAAATTGCTAATAAAGAATTAGGGAGGCTGATATGGCCATTTCGAACTTATTTTGTTCTCATCAGTCAGTCATACCCTGATGAGAACAAAATAAGTTCAAAATGGCCATATCAGCCTCCCTAATTCTTTATTAGCAATTTGAATAATTTGCACAAATAACAAACTGTCGTAAGTTGTGACTATAGCCTGCGGATAGCCTTGGGATAGGCTGAAACAGGAAAGAAGATTTAACTAGCAAGGTATTCAAAACTGCTAAGCTTGTAAGCCGCCCTGAGTCTTCGGAGAAGGGCGGGATATAAATGGGATTAAAATAAAATAAAAATAAAAGACTTGATAAATACTTAACACACACACACACACACACATACACATACACACCTGATTACTTCTGGGATTTGCCACTTGCCTGAGTCCAACCTCTGTGATAAAGGATCGTCTACTGCAGGCATGTCAAACTGCCAGCCTGCAGGCCAGATGCATCATACTGAAACCACGCCCATCCCATTGCCGGCAATGGGGGAAAAGTCATCATGTGACATCAAAGGACATCGCAAGTTTGACATGCCTGGTCTACTGTTTGGCATGCACATCGTGCGAAATTCAATTTGGAACTTTCCTAGGTAAGTCTGGAAACATATCCAGCTTTAAATTGTGTATGCCAGCTGCACTCATTACAGATAACACAGATTTCCACGGCCAAACTGCCTGAGTGCAGGATAATTTCCCATACTTCTTGTGCTCCAATCCTAGATTCTATCCCAGCTCCAAATTCCTTCCAGTATCCTAATCTTGGATTATATCCAGCCCCAACTGTCTTTCACATTTCTATCCTGTCTATTCTCCATTTTTCAGTTCTTGTTGAGAAGTCTTCATGCAAAGGCATGTAATCTTCTGAAACAAATGACAATGGATTGAAAAATTACTTGGAAACAACTCTCCTTACTCAAAATCATAATTCCTCCTCCAGGCCTGCACAGTTTGTAATTTAACCAAATTCAATCCTTCTCCATTCTAATCTAGATTAATTATGTATTTGATCCTCTTCATGCAGGATACTTGACTTTTTGTAAGCCTATTAAGAATCTAGTGCCTTTTACAATTTTCATAGATGGAAACCTTTTGCAGCCCCTTCCCTAAAATGACCGCTTTGTATTTGTTCATCATATAATTACCATATTTGAAAAAGAGTGGGGCCTCTTAGTAAATTAGGGCCTCACCCTAATTTCAGCAAGGAAGTCAAAAGGATTTATAGCTATCTGGAAGATAGATTTGATATCTTAAAATATTTTCTTCATTTCTTCAGTAAGATTCATTCTTTAATCATGTCATAGCTGTTGACTGGTTTAGGCTATAAAGGAATGTTGTTCACCAGTTTAGCTTTAGAAAAAAAAATATCTCTGATTTTTGCTTAAAACCTTGGATTTCCTAATTCTTTGTTGTATAATAAGGCGGTTTGTTTTATTTAGTGTGTTCGTGTGTTTTTTTGTATATATATATATATATATTTGTGTGTGTGTGTGTGTGTGTGTGTGTGTGTGTGTAGGTAGGTAGGAATGTTGTGTGTTTTTCTCTGACTCCAAATAGTTACTCTCATTCAGAGATTATTTTGATTTACCTTTTGCTGATAGACTACTGTGGAAGACATAGTTGATAGGCCAGTATGTAAATGTGTCATAAACAGCAGCTGAGCTTGTGTCTTTATGTTTCAGGGTATGACTGCATTGGAGGGCAGCTGCAGCAACAATTATTACACTGAAAGAACACATCTTTGACCTAACATTCAAACACAGGATGAGGTTGAATTTGGATATAGGGACACTCTCTTTAATTTTGCTATCATGATTGGAATCAGATTCTGAGAAAGTGGTACTGATATTTCCTCTATGCAGAGATAGTAGACCATTTGGTTTGTTTGCTCATGGTGCTATATACTTAGGGTCCCCAACCCTTGGGATACTCACCGGTCTGTGGCTTGTAGTTAAGGAACTGGGCCGCACAGCTAGAAGTGAGAGGTGGGCGAGCAAGAGAAGCTTTATCTGTGTTTGCAGCCGTTCCCCAACACTAGCAACACCACCTCAACTCCACCTCAGATCATCAGGCATTAGATTTTCATAGGAGTGTGAATCCTACTGTAAACTGTGCATGCAAGGGATTTAGCTTGCACATTCCTCCCCTATGGGTCTGTAGAAAAATTGTCTTCTACTAAACTGGTCCCTGGTGCCAAAAAGGTTGGTGACCGTTGCTTTATACCATGAGATATCCATCCATGGGATAATTCATGGGATTCCCAAATATATTTAGAGAATTTATTTTTGCTAGCAGCTTTACCAAGGTCTTTGACTCGTATGGGAATATTCAAGTTAAAAAAAGCAACCAAAAACAAATATGCTTTGCAGTGCATAATAATATTTCTCCATCCCATTTTTAGTGTTATTTTTTAAAAAAAAATGAAGGGAAGCTAGCATGATCTAATGCAGAGCTCCAGCTGAAACATAATCTGTATTTTCAGTAGAAACAAAAACTTCTGCGAACTGTTCATAGATAATAAAACAACAGATGGCTGCTTTGCTTGTCTTGTGATATAGAGATGTTCAATACAATTGGCCACACCTACCACGGCAATCATTTTGGAAGAGTGACCATAAAACTTTTCTAATCCTCATTCTGTCCCTACTAACTCCAAAAGGTTTAAAACTCCTGAATTAGACATGGGAATGTTAATAAAAGGGTCACCAGGTTAGGGTATCACTAGCATCAGTTCCAGTAGAGCAGGGGTGTCAAACTGCCGGCCCACAGACCGGATGCATCATAGCGAAACCACGCCCACCCCATTGCCGGCAATGGCAAAAAAGTCACGATACGTCACATAATGTTGCGAGTTTGACACCACTGCACTAGAGTGAAATCTTAAATCTCCAATGAACTCACAGATACAGTGAAGTTGATAAAGGGTGGAGTAGGAGGAAAAGCAAAGTTGCAGAAGAATGACAATGCAGAAAAAGAAATGATTCTGGGAAATCCTATTGTACACAAAATAAAAAGATCTCTCTTTGCCATCACAACCAATTTGTAGAAGTAGTCTTTTCCTAAAAGTTGGATTAAGAAATGGATGTAGAATCTGTACTCTTTGCAGAGGATTTCAGTCTTTTGGTTTGGATTTCTTCAATCCAAATAGATCTGAAGGGACAAATGCAATCACAGCTGTTCTGAGAAGGTGCCCAGGTCATCTAGAACTTAGTACATGTTTGTCCACATGAAAACTTTATTTATTTCTCCAATAACCAATTCAAATAATTCTGTTTTATTTCAGTGAGTTGGAAACTTGCTGGTGGATTTGGGCATCCAGCAAAGTGAGTGATGCTGTTCTTTGCATGCATCAGAGCAGCTAACTTCCAAGAGGTATTAATCAAAAGGCACAGGATGCTTGGATCAGCACCTTGCAACCTAATTAAAACCGAGCACATTAAATAAAGGAAAATGGAAATGGTTCTATTCTTAAACTGATGCATGAGCAGTAAGGTCATTTTTACACGCGTTAGTGAATCTTCACATATTTTATAGTGACACATTTATAATAGAATCAAGGTCGTTATCTAGAAGAGAATATTATCCATTCCCCTGTTTTAATTATTAATAATGAAAATGATGTGTTACTAGGTTTATAATATCTTTTCTTATAAGCTTTGCAGTTAAGGTGCCCTTTGATGGTTTCCCTGCACTGTGGGACAATAGGCATAACTCCATAAAGTGCTGAGATTGCTCCTTGCATGATTCCCATTGAACATATGAAACTGTTCTGCCTGCCAAAATAGGCAACTGTCCATCTAAGCTAGCAATGGCTCCTGCAGAGATGAATAAGCCATAGGTGGTGAGGGACAGCCCTTAATTTTTATTTATTTATTTATTTGGAGGGAGGTAGATAGAATAGCAAGAACTGCAGTGAGCAAATCTACACCACCCTTTGGTATTTTCCATTTCAGCAAGATGAAAGCTCTGCTACCTTTTTAGACTGTGAATTGCTACTCTGATCTACTATGCCTAGTAGTGGTTTTCAGAATCTCCTCTCCCCAGACTTAACCACTTACAAATAGAGAGACTATAGGTGAGATATCACAAATCACAAGAGCAATGTCAAAGCTATCATCACTTGGTTTGCACAGTTTTGAAATTAGAGACTGATATATGAAAAAACCCTTGTTTGATTAGCTCTTTATTATAGCATGATACAGAATCATGCTTGATAAGGTATAGCTGAAACTTTTCCTATTGATTTAGTGATCACTGCCATTTGGCAGTCACATGTGGCAAACTGAGAAGAGTTTTAAAACCTTAAACTATACATTGAGAAAATACATTGAAGGACAAATAATTTAGTAGAAATATGCAAATTAAGCACGAGGAAATTGTAAAATACAAAGACAGATAGAACTGGTCTTTAGAGCAGCATCTCTAAAATTAATAGCATATACCTGGAACTTCTACTTCTTTATAAGCATCTTTTTAAAAAAAAACAAAAAAAAAAACTTCAACCTCCTTTAGGGAATATATTCTACCACAGAAGGGTTGGGTTTTTTGTTGTTGTTTTATTATTATTATTATTTGCATTTGCATTTGCATTTGAACACGTCAACTTTTGTCTCCATGCCCTCTTTGGCCACTGGATGGAGATAGCTCTCTAAAAGCTTCCAAACAAATATTTACAGAAATAACTTAACTTATTCACTTCATACTTTGGTATGGGAGGTATTCAGTACTCCCCGGCCGTGGTGTTGGATTTGAAAATTTGGGATGATTCCTTTTTTTGTCTGCAATATTTTCCCCACTAATGGGTTTCTGGTAACAGTCGATTGTGTCCACTTATTTCAGTTATCTCACACTTTTTCCCACCAAAGATGTGATTTTTGGGAATAGGGTTATTGATCAATGGTTGAGTGTTATCTTTGCAAATTTATGTACCCAGTCCATAATCACAGTAAAATATGCTTGGTAGGGCAAAATCTTTTCAGCCATGTATTTTAACACTGGCAGTAAGCAAAAAAAGGAACAAGAGCAACAAGCATTCAGCAAAAATACTGAAAGAGACATTATATCTGATGGAGAAAGATTTTACATACTTGGGAGGAACTTCTAGAGAGAACTAATCAACAGCTTTATAGCAGTGGCAATCCTATCATTGACATGAATTCAGATGATCTGATAGCTTTATTACCAAATCTGGGCATCAGTAGAAAATGAAGTATCCAGCCAGCAGCTGTCTAAGATAATATATTGACCTAATAGCAGAGCTAGATGGAAGACAGTTGGTTCATAAAC
This sequence comes from Vipera ursinii, assembly GCF_947247035.1. NCBI lineage: Eukaryota > Metazoa > Chordata > Lepidosauria > Squamata > Viperidae > Vipera > Vipera ursinii. The sequence goes on along the minus strand of NC_139512.1, from coordinate 322,460,640 downwards.
ACAGTTTCTCCATTAACACTGCTCCCTGCTTGTAGATAAACAATGGGACTGGAAGCTTCTAAAGGAGAATAGAAAAAGAAGATATGTTCTTTTTGAAAGCCAGGGGATGGGAACAGAACTGAAAAAGAAGCAGATAGCTATAAACTATTTTTAAAAGAGTAATATCTTCAATCAGATCATGGGAAGGATGGAAATAAAAGAAAACATATTAACTTAATAATAACAATATCATAAACAAATAAATGCCAAGGTCTAGATTTTTGCCTCATAAAATCTTCAATGGCCCTATGAGTGAAAGACTCTCAATCATTTTAACAGAGAATTTATAGGAACAAATGTATATCAGCATCACTCTGGTTTCACTCCATTAACCTATCTCAAACAGGAAGGCATTGCTTATGACAAATGCAGGTACAACTTGAGAGATTTAATGCTTCAATGATGCTTCTCTTCCTGCCTGGCAGTGACAGTTTGGACCCAGCAATAGCAGATGAAGAATTACCTGCAAAGATCTTTACTCTTCTCTTCTACACCTATGTACAATTTTGTACGTATATGACCTAGTTTTTGGTTTGTGCATTTCATCTTCTTTTTAGTTCTTTAACATTTACATATACAATAAAGACTTAAATCCTAAATGAATCGGTGATGCACATTCTGGGGAAAATATTAGCCAGTTTTTCCTTCCACTCAAGATGCTGACTGAAGAAAGATTGACTCTTCCCAAGTAAAGCATGGCATAGATGGATTTTGAGGGGGAGGGGAGGGGGAGAAAAGTAGTAGCATTGCAAACGGTTTCTTCCCAGCTGTAAGAAGGATGCAATAAGATTATGCATGGGGCATTTAGGGATCCCCTTCCATGAAAGCCAGCAGAGATAACTCACCAGACTGTGTGTGTGTATACGCATACCGTTTGCCCCATATATTTTGCTGAACTTTGATATTAATACCTTGTTTAGAAATATTTGCCACAGTAAAATATAATCTTTATAAGTCATCAACATTTTCTTGGTGTGGTTGTTAAAGAAATATAATAAAGCCAGTTCCTGCAATCTATGAAGACTATATATGTGACCACATACAGTACAGAGCAAATGGGTATACACCAATAATGGAAAAAAATGCAGGCAAATATGCCAATGTTAGTATAGCCATATTCTACAAACAGCATCCCACACCGCTGCCTGCACTGCCTAACTCTTTAACACTGATGGCAAATGCCCACATGGAAGACCAAGGCATGGATGGCAGGACACAATTAACATGGACATAAAATTCATGTAGTTGGACTTGGCTGCTGCATTTGATCATATGAAATGGTGTTCATTGATCCGAAAAGTAGAGCCTGCATCTGCTGGAAAAAGCTAGGATGATAAAGAAGAAGAATTTCCTACAATCTAAGAACTAGAAAATTGTACATAACAGCACAGTTAATTACTAGAATACATTTCCAGAGACATTTGTCAATGCAAAAACATCCAATCTTAGCAGCATTGACATTACTGTAAGCATGACAATTTGGATCCAAACCATACTTTTATTTTACATTTACAGTTAAAATTGCCACTTGGAAAACAACATGTTAAAAAGAGCCCTTCATAAAAGCGTAGAATTTAAAATATGTCATACGAAACCCAGAATCTATTTTCAAAGATGAGGAGAGGAAGGAATTCATTTTTATTTAATATTTTAACCACTATTGTTTCTTCAGATTATTTTAAAAAAGGCTGAAAATATGTAGGAAATTTCCTTCAAAATTTCAGAAGCCAAAGTAATATGGATGAATAATAGTTTCAATACAGCCATTGTTAGGCAAAGAAGAATGGTCATAAAAGTAAATGAAAATATCTGCAGTTTTTACTTAGGAAATAGACACAAAATTTGTTAATTATAAGGTATGTTTCAGTAGAATGTTTTTTTAAAAATCTGTAATTCAAGCCATATGTAGTTATAACTATAATCAGATAAATACTGTTCAATATAGTAAGTAATATCTTACAATAAATAGCATCCTTATTTATTTCATTCTGGGTTTCCAACAATTGTTTAACAGTACAGATGGAAAGCATTTCACTTTTTGCCAGGCTTTCAGGCTTTGCTAATTAATAGATTTAATTCATATATTCTTTAACAGTGTATTAGCACTATGTATGCTATTCTGGAAATACACATCTGTTAATATTGGTACCCATATAAGATTTGTATTAAACCAGCCAAGCTTTAGTAGTTTTGAACATATTGTTAGAGATGTAGAAATAGATAAGAGTGGAAAACAAGTGACTGTTTCAAAAGAATCCCACTCTAAAATAATCTTCATAACTAGAAATGAAAGTATTATTAAATGATGTGACTACACTAGTAGTTAAATGAAGTTTTTCTACTAATCACAGAATGCAAGGGTTGACAGAGTCTTTGAAATCATTTTGATTCTCTGCCTAATGCAATAATTTATTATGATAGCGTCCCAGACAGATGGCCATCCAACCTTTGTTTAGACATTACAAGCAACAGGAAAGTTGATAATCTCCTGAGGCATCTGTTCCACTGATAAGCAACTCTTACCATTAGCAAGTGTTTCTGATGTCCTGTCAAAATCAAGTTGTAATTTAAACCCTTTGTTTCTTATCCTAACCTCTGGAAGTACTTTGTGAATGGCGCATATGTAAATTATTAGTGTCTGTATTTATTCATTAGACCAGTAGTCAAACAGAGATGATAATAAATGAATGCCTGATTTACATATCAAAGAGGAACAAAATAAAATCAGAGAACCAAAACTGTAGATCTCCTTGCTGAGTCATACAATAATTGACAATATTTGATTTAAGTATATAAAATGATATAAATTACTATATTAGAAGACCTATATCTGTATCTGTTTTAAGGATTCTAACACATAATCAGTCCCCAAAACAAATTCACAAATCTCTCCCCGTATTTTATATTCAAACATTTATTTTTCAGTAGTCTGGGATGGGGTAGAGCTGTAATGAAATGGGGGCTCCCACTGCACTAAGGCCTAAACGCTAAAAGTAATTTAACAGTCACATATATTTCAGAAGTCAAAATGTGATACTATAATTAATTCAACAAAATGTATTAAAGTATATCAGAGGCAATCAGGTACTTACTTGATATTCAGAACTTACAGTGAACAATCTAAAAGTCACTCTCTCAGCCCAACTCACTTCACAGGGTTGTTGTGGGGACAATAGGAAGAGGAAGAAGGAATGCCTTGTGTTATTTATAAAAGTAGTGTGTGTAGGTTTTATTATTAAAACCTAATAAAAATAAATAAATAAGGCAAGTGAATAAGAGAAGGAAGTGAGAGGAACTTTTGCAGTAGTTAAGCAAATGACTTACTCATAAGTTATTTGATTCTGGATCAGTTTGGAAAAGAAAGGAAATTAATTTACCTCTCCTTGTCTACTACTTTGTTATGTGATGGAAGCTGGCTTAGCTCCTTTTTTTGGGGGGGAGAGACAGGAATTAATTAATTAATTAATTAATCTCAATCTTTAAATAAAAGCAAAAGGGGTAAAGAGAGAGGGAGGGATGTGGAATCTTACTTTGAATAAAAACAAAAGAGGAGGGGAGAGAGTTGTTCAATCTCTTCAAACTAGGTGAATAATTTTTATACTTGTGGAATTAGCAAACCATGTTTTTACCTGAGGATTTTGAAAACAGAAAGAAAAAAAGGATCTATCTCATTGTTGTGTAGTGAGTTCATTGTGCAGGAAAGGAGACGAGGCAAGTGAGTTCAGCAATGGTCATGTTTATTTGCTTGCAGGATCTGAACTAAGAATTGGGCTGCAACCTGCAGCAATTTATAGCCTGGCCCCTAGGTGGCAGCCAATAGGTTTAAAGCAACCCATTGCCGCCTAGGGGCAGCCAATAGCAGCACTGGAGACGGGGAGTCTAATTTGCTGGAGAGCCGTTAGCTGCTCCAGCTTACCACATGGTGTTACAATTGAGCCCAATACATAACACTCCTCCCCTTTAGAACAGACAACACCATAGCAACAATTAGCAAACAATACAACTTACAAGACTTAACATCATAGCAACTATTAGCAAAGCAATACAAGATTTGACATCATAGCATCAGTTAGCCAAGTTACACAATTTTAACACCAGAATGAATAGGCTTTCATTAACAGCACACTAAAAGGGACGCAGTGGCTCAGTGGGTTAGGACGCTGAGCCTGTCAATCAGAAGGTCAGCAGTTTGGCGGGTCGAATCCTGAGTGCCTCATAACAGAGTGAGCGCCTGTTACTCGTCCCCGCTTCTGCCAACCTAGCAGTTCGAAAGCACGTAAAAATGCAAGTAGAAAAATAGGGACCACTATGGTGGGAAGGTAACAGCATTCTGTGCGCCTTTGGCATCTAGTCATGCTGGCCACATGACCACGGAGACGTCCTCGACAAACGCTGGCTCTTTGGCTTTGAAACGGAGATGAGCACCAGCCCCTAGAGTTGGAAATGACTAGCATGCATGTGCGGGGGAACCTTTACCTTTTACCTTTACTAACAGCACACTAGACAGTGTGCTGTCATCATAGCTCCATTATTGTTTCAGTACAGCGACAAGTCAACAGTACAGACAACATTATAGTTCCTTTATTTTACAACATAATCAGCTAGATAAGTAGGAGGCTTGCATGCCCTTGTGGAACACCTCAGGGTTCCAGTCACTTTCTGGTCTACCAACTTACCCATCGGGCCAGGCAGACCAGTGTCCCTTGATGCACTTGAGTCAAAGGAATTAGATGCTCTCTGGCTGGCTTCTCCAGGTTGGCCCACCCCAGAGTCAGACTGATCAGCAGAGTCAGCACAGCAATTGTTAAAATCTGGTTGTCTTGCTCTGTCAGGGGATCCTTATTGCACTTCTGGACTCCCCTCATCTACGCCCAATTCCTCATTGCTTGTTAAGGAATAGTCTTGATAGTCCATGTATGAGCTGGCTTGGCTGCAAGTTTGGGGACTTTGGGAGGGACTTATGACACAGTCCTCACTTAGTGGTCATTCTGGAAACTGTTTTCTGAGTTGATCAATGTGGCATCTGACAACTCACCCTCCCTCCAGCCCCACTTCATAAGAAAGGGGACCAGATGATTTGGTAATTTTACCAGAAACCCACAGATTCCCATGTCCATAGTTTCTGGCCCATACCCAAATGCCCACTTGCAGCCCCCTTGGGGGTTTTGGCCGAGAGGCTTCTGCTGCCACTCTATCTGGATGCAACCTGTCCGGTTTAGTGATCAGTCGCCTTCCCCAAAGAAGTTCTGCAGGACTTTTGCCTGTAGCAGTGCAGGGCATAGAATGCTGGCAAAGTAAAAAATCTGCCAGTCTATGATGCTAGTCCCCTGGAACTATGCGCTTAAGTGACTCCTTCATTGTCCTCACCATACGTTCAGCTTGACAATTAGAGGACGGGTGAAAAGGGGCAGACATTGCATGTCTGATGAGGTTTGCTCTTAGGAACACCTGAAATTCAACAGCAGTGAATTGGTCCCCATTGTCTGAAACTAAGACATCTGGCAGCCCATGTGTGGCAAAGAGTTTTTTCAGCACCTGGATGGTCCTAGCACTAAACGGTCCCTGGGCCCCAGTAACTCTCCTGGTCAGATCTTCCGACTGGTGTTTCAGTAGTCAGTCCCTCTGGCGAGCTCTGCAAACTGCTGCAATGTGGCTGGTTTTGCGTCAGGCCCTGCAAGCGGCTGACCGGAATCTGCAATCAGCGCATTGGTGGTTGGCGCCACAACCTTTACATTTAGGTAACAGAACTGCCTTGTAAGGAGTCTCTTGTTGCTTACTGCTGCAATGCTGTGCGTCAGGCTGCTTGTGTAGCTTGTTGACTTCAGCATCTTCTTCCTCTGATGATTCCTCTGAGCATTTGGCATTCTAGTGGTGAACTGTTTCTTCGTATTTCATCGTTTTGGCAGGCTGGACTGTTTGGACTGCACCCCCGGCGGCGGCGTCTGCCATGACTTCGTCCTGGGCTTCAATGAAGGTTAAATTTGGTCTGGCAAAAAGTCTTTGCTGCAGCGTTCAGTTTCGTAGGCTGCAGACGAACTGGTCTCGCAGTCGCTCTTCGACATCCAAAAATTTATACAGGCATGCGGCCTGTCTCAAGGCTGCGATCTATTCTGACGTGGTCTCACTGGGCTGCTGCATTCGCTGTTCGAATGTGTAACGCCAAACAATCACCAACATCTTTGGCTGGAAATATTCTCCTAGCTTCTTCTTAAGCTCAGTGTAGGAGACTGACTCCAGCGGCATTAGGGTGAACAGATTTTCGGCCAGGTCTAATGTGGCTGGTCTACACACACAGAGCAGCCTTCAACCCATCTTCTGTGACCTGGTTTGCCTGGAGGTAGTTTTCTACCTGGGACAAGTAGGATGGCCATCGCTCCAGACACTTGATATCGCACTCGCACAGCCTTCCGACCTTGGGCATTCTTCTGGTCTTCTCGGCTGGTTCCTGTGTCTTCTGATCCTGCTTCTCCAAGGCCCAGGGATTGATCCACTGAGCATGTGGTCGCTAGCGTGTATGGCTAGCTGACCGTGGGGGGGGGAATGCCTTTTCCCGCCAGGCATGCGCTGCCTCTCCCCTAGTGAACTTCAGCTCTTTTGGAGAAGCAGGATCCCACCCTCGTCGCCAGTGTTGTGTAGTGAGTTCATTGCACAGGAAAGGAGATGAGGCATGAGCAATGGTCATGTTTATTTGCTTGCAGGATCTGAACTGAGAATTGGGCTGCAGCCTGCAGCAATTTATAGCCTGGACCCTAGGCAGCAGCCAATAGGTTTAAAGCAAACCATTGCCACCTAGGGGCAGCCAATAGCAGCACTAGAGATGGGGAGTCTGAGTTGCTGGAGAGCCATTAGCTGTTCCAGCTTACCACGTGATGTTACAATTGAGCCCAATACATAACACTCATTTTTCCTTTTCTTTTGTACAATAAGCAGCAAATAGAGGAGATCTGCCAGTCATCGGCTTTGCTTCCTTAGGGTCTCAGAAATTTGGAATACCAAATTAATAATTTATTCTGATGTCTGGAAATTAGATTATTTTCTCTCACATTCATCATCATAAAAATAAGAACAGAACAGAAGGTGAAAAGAGAGATTGTATCTGAGTGTATATAAGATAATGTGTGGGGGTTAGTATGGTTTGTTGTGTAGTGTATCCTATATTTCCTTTTTGGCTTAAACAGGATATGTTCTTTTAAAAGTCAGATATATGTGTTTTTATGTGTGTATGTGTAATGTATTTAGCATCCTATTATCCTATACTTTTTGGCTTAAAAAAGAAGGTTCAAATCTTAGGTCTTATTTGGCTTTTACTTCTATGGCTGTTGCCCATAAGCAATGCCTGAAATTGCATAAGTGCCAAAACAGAAGGGAAAGCATTAACAGTGGCTGTAAGGATTGCTTACAATGAATCCCTTTGCCTGTCTTGCCTGCCTTTTAATAGAGGCTTCTCCTTTCACCTCCATAAGAATTTACTATCAATTCCCCTTGTTGGGATGGGGACATTACCTTATACTGGGTTTGATTCCACCTTCTCCAATGATCATTTACATGACCATTATTACCAGTGGTATGAAGTGTTATGAAGAAAGTCACTAAGCAGCTAAGAATAGGAAAGGAGGGAGGAGGGAAGAGGGAGGGAGTTTTTTCGATGCACCTTGCTAGATTCCCACAAGGAAACCCAAGAGGAAGTTGGAAATTGCTCTTGATTCCCCTTACTTTTTTACTTTTTTTTTTGCTTGCCTTTGGTCATTCTGTTCCTCTGTTTCTGTAAGAAAATATCTCTGCAATGAAGACCCAATTGGGCATGGGTTGTCTAGTGCTATGTATACATTTCTAATTGTTCTGGTTTTAGTAGCTTTTGATGTAAAAACATGTTTCAGGGCAGAGAGAGAATAAACTCAAGAGACATTGGGTATGCAGCATAGTCTTCTTTTAGGTTAGCCAGTTCATAATTAGGAATAGATGCAGCAGCCATTGCACTAAGAAAGTAACAAATAGAAGAGAAATGTCAGAAAGGAGGCTTCTTAGGGAGGAGTCAGTTTACTAGAAAAAACAACGAAGAAGGTGAAGCATAAGTAAAAGAGCCATGCTTTTGACTTGCTTAATGGCTCTCCTGGTAGAACACAGGTTGTAAAGGTTGTTACAGGTGGGTTGGATTCCTTCATCTACCAAAAAGATTTCCAGGAAAGCAATGGCTGTCACTGTTTACACAGTAGGTGGTGTGGAATGGTATGGTTGTACTAGAATGTATTCCTTATTCCTGCCATGATTTTGCAGAGGAAAACAGAGATTGTTAAAGGGAAGGACAGCTCCAAAGGGGGCTATTTTTCTACCATACTGGAGTAGAAAGCCATCCCAGACTTACTTATTCACTTTCTTCTGACAAGTAATTGATACCTGAAGGAGTCCTTGGTGCTTTCTGAACTGGGTTGTTTGTTTGTAGATATTTCATTACCCAAACAGGTTACATCAACTATTCAAGCTAAACTCCAGATGTAAAGAGGTACCTGAATCTGAAATGGGATGTTCACATGTCTAGCTGCCCACTGTCCACCACAGAACCCAATATCCTCCAAAAAGGACTCAGGGTTGGTAATTAATTTTCCAAGAGGAAATGCGAAACTTGAGGCAATTGTGGAGGGCTCAACCAATAAGGGCCACCACTGCTGCAGGCCAGACAGATACAGCCAAAGGACCGGATGTGGCCTGTGGCCTGTGGCCTGTAGACTGCTGATGTCTGACATAGACAGTGCTAATCAGTTAGAATTCTTTGCAATCTTAGAAGCAGCATTTAAAACTACAGGACTTGCCACTGAAACCCAAGGAACCATGAGCTATACAGTCATAAATAGGGCACTGATGATGTTACTTAGTTGGCCTGCAATAAAGCAACCCAGCTCAGAGAGCACTAAGGACTCCACAGTTCAAATATTATTTCCTCTTGGAATTGATATCTGTCAGTTGAGGGCTCATTTATCCATAGGATATCATCATGTGATCATATGATTTTTTTATAATAGTATGTTTCTGTATATAATTGATATCTGTCAGTTGAGGGCTCATTTATCCATAGGATATCATTTATTTATTTTTTATTTTAATTCCATTTATATCCCGCCCTTCTCCGAAGACTCAGGGCGCCTTACAAGCTTAGCAGTAGCCTTCATTCTATGTATATGCCTGCTTATTAGGGCTTTCACACACACCCCAGGCAGCATTATTACAAAGTCAGCTTAATTGCCCCCAACAATCTGGGTCCTCATTTTACCTACCTCGGAAGGATGGAAGGCTGAGTCAACCTTGAGCCTGGTGGGATGCGAACCTGCACTAATTGCAGGCAGCTGGTGTTACTTAAGGAGGCATTATGATTTTTTTTATAATAGTATGTTTCTGTATATAATTGATTGATGGGAATCTATAAATGTTAAATATGTTGTTGTAATATTGAATTATATACCAAACTTTGGTATTTCCTGGGAAATATTGTTGTATCAGGCATGGGGTCTGGCTAAAAGAATTATTGAGCAATTGGAAAAGTAATATTATTTCAGATGTTAAGGAATACCTTTGAGAAATGTTTGATCTATCTGTTTTGAAAAAGGTAATATTTTCTACTGAAGCAATATGTGTTACTATAACAAAGATTTGTGCTATTTTATAATAATATTTTGAACTGATTGAAGTTATGTATTTATTAGTAAACCAGTGATTATTGATAGCATAAGGTAATTTTTCCCTTTCTTTCTTTTTTCTTTCTTTTTTTCTTTGTTTCAATTAATTTCTTCTATAAATTTAAAGATTATTTTAGTAATTATGTGAGAATTTTGTTTTTCCCATATCATGTAAGAACTTTTTATTATTTGCCAATTATTTTAGAAGAGGAATGGAAAGAAATTGAGATCAAACATGTCTATGGGCAAAAATAAAAGATAAAAAGACAAAATATGAAATATAAGTGCAGACAAAAGCAAAACTAACTTAAGCAGCATTTCCACCCTTTTATTTATAGTGAACTTTCCTGACCCAGCAAACTCCTCACTTCTGCTATTTCTGCCCAATCTACTGTACCTTGCAATTCAGGCAGCTACACAATATTTTGATTAAATTATTTAAAAAAAATGACCAAAGCCAGAAAATCCTTATATTTCCCCAGAAGACAGTAAAACCAATGTAAGTGCTGAAGCATCATCAATTGTGCAGTAATCTCAAATGATCAGTACTGAATAATTCATCTCATTTTGGTAACTTTAAATGTGTCATAGAGGAAGGCATTCTTTTTTAAATTTTCTTTGTCAGCTCTTTTGTTTTCCATACAGGTAACAAACCTTTTAGAAGTCACATACTTAAGTTAGAAACTATTTAAATTTGTGCCATCAAAGAGAAAACCAAATACTTAAAAAAACTTTGGGTATTATGAATAATCTTTGATCTCACAGCTAGTTAGTTCATCTTTCTGTAATCTTCTTTATTTGCTTGGAAAGCTCATAGGAGCACCTGTGTCTTTCTGAAAGTAATTAAGATGAGCCTAGTGCCTGTCATGAAGGCAGAGTGGATCTGTACTCATCAACAAAAGTAAAAAGAAGAGGGATATCAATGAGACATCATTCATGCTATTGAACTGTTTGTTTGTTTTTAATTACTACTTATATAAACTAAGCATGGGGAAGACTGCATTTCAAATCAATGGCTCCCTTGGTGGTCTTGTGTGGTGATAGCAAAGTAGCAGCACCACACCACAGATACTGTGGCTTCAAACACTGTGGGTGATGTAAGCCAATGGGCAAGGGAAGTGGGACTGGACTGGGTTGAGCTGTAGGGTCCTGGTACCCAGGGAGCTTGAGGGCCAGGCTGACTGCTTGCCCTCCACTGCCCAGGGCTCCAGGTAGCCCACACCACCATCTGGAAGTCCCCTGTGTGGCCCAAGAGGGTCAGTGAGGCTTATCCGATGGACCATGCCCTGGTGCTCACCCTAGTCCCACCCTCTCCACTGGAGACCCTTGGATTCACCCCACCCACCCCCATACACAGGCGCCCCCTGACCTGAGTGACGTTGAGCTGGCCAGACACCCCCAGCCATTGACTTCGCTTGTCAAAAGGTTGCCAGAGGGGATCACATGACCCTGGGACACTGTGACCATCAGAAATATGAATCAGTTGCCAAGCATCTGAATGTAAATCATGTGACCCTGGGGATGATGCAACGGTCGTAAGTGTGAAAAATGGCCATAAGTCACTTTTTTCAACACCGTTTTAACTTTGAACAGTCACTAAGCAAACTGTTATAAGTCAAGGACTACCTGTACTTTATAACTTTTTTTTCCTTTTTTTTTTTTGGTCATCAAGTTTTTGACACCTTGCAAGGCGACTAGTGGTACTCGAATATTACCATATCCTAAAAATGGTACAATTGGTGAAAAGGTTGAAAAGCCCTGGGCCTACATGACTACTTTTTTGCAAAGGCACAATGACGTTCCTGCTACGCTGCCTTGCATGTAATTGGGGCTTGCACAAGGGAATGTCTTTTTCAATTATTTGTAGCCAAGGGGTTCTTTTTGTTCTTGCTGCTTGATTGTATAAATCTTAGTATTGCTTATGACCTAGTCATACTATTAAGAAAATGTTGTCTTCGAAATTGGTAGATTATGTCCACTGTAATATTTCTAGTAATGGAAGACAGTATGGGTCATTTTATAACTCTCCTGGGGGGGCAAAGCAATTCCAACATCATGGGCCTTGCATATTCAATGTGCTTTAAAGCCCTGTAAAAAGATCAGTATTTATTTAAATTATCCAGCTTGTGCAACAAATGCTATGCACTGTATTGCAGGTACTGTCAAGAAACGTGTTATGGAAATTATTAATTATCCCTAAAACTCTTAATCAATTTTCCTCCAGTTTGACACAGGGTGGAGAGACATCAAAGAACAGTGCTGTGGTTGAATGTAAAGATGGGAAGGCCTGGAATAAAACTGGAAAAATTGGGGAAAAAACAAGATTTTTTTCCTGGTTTTTCCTTTTCCCCCAAAGCTGTTTAGAAAAAAAAAACCTATTTCCCCCCCCCTTAATTTTTCCAGTTCTTTTTTCAGGCCTTGAGTGTAGACTAGTTAGAAGGCCCTTATATGTAAAATAGGTAGTAAAGGGTAAGTACGAGTTAGGTGAGGAAGCTTTAGCTTTAAGTTCCTTCATTCCCCAATGCTGCTGTAGATTGTACTCTGTATCAATGTCTGCCTTCAGTCAACGTCACCATTGTTTTGTCTGTTGAGAGGAAAATCCACTTTTCTTTTGATAATTCTGCATGGAAATTTAATAGAAAACAAGGATATGTATCCTGAATGTCACAATTGGAGTTGATGTATACGTGCAAGGAAGTGAAGGTGAAACTTTAATTATGAATGAAAAGTCTAAAACATACTTATAAAGAAAGTGGTACCATCTGTGTTGTTGAGGGTATGTAGTAGGAATCCATAGGATGTTGACAGTTGCATGCTTCACTATAGCGAATGCTACGTTGAAAGAAGTAGAATGTATAGAAAAATTATAAAGCATTCTGAATGAAAGTGAGCCAGAGCAAACTATTTTCTGCTAAGTCAGGGGTGTCAAACTCCCAGCCGGCAATGGAAAAAAAGTTGTGATGTGTTTCATCACATGACATAGCAAGTTTGACACCCCTGTGCTAAGTGATCTGAATGGATGGATGGTAACAAGATGAGAGTATAGGAAAAGTGATCAAGCATTTAGAATTCAAGAGTGCCTGTTTTTCTATTTAGAAAATGATCTGTTTTGTATATATAGTTTAAGCATAAATCTACCCTTACCTACACATGGAAAAGGAATAATTCAAAGGAATGATTAATCCAAATGTTTAAGTTCAAAGATTGATAAAATCTGTCAGGGGTGGTGAGGGGTTTTGAATGTTGGACAGGCTTTTTTGCTACTGTAAAGACTACATCTTGGGGTAAAATAACAAGTGAAATAAGAAGTGAAATAAGGAAAAGCAATGTAAATTCCCAACTGAATGAATGGAAGTGAACACATGGGATGTGGAACACCTAAAACAGAGTGAAAAGGTATTATTATTTTATAGAATATCATAAATGTGTGAGGAGTTATGCTCATAAGAAGAATGCAGTGCTGAAATATGAGAGAAAAAATTGTCTGCTACAAAACACAAGAGAGAGATGTGGTACAGCATGTATGGTGGGAAAAAGTTTCACAGAATGTAGTTAAGAGGACAGAGAGTAAGACAAAGGGTATACAGAAATGGAAGTTGGATATGTTGGAAGAACATAAGAGTAAGTTGAATGTGGGGGCAATGAATCATTTAAAAGTGCATAGGAGAAAACAGATTCAGATAGAGTCAAGTATGAATGGGAACTGAATGAATGTGGGTGAATGGGAAGAAGCTTCAGTCATTTCAAGAGAATGAATCATAATTGAATCACACACACACACACACACACACACAAACCAACAACAGATAGGAAAAAAGGGAAGACAGAAAATTGTGGTTATGGAATTGCTATGATTGTCAGAAAAGAGAGAAGATGAAACAACAGGACCATGACTGAAGGAGTTCTATGGGCATGGTAGAAGCAAGGATGCTTTGTGTGGCTATTAAAAAAATAAATAGATATATTGAATGGGATTGGTTAAACTAGATTAAAATGCATTCCCTTTTTAACTCATGCTGTTATTTTATCTAGTTTACTGTTGACCCTTTTTAATGCTTTCCATAATATTGCTTACTCTGAAAGGGAATGGTGTGACAGGCATGTAAATATATTATGCTCCCCTTTGTCTTCTAATAACATGTCCTTCTCTGCCTGGTAATAGCAATCCACCCTAAGGATTCCTCTGTAATTTTTATTTTTTTATTATTATTTGCTCCTATGTTACTTGTGTCCTCTTGGTACATTCATGTATAGGAATGTGCAAAAATTAGGAAATTGTACTAGCTTTTTTGAAAGTTTTCTTTTTAAGCTTCATTCGCATTCACAACTCTAGTGTCTGGTGCTGTAGATGTTGCTTAGGGTTTTTTTCCCCCCATCTTCACTTTTTATTGCCTGTCTGGAGTCTTAAATCACCTGTCTGTTTTAATAGATTATGAATCCGCTGCTGAGGGTTGCTGGTGATTTCTAGCTTATTAGAATTAATCTTTTTTCTGCCATAGGTGTTCCAGGGTTGCTCATTATGATCTATGTTTGATAGAGAAGATATATTCCCCAGTAGGAAGCTTTTTTCAGGTTGCTGTAAATTGGCACTGAGAACTCGATTTATTCGATTGGGTGTATTGCCACAAAAAAGCGAATGTTAGCTCAGGCGAATAATATTGGCAGGAATTTGACAGAGTTATCTTAACTGCTAACATACTGTATATCTTGAGTATTTAAATAAAATTGAAAACCCAGAGAGACCTTTCAAAAAGCTTGTTCTTTCTTCCGAATTTTAATTATTTTATTACAGAGTGTATTGGAATTAGTAAAATGTACAATGCACTTTCCTACCTGCTGTGCATTTTATTCTGGGCTCTATTTAGTTTTGGTCCTTGATTGATTCATTTATTTATTTTGGTCGCTCTAGCTTGTTCATTTGGGAACATACAAAGATATCTTTGAAAAGGTTAATAAATAGAAGTTCATTAGTATTGTAAGAGTTGTATTTTAGTTGTATCTTAGTGACACTTAGTGACATAGAAGAGGCAGCCAGAAAGAACTATTACAAAGACATGTTAAACCATTGGTTGGTTGATATTAGAATGGAATGGAGCAAGATCAGTACTTGAATTCAAACTTTGCTTAATTCAGAATTAAATGATAAAAGTAAGCTATGAAGTTCTGACCAGTAGTACTTCAGACTACTGCGTAAAAAGTAATGCTATTAGAACTATGCTATTAGTTCTAAAAATTAAACCGAGATTGCTGGTATTCTAGTACTCTCTGACCTTCTTTGAAGTGAAAAAAACTAATTAGACAAATGAAAAATTGGAAAACCAATAGTAATGATTTTATTTCCCCTGAAGTATATAAAGTATGTGCAACCAGATGGTTCCTGGTATTGGCGGTATTTCACATAGACCAGGTAAGGCAGGTGTCAGATAACTGGCAATGTACAAGCTTTGTCCCAATTTACAAAAAAACAACAGTGACACAACCCTTTATTATCCCTTTAAATTGCTGAATATTTGAATACATACAAGACATCTCTTTTGGAAACTACTAGATTGCCTGTAGCAAGAGTATTTTGGTGGAGAAACAAATTGGTTTTCAGTCTACAGTTGATCCCCCATTCCTAAAACCAATCACTACAAATGGATGAGTGCCTTGTCCTATAGCAGGGGTATCAAACTGCTGCCAGATGCGTCATGCCAAAACCACACCCACCCCATTGCCAGCAATGGGGGAAAAGTCGCAATAAGTCGTGACACGTTGTGACACGTTGTGTGATGTTGCAAGTTTGACACTCCTGTCCTACAGTATTTAGCTGAGCAATGCTCAGTTATTCCCATAAGGAACTTTCTATAGTCTTCAAGAGTTTAAAATCTAGTTTTGACTCTAATACAGAACAAAAGTAGTGGAAGAAATTGGGGAAATCTTCCACTGGTCAGCAGTTAATACTGATGTTTCACAAAAATACATTAATGCATATTAGTCATTGATGCGAAGCAGCCATTATATCATAAGAGAGAAACCTTCAAATTATTCTTGATTCTTGCCTGGACAAATTTATATAGTTTTCTTGGCATGATTTTGGAAGTGGTTGCTATTGCTTTCTTTCTAGGGCTAATAGAGGGTGATTGGCTCAGAGTCATCCAACTGCTGGTATAATCATTACACCAAACTGGATATCAAAATAGCCATTGAAGAAGGTATATTGGCTGTTGAGCATCAGAAAGGCAGGAGTATAATTCCCCATCAAAACTTAAAGGTGCTTTTTCAACTGGACTTTGACTTTTTCCTTGAAGAATATCTCATCCAAGAAGCTTCTTCAATTCTGACTGGGCAGATATTTATTTAACTTAACATGTACAAATTTACCTTAGTATGTTGTAAAACTTTACTGTCAGCCTTACTGGAGAAGAAAATTTGTAATATCCATAATGATTAATGTGTTTGCTTATGTGAGGTAAGAGAATTAAAATCAATGGTTCATCTACTATTTCAGTGAACAATCTACAAAGTATTTTATCCCAAATTATATTGTTCCTTTTACTGACAACTCAGAAGAGAGGACAGAGGAAGCACATATCATTTGTCACCAATCACATCAGTGTTTAGTCACAGGTTGTTATATTTTATTTACTGGCCACACATATATGCATAAGCTACTCCAGATGCTACAGATGTGTTAACTTCATATTATTTGTCAGAAGTAGATTTATAGTTCACATTAGTTTTTTATCTTTGTATTTATAAATGTTAATAAAAATATTGTTTAAAAAGTGCTATAGTTTCTTTGTTGATTAGGGCATTCCAAAGACTTTTGGATCTTCCCTGGCTCAAAAGTGTTTGTTTATGTTTCATTCCAGTCTGTAGTACTGTATAATTGACTCCTGGAAACAAAGGACAAAAATCTTCCATTCGAGTTGTTCAATGGTAGTTGAATTTTGTTTTCAGCTTGGTAATAGTTGGTCATCTCACCTGAGGGTGGCAGCCCAATTCAAGAAACAGAGAGAGCAATAGCACCTTGCTATTATTCTCTCATCACATTTAAGTTGCCTGAGGCACTTTCCCATTCTGAATAATGCTGTAGCTATCCTTCCTCAAGCCACTGAGACATTAGATACCTTCTCCTAAATATAGGTATAGCTTTCTATGGCCTGGAAGCACCAATTGTATGATTATGTCATGGTTTTTGAACAGAGGTATCTCAGTAATAGGTGAAATAAGAGAAAAATGTTTCCTGTTTCCTGTACAAACTAGATATTTTCCATGCTATGAGCTTTTTAAAAGGTTTTTTTTTCTGAAAATCAGCAGCTCTGAGGGTAATTCAGGAGACGCAAACATATTCACTGTGATCTGATGTAACTTCCATTTAACATGATATGTGCAAGAACATTTTGTCAAAATTTGTGCTATTGTACCACAAAATAATTTCACTTATTTCAAACTTCTTTATAAATTGCTTCTCTGCCAGTAGTAAGACTTTTTTTCTTTGATGCCACTGAAATAATGTATTTTGGGATTAATATGGCACAGTTTCTTCATTCTTGTTCTTGTACAGCTATTTTAATCCCAAAGGAACTAGGAGATATATACTTGGATTTCTATAAGAAACAAATGTGACTTCTAAGTTTTAGAGAGAAAGAGATGAAATTGTCAAAAAAGGTTACAATATCAACAGGAAAACATAGCAGCTTCATACCCAGTAGTATTCATTTTTCTAATGTTAATTTAATGGTGTATTTAAATAAATAAGGGGGAAAATAAAGTGAAAATAAAGGTGGAAAAATAGATCCAAAGGGAAAAAATAGATCCAGGAAACTACAGACCTATCAGCCTGACCTCAATACCTGGGAAGATTCTGGAAAAGATAATCAAACAAGAAATCAGCAAACACCTTGATGCAAACAAAGTTATCACTAAAAGTCAACATGGGTTTGTCAAAAACAGATCATGCCAGAAAAATATTATTGCATTCTTTGACCAAGTGACAAAATTAATGGACCAAAGGAATGCTGTAGGTATAATTTACTTGGAGTTCAGTAAGGCATTTGATAAAGTAGATCACAACCTTCTACTTGATAAGATAGAAAAATGTGGGTTAGATAGCATCACCACCAGATGGATTCGTAGCTGGCTGACAGGCCGTATTCAGCGTGTGGTCCTCAATGGAACTGCATCTACATGGAAGGAAGTGTATAGTGGGGTGCCCCAGGGCTCTGTTCTGGGCCCAGTGCTCTTCAACATCTTCATTAACGATTTGGATGAGGGGATAGATGGGGAACTCATCAAATTTGCAGACAACACCAAGCTGGCAGGAATAGCCAATACTCCAGAAGATAGACTTAAAATACAGGAGGATCTGGACAGACTTGAATACTGGGCACTATCTAACAAAATGAAATTCAATGGTGAAAAAGTAAGGTTCTACACTTAGGCAGGAAAAATCAAATGCACAGGTATAGTATAGGTGGTACCTTGCTCAATAGTAGTAACTGTGAGAGAGATCTTGGAGTCCTAGTAGACAATCACTTCAATATGAGCCAGCAGTGTGCTGTAGCTGCCCAAAAAGCCAACACAGTGCTAGGCTGCATTAACAGAGGGATAGAATCAAGATCACGTGAAGTACTAATACCACTTTACAATGCCTTGGTAAGGCCACACCTGGAATACTGCATCCAGTTTTGGTCACCACGATTTTAAAAAGATGTTGAGACTCTAGAAAGGGTACAGAGAAGGGCAACAAAGATGATTGGGGGATTGGAGGCTAAAACATATAGGGAATGGTTGCTGGAATTGACTATGTGTAGTTTAACGAAGAGAAGGGTGAGGGGTGACATGATAGCACTGTTCCAATATCTCAGGGGCTGCCACAAAGAAGAGGGAGTCAAGCTATTCTCCAAAGCACCTGAAAGCAGGACAAGAAGCAATGGATGGAAACAAGTCAAGGAGAGAAGCAACCTAGAACTAAGGAGAAACTTCCTGACAGTTAGAACAATTACCCAGTGGAACAACCTGCCTCCAGAAGTGGTGAATGCTCCAACACTGGAAGTTTTTAAGAGGAGACTGGACAGCCATTTGCCTGAAATGATATAGGGTTTCCTGCCTGAGCAGGGGGTTGGACTAGATGACCTCCAAGGTCCCTTCCAACTTCTTCTTCTTCTTCTTCTTCTTCTTCTTCTTCTTCTTCTTCTTCTTCTTCTTCTTCTTCTTCTTCTTCTTCTTCTTCTTCTTCTTATTATTATTATTATTATTATTATTATTATTATTATTATTATTATTATTATTATTATTATTATTATTATTATTATTATTATCTGTCTATTTGTAATCTCTGCACAGCTTGTTGTTACTTAGAATACATTTTTTGAAATGGTGGTGATATTTTGATAGCATCCAGACAGAGTTTGCCTACCTGGTCAGTAAACATGTTGTTATTTTCTGCCAAGAAAAAGAAGTTTTATAATCATCTTATCTGATTGTTGTTGTTGGTTTTTTTTTAAAAAAAATAGAGGCCTAATTAACATATCACAGAAGTCTTTGTATAAGTTACAGTACATTCTCAACAGAATGGTGTCATGGAGAGACATTCATGGGAACAAGTCTTTTGATATATTCCACTGCTGTGAGTTTGCATCAAATCTGGCTAGGGCAAATACTTTGTAGTATTTATGATTTTTTTCCAGAATTGAGGCTAATCAGATGGCTAAGAAACTACTGTAAAATAACATGAAGCTTAGAGCATGTTATACGATTCCGAGCTGCAGGATCTGAAACATTCACAAACTTTCTTTCACCATCATTCATGCAAGGAAGTGAAGGTGTAAATTAATTATGAAGGAAGAGTTCAGTATATGTAGGCATTCGGAGCTAGCCAACATGATCATAAACATGTATCATGACTTTATGAAATAAGATTTACTCTTTCACACTTGTGTTGTGATGTCACACACAAGTATTTAGACAGTAGAATTTGCCTTGAGTGTTGAAATGTGTGTTTCCTGATATCTTCATCTTGCCCCCCCTCCTGTGAGTGTACAGGTAGTCCTAGACTTACAACAGGTCATATAGTGACTGTTCAAAGTTACAGCGGTACTGAAAAAAGTGACTTATGACTATTTTTCACACTTATGACCGTTGTAGCATCCCCATGGCTACATGATCAGAATTCAGAAGCTTGGCAACTGGTTCATATTTATGACCATTGCAGTGTCCTGGGGTCATGTGATGCACTTTTGCCACCTTCTGACAAGCAAAATCAATGGGGAAGCCAGATTCACTTAACAACTGTGTTCCTAAATTAACAAATGCAACGATTCATTAAACAACTGTGGCAGGAGAATTCATAAAATAGGGCAAAAACTCGCTTTAAAAATGTTTCACTTAGCAACATAAATGTTGGGCTCAATTGTAGTCATAATCTGAGGACCACCTGCATATGATCTAAGAAAAAAATATGCAGCATTCTGAATAAATATAAACCAGAGAAAATTATTCTGTTAGATGACATGAATGGATGATTGAAAACAAATTGAGACACTACAGAAAAAATAATTGAGCCTTTTGAAGATACACTAATGAATTAGAATGGCAACTGTTTGGTAAACATCTTTTTAGAAAAAGCTCTGTTTCACATATGTACCTTGAGCATAAGACTACTTACATGTACACATGAGGAAGGAGTAAATCTAAATCTAAATGCAAGTTTAATTGATTGTTTATGATGACCAGTTGAAATAATTACTGCAGGATACAACAATATTAAGAAATACATGTGGTTTGTTAGATGTGAACGTACTTGCACTTTTTGCAGTTGATACCATTTATTTGGTTGAGAACCTGAATAATTTACAGTGAATATTAGATAGACTATAAGATGCAATAAGGAGCATGTAGCTGCTTATTAGTGCATGACAGAGGTGGTGTTTGGCACAAAGATTTTGCTTGACAGGGAAAATATTGATTACTAGTTAAACATAAATGGTGAAAACTAGAGGAAGGAAATATATATATATCTTGCTGATATGTTTGTTAAAGATGGGAGAATATAGTAATTGGATATATATATTTTATTGAAAAGTTTTACAGATACATTTTAAACATAAAACCCATCCCTCCCCCACCTCCACCCAGTTTCCCCTCCCTCCCCCCCCCGACTTCCCAGAGCATAATACAGGGTATTGACCCTAACAATCTTAAACTATAATATGCTAATTAGCTATAATAACACTTTAAATCCTATCGCACTTGAACTCTCCTTAAAAGTAGCTAAATAATAACAAATCTTATAAATCTAATACTTATTCAAATGCTAAATGAAACTTTTTAATCCCATATTTATTCTGAATATAATCAATCCATCTTCTCCATTCCAAGATATATCTTTGTTGCGAATGATCTTTCAAATATGCTAAAAAATTTTACCATTTCTGCCAGGTTCGAAACTTTTAAAGTCCATTCTTCTATAGTAGGCAAGTCCATTCTTCTACAGTAGGCAGTAATTGGATATTTTTGAAGGTATGCAAATGCTGATAAAATATTAGAAAGGTATAATAGACAAAAATCATCACATAAAAGTCCTTTGTCTGCTTTGGCGCTTGGAAATAAAAGATGAAGTCAGGAGAAACATAAAGAAGCTGTATGTATTCAGTATGTCTATTGAAGCGGCATATGTGATAAAACAAGAAGGATTAGAGTGAAGAGTAAATGGGTGTTGGTTAAAAAGCAGATGATCCTTACCAAAGAAACACACTGAGATCCATTTGGTCATACAGAGAGAAAGAATCTATCTATAATATATATCCATATGTACATCAGTAGTGAATGGATTCAGAGGAAAGAAAATGCAAAAAAAGTCATAATTGGATAGAATTGATAAGACACTCAAAATGTGAGAGGTGAAAAAATGAAAGAACAAAAGCAATATATGAAGGAATATCCTTAGCCATAGTCTCCACTTGCTGTCAAAACAGAAGACCTGAGTCAAGAAGAACACACAACGTGAAAGCAGTGTATGGATACGGTGAAAGTAAGGATAATTTTCAGGATTAGAAAAATATCACGAGGTATAATGAATGGATCATTCTGTCACATCCAGATCATTTAAGTTACCTATAGAGGTTTTTCTGTGTATCTTCTGTGTAAACGTCAGCTACATATAGTAACCCCTTCATGGATTACTGCCTTGTTGTGGCGAAGGGGCTTGCGTAATTCAATGAAGCTATGAGCTATGCCGTGCAGGGCCACCCAAGACGGAAAGGTCATAGCAGAGAGTTCTGGCAAAACATGATCCACTGGAGAAGGAAATGGCAAACCACTCCAGTATCTTTGCCATGAAAACCCTATGGACAGTACCAAAAGGCAAAACGATATGATGCTGGAAGATGAGCCCCTCAGGTCGGAAGGCGTCCAATAGGCGTCCAATATGGGAAGAGCAGAGGGCTAGTACTAGTAGCGCCAGAAAGAATGAAGCAACTGGGCCAAAGCCGAAAGGACGCTCAGCTGTGGATATGTCTGGTGGTGAAAGGAAAGTCCAATGCTGTAAAGATTTTTTCTTCATAGGAACCTGGAATGTAAGATCCATGAATCAAGGAAAGCTGGACATGGTCAAACAAGAGATGACAAGACTAAACATTGACATCTTAGGAATCAGCGAACTAAAATGGACAGGAATGGGTGCATTTAATTCAGATGACCATCAGGTATACTACTGCGGGCAAGAATCCCTCAGAAGAAATGGAGTAGCCTTCATAGTCAATAAAAAAATAGGAAAAGCAATACTGGGATACAATCCTCAAAATGACAGAATGATCTCAGTTCAAATCCAAGGCAAACCATTCAGTATCACAGTAGTCCAAGTCTATGCCCCAACCACCGGTGCTGAAGAGGATGAAATTGACCGGTTCTATGAAGCCCTACAGCACCTGATAGAACTAACACCCAAAAATGATGTACTTATCATCATGGGGGATTGGAATGCTAAAGTAGGAAGCCAAAAGATAACGGGAATAACAGGCAAGTTTGGCCTTGGAGTACAAAATGAAGCAGGGCACAGGCTGATAGAATTTTGTCAAGAGAATACAATGGTCATAGCAAACACTCTTTTCCAACAACCCAAGAGACGGCTTTACACATGGACATCACCAGACAGTCAACACAGAAATCAGATTGACTATATGCTCTGCAGCCAAAGATGGAGAAGCTCTATACAGTCAGTAAAAACAAGACCAGGAGCTGACTGTGGCTCAGACCATGAGCTTCTTGTTGCAAAGTTTAGGCTTAAATTAAAGAAAGTAGGGAAAAGTGCTAGGCCAGTCAGGTATGAATTAAATCATATCCCTGTTGAATATACAGTAGAGGTGACAAATAGATTTAAGGAATTAGATCTGATAGACAGAGAGCCTGAAGAACTATGGACAGAGGTTCGCAACATTGTACAACAGGTAGCAACCAAAACCATCCCAAAGAAAAAGAAATGCAAGAAAGCAAAATGGCTATCTGAGGAAACTTTGCAAATAGCTGAGGAAAGGAGGGAAGCGAAAGGCAAGGGAGAAAAAGAAAGATATGCCCAATTAAATGCAGAATTCCAAAGAATAGCTAGAAGAGATAAGGATGCCTTCTTAAATGAACAATGCAAAGAAATAGAAGAAAACAATAGAATAGGGAGGACCAGAGATCTTTTCAATAAAATTGGAGAGATGAAAGGAACGTTTCATGCAAAAATGAGCATGATAAAGGACCAAAATGGCAGGGACCTAACCGAGGCAGAAGAGATTAAGAAGAGGTGGCAAAATTACACAGAAGAACTATACAAGAATGAGCTTAACATCCCTGATAATCACAATGAGGTGGTCACTGACCTCGAGCCAGACATCCTAGAATGTGAAGTGAAGTGGGCCTTAGAAAAGCTGAGCAACAACAAAGCTAGTGGAGGTGACAGTATTCCAGCTGAGCTATTCAAAATCTTAAAAGACGATGCAGTAAAAGTGCTACACTCAATTTGCCAGCAAATTTGGAAAACTCAACAGTGGCCACAGGATTGGAAAAGATCAGTTTACATGCCAATTCCAAAGAAAGGCAGTGCCAAAGAATGTTCAAACTATCACACCATTGCACTTATTTCTCATGCTAGTAAAGTTATGCTTAAAATCCTACAAGCTAGACTTCAGCAGTATGTGGATCGAGAACTACCAGAAGTACAGGCAGGATTTCGAAAAGGCAGAGGAACTAGAGATCAAATTGCTAACATACGCTGGATCATGGACAAAGCTAGAGAGTTCCAGAAAAACATCTACTTCTGCTTCATTGACTATGCTAAAGCCTTTGATTGTGTGGATCATAACAAACTCTGGCAAGTCCTTAAAGAGATGGGAGTACCAGACCATCTTATTTGTCTCTTGAGAAATCTATATGCGGGCCAAGGAGAAACAGTGAGAACTGGACACGGAACCACTGATTGGTTCAAAATTGGGAAAGGAGTCCGGCAAGGCTGTATACTGTCGCCTTGCCTATTTAACTTATATGCAGAGCACATCATGAGAAAGGCAGGGCTAGATGAGTCAAAAGTTGGAATTAAGATGGCCGGAAGAAACATCAACAACCTATGATATGCAGATGATACCACTCTAATTGCATAAAGTGAAGAAGAACTAAAGAGCCTCTTGTTGCGGGTGAAGAAGGAGAGTGCAAAACTTGGGTTGAAACTAAACATTAAGAAAACCAAGATCATGGCATCTGGCCCTCTCAATTCCTGGCAAATAGATGGGGAAGAAATGGAGGTAGTGACAGATTTTATTTTCCTGGGCTCCAAGATCACTGCAGATGGGGACTGTAGCCAAGAAATTAAAAGACGCTTGCTCCTTGGGAGGAAAGCCATGGCAAATCTAGACAGCACACTAAAAAGCAGAGACATCACCCTGTCAACAAAAGTGCGTATAGTCAAGGCTATGGTCTTCCCAGTTGCAATGTATGACAGTGAAAGCTGGACCATAAGAAAGGCTGAGCGCCAAAGAATTGAGGCCTTTGAACTGTGGTGCTGGAGAAGACTCCTGCGAGTCCCTTGGACTGCAAGGCGATCAAACCGGTCAGTCCTAGAGGAGATCAACCCTGACTGCTCTTTAGAAGGCCAGATCCTGAAGCTAAAACTCAAATACTTTGGCCACCTAATGAGAAGGAAGGACTCACTGGAAAAGAGCCTAATGCTGGGAAAGATTGAGGGCAATAGAAGAAGGGGACGACAGAGAATGAGGTGGCTGGATGGAGTCACTGAAGCAGTAGGCGTGAGCCTAGATGGACTCCAGAAGATGGTAGAGGACAGGAAGGCCTGGAGGAACATTGTCCATAGGGTCGCGATGGGTCAGACACGACTTCGCAACTAACAACAACAACAACAACAACACATATAGTAAAAGATAGTTCTATGCATACAGTATTCATCATTTATTTATTTATTTATTTATAATAATATAAATATAATAATAATAATTTTCACTATTATTAATTTTAATTATTTTAATTATTCATTAAAAATAATAAGAATAACAAGAGGTATTTGGTTTTGATTTCTTTCTTTTTTCTTTTTTCTTTTTTCTTTTTGGTTTTGTGACACTTTTCCATCTGTTTCCTGTAAACATTAATCTGGCATCTGCTAGACTCTTAGGGGTCAATAAGCAATCATGTATATTTCAGTACTGGCTGACACTTCAGGGCTGTTTGCATGTTGAGAAGAAACAAATGTTGAGTATCAAATTGTACTAAGGTGACTCTGGAAATAAAATATTATAAAAACAAAGCAATCTATCTTGGTGTGCTCAATCTTTATATATGCCTTTTTGTACCAGAAATGAAAATGGCTTTCCTTAAGTGCCATTGTCATTAGCAATTTGAAATTGTTGAGGATAAATTTAGTATTTATTGTATTTAGAAAAATACCAATATTTCTGTATGGTCCCTGGGCTATTTTTTATATTTTAATACATAATTACATTCAAGAATTTTGCAGGATGTTCTTTTTCAATAACTTTCTCATATTAAATTTGAAGGATTAATTTCTACCATATTAAATCATGCAGACATTCATTAACCTTTCCAAAAGAGATTTGTCTATTATATTTATACCTTATCTGTGCCAACAAGAATAAGGCTGTCTAACTCCCCTTTTCAGTGTAATATTGCAGTAAAATTACAAACCTGTGATCACTTATCTATACTCACTTTCCTTGAATTATTTTGGGGACGCTTCACAGAGATTTTATTAAATTTTAACTCACTAGAATGGTATGTTTTTTTAAAAGGATGCATCAGTGCAAAATCTGAAAAGCCAGAAACTTGGTTCAGTCATAATTTGAAGTGGGAAAGATTCATTTTCCTACAGTGCTTTTTCTAGAAATCAGCCCAAATATACTTGAACTGTCCCAATAGCAATTAGAGCAGAGGTCCCCAACCTTTTGGGAACTAGGGACTGGTTATGTGGTGAGAGGTTTCTCCCCGGACTGGAGGGGGCGTGGTTTTGTGTGCTGCCTGTATCCCGTAGATGGGACTTTGCTTGTTTGTGTGTCCCAGTTGCTGGCATGCCACGGCCTGGTACTGGTCCACAGACTCGGGGTTGGGGATCCTTGAGTTAGAGCACTACAGATGAGGTGGGACAAGCCAATTATTTCTTCAGTCCTTTATTTTCAAAGTAGAACATACATACCAATAGAAGAGAATATTTGTAGCTCAGGGTTTAACTGTGAAGTCCTTGATGCTGTCTGAGCTTGATTGTTTTCTTGCAGACATTTCATTACCAAACTAGGTAACATCATCAGTGCTAGAAGGGGAATAGAGTGTGCTCTCATTTTATACACTAGTGGTTTGCCCTGTCAGTATTGCTGGGAGTTAGGTTGTTGATTTTTTGATTGGACTTTTGTTTACTGTTAACTTGTTTGTCTCACATTGTAGTTAATAGTTTCTTGATTGGGAAAAAAAGCCAAAAAAGATGTTGGGTGTTGATTGCTGGTGAGGAGGTTTTCTTTTATTTTTATTTTTTTTGGCTTTTTGATTGTTTCTTTTGAATGGTATATAGATGCATCCTAGACCAGGCCAAGTCTAAAAACATGGAGAATTCTTGGAAGCCTGGCACTCAGACAAATTGGCCATCAGTAAACACATAGAGATAAACAACATCTACATATAAAATGTGAACAAATCCTACTCTCTTATTAGCACTGATGTTACCTAGTTTGATAATAAAATTTCTGAAAGAAAACAATGAATCTCAGAGAGCACCAAGCCCCCCACAAAACATACGTATTTTTTCCAAGGAATGAAAAAAAGTAGAGTAATAGAGACTCTGTTGTAAAAGTGGTTCAACTGTGTTATTCTGCATTCCATGTTAATTCCTGGGAAATTACTTAATCATAAACTAACATTCAGTCCAATTTCAAATTATATACCAAAATACGGTTAATGTAATTGAGCACTAACAAGCAATAGTTAATATTGTAATATAATCCCTACTTTTTAAATATAATCTAGGGCAAAACTACCCTTACCTTTGGTCTCTACTTGCTATCTGAACAAGAGACACAAATCCAGTAAGATGTGCAACTTGCAAGCCAGCTCTTTCAGGAATTAGAACCCCCAACAAGAAACAAAGGTGGAACGTTTTTGGAATTATTCAGCCTCTGAAGCAACAGCCACTTTGTCTTGTTTTGAATGACTCTGAGACTATTTTTCCTCATTCAGATAATAGACTCCATTACATCCTCCAACTTCCTGAGTGGAGGTGCAAAACTGCATATTGATAATACCTTACCTCAGTTATATAGATGACTTTTCTTGGTGGTTTCTTGTAGATGTTGAATAGAATGAGGGAAAGGACTGAATCTTGAAGTATTTTATAATGAAATACCCAGAGATCCAATCTCTCCCCATCTGAATCAGTCTATTTGGATAGGAATAGAACACAGAGCATTACGAACAAACTGTACCAATTTTAGGACAAAAAGAGCAGAGGTAGAACTATAACAATGCCTAGAGCTCATGGGAACTGAAATTTATTTGGGAGTCATCCAGTGACCTATTCCTGACAAGCACACCATTTTAGTGCAGGTATGGGAAGCAGAACTCAACACACACATTTCTACTACATGAGTAGACAATTTAAGATCTGCATGTTGCCCTCCCTTGTTCTTTTGTAATTGTGGTACCATACATTAAATTATTTCTGTTTTTCACGAGGAAGCTGCCTTTATTTTTATTTTTATATAATTGGACAGGTTTTGTATTTTAATTTTGGAGGCAACATGCTAAAGCTTCCACAATTGTAATGTACCCCAAGGCTTCCCCTGGCAAGTCCAGCTTGGCTTGCAGCAAAATGTGTCATCTACCTTTCATCATGATCCATCAACCTTTTCACCACAGAAAGGTTGCTTTAAAGGGAAAACAGAATGAAACAAAATAAAACCTGAGACTCCCATGAAAGAGAAGGAAAACAATAGGTATAACCAAGAATTTGCTTAATTGTTCATCCCTGAGGCTTGAAACAAGTTAATCTCATACATAGGCCAATATCCATTAAGCATATAGGATTAAGTCTCTATAGAAAAGAGACAAGGAGCCTCTTTACTCTATGAGTGGTTCCAGTTTGGAGAATTTGTAAGTCTAGTTTTTTTTTAAGCCATATAATTGAGGTTTGCAAATAGTTTTACAATATATTTTTATTTTTGTAATAACCTGATCTGTTGAATACAATTTAGTGAAATCAAACGGTTTTTGATATTGTTGATTTCACTAAAGTACACCCAGTGAATCAGCGCTCTTAATATAGTGATCTTAGGGCCATTTGGCAAAACATGTGCTCAGTAGCTAGTGGAACAAATCCTTCTTGTTCCATTGAGAGTTGGCAAATAGAAAATCTTTTGGAGGACCTGCAATGTCTATATCCTTTTCTTATGTTACAGACACTAGCTGGGCTTATTTCTTTGACCAAAGATCTTAAATCCACTTGGCTTTCAGGGCTGCTGGGAGGGGTTGCTGGAAATCATTACATTCCTGATTCAGGTTTATATTGGTCATAATCCTTGATTTAGGTTTCAAAAAAAGATAAAGCTCCAAGTTTTATCATTTTTGCTCAATTTTAAAATCACTTTTTTTCTTATTTCTCCCTTGGTGTGCATTTCCCCCACCAGACCCATTTGAAAGTAACTTTTCACAATATATGCATTTTTCTTTTAAACAAATGACTCTAATCCATTGAAAGTAATTTTCTCAAATTTGTATTTTGTTCCTGCAGCTTTTGCAAATGTATAATTTTTTCTATGCAACCTTCTCAATTTACAAATTTTGTTTATAATTTTTGAGCTGAATTCTGGTGGAGATTGAAGTTTATACCTGCTTATGCCAAATGAATTCTGTTTTGTTATAAGAAAATAATTTCCTTTGAAAAAATGGATTACTCTGACATATCATGATACTACTTTTTCTTGATATCCTTTATGGGACAGTAATTGTGTCACAGAAAAAGCATATCAATCTGGTTTTAGAATAATTTTGAATGTAATTCAGCTTTCTGTTAAATTTATTTCAACATCCTTATTTTGCATTTACATGATCCCTCTATTGCAAAATGCCAAGGTATCTTCTTCAATTTTGGGACCTCCTCGTGTGTCAGGTTTAATAATTCCAAGAATTTCCTGCCATCATAGCTGACATAATGTGGTATTCATCCTTCTATATGAGTTAACCTATTCCTCACACATTTATCCTTCTCTTTTGGTAAAGCATTGAACCAGTCCAAAAGCAAGCATAGGGTTTGTAGGAGTCTTATTCTATTAAAAGATGCTGGAACCTTTCTTGGTTTTGTATCCCAACAGCCTTAAGTAGAATCCAGATATGAGATCATACATATGTAACCCCTAAATTTAAAAATACAAATTGTTCTAGGACTGCCTACGGCCATATCAATCTAATGTTACTTCAGAAATATAAGGATTTTTAAAACTAAGAAATTTCCTTTTCAAGGAGACAGTCATTCATGTCATCTCTGAAATGTTGAAATTACCTCATATTTACACAAACACAAATCTATACACTTTTGGTTAGATTTTTTTTTAAATATCCCCAGGGAGATGTTGAAAGAATCACACTGATGAACACATAACAGGGATCTACATTTTTTTTATTTAGGGTTTAGGATGGGGAGCTGTGTAGGTCCTAGCATTAGGCAAAGCAAGGCTGTCACTTCAAGCAGCAGACTGGGTGGCATAAATCAACAGCAAATATTGTGATTTCATGTTTTTAGATTACTTCTACCCATGGGCAGAAGTGCTAATGGGATCCCCTGGCCTCCTATCATTGTTCTTCAGGTGCCAAAGAACGTGCTTTGCTTTGGATGTTTTTCATGTTGATTTGGTGGGGTGGTTAGCTATAAATCCTTTTACAGCTCTACCTCAGGCAGGAAAATATCTTCAAACAGCCACATAGCTTAAAATTTAAAATTTAAATTATAAAAACTTAAAATGTAAAGTCAATTTATAAGAAGAAATGAAAGGCATCAAGAGCTGCTAATTTCATACATTTCAATTCATTCTTGTTTTTTTATATATTTATTCAATTTTTATCCCAGATTTCTTACACAGTCAGTGGCTGTTGTTGTTGTTAGCTGTGAAGTCGTGTCCGACCCATCACGACTCCATGGACAATGTTCCACCAAGTCAGTGGACCAAGACATAAAAGTTGATAGGGTCACTTTGTTCTTGTTCTTTCTTGTATCCTCTTGTTCTTTCTGTTTTCTACCCACACAGCAGACTGCTTTAAGAAAAATTAGATTGCTTTTGACAGAAGTCTTCCGAAGGTAGCCTAAATGACATATGTGGTTTTCCCCTATTTTCATGCTCTTTCGCTATCATCTATTAGCTCAGAATTCCCACCTGTTGTTTGTCTTTACTCTTTCAATTTTGATTCAAAACACTAGGAATTGCCATTTTTTCTACCTTTCCATAAGCTGTCGCCCAAAAAAGCAATGCATACAATTGTTTTTTTAAAAAAAAAATCTCGGTTCCCTAAATGTATCATAGAGAATGCATTTAGACAACATTCTAGCAAATGCAAACCAATGTGCTTGAAACCAGAGTCATACATGACATCTTTCAATATTTGTGCCCCAAAAGAAAAAAAAATATATCATGGTCATCTGACCATGGTTTCAAATGCAAATCTTAGCAGATCCATAGTTTTGTTTACATACAGTAGTACTTTTAGGAAAGGTGATTAATCAATGCCAGTGTGTACTCTGGGATGTAGTATGAACAACAAATGAGGTAATGTTTTGCAAGAATCTGAGAGGGTATGGTTGTTTGAGAAAAACACTGAATCTCAACAGCACATGATGCTAAACTGTAGTTAACACCATGCTCTTCCTAAAATCTCTTTTAAGAATCAATTCCTGTCAGGTGCTTTGCTATTGGGTTGCTCTGAAAGAAGATTTTTGTGGACTCTCAAGTTTACTGTATGTTTGCTGAAGCAAGTTCCATAGCTGCAAAATAACTCCATTCCCCGCCTTTCTGTTTCATTGCCACATAAATTCTTCCTCATAGGTTTTGGCCATTCTTTTAGATCTTCCTTAGTAACACTTACTTTCACATATTTGTCTGTGTTGTAATGTTAAATGAAGTAGTAGAAAAATGGAAGGAGAAACTGGTGAAAGAAGAAAGATTTTGCAGATATGATCATCTGTGCCTGTGCCAGTACCGATTCTGTTGCTGAACCTTCTTAGAGTTAACCTGAAGACTCTTCTGTCCTTGGAGAGCAACCAGGTTTCTGTTTTGCTCAGATGCTAGTCCCTTTGGGAGGACTGGAACTCAGAGAAAGTGAATTGTGGTCCACATTATCAAAAGAGAAGCAACAAAAGGAATGGCAGCTAAAGCTGAGATAGGACATGGAAGTCAGATCCCAGTCTTCTGGGAGAGATGGTATTGCTCAGGATGGTGATATTTATTTCCTGCCACAATCTGATGGCTCTCTGTGGCTTACAGAGTACAGAATATAACAGTTAATACTTCCACAGTATAGTCAATATAAATAAGTGACATTATGAAATCCTCAAAAGACAAAATTAAAAAAAAATTAAAAAGCATAGAACATAGGTATTGTTTGTTAAGAGAATGTCCTCCAAAATAATGAGTCTGATGAGAGTATACAATCCTGAAAGTATCTAGGTGCCAAGCAATGAAGGGCTTACTAGGTAAACAACAGCATCTTAAATACTTAGTAACCAACTGATAGCCAGTGCAGAGTCTGCAGAATCAATATCATGTGATCTCAACTCTGGGAGTCAGTAAGTATGTAGTTCACTTCATCCTGGACCAGTTACAGTGTCCAAGTTGCAGCCCCATGTAACATGCATAATAGAGGTGTTGTTTGAGTGGCAACATCAGATTCATTAAGTAGTCAGACCAGAAAATCAACTCCAAGGAATTGCTAGAATTACTTTTATAGAAATTGAAATTGGCTATAACAAAAATCTAATTATGCTGCACCTCCCCACCTTATATACCACACTCCAGTAAATCATGGAATTGAGTGCCTGAATTCCTTCTAGTACAGGGGTTTCAAACTCCCCACCCATGGGCCGGACACGTCATCCAGAAGCCACGCCCACCCCATTGCTGGCAATGGTGAAAAAGCTCCAATACATTGTGTGATGTCATGTGACATCACGAGTTTGACATGTCTGTTCTAGTAAATCTTTTTCCCCAGAGGTTAAAAATGTTTCCCAGTCTTTGTCTAGGTAATGATTCTTGTATATTTCTGTCAAGGTCATCTTCTTACACAGTGGAGCCAAAATGGCAAAATAATGTCTCCAATCCCCAAATCTCATAAGCAGTTCAGTAAGATAAGACCAATATATATCAAAAGTTTCCTGGAAGTCAGGGACTTACCACTCCCATTTAACGTCCAATGCAGGTTATCTAAAAAATAACCTCATGCTAGAACTTGGACATAGAAAGCCCTGAATTCTCAAAAGGTAAATGTAGGAAGGTTTGCTAGGATGTCACTGGCTTTGCCAGATCTGGTGGTAATGATTGTAGGAACAAAATTGTGATCACATCCCACTGATCGTATTGCCAGATTATTTTTGTTCTCTTTTTGTACATCTTTTCTTTGTAGAAAATTTTCCAACATCAATTTACATACGTGCAAAATAAATGATAGGGCAACTTTTGGGCTTTTATATGCATGACAAGTAATTGACCCTAAGAAGCTGCAGTTATTCACCACTATGCTATATTTGTTATCAGCTCTAAGGCTGGTATTTATACCTGTTGTCATTAGGATGGTTTCCTCTATGTTTAAATGTAGTCCTCTCTTTTTTCACTGTACTTGACTTTGATTATTAGAGTTTGCAGATCCTTAGCATTTTAGGCTATCAAAGTAGTGTCATCAGCATAGTGCACACTCATCTCCTTCTAGTCTATGCTTCTTTGATAGCAACTTTATTATTGATTAGCCAAGCAATCATATCAAAATACAGAATATAAAACATAGGATATTAATAAGACTATGTAAAAATGGAAAGTAACAGATTAAATAAAAAAAAAAGAATGCAAATCATATTTCTACCAGACTCCTTCAATAGATATTCATCATAGAGGTTGGATAAATAAGGAGAGGCTATACAACCTTGTTTCATTTCTTCCCCAACCGGAAGTCATTCTTTTTCACCATGTTCCATTCAGACCATGGCTTCCGTAGGTTTCTCATGAGGACAATGAGATGTTTCTCGGATTCCCATTCTGTTTAGTACATGCCAGAGGTTAAACTGGTCAATCCAATTGAAAGTCTTTTAATAAGTAGTGAAGTATGTATTGACTTTTCTTCCTCAGTCTTTTCTTAGTGATCATCTTGTCTAAAACACTGCTCATTCTTATACAATCTTTGCCAGATGATCATTCAACCATTTTCTGAAGACTTCCCAAACCTGGATGAATATCTGATCACTTTTGTATTATATTTGATAATGCAGATTCCTTGACCGAATGATTGTTCACTTCCTTATTTGAAAATAATCTTAATGTTGAATAATCAATATTGTATTATGTGGTCAAATAAAAGAGGTCAACAACACAAAATGTTTTTTTGGATTTGTTACATAAACATTGTCATTCAGCTTTCAGCCACATTTTTAATAAATTCCTCAGGTTAAAGAAGTGCAGTCATCACAATCATGTCTGATCTATTCACTTATATATTCTGTAGCCAAATATAAGTTGAAGAGCTAGAAAAGAGGGAATACTATGTAGGCCCACTTTTGATCTCAGCTGCAAATAAAACCCTTATGGATCTTTCATTTCTGTATGAGACTCAAAAACTTTAATGTTTTAATTGCATAGAAGTACCAGGCCATCAAATAATTTATTCATTAACAATGAATGAGAAAATAACATAGGGATGCTCTCATGCCGATGAAAGTATATTTAATCAGTTATTTAAGTAATTCATCTCTATCCCAATTTCAAATGTTTAATTCCCCCCCAATGATGTCATTTTTTTATTTATTTTATTTTATTTATTTTAATTCCATTTATATCCCGCCCTTCTCCGAAGACTCAGGGCGGCTTACAAGCTTAGCAGTAGCCTTCATTCTATGTATATGCCTGCTTATTAGGGCTTTCACACACACACCCCAAGCGGCATTATTACAAAGTCAGCTTAATTGCCCCCAACAATCTGGGTCCTCATTTTACCTACCTCGGAAGGATGGAAGGCTGAGTCAACCTTGAGCCTGGTGGGATGCGAACCTGCACTAATTGCAGGCAGTTGGTGTTACTTAAGGAGGCATTAGCCCACTGCTCCACCAAGGCTCTTGTAAAAAGGAAGGATCCTTTACATAAGGAAGTGTTCTGCAGTATGGCTGGTTCAAAGTTGGGATCTTTCACAATATCAGTGCAACCCAAAATTGCATAGTTTTTTGGTATACAGTTCTACCTGCAAACCAAATAGAACTCTATACCAGAAAACTATGCAATTTTTGCATAGTTGCAAAGTTTTCTGTATAGAGTTCTACTTGGTTTGCTTAGATAAAATCTCCACAATCTGGCATCTTCCAGTTATGCAGGTGCTGCAACTCCCATTAATGTGATTGATCTATCCATCCATCCATCCATCATGCTGCCCATCTCACTATTCAAAGCGACTCTGGACTATAACTTTAAACACCAAAGAAATTATCTATATTGTATAAAGGAGCTTCAAATGTATGTTGAAAATGTGAACAGCATAAAGGGACACTTTATCAAGCATGTAAAGAAAGCTTTCAAAATGATCTAAATGCATACTTTGATATAAAGAAGTTTAAAGATTAATATTCAATTGAAACCAGAACTTTTCCTTTTAGGATTAATGGATACACAGTTAGAAAAAAAGACATGGAAGATTATTTTAGTATATGATCACAACAGCGAGATTATTCTATGCACAACAATGGAAAGATTTGACACTACCCACTATGGAGGAATGGTTGGTGAAGTTTACAGATTTCTCCAACAATGAATTTTCTAATCTTTCTGATTAGAGAAAAGACACTATTTACATTTCTTGATTATTGGAAGCCTCTTAATGAACTTTTTTGTGAAAAAAGATTTTATATTTTATATACTTAATAATAACTGACATAGGTTTGATAGATCAACAAGAAATATCAAAAATAATATGTAACTTTCTTTTCTTTTTTCCTTTCTTATTGTCTATTAGTTTATGTTAGCTTTTACCTTCTTGTTTAAAACCTTTAAATAAAAATTATACTAAAAATAAGATACAGTCTTCAACATAGTATTCACTCAATGTTCATGTTTTTGAATTTCAGACAGAAGCTCCTTGGTTAACTGAGTTACTGGCAAGCTTTAATTAGTGAAGCTGGCAAGGAAATTGTTAAAAGAAGTAATGAAATTGAGAAACATCTTCTGGAAATAATGCAGAGAGCAATCCTGATATATGTCAGATCCTTTGTTTTCAAAGCTCAATTCTTTTTTCTGTTCACAAAAAAGCTAACTAATACTGTGCAGAATAGTGGATAGTTAAATAGGTTGTTTGTTAAGGATTCTCAGATGTTCCCTTTTAACATGAAAGCAAGAATAATAGGCTATTTAAACAATACAGAAGATAATATAAGTCTGTGAGGGGGCGGATATGTATCTATCTCTGAAAAGAGAACATTTTAACAGACTTCACTTTCTTAAAAGGCATGATAATTAGCAATCTATTACTATATGCAATACAATATTGAATCTAGAAAATTTCTTGTAGTCTCTAATCCCCACTGTTACGGAATACAATATGAAATTGCAGGCCATTGAAAACATGCCCATATTTAATTATATTAAAGACCTTCAATTCTATGGAAAAAGGCTTCCACTTACTTGCAATAATTTTGTTGAACTTTAAAATTAGAAAGGTAAAAATACAAACTAAAAACATGAAAAAGAAAAAAGAAAAAGAGCAGAAAGTACAGAAAAGAAAAAAATAGAAAGAAAAAAATAAGACTATAGTAAAGTCTTTACCAGAAAAAGTATGAACAATTTTATTATCACCTTCTCTTAAAATACAGTAAGTGCTTTCTTCTTCCCATATTCAGTCTCTTATCTGTAAATAAGTCTTTAAAGCCTCACCATTCAGAACTCATCAGCAAAAGTCCATTAACAACATATCTATTCTAATCTTGATTAAATAAACCAATTTTATATTACTTCCTTTTATTTTTAACAATCTTGATCTTTAATCCCTTCAAATAATGTCCTGGAACATTATTTCTTTTCTTTTCTTTGTTTCTCCTCATAAAATCCTTCAAAACTTTAAGAGCTCACCTTTTGTAAATCCAATATAGAAAAATTATTAATGTCATTCTTTTTGTTTGTTATTTTGTATATCCATCTTTATTATTAAGACACTAGCTGGTTTCATTTACATATCCAACGTAGCATCTTTTTTCATGTGATTCTTATTTAAATCTACTTTCAAGTTTCAGTCTTGTCCAATAAAACACGTTCCCCTTTCATAATATCTTTTAAACACAATCTATTTATAATGGCAGATACTCTTAAAATTATCTTCTGCAGCCATTGTTCATAAATATCTTTCAATGTTGTATTTTATTGCATTCTGTATTAGTAAATCACATTTTAGTATTCCTCTCCTTTAATTGCATTATTTAGCTGCTTCTGGTTATCCCTCAAAGTCCCATCCTAGCATACTTTTTAACAATACAAGACAATTTCATTTTCCCATGGGACAGATTCCTATAATTAATTCAAAACCTTATTTCATATCCATCTGTACCCTTAGTCTACTTTCTACATTCTAATCATCCTTTTGCTATTTAATTTAAAACAAGACTTGTTTTTCCTTCTTAAACTTACATTTAAAACTTCTTTCATTAATGATTAGGGGAAACTCACTCTATGATATAAAAAATCTTCTCACTCCAAAGGTTCTTAATAATAGAAAAGCAATTTCTGAAAGTGATTAAGAAATCAGGCTCTTCAAACTTTGTGTCCATGTAGGCTACATTACATTTGTGAGTTTGATTGAAATCCTTCAATTATCAGCTGATCAACTCACAAGTCAACTACAAAAAAAACCAGTTCATCAGTCTATTTCTAAAGAGCAGCTGCCCAGAGTACAATGGGTGATCTTATGATTTCTGCTTTTTCCAGAGAGACAGAATTCACCATCTGGCCATAGATTGCCACTGCAAAGACATCCTCACTCCTTCAGAGATGTCTTGTTTGCCATAAATCCTCAGAAAGTAGACTACATCTGCAGAAAGCTTCCACTTAACCTAGTATTTATTTTACTAGTTCTCAGTGTGGTACTAATTTAATTTAATTTTAATTTAATTTATTGAGATTTATATACCGCCCTTCTCCCAAGTGGACTCAGGGCGGTTCACAGGGCATAAATATAAACAACAATACAAACATTAAAAAACAATTAAATCAATGCCCAAGTTAAAACCAATAATAAAACAAGCCTATATAAAAAACCCATGTACCCCCATCAGGCCAGACCCGCTAGTTCAAATAAATGGGTCTTCAACCCGCGATGGGAGGATCGGAGGTCTGATGCCATCCGGAGCTCTACCGGCAGTTGGTTCCATAACGCCGGAGCACCCACAGAGAAGGCCCTCCCCCTGGGGGCCACCAGTCGACATTCCTTGACAGGAGGCACCCTGAGGAGGCCCTCTCTGTGGGCGCGCACAGGGCGGAGGGGAGTCGATGCCGGCAGCAGGTGGTCCTCGAGGTATCGCGGACCCATGCCATGTAGGGACTTAAAGATCATAACCAAAACCTTGAACCTTACCCGGAAGACAACTGGCAACCAATGCAGCTCACGGAGCAAAGGTGTAACATGGGAGTACCGGGAAACTCCCAAGACAACTCTCACGGCCGCATTCTGTACCAGTTGGAGCCTCCGAGTAGTCTTCAAGGGAAGTCCCACGTAGAGAGCGTTACAGTAGTCTAGGCGAGAGGTCACGAGCGCATGAGTGACCGTACATAAGGCCTCCCGGTCCAGATAGGGTCGCAACTGGCGCACCAAGCGAACCTGGGCGAAAGCCCCCCTAGTCACGGCCACTATGTGATCCTCCAGAGTGAGTCGTGAATCTAGGAGGACTCCCAAGTTGCGAGCCCTATCCACAGGGGGTAAAAGCTCACCCCCCATAGAAAGAGGTGGAACATCCCAGGTGTCCCGGGAAGCCGGAATGTACAGCCACTCAGTCTTGTCAGGGTTGAGTTGAAGTCTGTTCCTCCCCATCCAGACCCGAACCGCCTCCAGGCAACGGGACATCACAGCGAGGGCATCACTGGGGTGGTTTGGGGTCGAAATAAAAAGTTGGGTATCATCATATTGATGATACCCAACTCCAAAACCACGAATGATCTCACCCAGGGGTTTCATATAGATGTTGAACAGGAGAGGCGAGAGGACCGACCCCTGAGGAACTCCACAAGTGAGAGTCCTAGGGGTCGACCTCTGCCCCCCTGCCAACACCGACTGCGAGCGTCCCAGGAGATAGGAGGAGAACCACTGGAAAACCGTGCCTCCCACTCCCAATCCCCTGAGACGCTGCAGCAGGATACCATGGTCGATGGTATCGAAAGCCGCCGAGAGGTCTAATAGGACTAGGACAGAGGAATATCCCCTATCCCGAGCCCTCCAGAGATCATTCACCAGAGCGACCAATGCCGTCTCCGTGCTGTGCCCGGGCCTGAAACCCGATTGGTAAGGGTCCAGATAATCCGCTTCCTCCAGGAAGGAAGCGAAGGTTGGAGACTGGACGAAAGTTGTTCAATACAGCTGGGTCCAAGGCAGGCTTCTTGAGGAGAGGTCTCACCACCGCCTCCTTCAAGATGGTGGGGAAATAACCCTCGCTCAAAGAAGCAGATATAACCGCCTGGAGCCAGCCTCGTGTCCTCTCCCTAGCTGCATAAACCAGCCAAGAAGGGCACGGGTCCAATAAACATGTGGTGGAACTCAGCTTCCCCATAATCCTGTCCACTTCATCAGGGGTCACAGAATCAAACTCCTCCCAGATAACATTGACAAGACCGCCTGTGTCCTGATCGCCAGACTCTGCCCAGCTGGAGTCCAAACCGGTCCGAATCCGAGCGATTTTATCTGACAGATATTGACTAAACTCCTCGGCACGACCCTGCAAGGGATCCTCCCTCACCTCCTGATTAAGAAGGGAGCGAGTCACCCTAAACAAGGCAGCCGGGCGATTATCTGCGGACGCGATGAGGGTGGAGAAGTAATTACACCTCGCCTCCCTCATCGCAGCGAGATAAGACCTAATGTAGGTTCTTAACCGCAATCGGTCGGGTTCAGATCGGCTGGACCTCCAGCAGCTCTCTAGGCCCCGTTTCCGACGCTTCATCTCCCGGAGCTCCGCGGAGAACCATGGAGCTCGCTGGGATCTGCGCCGGTTGAGTGCCTCAGTGGCTGCACTTTCCCAGGCTTCCACTAAGGCATCCGCCGAGCTGTGAGCAATGGAGGCAGGTGGGGACCCCAGCGCAGCTTGGAATCTATCAGGATCCATTAGGCGTCTGGGGCGGTACCATCTAGTTGGCTCCGTACCCCCACGGCGGGGGGTGGTACTATAGTATATACTGTGACTGGCCAATTTGTTCAGTTTTCTTACCAGATAATTTAATATTAGATGTTTGGCTGAAAACAATGGGAAAAATATTTGAAATCAAGCTATCTTTTCATTTTCACACCTTTCAAAAATTATAGTGTTTTTTTGTCTGGTCCCTACTCCTTTTTTTAAAAAAAGTATTCTCTTATCTGTCTTGTCCCATTGATCTCTATATACCTTTAATTCCCTGGACCTTAGCTGTAAGTATTCCAAGGATTTATTTGTTTCCTGATTTGCTTATTCTCTATAAGAATTTCTGTTATCCAAAATGATTTAGCTGTGCCTCTTCCACTTTTTCATGTTTTTCTCCTCTGTGTTCTTAAAAACCTGCAGAAGTTAATAAAACTATTAAACAAAAAAATGGCATTGAGAGGGGGAGAGGATGATAAAGAGGCATTTATGCAAGTTGACAGATTTTGTGCATTTCTGAATGTTTTCTCACCTTAATTAGATAACCAAGATCTGCAATCATCTCTTAAATTGCTAATTCAAATATAATAATAATAATAATAATAATAATAATAATAATAATAATAATAATAATAATAATAATAATAAGAAGAAGAAGAAGAAGAAGAAGAAGAAGAAGAAGAAGAAGAAGAAGAAGAAGAAGAAGAAGAAGAAGAAGTTGGAAGGGATCTTGGAGGTCATCTAGTCCAACCCCCTGCTCAGGCAGGAAACCCTATACCATTTCAGACAAATGGCTGGCCAGTCTCTTCTTTAAAACTTCCAGTGTTAGAGCATTCACCACTTCTGGAGGCAGGTTGTTCCACAGGTTAATTGTTTTAACTGTCAGGAAGTTTCTCCTTAGTTCTAGGTTGCTACTCTCCTTGACTAGTTTCCATCCATTGCTTCTTGT
Organism: Vipera ursinii; assembly: GCF_947247035.1. Classification (NCBI taxonomy): domain Eukaryota; kingdom Metazoa; phylum Chordata; class Lepidosauria; order Squamata; family Viperidae; genus Vipera; species Vipera ursinii. The sequence goes on along the minus strand of NC_139512.1, from coordinate 322,419,914 downwards.
CCTGCTTTTAGGTGCTTTGGAGAATAGCTTGACTCCCTCTTCTTTGTGGCAGCCCCTGAGATATTGGAACACTGCTATCAGTCACCCCTCACCCTTCTCTTCATTAAACTAGACATACCCAATTCCAGCAACCGTTCCCTATATGTTTTAGCCTCCAGTCCCCCAATCATTTTTGTTGCTCTTCTCTGTACTCTTTCTAGAGTCTCGACATCTTTTTTACATTGTGGTGTCCAAAACTGGATGCAGTATTCCAGGTGTGGCCTTACGAAGGCATTGTAAAGTGGTATTAGTACTTCACGTGATCTTGATTCTATCCCTCTGTTAATGCAGCCTAGCACTGTGTTGGCTTTTTTGGCAGCTGCAGCACACTGCTGGCTCATATTTAAGTGATTGTCCACTAGGACTCCGAGATCTCTCTCACAGTTACTACTATTGAGCAAGGTACCACCTATACTATACCTGTGCATTTGATTTTTTCCTGCCTAAATGTAGAACCTTACTTTTTTCACCATTGAATTTCATTTTTTTTAGATAGCACCCAGTGTTCGAGTCTGTCCAGATCCTCCTGTATCTTAAGCCTATAGATGTGATTCAGATAGATAATATTTTCCCAATGTAAACTTACACTTCCTTACTGGAGACACCTAAAAATTTGTGCAGTTTTCTTCCTGCACACTTGATCTGCATTGCTGAGACTAATTCTCAGGTCAAATGGTTACCCAACCAATTTTACATTTTTCTCAATTTGTGATGCAATTCTTGGCCTAAAAATATGTAATTATAACATGTTAATTTAGGATACAGTAATATACAGAGGTGTACTTTCATTAAAAATGCAAGGGTGGGCAAAAGGTCACAGTAGCAGAAGCAACTTCTGACTTCCTGCCAGCTTCCTCACTGAGTTTCCTTTTGATCAAGAGCATCAGAAATCTCCTACCCTTCCCTTCCCACAGATAAGTGGCAAGTACTGGGTGGGGTAAAAACAGTGAAAGATTGCAAAGCTGGCAGAGAAAGTGTTACAGAGAATGTTGAAAATGAAGATATGTGACCACAGCAGCAGTGCCACAGTAGCTAGTAATACCAAAGCAGCCATAACTTTACCAAATTTCATTCCCTCAAGAGTCATGGGTTGCAAATTTTGGACACATTTTGTAAGTTAACCCATTTGAGGTTTCTTGGTTCAAAAACTGTTCATCTATCATGCACCTTGTTGCCTAACTAAAGGTCATGATGAGAATTTTAGTACCGTATTTTCCAGTGTATAAGATGACTGGGCGTATGACGACCCCCTACATTTCCTGTTAAATTATAGGGTTTGGGCTATACTCGCTGTATAAGACTACCCCTCTTCCAACGCACACCAAATAAAAATTAAAAAACATCAGATTTGATTTTAATATGGTAATTTTAATTCAAATGCTTATGACATGCAGGTACTTAGTAGGAAAACTGTCACTTATAAACATAAGGCTGTTTGTCATCAAACATGTAAACATAAAACAGTGCAAGTGGATTAAACTTTTCCTAATTCACTCTAAAGCTTTCCCTGTGCAGAGCCTTAAGTAACCCCAGCTGCCTGCAATTAGTGCAGGTTCACATCCCACCAGGCTCAAGGTTGACTCAGCCTTCCATCCTTCTGAGGTAGGTAAAATGAGGACCCAGATTGTTGGGGGCAATAAGCTGACTTTGTAATAATGTTGCTGGGGTGTGTGTGAAAGCCGTAATCAGCAGGCATATACATAGAATGAAGGCTATTGCTAAACACATTGATTTGTGCTTTAAATTGTAAGCCGCCCTGAGTCTTTGGAGAAGGGCAGGATATAAATGGGATTAAAAAAAAGAGACCAAATGGGAGATCCGCTCCAGGTTTTCCAGCCAGCCACTGAGTCAAATGTGTCCTTAGAGCTAAGCAGCTGCTCTGACTGCTGCATTCCCCACCTGCCTTTCAAGTTGGGATAGACTACTGCTGCTCTTCAACTTTAGAAGGAAAGACGCCCAGACCCCAGCCTGTAAAAAATCACAGACTGCAGCTTCTTCTCCAATTGGTCCTGCTTTCCCTGCACAGACAAAATGGGAGATCCGCTCCAGATTTTCCAGCCAGCCCTGTCCCTAAAGTTTCAGCACCCAGCGTATAAGACGACCCCTGACTTTTGAGAAGATTTTCATGGGTTAAAAAGTCATCTTATACGCCGGAAAATACGGTAGTTTATAAATATAAAAAGCCAGTGAGATTGCAAATCATGAAGAGATTTAAACAATGAAAGACAAAATACCTATCTGTACCCTTACCCATTGCAAAGCTAAATAAATGCAATATCATGCCTCACCCATCAGAATTTCACCAAAATTCTTTTCCTCCTGAAAACAGGTTTGAAAAGCAAATTATCTTCCACCAAGTTCAGTGGATATAGAAAGTATACACACTCCTGTTAAAATGCCAGGTTTCTGAGATGTAAAAAATAAATCACTTCAGAATTCTTTCCACCTTTAACATAAGCTGTACAATTCATTTGAAAAATAAACATAAATCTTATAAGGGGAAAATAGTAAAAAATGTACAAAAATATGGTTGCATAAAGATGCACACCCTTAATACTTTTTTGAAGCACCTTTTGGTTTTATGATAATATTCAGTCTTTTGGGATAGGAGCTTATCAGCATGTTACATTTTGCCTTGGGAATCCTTGCAAAAGTGCTCTAAATCTCTTAGATTGCAAGGACATCACCTGTGCACCTCTCTCTCTCTCATACACACACACACACACAGAGAGAGAGAGAGAGAGAGAGAGAGAGAGAGAGAGAGAGAGAGAGAGAGAGAGAGAGAGAGAGAGAGAGAGAGAGAGAGATTTTCAATTGGATTAATATCTGGATTCTGGCTGGACTATTCCCAAACTTTCATCTTCTTATGGTGAAGCCATTCTTTTGTTGATTTGGAGATGTACTTTGAGTTGTTGTGTTGAAAGGTGAAATTCTTCTTCACCTTCAGCATTTTAGACGAGGCCTGAAGGTTTCATGCCAAAATTGCCTGATATTGGGAACTATTTCTTCCAATTTGATTAAAGCCCCAGTTCCAGCTGAAGAAAAACAGCTCCAAAACATAATGTTGCCACACAATGTTTCACTTTAGTTATGGTCAGTGGTGCAATTTAGCCAGTTTGCACCCGTTCAGCAGAACCAGTAGCTAATTTTTTTGTTGCCCAGATCCAGAATGGACTTCCAGAAGTGGCATCCACATAGAGAACTGGTTGTTCACATATTTGAATCCCACCACTGGTTATGGTGTACTTTTGCTTATGCTCAATGTTGTTTTTGAGCCAAATATACTTTTGGAATTATGGCCAAAATGTTCAATGTTGGTCTCATCAGACCATAACACATTTTCCTACATGCTTTCATCAGACAAGGTGTACATTTTGGCAAAATGTAATTGAGCTTAGACATTTTTTGTTTGTAAAAGGCTTCTGTCTTGCTACTCTACCCCACAGCCCAGAAATACAAAAAGGAGATTGTTGTCATATGTAGTACATAACCAATACTTGCCAGAAATTCCTGCAGCTTCTTTAATGTTGCTTTAAGATCTCTTTGCTGCCTCTCAGACAAGTTCTCTTCTTGTTTTTTCATCAATTTTGGAGAGACACATAGTAATGTCACTGTTGTGCCATATTTTCTTCACTTCTGGATGACTGTCTTTACTGTGATCCTGACTGATACCTTCCAACAATGAGAACCCTTTGACGCTTTGTAAGCTCTTTGCAAACCATGGCTCTTGCTGTAAGAGGCAACCATGTAAATGTCAGGGGGGAAAAACTCCTATAACAGCTGAACTTTATATGGGCTTGATCAGTCATTTTAATTGATGGCAGGTGTGTACTGACACTAATGTCAATTTCAGTTCGACTGTGATTGGTTAATTCTGAACACAGCCACATCCCTATTTATAAGAGGGTGTGATCTCTTATGCAGGCAGCCACATTATTCTAGTTTCTTTCTTTTTTGTTTGTTTAAGATTTCACTTTGTTTTTTAATACAGTTTTACTGTTTATATGTTATATTAAAGATGGAAAGAATTCTAAAATGATTTATCTTAGTCTGATCTTTTTACATTTCAAAAACCTGGCATTTTAATAGGGATGTGTAGACTTTCTATATCCACTGTATTTCAAAACAAGGAAAGAGCAAAATGGAAAGAGGGAAGGAGAGTACATCTAAATTGCTCCCATCCTTCTCATGATTATTTTAAACAAAGAAATAAAGATCTGATTATGAGGCTCCATTGCCACACCTAATTTTCTAAATTTCTTTTGGCCCAGCATTAGCCCAAATATAGAGAAAAGCAAGCACCATCAAGGCAGAACTCTAAATTTATGAAGGAGAGTTTCCTCCCCACCCTCCAGTTAAATAACCAAAGTAACTGCTAATTTGTGGTTTAACAAATGTGTACAGTGTAAAATGAATATGAATAATCTGCCAAGTGTATTTGCTTGAAAAATGGGGAATATAAAAAGATAATGAAACCTCTACACTTATCTTCCATTCCTTGATGCTAATTCATCATGTTAAATTAGCTTGGATATTGCCACAAGATGTTGCGCATTATTCTTGCAAGTTCAGATAACTGATATTTTAAAATGTAATCTGTGCTAAGCATTCCGTGCAATTTGAAGGCTTGTTCTTTTAAATAAAAACTAACATATTCAGAAGGCACATTGAGAAAGCATTTCTTCTGCCTTTGGGCTTAGATGTAAACCTGAATATGACAAGAAAGAGGTTCTAGCTAGTTATTAAAGCTATTAATCCATGAACATTGTCTGGTTGCTCTTATAATTTACAGAGCATTTCAGCCATTTTGAAGGTTTTCTCCAGCTTGACTGCACTATACGGTATATTGACTTGACACAAGAAATTAGGGGCTTATTTTTCACATCTTTCTACTTTTTCTACTGTTTTTTTTATGTTAACTATTGTAAGAGATGTAAGAAAAAAGCAGACTTCTCATCAACTTCAATCACCTCCTCATCATGACTGTGCCATCAGGTTCTTGCTTTGTCCCAATTCTGTTATCTTTGTATCATGGTCTCTGTCATAGATCTGCACTAAAAATGGAAGAAAAAGCTTAAACTTAAATATTTTATCTTCAGAAATCAAACAAAATGATATACTAGATTACTGAGGAAGCAAGTATGATTGAGATTAGAAATTTTGCAGAGCATTTTTCCAGAACGGCTTTCTCAAAATGCCACTGTATTTTGCCTGAGGAGTTACTCAGATTTATTTTGATTTATTTAACATTCATATTTTTTAAAAAAAATTGTAAGCTGTCATTTATATAAAACACAGAGATATTTTTTTTAAAAAAACAACAGAATTCCAGTCTAGGGAGTAATTGATTTTGAGAAGAAGTACATCTGGAGTAATCAGGCTTGCTTTTGACCAGATGAAATTAGGCCCTATCCTTTATAAAAGACCCAGGAAATTATAGTGGTAGTTGATAATGCCTGTCATTGTATTGGTGGTTCTTTACCTTTGAAGAATGAGGTGATTAGCGCAATACTAGAATTTAGACACATTGTTGGAAACTAGAATGGTAATTGTAACTATAATCTGTCTGTCTCTGTACCTACCTATTTTCCACATCAGTGGGCTATCCAGAGCCCCAGAGTTTCTCCCACCATGCCAGGTGCTACATGTTATTCCACTTCTCATCTGTTCTGTTGCACTTGTTGAAGTCTGAGCTTCCAATTTGATTTTCCTATAATGGGGTTTATAGTTCAGGTTCAAGTCTTGGAGAACTAAATAATAAACACAAGATTTGAGCATAATGAAAATCTACTTATCTAGTCTTTCCTAGCAAGCACTTTATAAGTTCCAATCTAATTGAAATCTAGTTATGACAGTCTCTCAGGATAGAATAAAAATTACAAGATATCTGTAATTATTAATTTAGGACCGGTTATCTAATGTTAACTACTACATACTCAGCATTTAAATAGTAGTTCAGCTTCTATCTATTCTTTCTCCCTGCATCTATTATCCAAAATAGGGAAAGGATGAACACATAGTACTGATCTAGGATGTGAAAAACTGAGATATATTAATGGCTTGAAAATCTAAAAAGTATACAAGACAGAATATGGAGTGAATGTAACAAACCATAGTTGTTTTACATATTCTACATGCAGGTAGTCTTCAATTTTCAGCTGATCACTTAGCAACCATTCAGAGTTAGGACAGATCCTGTCTGGCTCAAAAACATAAGCAGATCCTTTATTTCCCCTCTTTTATAGATAGAAACCTTGCCAAACTAAAGCAAACTATTTGCATCATTAAAGATATACATCATTAAAGATAAAGAACTTCTTGGAAACAGCTGATTTGATCCTCTTCTTTCTAACCCAACTGTCTAAAGTTTGCTGTCTCTTATTCCTCAGGAATGCACTCCCTCCCTCCTGGGAATCTGTACTATATTCCACCATAAACCCCCCAAAGGCTACTTACAACTAGGTTTCAAAGTTGTGATGTCACCCACATCCAGTTACAAAACCATGTTCTGGGTTCTCAGAAACTGAGCCATGTTAATGTTTATTTGCAGCACCTGCAGTCAGATGACCATGATTTACAATGATTTGCTGAAAACCGGCATTAACTTCTGATCCAGTCACATGGTGACCTTCTTTTATGACCATCACAACTTATGACCATTGCCAGGCTCAATTAAGGTCATATGTCAAGGACTACCTGTATTACTATTTGTTAACTTAATTAAGCATATATGTAAGGATACATTTTAAAAATCATAAGTACTTAATCTGGTTCCCATCACTTTGCAAAGTATTTATTTTTCTAAGATCCATGTCATGAAAGGATATGCAATTATCCCTATTAAAGCCACAAGTGCATAACAGATTTTGACAGTAATTGCAACACTGTTTGGTATGCTAATCTATTAGTCACTGTCAAGAACAGTCATGAGAATTAAAGTTCTATATAGTTATACTGTTACAATTATCTGTAATTAAATTTTCTATTGTTTATCGGAGATCATATCTGGATATTCTGTTCCAGTTATTAATGTGGGGCTCATAGTTCTCTGTGGTGGATTATCGTGATTCACTATATGATCAATATATCTCAAGGTCAAGTATCTGTTGACATTATAAGTATCTTGAGGATGGTTGGAGAAAGGATGGTTGGTAGAAATGTCATCCTCCATGTTGGCTGAGAAGCCAGTAATCCTCTGGGTTTGAGGCAGCTGTGGTTGTAGGAACAGGTTACATCATGCAACTGCTGTGCAACGATCCAGTATGGGATGGTGTCTGTTTTAGCTTTAAAAAAAATCCTTTATTGTATGGAGCTATATGATCACAAATGAGACAATCAAATTGTATTATCAAAAGTTGGGGGGGAGAGATTTCCATCTTAGAAATATGGCATCAATTGAGGTTCTTGGGCAGGGATGGGAGGTGCTATTCTCATCTGGAGGCTTTAAGGGACATTGCTCTATTTGTGAATTTGGGCCTTAGGATGAGATGAGATTGCTGCTTGTGTACCTGCCTCTCTGCTACTTAGTTTCCCTACTAAAGCTAATCAATTTCAGGGCTACTATTTGGGACTGTGGAAGAGCAGCCTGCCTTCACAGTGCTCAGAGATGGATACAGTTCAGAATTTAATAGCAACCATAGCATTCAAGCATCCAGATTGTTAATAGGTCGGTTCAGAATAGGAGTCACATTTTACAACTGGTTTTTATCTCCAGGCAAAAGCAATGTAATCTGAAGCTGGGAATACATTATCCTCACACTCTTGCCATCAGCAGATCATCCCTGTTAGACTGTGGATTCAGTCAGCCTACTGCAGGTGCCTGATGGACCTGATAGGGTTCCAGAGGGAACTTGGATGAAGCCCTGGTACATGGCTCAACCAAAGCTTTAATTCCTGCTTGGGATGAGCAAGTGACTGTGACCTTGGGTCAGATTGTGCCTGTCATGTGTGTGTGAATCTCAGAGAGGAACTTGATCTTTAGTAGGACTGGAAAGATGAATCAGTGGAAGAAAAGCCTAAAATGCTACTGGACAAGTGACAGGTCTAATTGAGCACAGATAAGAGCTTTAATTAAGGATCACCTAATGGTGACAAGAGTAGATAAATCATTTATTTCAATAGATGGGAATACATGCAACTCAGTATTGAATTAATTCTCACTAACAGAGATGAAATGATAGAAACTGTCAAAGCCACAGGAACCTTGGGGGAAAGTGATCATGCAATATTGGAATTCAACATTATGGAAGCACAAGCAATAGAATACAGCCAAACTAGAGTCTTGGACTTTAAAAGAGCTAATTTCAATCAACTTAGAGAGACCATGGGAAGAATTCCATGGATGAGAATCCTAAAGGGGAAAAAAACTCAAGAAGCTTGGGAAATTTTGAAAAGTGAGATAATAAAGGCCTAGTCTAGCACAATACCAACAAAGAAGAAAAATAACAGCTCTCAAAAGAAACCAGCATGGCTGCATAAAGAACTCTCTGATAAATTGAAAGATAAAAAGGACAAGTATAAGAAGTGGAAAGAGGGGCACATAACTAAGGCAGAATATCAGCAAATAGCCCGTGCCTGCAAAGATGAAGTGAGGGAAGCTAAGGCTCAAAATGAACTAAGGCTTGCGACCAAAGTCAAAAATAACAAAAAAAGCTTCTTTCAACATATAAGAAACAAGAAAAAAGTTAATGAAATGATTGGTCCATTAGTGGGGGAAAGTGGAAAGAAGGTGACAAGCAACAGGGAGAAAGCAGAACTATTTAACTCATTTTTTGCATCTGTCTTTACACAAAGCAAAAAAAACAGTCCAACCTACCAAAACCAGTTCCATAAAAACAGAATAGAAACGCAAGTTAAGATAGGCAAGAAAATGGTACGTGAGCACCTGTCCAGCCTAGAGGAGTTCAAATCACCAGGACCAGATGGATTACACCCCAAGGTTCTCAAGGAACTGGCAGACGTGATCTCAGAACCACGGAACTATATTTTTCAAAGATCCTGGAGCACTGGGGAACTACCAGAGGACTGGAAGAGAGCTGATGTAGTTCCTATCTTCAAAAAAGGGAAAAAAATAGATCCAGGAAACTACAGACCTATCAGCCTGACCTCAATACCTGGGAAGATTCTGGAAAAGATAATCAAACAACAAATCAGCAAACACCTTGATGCGAACAAAATTATCGCTAAAAGCCAACATGGGTTTGTCAAAAACAGATCATGCCAGACAAAACTTATTGCATTCTTTGACCAAGTGACAAAACTAGTGGACCAGAGGAATGCTGTAGATATAATTTACTTGGACTTCAGTAAGGCTTCAGTAGATCACAACCTACTTGGACTTCAGTAAGACTTCAGTAGATCACAACCTACTACTTGATAAGATAGAAAAATGTGGGTTAGATAGCATCACCACCAGATGGATTCATAGCTGGCTGAGAGGCCACACTCAGCATGTGCTCCTCAATGGAACCGCATCTACATGGAAGGAAGTGTGTAGTGGGGTGCCCCAGGGCTCTGTTCTGGGCCCAGTGCTCTTCAACATCTTCATCAATGATTTGGATGAGGGGATAGATGGGGAACTCATCAAATTTGCAGACAACACCAAGCTGGCAGGAATAGCCAATACTCCAGAAGATAGGCTTAAGATACAGGAGGATCTGGACAGACTCGAACATTGGGCACTATCTAACAAAATGAAATTCAATGGTGAAAAAAGTAAGCTTCTACATTTAGGCAGGAAAAATCAAATGCACAGGTATAGTATAGGTGGTACCTTGCTCGATAGTAGTAACTGTGAGAGAGATCTCGGAGTCCTAGTGGACAATCATTTAAATATGAGCCAGCAGTGTGCTGCAGCTGCCAAAAAAGGCAACACAGTGCTAGCCTGCATTAACAGAGGGATAGAATGAAGATCACGTGAAGTACTAATACCACTTTACAATGCCTTGGTAAGGCCACACCTGGAATACTGCATCCAGTTTTGGTCACCATGATGTAAAAAAGATGTTGAGACTCTAGAAAGAGTACAGAGAAGAGCAACAAAGATGATTAGGGGACTGGAGGCTAAAACATATAGGAAACGGTTGCTGGAATTGGGTATGTATAGTTTAATGAAGAGAAGGGTGAGGGGTGACATGATAGCAGTGTTCCAATATCTCAGGGGCTGCCACAAAGAAGAGGGAGTCAAGCTATTCTCCAAAGCACCTGAAAGCAGGAGAAGAAGCAATGGATGGAAACTAGTCAAGGAGAGAAGCAACCTAGAACTAAGGAGAAACTTCCTGACAGTTAGAACAACTAACCAGTGGAACAACCTGCCTCCAGAAGTGGTGAATGCTCCAACACTGGAAGTTTTTAAGAAGAGACTGAAAAGCCATTTGTCTGAAATGGTATAGGGTTTCCTGCCTGAGCAGGGGGTTGGACTAGATGACCTCCAAGGTCCCTTCCAACTTATTATTATTATAACTGTGGAGTTTTGGTGCAATATTTTTGCTTCAAAATGAGTCAAGTGCCAAATTTGAAAAACTTTGAAGCAATCAAGTACTGAGGTACCGCTGTTCATGGCACCTGCTGGGAGGCAAGGGAGTCAGAATGTGCAAGCCACATAGTGACATAAGCCCCGACCTTCTTCTGTTTGGGTTGCAACACTGTACAGGTATTATATTGCATGTATACAACTGGGACCAGATTCCTTTGAAATATATCTCTAATGAGATTTATTTTCTCAGATAGTTCCATTCCTTAGGGAAGGTCCTCCCTTTCTTGTCATTAATTGCTTTTAGGGTTACTGAAGAAGGCAGGCTGGCATTTGTACTGTACAATGATCTGTCCTCTGCAGTCTGCCAAGTTCGAACATTTAACATATTTTTGTTATCTCTTAATGAAAGTTCTATGAGTTGGCCTTCATTAGCTATTAACATAACCTTTATTTTTAATGAATTGCTGCTTTGAGGTTCTTTTCAATGAAAGGCATAATAAAATATTTTTATAGCAACAAAACTTATTTAACTCATACACACAATTTCATGAGTCATCCTCAATAAGCTCCATAATTGTATTTCAATACACATGAATTTAAAGTAGATAATACATTCCTACCCAATGAAACTACTGAGTTGGTATTCCCCTCACAACTATTTTTTTTTTAATTTTAATTTAATTTAATTTAATAACACTTATATACCGCCCTTCTCCCTGAGGACTCAGGGCGGTTCACAGGGCAGAATAAAATAGCGAATACAAACATTAAAACAGGATTAAACAATAGCCCTAGTTAAGAACAATATAAATACAACGCTAAAAACCCCCAGAAAAATTAAAAAGCGAGAGATGAAACAACCCCAACACTCCCCCTCAGGCTAGGCCGGCTTGTACAAACAGAAATGTCTTAAGATCGCGACGAAAGGAGCGAAGATCGGGCGCCGTCCGGAGCTCTACCGGTAGCTGATTCCACAGCTCCGGAGCGCCCACAGAGAAGGATCTCCCCCTGGGGGCCACCAATCGACATTCTCTGATCGGTGGCACCCTGAGGAGGCCCTCTCTGTGGGAACGCACAGGGCGCAGGGAGCTTGATGCCGGCAGCAGATGTTCCCTGAGGTACTCCGGCCCCATGCCATGGAGTGCTTTGAATACCGTTACCAGTACCTTGAATCTCACCCGGAAGGCAACTGGCAACCAATGCAGCTCACGGAGCAGAGGTGTAACGTGGGAGTATCGGGAGACTCCCAACACCACTCTCGCGGCTGCATTCTGTACCAGTTGGAGCTTCCGAGTGGTCCTCAAGGGCAGCCCCATGTAGAGAGCGTTGCAGTAGTCCAGACGAGAGGACACGAGCGCATGAGTGACTGTGCATAGATCATCCCGGCTAAGATAGGGCCGCAACTGACGCACCAGGCGAACCTGTGCGAAGGCCCCCCTAGTCACGGCTCCTATATGATCTTCCAAGGTGAGCCGTGAATCTAGGAGGACCCCCAAGTTGCGAGCCCTATCTACGGGGGGTAATGATTCACCCCCCATAGCTAGAGATGGAATGTCCGAGTAAACCCGGGATGAAGGTATGCAAAGCCACTCAGTCTTGTCGGGGTTGAGCTGGAGTCTGTTCCTCCCCATCCAGACCCGAACCGCCTCCAGGCAACGGGACATCACGTTGAGGGCATCACTGGGGTGGTTTGGGGTCGAAAAGAAAAGTTGGGTATCATCAGCATACTGATGATACCCAACTCCAAAGCCACGAATGATCTCACCCAGCGGCTTCATGTAGATGTTGAACAGGAGAGGCGAGAGGACCGACCCCTGAGGAACTCCACAAATGAGAGACCTCGCGGTCGACCTCTGCCCCCCTGCCAACACCGACTGCGAACGTCCCAAGAGATAGGAGGAGAACCACTGTAAAACTGTGCCTCCCACTCCCAGTCCCCTGAGACGCCGCAGCAAGATACCATGGTCGATGGTATCGAAAGCCGCCGAGAGGTCTAATAGGACTAAGACAGAGGAATGCCCCCTGTCCCGAGCCCTCCAGAGATCATTCACCAGCGCGACCAATGCCGTCTCCGTGCTGTACCCGGGCCTGAAACCCGATTGGTACGGGTCTAGATAATCCGCTTCATCCAGGACCAGAGGGAGCTGATGCGCCACCACACTCTCAACAACCTTCGCAAGAAAGCGAAGGTTGGAGACAGGACGAAAGTTGTTCAATACAGCTGGGTCCAAGGCAGGCTTCTTGAGGAGAGGCCTCACCACCGCCTCCTTCAAGACGGCGGGGAAGATACCCTCACTCAGAGAAGCCGATATAACTGCCTGGAACCAGCTGCGTGTCCTCTCCCGGGCTGCATAAACCAGCCAGGAAGGGCACGGGTCCAGTAAACATGTGGTGGTGCTCAGCCTCCCCATGATCCTGTCCACTTCCTCCGGAGTCACAGAATCAAACTCCTCCCAGATGATATCGACAAGACCACCCGTGTCCTGATCGTCAGACTCTGCCCAGTCAGAATCCAAACCGGTCCGAATCCGAGCGATTTTGTCCGACAGATGTTGGTTAAACTCCTCGGCACGTCCCTGCAAGGGATCCTCCCTCACCTCCTGATTTAGGAGGGAGCGAGTCACCCTAAACAGGGCAGCCGGGCGATTATCTGCGGACGCAATAAGGGTGGCGAAGTGGTTGGACCTCGCCTCCCTAATTGCAGCGAGATAAGACCTAATATAGGCTCTTAGTCGCAATCGGTCGGGTTCGGATCGGCTGGCCCTCCAACCGCTCTCTAGGCCCCGTCTCCGACGCTTCATCTCCCGGAGCTCCGCAGAAAACCATGGAGCCCGACGGGATCTGCACCGGGTCAGGGGCCGCAAGGGTACAACTCGGTCAAGGGCCTCAGTGGCCGTCCTTTCCCAGGCTTCCACTAAGGCCTCGGCCGAGCTGTGAGCGAGGGAAGCAGGTGGGGACCCCAGCGCCGCCTGGAACCTCTGAGGATCCATTAAGCGTCTGGGGCGGTACCATTTGAGTGGTTCCAAACCCCCACGGCGGGGGGTGGCAAAACGGAAGACCAGCCGCAGGAGATGATGATCGGTCCATGACAGGGGCATAATAATTGGAGAGCCCCCACCAAGATCATCTAACCACCGTCCAGACAAGAAAACAAGGTCAAGGGTGTGGCCTCCTTCATGAGTCGGTCCCGTAATTACTTGCGTCAGGTCCATGGCCGTCATGGAAGCCATGAACTCCCGAGCCAACTCAGATGATCCTCCCAGCGATGGTAGGTTGAAGTCCCCCAAAACTATAAGTTTCGGGAACTCAACCACCAGCCCAGAGAGGATATCAAGCAGCTCAGGCAGGGCTGCTGCTGCGTGACTAGGCGAAAGGTACACCAGCAGCAAGCCCAACTGCGCACCAGGGCCGCATCTCAAAAAGAGAGACTCACACCAGACTGTCTGGGGAACGGTGGCCTCCCGCGGACACAAGGTCTCCCTCACAACAACAGCCACTCCCCCGCCCCTACCCTGAGCCCGAGGCCGGTGCAGCACCCGGAAACCTGGTGGGCAAAGATCAACCAGAGGTACACCGCCCTCTGGGCCCAACCAGGTCTCCGTGATGCAAGCCAGGTCAGCCTGCTCACCCTCGACCAAGTCTCGAACGAGAGGAGCCTTATTAACGACCGACCTGGCATTCAAATACACCAGCCGGAGCTCAGGAGGCTGCTCATCCTCACTCCCGGGACCTCGGGGCGGAACCAGAGGGTCGGAGTGCCTCACCGCTTGTAAACAGCGGAGAGGCCTTCCCTGAGACCGATACGGCCCTCTGTTCCTACACCTGCTGCCATTCCCTATCGTCGTGGGAATGGACAATCCCACGACTGGCCCTGGAGCCCCAGAAGCAGCCGACCCCCGCTCCTCCCCTCCGCGATCAGCCTCAGCACTAGCCTGAACAAAGGTAGTTGGACTGCCCCCCTCGTCCCTCATCATCACCACCACCATCACCACCATCATTTTAACCATTGTCTATCTACTTCAGGATGAAGGCCTCTTCCACATGTTTCCAACCAATATGGTCCTGAGTTTTCTTTCGCCAATTGGGCCTGCAATACTGTCATTTATCCTTCTTGTTTTTGTGGACGCTTTTTATCAAGTGGCATCCATTCTATTTTTTATTTTTATTTATTATTAAATATCTATGTTGCCCATTTTGCCAAGGCGACTGCTGTTTCGGTTATATGTAGGTATAACCTACAGAAAATTGTTCTAATTTATGTATGTATTTATTTAGGAAAGTTATATGCCTCCTTCACCTTATAAACCACAACTTAGGAAGCTCACAGCCACAACAAGAAAAACAATATTCTCCAAACAGTGCCCAGGGCCCCAAAGCAAGTGATTTGTTATGAATTGAAGTGATTTGCTACTGCCTACTTTTATGTTACTTCTTCATTTTCGCTATCTAGCAGTTTCTGGTGATCACCCATCCAAGAACTGGCCAGGTACGACCTCCCATTTTATTTATTTTATTTTATTTATTTTAATTCCATTTATATCCCGCCCTTCTCCGAAGACTCAGGGCGGCTTACAAGCTTAGCAGTAGCCTTCATTCTATGTATATGCCTGCTTATTAGGGCTTTCATACACACCCCAAGCGGCATTATTACAAAGTCAGCTTAATTGCCCCCTAGAGAGCTGTTGGAGGTCTAGCCGATCCGAACCCGACCGGTTGCGGTTAAGAACCTATATTAGGTCTTATCTCGCAGCGATGAGGGTGGCGAGGTGTAATTACTTCTCCACCCTCATCGCGTCCGCAGATAATCGCCCGGCCGCCCTGTTTAGGGTGACTCGCTCACTTCTTAATCAGGAGGTGAGGGAGGATCCCTTGCAGGGTCGTGCCGAGGAATTTAGTCAACATCTGTCGGATAAAATCGCTCGGATTCGGACCGGTTTGGACTCCAGCTGGGCAGAGTCTGGCGATCAGGACACGGACGGTCTTGTCAATGTTATCTGGGAAGAGTTTGATGCTGTGACCCCTGATGAAGTGGACAGGATTATGGGGAGGCTGAGCTCCACCACATGTTTATTGGACCCGTGCCCTTCCTGGCTGGTTTATGCAGCTAGGGAGAGGACACGAGGCTGGCTCCAGGCGGTTATATCTGCTTCTCTGAGTGAGGGTTATTTCCCCACCGTCTTGAAGGAGGCGGTGGTGAGACCTCTCCTCAAGAAGCCTGCCTTGGACCCAGCTGTATTGAACAACTTTCGTCCAGTCTCCAACCTTCGCTTTCTTGCGAAGGTTGTTGAGAGTGTGGTGGCGCATCAGCTCCCTCTGGTCCTGGATGAAGCGGATTATTTGGACCCCTACCAATCGGGTTTCAGGCCCGGGTACAGCACGGAGAAGGCATTGGTCGCTCTGGTGAATGATCTCTGGAGGGCTCGGGATAGGGGATATTCCTCTGTCCTAGTCCTATTAGACCTCTCGGCGGCTTTCGATACCATCGACCATGGTATCTTGCTGCGGCGTCTCAGGGGATTGGGAGTGGGAGGCACAGTCCTTCAGTGGTTCTCCTCCTATCTCCTGGGACGCTCGCAGTCGGTGTTGGCAGGGGGGCAGAGATTGGCCCCTAGGTCTCTCGTTTGTGGAGTTCCTCAGGGGTCGGTTCTCTCGCCTCTCCTGTTCAACATCTACATGAAACCGCTGGGTGAGATCATTCGTGGTTTTGGAGTTGGGTATCATCAATACGCCGATGATACCCAACTTTTCTTTTCGACCCCAAACCACCCCAGTGATGCCCTCGCTGTGATGTCCCGTTGCCTGGAGGCGGTTCGGGTCTGGATGGGGAGGAACAGACTTCAACTCAACCCTGACAAGACTGAGTGGCTGTGCATTCCGGCATCCCGGGACATTCAAAATGTTCCATCTCTTTCTATGGGGGGTGAGCTTTTACCCCCCATGGATAGGGCTCGCAACTTGGGAGTCCTCCTAGATTCACGGCTTACTCTGGAAGATCATATAGTGGCCGTGACTAGGGGGGCTTTCGCCCAGGTTCGCCTGGTGCGCCAGTTGCGGCCCTATCTGGACCGGGATGCTTTGTGTACAGTCACTCATGCGCTCGTGACCTCTCGCCTTGACTACTGTAATGCTCTCTACATGGTGCTTCCCTTGAAGACCACTCGGAGGCTCCAACTGGTACAGAATGCGGCTGCGAGAGTTGTCCTGGGAGTTTCTCAGTACTCCCATGTTACACCTTTGCTCCGCGAGCTGCATTGGTTACCAGTTGTCTTCCGGGTGAGGTTCAAGGTCCTAGTTATGATCTTTAAGTCCTTACATGGCATGGGTCCGGGTTACCTCGGGGACCACCTGCTGCCGGCGTCAACTTCCCTCTGCCCAGTACGTGCCCACAGAGAGGGCCTCCTCAGGGTGCCTCCGGTCAGGGAATGTCGACTGGTGGCCCTCAGGGGGAGGGCCTTCTCTGTGGGCGCTCCGGCATTATGGAATCAACTGCCAGTTGAGCTCTGGATGGCATCTGACCTCCGATCCTTCCGTCGCGGGTTGAAGACCCACTTATTTGAATTAGCTGGTCTGGCCTGATGGGGGAATATGGGTTTTTAAATTGATTTTTAGTATTTATTATTGTTGTTTTAACTGGGCACTGGTTTAATTTCCTTTTAACTTTTGTATTGTTATTTATATATGCCCTGTGAACCGCCCTGAGTCCCTAGGGAGAAGGGCGGTATAGAAATCAAATAAAACCTAAACCTAAACAATCTGGGTCCTCATTTTACCTACCTCAGAAGGATGGAAGGCTGAGTCAACCTTGAGCCTGGTGGGATGCGAACCTGCACTAATTGCAGGCAGCTGGTGTTACTTAAGGAGGCATTAGCCCACTGCTCCACCAAGGCAAGGCAGGCTAGCTAGGGGCAGGTTAATATTATGAAAAAAATTCTGTATGAATGTGTAAAGAGGAAAGGAGAGAGGTCTCTTAAGAGTCAGGGATATGTAGTGATTCTCTGTATTCTGAAAATAGAGGCACACTGTAACATTCTGTGGGAGCTCTTCAAGAGAACAAGGACCATTTTGCTTCTGTAAAAACAAACTCAAAGGTTTATTTGTCTCTAAGGATCTAATATCTTATTTAATAATATCCAGTGTGAGTGAAACCTGTTTGGCGTTATTGGTAACACCTAAAAATGGGAATAAATAAATATATTCGATGAAGGGTGTTGTTACGTCTTGGCACAGAAAGTGCATTGTTTTACAAAATTAAACTTGCAGTATACCTGTCAAATCTGGTAGTTCCAAGATATAATGAATATTGCAGAAAATCGCAAGGACATGCTGACTGATGTCTAATGGACAATTCCTTAGACATGCCAAAATCAGCATTTTAGAGAGATTTCATAGATACTGGTTTTTTCTCCTTACGATCTAACCACTGTGAGAAAGGTGTATGCTATCACTATGCAGGTTTAAAAAGGGACGGGACTTTGATTACATGGTTGTGACTTCCATGTTGACTTTTTTTACTCCCCGGATGTGAAAGTCTAAGGTGCTCATATCAAATGCAGACAGTGGCCAGAGGCAGGTTGCTACAAGAAGGACAGGGAGGAGACCTGGAAAGTAGACTAGGTACTCCCACAGTGGACCTGTGAAACCTCACAGAGTTAACAAGAATCAGCTGTCTACAAAGTTCTTGCCTAATTTCAAAAACAGCTTCAGGGAGTTGAAATTTTGTCTTGAAATAGAAACTCCAAGGGTAACGAAAGAAATTATTGCCTGTTGCTTATCTGGAACAACATCAGTGGATCAGAACTAGGCATCATTCCAAAAAGCCAGCCAAAAATATAAGAAAATAGGCCACTTGTAATTTTTGTCCTTCATTAATTCTTAGCACATTGATATTAGAAGAATTACTGGTGCCATTTGTAATTGTGCTCTATCCTTTACCATGAACCGTAAGGCACTAACTGTTACAGGCACTGTACAGGCTGTATATTTAAGAATCTATCAACAATATTGCTACTTCAACAGATTTTTAGATATAATACAAGAAAAATTAGTTAAAAAGAAATACCATGTTTCCCCGAAAATAAGCTGAGGTCTTATATTAATTTTTTTCTCCAAAAGACCCATTAGGGCTTATTTTCAGGTGATGTCTTAATTTTGACCCTCCAAATAGCAGGCGGAGGCAGAGGCGTGGGGGGAGCTAGGGCCATCATGGGTGGGGTGGCAGGTGGGAGACTTGTCCTGTGTGTGTGGCGGAGCTGGAGGATGAGGTTGGAAGGTTGGGGACCGAGCATGCAGGGGCTGTAGCATGGCACTTCTCTTGCCCCACCACCTGCCTTACCTTGCCTGTTCAGGAGTAGCTTCTCCCACTTTATCATTCTTCCTCCTCCTTTGAACAGCCCTTCACTCCTGTTGGTGCTTTTTCAGTTTCAGTTTGTCCAGAGCCTGTGCAGAGAGTCTTTGGAAACAAAACCCCGCAGCAACTGGGTGGGGTGAGAACCATTCCCTGAACTTTTGGACTGGCTCCAAAATGGGCTGGAAGGAGCAGCCCAAGGGCTCCAATCTGGATTTGCAGCAAGCAAAGGGATTGGTGGATAGTTTGTTGGGTGAATTCTAGCCAGGGTGATTGATTTAGCAGGCTGAAGTTAGCAAGCCAAGTGCACAGGGGCCGCAGCATGGCACCACCCCCACCTCACCACAGTGGCCCCAGCAGCAGGCAGAGTGCATGGGGGGAGGCATGCAGCTGCCTCCCCACTGTGCTTCTGCTGCTGCCACATGATGCCATGTGGGAGTGGTGCCACAATGCAGCCCCTGCATGCTTAGACACCTTCCAACCTTCTCCTCCAGCTCCAACCCACGTGGGACGAGCCTCCCACCCACTTTCTTGCCTGCAGTGGCACCAGTGCACAGGAAGGGCAGGAAGCCCCCATCCCTAAGAGGTAGCCGGGACTTCCCTCCCAGCTTTACCCTAGCCCTGGAGTTCTTCCCCATGTGGCCTAAGAGGGTTGGTGAGGCTTCTCTGGTGAATCAGGCCCTGGCGCCTGTCCCCCTTTGCCAGAGACCCCTCAATTCCCCTCCAGCCCCACCTGCCCCCCACAGGTGCCCCCTGACACAAGTGATCTCAAGCTGGCCATGCCCACCCACCCCTCCCTCCAGGGCAACCACAATGTTGGAGCTTATTTTTGGGGTAGGACTTATATTGCGAGCATCCTGAAAAACCATTTCCTGGTTGGGTCTTATTTTGGGAGAAATGGTTTCTTTCTCTCTCTCTCTCTCTTTCTTTCTTTCTTTCTTTCTTTCTTTCATTCATTCATTCTTTCTTTCTTTCTCTTTATCTCTCTTTTTCTTTCTCTTTCTGTCAACTCTACAAATGAGCATGGCTGTAGCCATTTTCATTCGCATTCTAGGTTGCCACATAGAATGGAGGGAAGAGAGTTGCTCAGTTGCTTCATTAGTCAAAATAATCTTTTGTCCCATGGGAACCAAGGTCATTGCCTGCTCCCAAGACTGCAGGCTGGGCATTGCATAAAAAGCCTACCAAATAATTATATCGGGGAACATAGTTTCTTGCATAGTTTTATGGGTTGGAGATTTAACTTTGTATTGGAAAATTGTTACTTGTATATCTAGACTTGGTTTCACTCTTGACTTTGTAACTAATAAACATGTTCTTTGAATAATTTGCAAACCCCGGAGTTCTGCTTTAATCTTTTTTGTCTGTTGGAACCATGATACTTTCTTTCAAATCTGTCAGGTAGTTCATTGAATTTTAGGTTTAAAAAGTAAAACAAGAGTACACTCTTTATATATTAAAGCTCTACCCTTGTTTTAAGGGTTGGAAAATAATTGTGAAATTAGTTGCCCTAACCATCCTAAGAATGTTTTGAAGTTAAAACAGCTCTGAATAGATGATTCAAGTTCAACCAGATTGTGACTCTTTCAAATTCAGAACATTTCAGGGATGGCTATAATAATCGATCTCAACTTTACCACAACTATTGTAAATTCAAATGGGATATCTTAGGTCAAAATTTGGAACATAACAGGGATGTGATACCTGAAAAGCATCCAGAAACATTGAGAGTTTTTCTAAGGCTTGTTTCTGCTTTATCCCCCTCTTTTCCCCCTCCCCGAAAAAAATGGGGGAAGGGAAATAGAATTTTATATTTTTCCCCATTGTTTTTTCAATGAAATGAAATGGTTTCTATTTGCAAATACTGTTTGTGTTTGTTGATGATTTTACAACTGCTTCAATTGTTCAAACTTTTAAACCCATAACAAAAAGATAACAGAAACGGTAATGGCAACAAAATACATGCTTATGTGTATGGTATGTGCTTGTAATTATGTCAAGAGGAATATTTAAAGATATTTATCAATCACTTACGTATCTTCCAGGGGAAGTCATACATTTATGTGCATTAGTTTATGTTTGGAGGACTGTACTGTTGATTGTTGCCAAATAAGTGAATGAAGGTATCTATTGAAAGGCAGACAAAAATGGATTTCTGTTTCCTCCAGAACATTAGGAAGGAGCTATCATCATCCCTTTTCATATAAGACTCAATTACAGTCTACTAAAAACACACACACAAAACAAGAATGTTGAAAATGGGGGTTTTATCCTCTGAATGTAGAATCCAAATTTGTGCTATTCTGCAAAATGCCACATTAAGTTCAGCGGGGTGTCATATAAATCAATAAAAAGAGGTAGTTCTGAGATATCCTTGACTTGCAAAGAGAAAATTACATGCAGTAAAAATATTGTAAGTCTACCATAAGATTATAAGTGCATCATAACTGATAGTACAGAGTAGATGGATTAACATATCAGAAAATTGTATTTTAATGTAAAGCTAAAAATGCTGAAAACATTTACTGGCTACAATATCAGAATGCAGTTATTTGACTCAACACCTTGGGGACTCATAAGATTTACAGGCAGTAGTGGATTTTAGAACAGCTGGACAAAGATTAAGATTCAAATTTATCTATCAACACAACTGATAATTCTGTAGAGATCTTTGCTGACAGATTGATTTTTCTATATAGTGCCTATTTTGCTACAGGTAGTCCTCATCCAGTGACTGCAATTGGTTCCAGTAAAATGGTTACTAAACAACCTATCTCTTCCAGAGCTGTTCTTTCCTGCAGCCCAGCACTTCCTTAAATGTACTAATAGCAAGTTAACAAGCTCGCCTCTGTGAAAATTAGCTGATTAGAATCCTGCCTGGCTGGTAGCTGCTGCCTGAAACCGGCCAGAACTTAATCAGTTTCACACTAAAGATTTTTATTATATTATATTTTTCCTATAAATATTTTTTGTTAATAAAGATAATGGACACTTTGGTGAGAAAATAAATTTATTACAATTGTTTTTGTGCATAGTCACTGCCCAATGCAGTTATTAAATGTGGAGCACCTGTATTTTTTGTTTACCCTTAATAAAGCTGATGTGATATATCATGAGGAAGAATCATATCTCTGATTTACTGATGGATGAATAATAAAACAGATGTGGCTTGTTTACAAAAGAAGCCTTCCAGCTGGTTTTTGCTCTTTTGGGAAATAGTTGTTGATATTTTATCTGGGCAGGCTAGTGTTAACAGTAAATTGCTAATAATGCAAATACTATGGCAGAAACCTCATTATCTGTACCTTGTTGATCTACGTCTTTTGATCGGCTGACTCTATTCATAGGTTTTCTGATTAGCTGATTCCCCAGTTTTGTGGAAGTCCCCCAGGCTACATAGATCCTTCTTTTCTTTCTGTTTGCTGACCTACTTATATGCAAGAGGTTTTGAAAACTATTGCTGGAGCTTCTTCCTTTTGTTCCTTCTCCCCCTTCAAAATCACATGCCTAGCCTACTTGGGCATGAATCTTTTAAAACTTTGCAGCTCTCATTAGCGCCAGCAGCCTCTCTATAATGTATCTCTCTGTATTGCTTCATTGTCTTTATGGATTCATTGTTCAAAAAACATTAATTACAGAGTGTAACATGCACACCGCAAATGCCATTGATTAGCCTGGGTATTTAAAAAAAAGATAATTAAAGTCAGAAGGCTTTTCTGAGGCATCCTGGATTGAGGGCTGTGTGCTAATTGCTCTGTTTAAGGCTGCAAATTAATATGAGGCAAAACACAGTAATCATCTGAAGGGGAATAGATCAAAACAGTTTAATTGGGATCACAGTGAGGAGCTTTATTGCTCTATCCTCCCTTTTCTCCACGCCATCACATTTTTACAGTTTCATTATAAGGAAAAAATCTGAGTGTTGGGGGGAGAAGGGTGGCTGTATTATGAAAGTAAGTAGCATTACTCCTTAAATCTCAAAACAAGAGAGCGAGAGAAAGCAGATTGACTAGAGTGGTACCCAATGGTGAAACGCAGCACTTTTCATCCGCAGAAGAAACTGCAGCATCCTCTACTGCAGAAGCGATTTGTCCATTGGCTTCTCCACAAGCATGTGACCAACGGAGCTCTTTCTCTGTGTTTTTTTCCCCCTTTCCTCTTCCATCTGTGTGCAGAGCACTGATAGGCCGGGCTGATGCGCAGACAATTTATCATCTTGATCTCCCACTGAGTCAGGGAGCTCTCCTGTCACCAGTATTGATTTCAGAGGATGGACTAAATTTCCTAGGATTTCCATTAAGAATTAAGAAAAAAGCTATAAGCACGCAGGGTAGCCAGGCAGACATGGATATGAGATGGCACTGTGAAACCTCTCAGGTAGCCTTCTTCTCTCACGGCCGATGCAGACCAGAGGCTAAGCACTGCAGCATGCAGGGTTTAAGAGACTGTTAGTCGAAAACCAAAAATAATAATAATAAAAAATAAAATATAAAAAAGGAGAAGGAAAAAATCATTTGTACCAATTACTGTTTTTAAACAAAATTGCTTTTATTTGAATTAGAAATTGTCTCCTTGATGATTGCATGCCATGAAAATCAGGAGTTCAAATTTCTGCACGCGATCAGCTTTTCAATTTCAGGATCTTTTTATGTTCAAGAGAATAGCACTTTAAACCCTGATGCTTTTGATTTTCTTTATCTGCTGCTTTTCTAATCCATTGCTTGTGTGTTTCTGTGTTCATGTGTATGTGTCTTTCAGTTTTTGCATGTTTGGAAAAGGGAAAGAGGAAATCAATGCAAGCATGGGAAACAGACTTTTTCAATAATTGCTAGGTTATTTTGTTATTAATGACCTAGTGATTATTTTAGTTTAAAAATGCTTAAATTCTGAGTGTGCATGATTTGGAGCACAGTTTTGCATGTTGTGTGAATATATGTGAATTTGTTCTTGTTTCTTTGTGACTGTTTACTGAGCAATGAAATATACATGCATTATTTTTTTAATGCAAAGGAATAATTGCCTTTGGTTGTCTAACATTTAATGGTAAATAATACAAAAGAGCATTTTTAGAAATTGCCGATATATTTCTCAATGGGGGGAATCTTCATCCTCTAACAATGTGGGAGTTTTATGTATTTTGTTGGGGAGAAAGATTTAACTATTTGTTTCTTATGTGTAAATGGGACTAACAAACCTCCAAAGCATTGATTTTTGTTGTATTAGAATTATTCTAGAATCATTCATTATTCTTCCCAACCGTCAGGCATCAGTTATGTGTAAAAACCATTTTTGTGCTGAATGTATATGCATGTTGACCGCTACGGAAATATTGCCTTGCTTTTTCACAATCTTTTTTTATGCTAACAAGAATGAAAGTAATTGAATGTTCTATATAGCTTGTGTATCAGAAGAGTGATAGCAAGCTCATTTACACAAGAAGTCAAGCATACAATAAGAGAAGAGAATGTAAGACAAAAGATGTATTGGGAAGAAGAAGGAAAGAAACAAAGGATCACCACAGAGAGAATAAATGGTGTGTGTGTGGGGGGGTCCACCTCCTCTGTTCTTAGAATGTTGAAGGATTCATATCTCCTGAAATCTATGGATAATTATATATTCACTAGAATATGTGCCTCAGTAATTTGGGGGAAATGTTAATCATTTGCAGTTCGTATGGATTACTATTTAGCTCTTTATTTTGATTTTGAAGAATGGCTTTCAAATGAGAAAGGGAAATTGTATTCAGTTTTTATTTCACTACTGAAGTTTCTGCGAAGTTTCTCTCTGCAGTTGTACCCCAGTATTAATCCTCTTTGTGACTTGAGCAAGATGTTTTCTGATGATGAGCAGAAGCATTCTCAATCTTTCATAAGTTAATTGTGAGCTTGATTTTGTGAGGTCAGACATTTTAATTGTGCATAATGTGCTGCAGAAGCTTCATGGCTCTGTTATGGTGGTAATGGTGTTATTTTAAAAAATACAGTTTTACTGGTTTTGGAACAAGTTTGTCAGGGAGTAGAAATGGTGATATTAGCAGAGAAGGATTAGATAAAATTATTGGGTTCTCTTGTTCTGAATAACTTCTACCAGTGTTGAGTTTCTACTGAAAAATATTATGCCTAAGAATGTTGCCATTTCTCATCTCAGTTTTCCTAATAGCCATTTATCTTGGATCTCTTGGGCATGATAATTTGACACAGCTAACAGCTGTGAGTAGAAGAGGTGAAGAGGTTAGCTCACCATGGAAATTGAATTGCCTCCACCCGAATCCTCCATCACAGAGACGATCCTTGCCAGTTAATGCAGAGTTAATTGGCAGAACGAGAGCATTAAATCCATCTACTTTTGTAAGTGAGATGGCAGAGCAGCAGGATGCAGGCAGACTGCTTCCAGATTATACACGCTCTAATTATTAAGACTAAGGTGGGCTCCATTTTTATGTGCTCCAGAACTAATGTTTACAGTTGACAGAATCAAGTGAGAATGCTTTTCTGGACTCTGACTGCTCGTGGTTATAGATGTCTGATGATTGATTGAATGTTCTCCTAGCAGAGAAAGAAAAATGCCCCCCTACCCATAGAAAGAGAGCACTGAGGAAAGAATCATTCGCCATTTTTTAATGTGTTGCAGAGACATTTTGTTTTTGTTCCTCCCCCCCCCATGAGAAGATCATTCCAATATTGGTGCATCTTTCCATTTTACTCTCTGATTCTGCAAATTACATAAAATGCTTCTCATCAAACACAAGTGTTATTTTAGGTTTTAAAAAAAATATCTTTCTCTCTTTCAAAACATCAAGGCATTTTTGTAATTTTGCAGACTTGAGTACTAAGCTTTAAACAGCTGTCATTTCAGGTATTACCTGCGGCGATCAATTTGTTAGATTTTCTTTTTTTCCCATTGACTGCATTATCAACAGAGGGAACTGGAGGCCACTTTTTTTTTTTACTGTTGAGGTTTCTTATAAAACAGTGTGTGGAAGGTCCTCCGCAGAAATGTTCAGTAAACCAGTATCTTTCAGGAGTTTGGCTACTATTTGGCTTTTCTAGAAACTTTTTGTAGCTATGATATAGTTCAACTTTCCCCAAACTGTTGCTTTCCATTGGTGTCTGGATTCTGACTTCCAGATTTTGTTAGCTAGAAAGATAGCCAGGCTGGTTGAGAATTTGGAGAGTTGTACTCACTAAGGGAGGCTAAGTTCTAAATATTACTAGCAGGTTATTGCACTGTTTTTCTTTTACAGATAGTTTATTATGATAGTTTATTATGATGAAACTGGTTTTAGGTAGATGTGACGCTTTCTTTTTTATCTTTATCATTTTACTAATTTATGCTATTACCATTTATTGTCTTCTTTGGATAAATGGGATATACATGATTTGAAAAATACGCTTATTGGTTTATGTGTATGCCACATTTTGTTTTTCTTCCATTTTCAGCTATACCTTGAGGATAATTTCTTCAAATGCTCAAGGCAGTGTTATATATGAACTGGACCTTTCCAGAATCCAGATGAATGAGAACCAAAAGACCTTTTACATTAAATTTACATGATGTGTGTATTTGAGATTTTGTCTTGTTTCGCATTGCATTGCTTTAAAATTACCATTGGCCAGAATTAGGATTTGTTGCAAAGAGTGAATATCCTTCTAGAAGCTTAAGTTGGATCCTTTGTTGAAAAAAATTGCAGAAGCCAGAGCAGGTTTTATTGAGACTGCATTAAATGGAAGGGGGAAAAAATTCCTTTGCTATCAGATTTCTTTCTCTGCAACAGCTAGTTTGTAGAAGAAAATATGTCAGCATGTATTTTTCATATGTAATTATTTCTTATTCCCTTTTTTTTCTTTTGGGATATGTTTTCTTTTTTTTCCTCTTCTGCATACGAAATATTTTTTTTTTACAAAAAATAAACAATTTTATATGAAAAATTTGTAGGATTATCAAATCTCATAGTCTGGCATATTTCAGGTAAGTACACCAAGAATGCATGAGTTATAGAAATATTCAGGTAAGCATTATTAGATTATTATTTGCAATAGATTTTCCCTGAGGAAATTCAGCCTTTGGAGTAAACATTTCTATCCCATGTTGTTGGCTGACTTCTTCTACTGAAACCAGATACATTGCAGGACTATCCCTGCACTCAAAACAAGTCAGAAACCTATGTCTACACTGTAACCAGTTACTTGATGGATTATATCTAGAGCAAGAACATATTTTCCAAACCTATTGCAGGGAGAACATACTTGATATATATGAGAATTAAGACCCTGCTGAATCTTCCTTTTTGGAGAGTTAATTCTTTATTGCCTAGCTTCACTTGGTGCCCCATCATTCATTCATTCATTCATTCATTCATTCATTCATTCATTCATTCATTCATTATTTATTTATTTATTTATTTATTTATTTATTTGAGAAAATTTACACAGACAAAACTGGGGTCAAAGATTTCAAGGAAAGGAACTAAGAAAAAATGGAACTAGTTGAAAAACTTAAGAACAATACTTGATAGGAAAACTTTAGATTGCCAGGCCTTCCTAAAGTACTTTCTAAATTATAAGGGCTGTTGAAGTGGAAGTGTATTGCTTGGAGAATAATTTGCTCTTTATAAGCAGAAGAAAAATTGCAAAAGACTTACAAAAGTAAAGAGCAGCTAGATGAGTCCCTTAGAAAATAAAACATTATGGAAAACATCTGAAGTTGTGAGTGGATCATTACAGCTTTGACACTGAGAAAAATCCACTACATTCTACTATATGAATCATTGTTTCTTAGTATTAATAGGAAGAATTAATAAATATGAATTTGCTTAATAAAACTGAGATTTAGTATGTGGTGATCACATACTGAAGTTGTCCATATACCTCTCAAATGGTGGGGTAAAATCACGTAGTCAAAACTATGCCTTTTTTTTGCACATAAAAAGTCTGTGTGTATCAGTTTGAGGCAGACTTACTTAACTGTGTTACTAACTTAACAACTGCAATGATTCACTTAACAAATGTGACAAGAAAAGTCATAAAATGGGGCAAAACTCACTTAACAAATTTCTCACTTAGCAACGTAAGTTTTGGGCTCAATTGTGGTTGTAAGTTGAGGACTACCATAGAAAGTTGTACATGGCTGGCCATATTGTTTAGACCCAAGGAAATGAAAAAGGAAATTAGCAAAAGACCCATAAACAAAGAAATATATTTATTTAAAAAGATAGGGGTTATACCGGGACTTGGGGATATAGTTAAACAATTAAGCCCAACAAATTTCTGGACACCACCACTAGGATACAAGTGAAAAATTAAAATATAAACATTAGAGAAGCAATTACATTTCCAAACAACTATAAATAACATGATTTCAAACATGTAATAAATTGGCATCAATACCAACAGGGTTTTTTTTGTACTACAGTAGTATAATACAAAATACTATACTATACTATAATAATATTGGGAATACTGTTCAGCGAAATTTATACTAGTGGTCCCAGGCCAACTGTAGCATATTCCAATTTCTTCCATTCACTTGTGTCAGATTCTTGGAGACTGCCTGGACCAGTCTCTGAATTTCTTGGCAAGGTTTTTCAGAAGTAGTTTGCCATTGCCTTCTTCCTAGGACTGAGAGAAAGCAACTAGCCCAAGGTTATCCAGCTGTCTTTTTGCACAAGATGGGACTAGAACTCACAACCTCCTGGTTTCTAGCCTGATACCTTAATCATTATATTAAGCTGCCCCTTATAATTCTGAAAACACATTAGAGTTTTGTAAAAGCAAAATACTGCAGCTAGAAGGGAACAGACTGTGAATTCCAGGGAAGCAGCCAGCTAGCCAGCCTTATGTCCTTGCTACGTTAAGTGTAAATAAGAACTTGTAGCACAAATTTGCCAGAATCTGCAGGTCCTATTGTTAAGGACAATCATATAACCCAGAAGACTGAAGGGTTCCATTTCTACCTGCCAGTCTTTTGTGGTGTTCCTGGGAATGGTGAAGCTATTTTTTCTGTATTTTTACTTGAGTTTTTGAAGGAGTTAATGGTCAAAGGCTCCAAGAGGCCTCCTACTTCCATTCTCCCTCTTAATTTGAGTGGGGAGTAGAACTGGTTATTTTGCTGCTGAATTGCATTCATTATCTCAATGTCTGGGGAAAAAATGGGGTGTTAGAAATATATATGTAGACTATCCATTTTAAGTTGATTTCATTAAAAAAAACACCTCAATTGGCTTAGATTCGACCCTACTAACTGGAAATGTATCCAACTATGTCGTCCATGCAGGTAGGTTTTATGTTGTCACAAAGGTACTAGGACAGGGGTGGGGAACTTGGCTCTTTTATGACTTGTGGACTTCAACTCCCAGAATTCCTGAACCAGCCATGGTGGCTCAGGAATTCTGGGAGTTGAAGTCCACAAGTCATAAAAGAGGCAAGGTTCCCCACCCCTGTATTTGGACAATGTTACAAATTGCTAGTGATAGTAGAAGTAATGACAAGTAAAAAAATCAGAATTCTTTGTGCTCCCTGATCTGTGTACTGTAAAGCAGTGTTTTTCAACCTTGGCCACTTTAAGATGGGTGGACTCTAACTCCCAGAATTCCCCAGCCAGCAACGCTGGCTGGGGAATTCTGGGAGTTGAAGTCCACCCATCTTAAAGTGGCCAAGGTTGAAAAACACTGCTGTAAAGGACTGCAGGTTCACTGGTACAGTTTGGATTTTCTATAGTACAAAAGTGCAAACTCCTAACATAACAGTATAGTAAAATTTGATACAAGATTTGGCAAGGAACACGTTTGTAATCTGACACAGCTTTATGGACCAAGCATCTTCGTTTGAAGTAAAATAATTCAGCCTCTTTAAAATTCTACAGACATATAATGCAAAGTTTTAATTAGAGTGTGTCAAGAAATAGTTTATATTGTAAAAATGCTGGTGATGATAATGAAATGATTATGATGATTAAGATAATGAATGGTACTTTTTATAGCAGTTCTTTAGGTATGTCATACCACAATCTCTTTTTGCTGCTCAGCTTTGAAAAAGGTGACAGGAATAGTATGAAGGGTTATTTAATAACCTTTGTTACTGTCATCTTTTATTTGTATGTTGAGTTTTTGCTTCATTTTTTTCATTATAGATAACAAATAAGACAGGTGGGAAATTTGTTCAATACTTGTAAAAATACATTGATTTTTTTTTTTCTGGCTAGACTGACTTTAAGCTTTTGTGTCAGTACAATGCATAAATCTAATTGGTGTTGGTTTACATAATAGCCTCTACTTTGAATAACATGGTTTGCACATAATAACATGTATATGGTTAGGGTAAAACTGAGCAATGCTTCTGCTTGTGATGCATTTGCAAAATATACAGAACTGACTGGTACTGCATTTATCTTTAGCAGGGCATGCTACATATTGGATTAAAATCCCTAAGAGTCTTAACAAATTCCACTCCTTCTCAGTGTTATTACAAAAATATTAAATTAAAGCTTCAACTAACCAAAGCAATGATGGATCCAGGTGGTGGCAATATTTGTAAGCTCATTTGTGATTAGAAGTAAATCTAACTGTAAGCCACCCAGAGCCATTGTATAAGTGAGATGGTTGGCATAAACATTTAATAAATTAAATAAATGGTAACGAGCAAAAATTAACCACTGAAATGAATGAAAGAGAAATAAATATGTTGTATTTCTACGAAATTAAGAGAAATAGGATAAATGTGCGCAGAGAAGTAAAGGTATAGGCTTAATTAAAAATGAAAGGATTATAATATTGGAAAGTATAAATTGATGTCATCAAGACCGTTGTGCATATATGTGAAATTGAAGATCCATAAATCAATTATATTTGCATATCACACTCCAGTAAAATGTTAATCCTTCATTTAGTTATGAAAAATACATAGATATAAGTATAGAATGGGAGAGACTATGCTAGTAGCAATACATGTTAACACAGAACAAGATCTGCATTATCTGAACCCAAGTGGAAAATGTGCCAACACTATGATGCAGCTGCGCAAAAAAAAAAACCAACCCCCCCAACCCTAGACTGCATCTACAGAAGTATAGTGGCAAGATCTGGCGAAGTCGTCATCACTCCTCCTGAATACTATGTATAGGGCTGGGCACTATATTTTAAGAAAGAGATTGACAAACTGAGGCATGTCCAGAGGACAACCATCAAAACAATGGTCTAGAACAAAAACTGAGGAATAGTTGACAGCACTGAATATGTTTAGCTTGCAGAAAACTGCAGAAAAATGTGATAGCAGTGTATAAATATCAGAAGTACTGTCATTCAGAGGTATTCCAAAATATAAAACAAAAAGAGAAGAGAACAGATATAAAGATCTATAATGTTCTAATGAAGATTTAATGTATATATAACTAAATACGTATTTGTTAGGAATGCATAGTTGGATTTCTGTACGGATTTGTGAATGTAGAAGCATCACTGTCTTTATCTGGGATTTTTAGTTTAGCCAAGCTTTTGAATTAAGCATTCACTTTTCTGGATTTATAAATTTATAATTTATCAAGATTTCTAATCATAGTCAGCTAATGAGGTTTTATTCTGTGTTTGTGATGTGCAGCTGGATAACTGTCAGAAATATCATAGAATGCATTATTTCAAAAGAAATTTACAAATTATCAAAATAATGTTTTGAAAGGAGAAAGAAAGCAGAACTATTCTCCATTATTTAAAAAAAACACCACTTATTGGATCATAAAGTTTTATAAAATGAAGATGATGTTTGATCCTGCAGATGCTAATATTTATGATGACTGTTTATTTGCATCAACCTTCCAAACATCTGCGCTCCTGATCTGTTGGATTACAATTTCTGTTCTTTCTACTCAGCATAACTAATATAATACAGTATTTGATCCCATTTCTACATCAGTCTGTGAACAAGAAAAAAGGTGCTTTCAATTACTGCATGTAATGTATACTGTATTCCTAAATAAAATACAAAATAAAGACAGTGAAAACAGTATGGATCAGTATCTTGGAGACAAACAGAACAGCTTTACCTTAAATAATAGTAACAACAACATGCCTATTTTAAAAATTCAAAAATCACCAGAGTATGCTTTTTATAGTACCAAAGGTCATGCTGAAAGAGTAAAATTATAGAGCAGGACTGGTGCTAATGGTATTCTCTGAAAGTTTTATTTTTCTTGTTCATTCTCAGACGTTATAACTGTGGTGCAGTTTTCCTCAAAGCAGCACAGGAAATATCACAATTTTGTTTGTGACTGTTTAGCTATTTCCACTAGTTAATGGAAAACTAATAGGATACTTCTTAGAAGTACTGTAACATTATTCAATGGTGGGATATTTTCCTAGCAAATGCCAAATTTATGAGAAATAAATGATAGAGTAGCAGAATGCTGGCTGTACTGAATGTTTGTGTTACACTTAGCACCTGTTACCTTCTCTTGTTCCATTAGTGGAAACAGTCTGGAATCTCAGTGTACTCAATGTTTATATTTTATGGGGAGTAAATTTTGCAGCTGTACAATTTCTTGCCTAGGAAGGCTGTATTATCGAACATGAGGCTGCTTCTGTCATGTGTTTTGTGGAAGATGCACAACATGACAAAAAATTTCAGCATCAAATGTCAAAAACAATGAACACCCCCTTTTAAGGCATAGTTGCTCCTAAGATGTCACCCATTCTGGCAATACTGATTTCTGCAAAAATTGCAAAATGCAAACAAGCTCAGAGCCATTTTTATTTTAACTCTTATCAATCAGAAAATCTCTTCAAGGCATAGGAATCTTTGTGAGGTTTCTGTAGCAAAAGCAGTGTCTGATTGGGAAGTGCCTCTGCCCAGTGAAGGCAAGAATTGTATTTCATTATAGATTCTTCTGCTTGTTCTGCTTTTAATCCAACTTTCATCTAGATTCTTCTAAAATGGATTATCAATTGAAATCTACCCAAAGATTATCAGGTACTGTATATTGCCAAGAACATTGCAGGGGGAATTCAACCATCTCAAATTTAATTCACCACTATTTTTATCTTCTGGCTCACTCTTCTAGCCATTGTTTCTCTACCTTGGCTGCCTAGGGAATTATAGGAGTCGAACTCCACACATCTTAAAGATTTCAAGATTGAGAATTACTGCTGTAAGCAATTTTCATAAAACCTGCAATTTGCAGACCTTTGGATTAATGTGAAACTTTAAAAAGAAGGGTAGATCTTGCCCCTCACACTGTCTTTAGTGCAGTTTATCTACTGAAGGAGGAAGGAGTTAAACATTACTATATACAGTAGTGGCCAAAATTGTGGAAACCTTTTGGGAAATGTGTACAGTAGAAATGCTACCTTTGGTTAAGTTTCCACCAATTTTTCTTCTAATTTCTTTATAACTGTAGCCTTGTTCACTTAATAATAC
This sequence comes from Vipera ursinii, assembly GCF_947247035.1. Lineage (NCBI taxonomy): Eukaryota > Metazoa > Chordata > Lepidosauria > Squamata > Viperidae > Vipera > Vipera ursinii. Next base: position 322,386,655 of record NC_139512.1, on the reverse strand, counting down.
TATTTTATATCGCTTTCTGGATGACCAGTCAACTCTTTGCACCGTTACTTTAATTTTATTATGTTTTACAAGCTCACTAAATGAAAGAACACAAAAAACCCAACCAACTTGATAGCGATCACATAACACACTGACAAATGTCCTCCTCTCACCTTCAATACATGACATCAATAACTGAATCCTACTGTGATCTGATTGGCTCATTGCCAAAACAAGATGACACCTAATTGGCTCTCTAAACACTCATGCTCATTGGCTACAATCAGATGAAGGAAAGCCACCTGATATGAACCTAAGCAAGTTGTGCCTCCTTTTTCTGGTTATTTGGCTATAACTTTTCATAGAATATAGTACAGATAATTGAACAAGCTTTGTTGCATTACATTCTTGATTAAAATATCTTTCCATTGATATATAATTTTATGATACTACTCCAAAAAACGTGGTTAAAAAATAAACTTTTCCCAAAAGGTTTCCACAATTTTGGCCACTACTGTACTTCATCAAGATACAGTGGTGGGATTCAGCCAGTTTGCACCGGTTCAACAGAACCAATACCTAATTTTTGTTAAGTTTGGCAAACCGGTTATGATAAATCTGAGTCTCCACTCCTGGCCTTCCCATGTCCGGTTTTTCCAAGTTTTTTTTTTTCAATCTGATGCTGAGGTTTTCTCTCTTAGCTCCTCCCTTCAGCCATTGAGGTCTTGTTGTTCTCATGCTCCTCAGAGTGATGGAGGAGGTTCTCCAAAGCACCGACTGAAGCTGACCGCCTGTTCCATGCTCAAAGGAAACCTCCTCCATCAACATACAAGCGGAGGCAGAGGGGGGGAGGCAGGGGATCAGGACTTGCTGAACTGCAGCAGCAAGCAGAGGCAGGCAGTGAAAGGCTTCCCACCTGTTTCTGCTTGCTGTCACCGTGCAGCACATCCAGATCGCCTGTATTCCTCCCCCATCTCCACTTGCAGGGTGATGAAGGAGCTCTCCCTTGGGCATGGAACAGGGCATCAGCTTCAGTCGGTGCTTGCAGGGGACGGAGGAGGTCTCCCTTAGACTTCTCCCACTTTCTACTTCTTCCTCCTCCTTTGAACAATCCTTCGCTCCCAATGCTGCTTTTTCAGTCCGGATCTTGGTTTCTCTGGAGCCTGTGCAGAGAGTCTTTGGAAATGAAGCCCCACAGCGATCAGGTGGGGTGGGAACGATTCCCTTCACTTTGATGCATTCTGCATCAAGTAAACTTTAAAGAAGGTTAAACAGTATGGCAGTGAAAATCCAGCACAGGGGGGAAAAAAACCCATTTTGTTTTGAGACGCCAGACTAGAATGCATTCATGTGCCTCCAATCCTCTTGTTTGCTGCAAAGCCAGATTGGAGTCCTCAGGCCGCTCCTTCCAGTCCATTTCGGAGCCAGTCCAATGGCTCCCACCCCACCCAATTGCTGCGGGGCTTTGTTTCCAAAGACCGTCTGCACAGGCTCTGGACAAAACTCTACAACTGAAAAAGCAGCAACGGGAGTGAAGGGCTATTCAAAGGAGGAGAAAGAATGAGAAAGTGGGAGAAGTCACTACCGAACAGGTGAGGCACGACAGGTGCCTGACTGCGGGGCTTTCAGCACGGTAAGTGGTTGTGGGGTGCATTGGACATCTCCCCCTCCCCCACTTGCCTCGTGGCAGCAACCCCCCACCTCCCCCCCTGCAGAGAACTGGTTGTTATATGCTTCGTTTAATTAAAAGTGGTAAAAAAGTGCCCTTGTCATTTTGCCATTTGTAAATCATAATTACATATTTGAGACTTTGCAGCTTTCAGATACACAGAGTGACTGAGCAAATGCTCAGTTCTCCTGTTTTTATGTGAGTGCTTTGGCACTTTAACATGTTTCCAGTATTAAAAGGATGCATGAGGTAAGAGCCTTTGTAAGTACAAATCAATGCATGTGGCAGAGGTTCAATTATGAACATAATCTTATTAAAAATGAATTTAATGTAGGAAACTTGAGTCATTTGGAGTGTAATCTTTACAAAACGTTTGTTGAACTGTGGGATGTCTTTATTGTAGTGTTACCTTGTTTTTCGGGAACATAGAAGTAAACATTTTTCAATAAATTGGGGTATAGAGATAGCTTCCCTCCCAAAATAATATATGGCAACAAGGATACTGACGTTTGTATAAATTGTACTGTTAGAACAGTAATAATGAAAACATTTTCTTATTCAGGAATAATTAATCATGTTTTCAAGGCAGATAAGGGCACTACTTTGGTCTTATTCTGTATTTTAAAAAAATATGATTATTCTTACAGTGTAGTGCTTTTCATATGTTTGGTTAATTATTCTTAATATGCTGTGGGTGCATTGACAATGATAAGATAGATTGTCCACTACCTAAATTCAGAAGGAGAACAGAACTTTCTGTAATCTGACTGAACCTGTGGACAATTGTGTAAGAATAAGCTGCATGGTAAAGTATCAATACGGAGTTATGACTGAGATATAATAGCAAAAGTTGAATTTTTCCAGCACTTTGTCCACTTCCTTCTTTTTAAAATCACAAACAGGAGACAAACTGTCACCCTCTTTATGTAGCCATGGTTTCCAGCATTTATCAGCTGATGAGCACTTTTGATAGTTTGAGAATATTGCATAAATATGTCACCAAATGGCTATTGAGGGGATTACCTGTCTGTAAAATAGCTGTCATGGGCAATATGATCAGTATAAATTATCAGTTACCGTAATTACAATATTAACTATATTCCACCATTCCTATACAGTGCTCTTTTTCATTTAAAAAATATAGAAACAATTGGAAGACAGAAATATTTTTTAAAATGAAATTGATGCTGGAAGGTGACAGCATCTCCCACTTTTTAAAATTAAAAGCATATAAAATATTAAAAGGTGCATGTGAGAAGGATTGTGAAGAAGATGTCTGCAGGCACATTGGCCCTCTAGGCATCACATTGAGAAGTTCAGTTATACAAGATAGATATGGTGAACTCATGAAAACACCATTGAAATAAATGGAAAATGTTCCCTAGCTGTGTTCCTTACCAAGAGACTATCACAAGATAGATCTGTCCTAGAATAGAATAGAGCTGGAAGGGATCTTGGAGGTCTTCTAGTCCAGCCCCCTGCTCAAGCAGGAGAACCTATACCATCTCCTGTCTAGCCTTTTTTAAAAAATCTCCACTGATGGAGCGCCCATGATTTCTGGGAGCAAACTAGTCCACTGGTTAATTGTCCTCACTGTCAGGAAGTTTCTCTTTAATTCCAGGTTTCTTCTCTCTTTGATCAGTTTCCAACCATTGTTTCTCGTCCTGATGCTCTGGTCTTCCTTATGGCAGCCCCTCAGATACTAGAATAATGCTATCATGTCTCCTGTATCTCTTCTTTTCTTTAGACTAGCCAAATCCAAGTCCTGCAGCTGTTCTTCATATATGTTAGTCTCCAGGCCTTTGATCATCTTAGTTGCTCTTCTCTGAATTTTTTCCAAACTCTCAACATCTTTTTTGTGATATGGTGACCAAAATTGTCTGCAGTATTCCAGGTGTGGTCTTAACTAGGGTTTTATAAACTAATACCTTGTGTGATCTTGATTCTATGCCTCTGTTTATACAACCTAGGATTGTATTAGCTTTTTCGGTGGCTATTGCATACTGCTGGCTCATGGTTAAGTGATCGTCCACTAAAATTCCAAGGTCCCTCTCACAGTTACTGTTTTTAAACCAGGTCTTGCCCAATCTATACTTGTACCTTTGATTTTTCCGGCCTAAATGTAAAACTGCTTTTCTCCACATTGAAACTCATGGTTATGATGGATTAGTTTGGTAATCTCAGAAGTTGTTATTCCATCCCACATACAGTTAGATGTACAGTTTTGGAGAGCACCAGTTGGTGTGTGTTAATAAACCATTCTGCTCTACTCGTCTGCATACAATGAAATAGATTCTGGAGGGTTTAAAGGGCACTTTTGCATAAATAAGTTGACTGCATCCCATTCAATTCCTTGAAGCATTGCCATCAAAGAAGATTTGAAAGGCATCACAAAAAATAATAACCTTTCAATAGTATGTAAAAAGACATGCCATAAGTCAATAGAAGTTGTTAGTTGATGCACAATTTTTTACAGGTAATTGCAAAATAAACTATAGACAGCTGCAAAACTGATGATATTAAAATATTTTGTCATGGTGAGAAGATCAAATTAGTAAGCAAATGCACATGATAATTTGCTTTGTACCTTGATAGATCTTTTTTCAATTTTCCCTACCCTCCATGGAGCTAAATATTAGAAAAGATAAGAACAATTTATAAAGGGGAATTAGAATTTTGGGAGGTTTATATAAATCACGAAGCAAAAAAGAACCCTGAAATCTTATCTTGGTACATTTTATCTATACAAGATGGAAAATATGGAGTCATAATGCTTTTTTTTTATTTGAGGTTGATGTATCTGTAACAAGAACTAAGAACCTTGATGACATCTCTTAACAATTTTTTAAAGAATTGAGTGAGATCATGATATAAACACTTCTGAGATCATTCTTTCAGAAGGAGACAGAATCACGTACCTCTGCTTACTAAATGCAGTCCAAACAAATGGATGAGTAGGGGAACTACAAACAACAGCAATGAAATCCATTGAGGAATCCACAAAATCCAATAAAATTATGTATCTTTCTCCATATATTGCTAAACATTGTCTTCACCAGGGTGGCTAGGATTATGTCTGTCCTAAAGTTAAACTTGAAATCAAATTGGGTGGTTCTCAGTGATTACAATCATCCAACAGTGCCTAAATTTCAGAAAGCACCACACATTCATTTGTGGCTTCATATCTCAATTCAGGGGAACACTGTAAACCATAGATACTTTATACAACAGCAAAATTTGGTTGATTTTTATATTAATGTAAGTTGATATAAATTAATTCATAATTTCCAATTTAATATGGGAATTGGAATGCAATTAAACCTCAAGTTTGTTACTTGTCAAATTGTTGAGATGTATCTTAAGCACTTATAAAAATGTATATATTGAGAAATTGTGCATGAATTTATCTCCATCAAAATGCTTGTGAATTTATGTGTACACTTATGTAAAACCCATAACCTAATGCAGACATGTCAAACACAAGGCCCGTGGGCTGGATCCAGCCCATGAAGGGCACGGATTTGGCCTCTGGGGCTGTCCCAGAAATGACAAAGGACTGGCCTCCACTGCCCTAGCCCTGGCCCACCCAACCTGGCTGGGCATCCCCCCCAGCGTATGCACAGGAAATGGTGAGCACTCGGGAGCTTGTGGTGCACAGTGGCAGCTGCAGTTCATTTGCCTCACCCCACCCAACCCCTCCCAGCCTCACCCCATCATGTCCAGCCACACCCCACTTTGCTGGGCTTCTCCTCATCCAGCTCTGCATTGCTGGGTCACACCTCACCATGCCTGGCCCCACTTTCCTGGGCCTCTCCTCTCCTCACTTAGGCCATGGAGTTCTGTAAGCCTAGTACCCCAGGGCATGCCCAGCCTGTGGGATGAAAGGCAGAGAGATGGGAGCATGTGGTGCCACCATGTGCTCCCATCTCCCCGTCTTTCGTCCCACAGGCTGGGAGGTGGGTGGGCTGGGGCCCCTCTTTTGGTCTCCCTCCAGTGCGGCCATGCGAATCTAAAACTGATCACAATCTGGATAGCTGACACAAAGTTTAGATTAGCACCACCCTCACCCCCATTGCCTCCATGGCTCGTTCACGTGCCCGGGCTCACAGCCTGAGAGAGCTTCTCTTTCCTCGCCCCCATATGGGAAAGCCATGGCCAACAGCAGCGAAGAGAAGCAAGATGACAAGATTAGATGCCAGGCAGTTTGCAGAAGGCCAGCAGGAAGGTGAGGCCATTTGGGGGATCAGGTTAGTCGTGTTGCGATTCCCAGAAAACTCAGAGCCCCAAAAAGAATATATGTAATTATCTACAAAGGACTTCTGGGGAAATGGCTTGGAACTGTGTGCTGCATTGGGGAGGTGGTGTGCAAATAGGCAAGAGAGCAAACTCAGAGATTGACTTTGTGGTCTATTCTTTCTACCTCCCCTCCGTAAAATCTAGCTGATTATAGAACTCTTTGGATTGAATGGGAAGTTAAGAGGAATTGGCGTGAGTTGAAATTTAATATAATTTAATCCAGCCTTACCCAATCTAATGTCTTTTGGGTGTCATGGACCATCCCATCATCCTGTAGTTATGCTGGCTACTAACGGGATAACTTATTTTCTCTGCAGTATGCGCCTAGGAGGAAATAGGTCTGTGGGATTTAGATGTATTCAAACATTTGTTTCTTCTGCCTAATTTATTAAATCAATGTCTAATTTGAAATTAAAAGTTTCTGAGAAATCCAGGGTGGTTTACAAGAAGTGGGGAAGTGGGACTGAGCTAGGCTGGGCTTTGGGGTCCCAGTGCCATGAGAGCTTCAGGTCTGGGCTGGGTGCTTGACCTTTGCTTCCCAGAGCTCCAGGCAGTCCATGCCACTTTCCAGGGATACCCCTGCAAAGCCTGAGAGGGATGGTGAGGCTCCTCCAGTGGACCATGGCCCGGCGCTTGGTCCAGTACCACCTCCCCTCTGGCGGAGACCCTCAGATTCATTCCTGTCCTGCCCAGGCCCCTACAAGCACCCCTGATGTGAGTGATGTCAAACTGACCACACCCACCCAGTAGGCCACGGCCACACACACACACACCAAGGGCAACCACAGTGCTGATGCGGCCCTCAATAAAATTGAGTTTGACAACCCTGACCTAATTGGAGAATAAAACAATCGAAATGGAATGGGAAAAGGCAAAGCAATGACAAGAGAAAGATGTAGACTTGGAAGTAGGGTGACTTGTATTCTAATCCCAGCTCAAGTACAAAGATCTCTAAGTGATCGAAAGCTTCTTATCCTGTTTAGTGAATTTACAGTGAGGAAAATTCTCTGCAATAAGCTGTAGTTCCCAAAGCTGTTTTTGTGGTCCCACAGAGCTTCCAACTGCACTCATGAATATTTGTTTGGTTGTTTTCACTATTTATAGTCCTCTCAAACCCTTTCTTTAAAAAAAGCATTTATTTAAAGAAGTAAAAAAAAGATGAAAACAAAAAAAATATTAGCAATACATACACATACATACATACATATTTTATATATTTTTGTAGTAAACAATTACCATATTTCATTATAATTATTGATTTAAAATATGTGTCTGTGAGTAACAAGTTTATAAGTTATATGTAATATTAAGTTGTCAACCTGCTGAATAATTGAGGTCATACATTTTTATCTCTTTAACAATAGGAAAAGCATGGAAAATTCATTTTTATATTCCAGCTATCACTTTTCATGTCATAACTATGTAATTCAAAAGAATATTGGCATCAGAAATACTGTACTCCATTTCTAACAGATTTTGGTCAGGAAACAATACATTGTCATTCAGGCAGTCATCAAGAGTCAATGCTGACTTGAACACACACAGACACAAACACACACACACACACACACACACGTATTCAGACTTGTAATAGAGTGGGATCCTGCTAGAACAAGGCCCATAATGGGTTTGGTTTGCCTTGTAATTATAGGGAAAGGTAATTTTATTCAGTCCATCCTAATCCAATGTCCTTTTTGTGTTATATGTGACTGAACCCTGAAATTAAACCTGGAAATTTCTTTCATTTGGGAACATTGTTCTGTGCATAAGAATCCAAAGGCATTAGAGCAAAACACTGATAAAGGGTGAGGAGATAGTTCATTTATTTCTTACTTGCTACTATATGTGAGAACAAAAAAAAGTGACAAATTACACTCTTAAGCTTAGTTTTTCATTATATAGTCAATTAAGAAATAATATTTAACTGTAGGAGGAAAATGATCCAAACTGAACGTGGTAAAGAAATGCTTCTGGGCAAAATAATTGTCTCTACAAAAGTCAAATGGAGCTGGATTTATTTAAGCAAAATCAAAAATTGGCTTTCTAGAGAGGAAACACATTCAGTTTTTCATCAGAAAATATTACTTTAAAAAAATGGAATGGGGAGATGAAACAATTATATTAAAATATATCAAATGCAGTGATATAAATGTCTAAAGAAAAAACTTCCATAGCAGAAGCCATTTTGCCCATTCCTAGTTTTATCAAATGGTCCTAATGAAGTTTGCACTTCTAATTGGAAGGCAATAAATTGCATGAATTTCTATTATCTATTAGTATTATTAAACTTGGCCATTGCACACCTAGAAAGTCTCAGCGTCCAACATTCCATATTTACAAATGTTTCTATCTGAGTACATACAATACTATTAACCTTGATCAATAGGCATTAAAGAAAGTCAGAGCCATCAAAATCAATAGAAACTGCTGTATCAACTTAAAGAATTAAGAATAACAGAGTTGCAAGGGATCTTCAAGGTCTTCTAGTCCAAGCTCAAGCTTGGAAATCCTATACCATTCCAAACAAATGGTTGTCCAATCTTTTTTAAAAAAACCTCCAGTGATGGAGCATCCACAATTTCTGGAGGCAAGATGTTCCACTGGTTAATTATTCCCACTGCCAAGAATTTTCTCCTAGTTCTAGGTTGCTTGTCTCCTTGATAAATTTCCATCCATTACTTCTTATCCTGCCCTCAAGATGCTTTGGACAGTTGACTGACCCTCTCTTGTGTGTGACAACTCTTCAAATATTGGAAGAGTGCTATCGTGAAGATATATGCTAACTTCAGTAAAATACGTAAGTTATTCTTTTACAAACTGGATGGTGGGATATACATATAGGAGATATTATCTCATTAGATTATTTGAATTATATGCCCATGGAAGTTCTCAAACATCCAGGTCATGGTTGTCCCAAAGGTGCTTTTTCAAGAGGCAACTGGGCTTCTTTGGTTTTTCCTTGAAGATATTTCGCTTATCATCCAAGGAGCTTCTTCACTTCTGAGTTCAGTCGCCTCTTGAAAAAACACCTTTGAAACATTTGAATTGTATATAACTTTTTTCTCCTCCCTGCACTTGAAAATGATAGCACAGGAAACTTTTATGGGATATTGATGTGGTGTGTTTAAATATATACAATGCATATTCATATTCAACATCTGTTAGTTATTTTGGAGGTGACTGCTTCTTTTGAATAAATCATCAAAATGAAATGGTACCTCAAAATGAGTTTCTAGTTCTGTTTGCTTTGCTTTTCAGACCAGATGGATGTGGGAGGAAAGAAACATACTTTGTCTTGATGTTCTTTTTCTGTTTCTAAGGAAATAGCATTTTATCTAGAAATCCTTCCAAGTAGAATTGTTTCTCTGTTCGTTTACAGTTTAGTGAATCAGACATGTGAAGAACTCTGTTTTGCTTTGCAGTCCAGATATGGGGCCTTTGGTTCTGCATGCAGTTCCCATTTTTAGTTTTTTTTTAATTGTCTAAAAGTCTTTGCTAATTAAATCAGGTCTCATTTTTGAGTTCTTGAACCATGTAATAAACTTGATTGAAATTTCAACTACTCTAAATGTTGCTCAATTTTGCAATCTAGTTAAAATTTCATCCATTTTTAAAATCATTTTTAGATGTCCACAGATAGCTACCAGGAGTGTTGTGAGCCTCTGTGGGTGCAGTGTTTCTGATCAACGCAACAGTGTTAACCTGTTTATTCAATCTGCACACCATGTAGATTGAAATTAATCTAAAATGGAAGTCTGTTTTGTGGAAAAAAGAGAGATAACCTGAGCCAAGATAAACTAAACTTGTTCTATCACTAAATCTAATTACTCAAACTGATGCTATGTTATATTACACCATCCAGAATTCCTACTTCACATGGGAAACGGCCATGGTGGTGGAGTATTCTAGGAATGTTACTCCCAGTGCATTTGGAGTGTGTTAGATTGAAGAAAACTGCATTAAACCATAACTGATAGCGAAGTAGCCCATTGCCTCTTCAGATCTACAATCCTCACTAATCCCGTTCATTACAGTTTGGATTTAAATTTCTTTTCTCTTAAATTCAAAACATTAATCACTGTAATGCATATGCTTTCAATAATTCTGAGATTCAGAGGCAATCCTTAGGACAAATGAATGAACATCCAGGTTTCTAAAGGTAGTTTCTAACATTAAAAGCTACTTCAGAAATTAATCAGCTCTATATACAGTAGTTTGTTTCTACTGCTCCTGGACAAATGGTACCATGGTGGATAGCCTATGTCCTCACAGTCCTCACATTTTCACACACACCCTCCTCCCCCCCCCAAAAAAAAGCAACCTGAGATCATGTCATTAAATTTTAAAGTAGGATATCAGTGAAACAATGTTTGGCTTAACATGGAAAATAAGGGTTTAAATGTTTTTTGGTTTTGGTTTTTGTCATGAAAAGAGCCGTGATCAGGAAAGAGCAGTAAAATCTGTAGTGTGGTGTAAAAATGTTGTAGAGTTTATGACTGGAGAAGCCAGTGGCTATGTGGGAGAAGTTTCAGGCAAAAGACTCTCCAAACAAAAATGACTCCCCTCCCCCCTTATATCATTATATAAAGAAATAAAAATATTTCTTTCAGGTGAATGTAGTGATTTTGGGGAAAGAATGCGAACACAACCAGAGTGGCTTTTAGGCGAATTATTCAGAAGAGAAAATCAGCAGATACTTTTTAAAGCATTCCTTGGTTTGCTTTAAACACCTTATACATAAACAAATTGTTCAATACAACCACTTTTATTTTGTATTATATATTGTTTTGTTTACTGTTATGTGCTGGGTTTTTTTCTTTTTATTTATTGTTTGCTTTTTATGCTGAACACTGTCCAGAGTCACACTGGGTAGCCTTATGAATCCTACAAGCAAGCAATTTAAATATTATAGTCCCCCTAACTCCCCAAACCCCAAGAGTGAAATTCAAAGCAGGACATTTGGACGGTTAAATAAAACAATTCTAGTGAAATTACAGTGACTTGAATTTTGGATCATGTAAAATATGGAGGTTGACTTACAACCACAATTGAGCCCCAAATTTATTTTGCTAAGCAAAACTTCAGTGAGTTGTCCACCATTTTATGATCTTTTTTGCTACAGTGTTAAGTGAATCACTGCCCTTATTAAGTAAATAGTGTGGTTGTTAAGTGAATCTGACTCCTCCCACATTGACTTTGTTTGTCACAAGCCAGCAGGGAAGAGTACAAATGGTGATCACATGACCCCAGGACAGTGCAACTATCATAAGTACATGGCAGCTGCCAAACACTCAAATTTTGATCATACAACCATGGGGATGCTGCCATGGTCATAAGTGTGAAAAACAGTCATAAATCACTATTTCAGTTTTTTGTAACTTTAGTCACTAAATAAATGGTTGTAAGTCAAGGACTACTTCCAGGGGTAAGGAATTAATGTTAATGTTCTCTCTCTCTTTTTTTCAATGGCCCAAATGATAACTAGCAGAAAGAAGGCATGAAGAGCCGATCTTCTGGGCAGGAGACTATACATTTTAGTACATGCAAAAAATAAAGTAGTAATTTATTATAATAGCAATATCATTTTCATTCCTCCTTAGAGAGTAATCATTTCTGTTTTTCTTTTTTTTTTAATGAAAAAAATGTAAGACTTGATAAAAGAAGCCAAGGATCAAATTTCCAGGAAGATTCTGGGATGCATGTTGGAGATAAAGTGATGTTGATATGAGATCAAATCACAGTATCCATTCCATTGATGTATATGCGTATTAACGTGCATATTTTTTTTTACTTTAATATTGTCAGTTGAGGTAGTATTTCAAAATGTGTCACATTAATCATTTCTCAAAATGCTGGAAGGATAAAGGAACAGTAGATAGAAATAAATGTGTTGAAATATACTTGATTTTATACCAAAATAGCTAAACATGGTTATGGATTCAGTGATTTACTAAGCAGATAGCTTGTTTCATGTGGCCTAGTAGCTAAGATGTTGGATTAGTAGACAGGAGACCCATAAAAGCTCACTTGTGACCTTGAATCAGTCACTCTCTCAAACTCAACTGACTTCACAGGGTTGTTATAGGGGAAAATAGGAAAAGGAAACACCTTGAACACTTGATTGGAAGATATGGTGTAAATTAAAAAACAAAATAAAATCTTGATAGCAGAATAATTTGGAGGTCTGAATGAACAGGATATTGAGAAAATTATCTTTCCTCAACTAGGGAGAGCAAACAAAGATACAGATGGTAGGAAACATTTTAAACCAAATGCCTGCCTAAATATCTCCTCTTTCTATAATCAGCAAGTAGGCATCTTTGTAGGAGTGTCTACTTCTGCTCTTCCTTAACATGCTTAGGACGTGTAAAATTTTGCAAATTCCAATATGAAAATATTACCCCACCACCATTGTTCAGATTAACGTGAATTAAAACCAGATTACCCACTAGAATTGATACATCTTCTGATGGTACAAGCGCTACTACTGGCAGTTTAAATGGATCAGAATAGCTTTATAAAAGTTAGGTGAAAATATACATTTAAATATGGATTTAGAAAGCAAATCTAATTAGTGCAAACCTGTAATTTCTTATTTTCTTGAAGAGTAGAATATACATTTCAACAGTGCAGAACCCTTTTTTCCAAGGGAAAAACTGTCAAGCAGTAAACATGAGATCAATGCTGTTGTGTGTGGTTTAATTTTATTGAATATAAAATACATTATAAGCAAGAGGAAAAGAAAGCTGAAGGATGGAATTGATTAATGTGACATATCTGAGGTTTTGTTTTTTTCCCTTTCTTTCTTTCTACCACAATTCTCAGCAGCCAGTCAGAAAGATCAGCTTCGCACTCAGTAAATTAAATTTAAATTACACAGTCTTGGTGAGAAAATTGCTCAGTTAATCTAGCCTCCTGAAATGATTTTTTTTCCACATGAACTCCATCCTAATTTTTCATACCCTGTTGTTTTCTGCTAGAAATCCAATCGTTTTATGTTACTTTTTTTCTCTTTCTTTTCTTTTCTTTTTTTTTTAAAAAACATATTAGTTTTCAGCAAATTTATCTTATGGCTCAGGATTGTAATGTGTTCAGAACGGAAGAAAAAGTGATGGCTAAATAGCTGCTGTTATTTTATTACAAGGAAGGGATTGGAAAAGCACTAAAAATACAAACATTTGAAATATTATCCATGCATTTTGCTACTTTAAAATACTGCAGGAAGTTTAAGCAATGCACTATTTATAAACAATATTGTGAATAACTAAATACACAATAAACTTTTTTATTTAGAAAGTGTAATTAATGGGAGGATGTAATATGCTAAATAATAATATTGCAAGAATTAATACTGCTGACTGTTTGATATTGGACTAGGTAGGAAATGACCAATAATCACATCCTTAAATTGCCTTTAATTTCTGTTAGCAATTTTAATCTTACTTCTCTGCCAATCTTCCTCATGGTATGAATTCATTCCATTTGTTAACCACCTGTAGTCAACCATAAATAATAAAAAAAATATTCAAATAAGTTATATGTTTACAAATTAGCAGAAGTATAAAGGACCCTACAGTCCTTTTTTATTTCCTTTTTTCCTACTTTTTTGGTATTTTAATTCTTGTTAAATGTGCAAGAAGGCAGCAAACATCTTCTTTAAGGATGCTGTTCAAAAGTCAGATATAGCTATTGTGAAGCAATTGCCTTTGAATATTTATGAACGCTTTACTTTATGAAAGTGGATATTCTTAGGATAAGGAAATCAGATGGTAGATTCCAGCCCCAATGATACCTAAGACTATTTACTTCTAGCTCCACCTATCTCTCATAGTTTCTGCCCATCAGAGTACATTTAGCCGAGTGGGCATGGTCTGAGTCTCTTCAGTGATCCTGACTGGTGGGTCCTAAAAAGAATGCTCATCTGACAAGGTATTGCTTTCACCCTGAGATTAAGTTGGCTCTGACCCTTTGGGCCTTCCAGGAGGCAGGAAGACCTGACTTTTTCCCAAGAATCCAGAATAAGGGTGTGAGATGTGTTAGCAAGGTGTTTTTACAGTGGTATCAACCTGGTTCTATTCATTGATTTACATGCCAAGTTATATTTTAGCTCAGTGCCCAGAGTTCTGTTGGTAACTGAGTAGCTATATACCAGGGGTGTCAAACTGCCGGCCTGTGGGCCAGATGTGTCACACAGAAGCTGCGTCCACCCTATTGCCAGCAATGGCAAAACAGTCCCAATACGTTGCGCGACATCACATGATTTTGCGAGTTTGACATGTCTGCTATATACTCTTGTTAAATAAATAAGTCAGCATGTAAGTAAATAAGTGATACATCCCAGAGGGTTTTACTGATTAAAACCAGCAGTTTGTGCCTGAAAAACTGTGGGAAGCCAATCAGGAGCTATAATGTGCTCCTGGTAATGTGCACCAGCTAATAAATGGACCAGTGCCTTTTGCACCAATTACAGTTTGTAGCCGATCTTCAGAGGCAGGCCCAAGTGGAACACTTCCAGTGGTATAGCATAAGTGTACTGATATAAAGGCATGAGTTATTATTTTTTAAAATACAATATATAATGGTGAAAGGATATTTTAGAATCATAGGGTTGGAAGTGACCTTGGAAGTCTTTTAGTCCATACCACTAACCAGGGCAGAAACCCTCAGATTATCCCAAAGATCAGCTATCCAGCCTTTGTTTGAAAACCACCAATATTGGAACACCCACAATTACATGAGGCAGGTGGCTATTCTACTTCTAAATAATTCTCATAGTCAAAAGGTTACTCCTGGTACTGAGCTTGTATCTCTCTCTGTAAAGCTTTCATCCACAGGCTTTGTCCTACTTTCAGAGAGTACAAAGAATAAATTCACACTCTCTTCCATGTGACATTTGTTGAAATATTAAATGATTGCTATCATGACTCCCTTTAGTATTCTTTTCTTTAGACTAAACATATCCACATCTTTAAAATGTTCTTCATACGATGTATACTCCAAGCCTTCCACCATTTCTCTGCTTTTCTCCATGCTCTTTCTGGTACCTCAATATCTTTCTCATATTGTGGCAACCAAAACTGGGCACAATATTCCAGGTATAGTCTAACCAAGGCAGCATAGAACTTCCTGTGATGTCAATAGTATATCTCTGTGGATGCAGCACAAGATTTGCATTGGCTCTTTTAACAGCTGCAATACATATCTAGGATTCTTGTATGTAGCGTTCCTGCAAGGAAAGATTGGTTATAAATAATGTAAAAATATGTAATTTTTAATTACTGCAAAATTCTATTGTGTTGTGATACCTAAATTAGGCCAATGTGTTCTATATTAGACCACACAGGAAAACAGTTGAAAGAATTTTGACACACCTGCCTCCTTTTTACTGTCTAAAAGAAAAATAAAACTAATTGAATTAAAGAACAATACTAGATAATATTGACTATTCAGCCAAGAGATACCTTAATTTATGGATGTATCACTGTGTTTCTGTCAATCTATAGGTCATTCCACTACACAGAGCTGGAAAGCAGAGAGCTTTGAAATCTGCTGTTAATGGAAGCTCTCTGAGCAGCTGCCCTGCAAATTATGGGTGTTTATCATGGTTACTACTACTAATGACTAGCATTCATTTTTGCCAAAGAGATCTTTCATCCATCTTTCACCTTCCAATTAAAGAGGACAAAACTGAAGCCCTAGCAAATGCTACTCTGTGCTATATCATGAAGCTGAATAGTGTTCATTTTGTTTTTTGTGGTAACTAGAAATGTAGAACAGGAATCAGATATATCTGCAACTTCTTTTTATACCATGGATGAAACTGATATAAAACAGCCTTGTACTTAATTAGATTGTTAGTTCCTTTTGTCTTGGTTTATCACTATCTTGTTGAATAGCAATTCTCAGCAGCCTCATTATCTCCTCTCTGCTTCTAAGGTCCTGCAGATTATGAATGTTGACAATGCAGAGCAACTATTCAAATCCTGATCTCTTGTGTGGCTAACTAACTACATACACATGCACATACTGCATATATTAGGGATGTTACAAATTTGAAACTAGTTGAGAGAACACACACATACACACACACACACACACACACACACATATATATAGGAAAAAGCAGAAGGTATTTACCAGTATCTGATTTTTTTAATATAAATGATGCTGTGCTTCAGTGGTTAGATATCCTAGACAAATGTATAAGGCATATTTTGGACCTTAGTGTATTGCCTAATGAAAATAATAATACTTAACAAAAAGAATAATTTGGGGAGATGTCAATTCTATCAAACTCTCCTATCAGCAAATACCTGGTCAGAGGTGAAGAGCAATTAAAATAATGTCAGAGCAAACCAGATAGTCATGTAAGTGAGATTTGATTAAAATGCTTCTGGAGGGCTGTGGAGTAGTGAAAGTTTTCCAGCTGTTGTAAACAAAGGAAACAAAGCAAATTAAATGGTGCAGAGAAGAGAGAAACAAGAATAAGATGTTGTCATGGTCAGAGAGGTAGAGAGCAACGCAATGTCTCAGTGGATTTGTGACATAATCTTTTGTTAGCTCTCAAATAAAAAAAGGATCTTACATCACCATTAAAAAAAATCTTACAGAATGTTATGAGTCTCCTAGCATCTGTTACAATTGTGCCTGTCTTGACAGAAGTGAAGACTGACTTGATTGATCCAATGGATTCTCTTATTTATTTGCAGACCACAGATGACATCTTGGTGGCCTCAGCTGAATGCCCCAGTGATGATGAGGACATTGATCCCTGTGAGACGAGCTCAGGTGGGTTAGGTTAGTCAACTTTTTTTATTACTTACTTTTTATTTTTATTCTTTGCATGTAGCAGTGATGAAAGAATCTTTCATTTCAGCCTGTATTGATGATGAAGCAAAATTCATTCTCTTGGGTCCCAGATAGGAATTGCCAATATAATTCTCTCAGTGTATATGTATCTGTTATGTATGAGAGAAAGAAAGAGAGATAAAGACTCCTACTAAAGGCTACTTAGTTGGCTATTTAGGTTTCTTCTATTATTTTTATTAAACTATCTTCAAAAACAACTAATTAGTTATATGACAGTGGGATATTTTAAGCAATAAGTTTATTAAAGATCCTGTAGAAGAGATATTAAAAAAGCAGAGATTTTAGGATTTAAGTTTTGAGCCCTCCAAAAGAAAAAAAAATACATCTATGACTGACAGCTCTTGCTGATTGCTTGGAACTGTATATATTTCTGCTGAGCAGAAGGCATTTTGCCATGGCAGACTTCATAGATGTGAAACTGAAAATAGGTTTGCAACCACACTATGAAATCTCTATAAGGAAACTATTATTTGTTTATGAACATTGAGAGATCTCTGTATATGTAGGTAGATAATAGAGAATACCTTGTAATCTGATAAACAGTTCAGCCAATATTCAAATTACAGCTGACCATCTCTGCTTCTTTTAGGAGGAAGGTAAGGGGAGGTTGAAATGCATCTTTGACAAGACTGATGATCACAAACACTCATTCATGCAACTTCTAAGATATATGGTTGCTTCCATTGTTAAGATTTTATCATGCAGTTTCTTTGTTAAAGGACAGTTCTGTTATCTCAGGGGTGTCAAACTGCTGGCCCGTGGGTCGGATGTGTCATCCAGAAGCCACACTGACCCCATTGCCGGCAATGGCAAAACCAAAACAATCAAGATCAAGTGAAGTACTAATACCACTTTACAGTGCTTTGGTAAGGCCACACCTGGAATACTGCATCCAGTTTTGGTCACCACGATGTAAAAAAGATGTCGAGACTCTAGAAAGGGTACAGAGAAGAGCAACAAAGATGATTGGGGGACTGTAGGCTAAAACATATAGGGAACGGTTGCTGGAATTGGGTATGTGTAGTTTAACGAAGAGAAGAGTGAGGGGTGACATGATAGCAGTGTTCCAATATCTCAGGGGCTGCCACAAAGAAGAGGAAGTCAAGCTATTCTCCAAAGCACCTGAAAGCAGGACAAGAAGCAATGGATGGAAACTAGTCAAGGAGAGAAGCAACCTAGAACTAAGGAGAAACTTCCTGACAGTTAGAACAATTAACCAGTGGAACGACCTGCCTCCAGAAGTGGTGAATGCTCCAACACTGGAAGTTTTTAAGAAGAGACTGGACAGCCATTTGCCTGAAATGGTATAGGGTTTTCTGCCTGAGCAGGGGGTTGAACTAGATGACCTCCAAGGTCCCTTCCAACTTATTATTATTATTATTATCCTGATATGTTGCATGATCATGTGACATCATGAGTTTGACATGTCTGTGTTATCTGCAACAAAAGATAATTATAAAAAGATAAAGAAATAAGACAAGAAAGGGGTTTGCTTTGTGCAGCAATTTTGATTTTTTTTTCCTGTGGAGAGATGTTTTTTCCCTGTGGAGATAAGATTGGCCCCCATTTTGACACACTTTCACAAAGACCTGAAGATGGTGGTGGTTCTGCCAATGGGGACCCCAGAGTGATACAGAGGACCCCAAAGTGGACCCCAAAGTGATACAGAGCCCATAAAGTGGCTGAACTGATTCTTGTCAGCAAAGAGTGGAGGTTTATTCGTTTATTCGTTTTATCTTTGTGAACAACCTAGAGTCACCATGAGTGAATTGGGCAGCCATATAAATTTTCTAAACAAATATTTTCATTTTTCTCCATAACCACAATGGCTATAAAAATTTTAAAGTTCCAGGATCTTTGGTATGCTACACCTGGTGACACCAGGATGCGGATCTTTTAGGCAGTTCCTCAGAGCTTCAGATGAAGGATTTTTCCATCATCTAATTGGTCCTCTAGCAATTCTAGCAATGCTCTTTAGAAGGCCAGATCCTAAAGCTAAAACTCAAATACTTTGGCCACCTGATGAGAAGGAAGGACTCACTGGAGAAGAGTCTAATGCTGGGAAAGATTGAGGGCAAGAGAAGAAGGGGACGACAGAGAATGAGGTGGCTGGATGGAGTCACTGAAGCAGTAGGCATGAGCTTAAATGGACTGCAGAAGATGGTAGAGGACAGGAAAGCCTGGAGGAATGTTGTCCATAGGGTCGCGATGGGTCGGACACAACTTTGCAGCTAACAACAACAAGAAGCAATTCATGGGTTGAATCTGAGACCATTCATTCACTGAGCTGATTGCTTCCCCACATTCTTCATTAGATTTATTTTATAAAGACCAAGAAATATATTACAAATTACTTAAAAGAATTCAGAGTGTTGTTACCTTCCAATCAAAGTGGCATTTATTTATCTACTCAAATTTGCATACTTTTGAACTGCTAGGTTGGCAGGAGCTGAGGCAAGGACAGGAACTCACCCTATCACATGGCACTCAGGTCTTGAACCTGGCTGCCGGCTTTCCAACCAACAAGCCCAGTGTTTTTAATCACTGAGCCACCATGCTGCCCTATTGGAGACAGTAGAAAGTCAATTTTGACTCATTTTGATCTAGATGCAACAGTGCAAATTTTTGGAAGATTATGGAAGTATTTTGTCCCTACCTTCTTCCAAGATTGTTTTAATTTTCTGGTCTACTTTATTGTTGATATGTAATGTTTGAGCAATTAAGCCAAATCTGAAATCATTAATTCCTACATTTTTTTCTAGAGAACAGATATTTATAAATATTTGCACATTAATAAATTTCCTGCTAGGATTGTTTTTCATGATTCTTGAGGCCATTTCAAGTTCTGGGAATCAAAAGTATAAACACATCTAATTTATAATACTTCAGTAGATTCCATGTATTGAAACAGCAAGAGTATATTTATTAGATATATTCATATAAGAAAATAACTACCATGATCCATATTTCACACTTATTTTTATTACAGTTATCAGGGCCAGAAAGCACCTCAGTGCTATTTGTATTTTGTTTTTTATCCAATGTTTCAAAGGACATAGAATCAAATGCAGGTTTACAATTTGTATTTCTGGAAGTAAAAGCTGCATTTATTAACACATTCACAACTTCATGCACATTTTTGTAACTCATAATCTGACTTGTCAGGTTAGGTTGAGTTCTAGGAAAACTAGGTTAGATGCTTGTTCAGTGTATTGGCTCCCAAGTATCACCATTCCCATACAGTTTTATACCTTCGAACAAGTTTTGACTAGTCCATCAAAGCTGGGCCAGTCATACCTTGACATTTTAGCCACACCCTTTTCCTATTGAATGCAATTGCCTTTGTTCTGTTATTTTAGGGACAACTTTTCTGCCTCCACAACTTACTTTATGTGAGCCTCATGTACTTAGAATTTTATATATGTCCATTCACACAAACACAGGGTACTATGCTGCACATTATCACAATATAACAGAATTATGTAATGATTAACATAGTGTTGATATACTATTATATGATTTATTAGTTAATGCAGACATGTCAAACACAAGGCCCGGGGGCCGGATCCGGCCCGCAAAGTGCTTTCATGTGGCCCACGAAGCCATCCTGGAAACAGTGAGGGAATGGCCCCCACTGCCTTGGCCCTGGCCCAGAGATCCTCCTTCTGCCAGAAACCCTCAGATCTGTCCCACTCCTGCCCAGGCCCCCATAGGCACCCTTGATGCGAACGATGTAGAGCTGGCCACGCCCACCCAATAGGTCATATGCACTCTAGCCACACCCACCCAGTAGGCCACGCCCATCCTGGCCATACCCACCTGGCCCCTTGAGGGCAACCACAATGCTGATGTGGCCCTCAATGAAATTGAGTTTGACACCCCTGAGTTAATGTATTAACAAGTGGCTTATAGAGTCCTAAAAATAGATGTTAAGAATTGTGAAATCTCAGTCTTCTACAAGTTAAGATTTGCTTATCTTTCTTTGTTGGACTAATTCTTTTACCTATTTTGGAACAGCACTTCGTTTGTGAGTTAAAGGTTATGAACTCTATTAGCTGCAATGGTTTCCTCCAAAGGTTTAAACAACATCCCATCATTATTTCCTTCTGTATTAGAATAACTTGCTTCATCCCTCCTTTCCTCCCTCCCTCTTTCTTTTTCCATCTCCTCACACGTAACGGACTCTCCTTGTTGTCTCCTGGGAAAATACAGTATCTCCTGAGAGGAGGCAACATTTCTCGTGTTGTTGTGCATTGCTTTGAAAAGATATTTCAGCTCTGATATTTTGCCTCTGTGAGGGCGTTTGAATACTACAAGATTAGACACAATACAATCCTGCTCATGTGCCTTTCATTATATAAAAAAACTGGCTGGCATATAGATACATTGAGAGGACACAAAATCATGTACCTTTCCTATATAGTCATGGATATAGAACTGGTGACAAAGAAATCACTGCACATTCAGAGAGAGAGAGAGAGAGAGAGAGAGAGAGAGAGAGAGAGAGAGAGAGAGAGAGAGAGAGAGAGAGAGAGAGAGAGGAGATTTTACACTTATAGGCACGCTGCTTTAGAGCAGCAGCTGTGCTGAGAGTGGAGACACTTTTCTTCCTCTTTTGACATCACAAACAGTGTTCGTTTTGGTAAGTTGTTATAGATGCAGAGATAATAATGGCACATCAGATGTGAATGCTTATGGATAAGTGTTTTTGATGTATAGTAAAATCTTAAGTCAACATAAGGGTCCGCATCTATATCTCTGCAATTGCTGATTTATAGTTTGATATAGACTGTGCTGATTTATTAATTTTTGATTTATTTAGAAAGTAAGGCATAGTATCATTCCCTGGGAGGAATAGCCTATCAGGATTGTCACTGCCAGAAGGTCTCTGATGTTGCTTGCTATGCACCTGCATTTCAATAAATAATGAATGCAAAGATGTGACTTGCAAAAAATATAGGAAATGAAAATGTAATGGAGTCAGCAGCCTGATAATCAAACAGTGCATGAAACACTGAATAAAAATAAAACCAGAATAAAAGTGACCAAACCATATAAAGTACAGTTTACAATGGAATACACAAAGATATCACACAAACAGTATTTATGCAGAGAAAAATCGAATCATATGTCTTGCCCATTCTTTGCTCTTACATTACAACCTTTCCGTTCCTGTCTGGATGGAAGGAGAGCAAATCTGTAGTGCCTGCTTCTTGAGCATATCTCCTCAAGTATGGGTTTGAATAATAAGGATATATTCCATTATTTGAAGATGGAAAGTAGTTAAGATAAATCAGTAGACTAGAAATAATTTATCTTATCTACAACCAAAGTCATCCCATGGAGATAATTCTCAGTTCCTCTTCCTGATCCTGATATGATTGAGACACTGCTGTCATTTTATATCATTGTAGTCTTTTCCATTACAGATTTATTTCTTACATGTCCAGTTTAGTATTTGATAGAACCAGACTGATATGTGCACATTTTTGCTTCCTTCATGAATTGAATTCATTATGCATTCAACAGTGACCTTTTAATCCCAGCTGAATATTTATAAAGATAACTATTAGAAGATCTTCAAAAATATTTTGTGAATCTGAGATTCCTGGGGGCACAATGCAGTATTGTGCATTAGAATGCAGTATTACAGGTTGACTATGCCCATAGGCAGGGGTTCAATCCCGACAGGGCTCAAGGTTGACTCAGCCTTCCATCCTTCTGGAGTCAGTAAAATGAGGACCCACATTGTAGAGTGCAATATGCTGAGATTATAAACTACTCATAAAGTGCTGTAAAGCACTATGGAGCACTATACAAGTCTAAGTGTTATTGCTATTGCTAATACCAAATTATTCATGTATATTATATTATTCAATCTGATATTGACAGGTGGAATTCTCAAAGATATTCCAAATGTATACCAGCTTCTTCCCCATAGATAGCATCAAACCTGCATATAATAAAATATATTTTAGATCAGATTATTAATCTATTTAGTCAAGATTGTTTAAGCAACAGTAGCAAGAAATTATTTCCAATTTCTAGAACCATAGAATTTGGAAAGGCCTTTGATACCAACTCCAGTTCAGTTCAAGGAATCCAATTAAGGCAGGTTCTATGAATTCTCTTCTTAAACACCTCCAAAAAGGAGAAACATCCACCTCCATAAATAATTTCGCTACCAAATACTCTTCCTATACATTAAAAAAACCCACTCAATCTGCCCCTCTGTAAATTAATTACATTATACCATGTTTGACATTCTGGGACAATTTCTTATCACATACTTGAAACTTGCTTATATTACCCCTCAAATCAGAGTCCTTTCAGTTCTTCTAGGAGAGTTTCTAGTTCATAATAATCCCCATTACACTTCTTTGTATATGTGTCATTGTATATAAAACCTTGTGTCCATCTGAGATGAAGCTTGACCAATGTCAAATAGCGGAATTATACTTCCCATGGTTTTATCATAACCATAATTCTGTTGATATAGCCTTTTCACATGTCCTCTTGCCAGGCTAGATAATTAAACCCCCTCTTGTAGATATGCACAGTGTTTGATTTATTTTTCTTAGGTAAAAATAATCAAGATTGAACCTAGGACTTAAAATGTGTATAAAACTACCACACTGCCATAAACATGTTCCCAGAAAGGACCTTCATCTTAAAATCAATGAATGTAGACAGCTTTAGGAAGACATAGGTGCCCAAGTTTCTACCTGCAGTGAAATCCATGCATGAGGCCAAAGATGTGCTTATGGGAAATACTACTTTCAAAATTCTGCCTTTAAGAATTTCAGATTCCTTTCCCCCTCTCTCTCCACTTCTCTGTATTGCACAGTATGCCAATTTTTGATAGGATCTACTTTACAGCCAATCAGACCATGATTGTAGACCAATTTTGTAGCCTTTGTTCTGACTGATAGCAGCTGCTTTCCAAATTTTCAGGCAGGAAACTTTCCCAGCTAAGGTTAGGAGATTAAATCTCAGAAATTCTGCATTCAAAAAATGACAATATACTATTGCTATTTCTAATGCTTCCACTTGCTCACACAATCATAAAATTATAAAGCAACCTGCAAATATTTATTTAGGGTAAAAGAAAGTACAACTATATTTTTTTAAGAAATGGTGCAGTTTTAGAACATGGGATTACAACAACTTCATTTGGATTTTTATAACCTCATGGGATTTTGTTTACCATTATGCAATTGATGGGCAAACAGTTTAATTTGCACTGCAGTGTTTATAAAGGATATTAAGTTGGTTATTAAATTTTGTAAGATTTACAGCCCACTTCAGACAAGGACTTAGGCTAAATTACATACATATTTAATTTAATTTTATTTTTTAATTTTATTAGATTTATATACCGCCCTTTCCCGAAGGACTCAGGGCGGTTTACAGGGCATTTTAAAATCACACCAATACAAAATACAAAAGTTAAAAGACAATTAAAAAGATTAAATTATCCCTGAAAATAAATCCCCAGTTAAAATTCTCAGCCTGGGCCAGAGAGCTCAAAGAGCCAAGTCTTCAGGTCCCGGCGGAATGAACGCAGGTCAGGGTCTAATTTAATCTCTTCAATAAGAATTGGGTGATGGACTGACAATGGAGTAGAGATACTCATGTTATTATTGCCAAACATTATGTTTAGGATCTTGGCCTCTTACATCCTACAGACTGAGCAGAGCAAGTTGTTCTGGATTATTCTGTTTCCCAAAGTTGCAACCCACTTTGTTATCACTCCTGTCACAATAGCCCACCTCCATAAGGAAATGCTTTTTTAGCCCTCACTGGCTAGCTGACATGAAATAATGAAAAATGACGAGCTCTTAAAATTGTGATTGTGCCCTTACAGGATGTAGTTGAGAACAACAAGTAAACATATTCTCTCTTTTTAAATCTCTCTGCCCATGGGAAAATTCTAGCCTAACTTTCTCCCTACTCTGAGTTTCCTAAATTGTAAATGGAATTTTTAATTCCTACACTGGAAAGATTGCACTGCTTTTTCTTCTTGAAAAATTGTCGTTAATCCTGTTTTCCTTTCCTTTTTCAGTGACAGTTTTCCAGGGTGATCATAGCTTCTATATCGGGGTGTCAAACTTGCAACATCACGTGATGTGTCGCGACGTATCGTGACATTTTTTACATTGCTGGCAATGGGGTGGGCACAGTTTCATCATGATGCATCCAGCCCATGGGTCGGCAGTTTGACACCCCTGTTTATATGATTCAGATTCTGCAAAATCTTAATTCTTGCTTACTTAGGTCTAAAGTAAGCAGAAAAAGGTTGCAACCTGACATCATAATCCAATCCATTTGGCAAACATTTCAAAACTGTACCCCAAATTACTTTATTTGGCTACATGCTAGTAATTTCCAAAGTAAACACTATGTGGTCTTTAAGATACTTCTTTTATTAGGAATCCAACAGAAGGCTTAATTTCTTAGGAATATCAGTCAAGCATCTTGTCTACTCCTATAATTTCTGGTTGATTGGCCAGTACCTAGCTGTCTATCTGTATCTGAAAGCCCCACAGATCATAGCACTGTTACTCTCACTGACCTTCTTTGAAATCTCCCATCTGGACTTGGGATAGCCTAGCCTGTACACTATACGGATGCTCCTGTAGACAATGCCTACTACTTGGTTGTGCTGCTCAGGGTATGCTGTTCCTGACTACTTCTTACACTCTGCCACTGTATGTGGAACTGTCTCTGAGGCCTCTCTGCATAATCTCTACCTTGTGTCCTCTCTGTAGTAGTATGGTAGACTCTTGCTTTTATCTGGTGCTTAGTGCCTGTTCTTATGCTGCTAGGATTAGTACCTCAGTGCTGTCTTTTAGTCTAGCTCTTTCCAGCATTACCCATATATATATATATATATATATATATCAGCAACCAATCATCACTTATGTTCCCTGCTTCAAAATGCTACTTTTCAGAATCACAAATACTGATAAGAGTGGGGGGAGATTTGGTAGCTCCTATTTTTTTTAAGATAAGGAGTAATTCCCTGTCATAAGATTTAAATCTATCTAGTATCGTAATCTTGCCCCAACTCCATTTAAAGATTTCAGTAACAAGGCAAAATCTTCAGAGGATATATATTGTAGATGTGTAATGCCAAGAAGTCCTGGAGTATAAATGTCCCAGTGAAATGAAGTTTAGATAAGGTGATCCATCTCAGAGAGCTTTTGGGTTTTCAACTGCTCCCAGATTGAAAGCCTACCAGAGAGTATACTAATAAGCAATTCAACTCATACCCACCCCCATGTAAAAGTTGATGAGTAAATAGGCAGAGAAAATGTATGTAATCTTGTGAATAATTTTCTAATCCCCCTATTTCCATTTGATACATGCAAAGGCATGAGTATGAACCAAGAGAAGGTCTTAAACTGTATTTTTGTTAATAAAAGCTTTTGCTAATCTCAATTTTCAAACACTCCAGGAATCTGCAATTCCATTTTCTTTTCACAGTATTAATGAACAATGGACATTGGCAATAGTCCTTTTTTCTTTCTTTCTCCTGAAAGAACTGCCAAGAATTATAATAAGCCTGTGATATGTAGTGGATAAGTCTAAACAAGTGTGACTGTTCTGCACAAGTTATTTCATGGCTGCAGAAATGCAAACAGGAATACAAAAATTAATCCCACCCAACAGGGTATGTAATATAATTTAGAAGGATGCATAACAGTGGTGAGTGGAGAGAAAAAACTGAATGAAACCAAGTACAGCATACTCATCTCACTGATCATATGCAAAAGAGCCCATAGTAGTCAGAATGCCTAACATTTTCATTCCACTCTCAGGAAGTATATTGTGTGACTTTCCACTCACCCTCAGCAGGTGTTTCTTTCTATCACAGTCACAAGAGATTCTTTCCAATCTATTCATTTTATGGTCTTAAATCTATAGCACTGGACTAATTACCAGTTTTTCATCTGCCATTGCTTGGACAATAAAGTAAGGTACTGATATTATGTTGGTTTCTTTTCAACATTCAATAATGCAGTCGTAATTTTTTTCAGAGTAATAAAGATACAGTATGTTGGCAGACACTGTTCAGTATTCATTGAATTGCTGTCAGGAACTGGGTTAGCAACAATCCTTTTAAGGAATACGAAGTTTTGATGGCCTGAAAATATGTTTATAATATAAACAAAAAAAATATATTATCAAAACAGCCCTCCCTCAAAGGAACTCAGGAAACTATGAGAAATATTTTGCAAATATCTCCTATCAGAAAATAATTATAAATCGCAATTCTTTACATTTCTAATGAAAAGCTGTAACAGTTAAATTGATAACCATACCCCTAGTAGTCTGCTGTTTTTAAACAAATATTCTGTGAGTATCCTATGAGCAAATTTAAGCAAAGTTTGATTCATACTTGCTTTTCAGTTTAATAGCTGCAACAAGGTTCATATCACAATGCTTTTGTTGAACTTAAAAATCCAGGTACATATATAAAAGGACAATACTTGTGGGTTATATAATAAAAGTGTAGACTTACTGTAGCATTGGAATAGCTCTAAAATCATAGAACAGCTTCGCAGGAATGTTGTAAAACTGATGTAAGAAAACATTTACAGTTTATTTCAGAGACATGAAGAAAAATTCCAAGTGGTATAACTGACACTAACTCCTTTTGTAGTACAATGTATCTTTATTATTTATGACAAGTATATTTCCCCATCTTTTCAGTAAAAACCTATACTCAAGTAGGGGCATCTGTAGTTGCTCTGCCCCTTTTGAAATGGTATGCATTGTTGTGATATATGTATAGAAAAGGGAGGGGTTTTATTTATTTATTTATTTATTTATTTATTTAGTTAGTTAGTTATATTTATATACCGCCCTATTCCCTGAGGACTCAGGGCGGTTTACAGGGAATTAAAAATCCAAAATACAAAAATTAAGAACAAATTAAAAAGTATTAAATTAACCCTGTAGTCAGTTAAAAAACCCCAAATTAAAAATTCTTCCTCAGTCTGGGCCCGAGAGCTGAAAAAGCCAGGTCTTCAGGCCCCGGCGGAATGATCGGAGGTCGGGGGCAGTCCTCAGCTCCACCGGCAGCTGGTTCCAGAGGGCAGGCGCTCCCACTGAGAAGGCCCTATCCCTGGGTGTCACCCGCCGGCAATCTCTCACCGGCGGAACCCTGAGCAGACCCTCCCTGTGGGAGCGCACTGGGCGAAGGGCGTTTGATGCCGGCAGCAAGTGTTCCCTCAAATATCCCGGACCCAGGCCATGTAGGGCTTTATAGGTGATAACCAGCACCTTGAATTTCATCCGGAGGGCAACCGGAAGCCAATGCAGCTCGCGGAGTAGAGGTGTTACATGGGAGTATCGGGAAACCCCCATTACAACTCGCGCGGCCGCATTCTGCACCAGTTGAAGCCTCCGAGTGGTCTTCAAGGGCAGCCCCATGTAGAGAGCGTTACAGTAGTCCAAACGGGAGGTCACAAGCGCATGAGTGACTGTGCGTAGGGCGTCCCGGTCCAGATAGGGACGCAACTGGCGCACCAGGCGAACCTGTGCAAAAGCCCCCCTGGTCACGGCTCCTATGTGATCTTCAAAATTGAGCCGTGAATCCAGGAGGACGCCCAAGTTGCGAGCCCTATCAACGGGGGGTAACACCTCACCCCCCATCATTAGAGGTGGAATAACATGGTTAACCCGGGACGCCGATACGCACAGCCACTCGGTCTTGGCGGGATTGAGACGAAGCCTGTTTCTCCCCATCCAGACCCGAACCGCCTCCAGGCACCGGGACATCACGGTGAGGGCATCACTGGGTTGGTTCGGGGTGGAAAGAAAGAGTTGGGTATCATCAGCATACTGGTGATACCCCACCCCAAAACCACGAATGATCTCGCCCAGCGGCTTCATGTAGATGTTGAACAGGAGAGGTGAGAGAACCGATCCCTGAGGAACTCCACAAATGAGAGACCTCGGGGCGGATCTCTGCCCTCCTGTCAACACCGACTGCGAGCGGCCCCGGAGTTAGGAGGAGAACCACCGTAAAACGGTGCCTCCCACTCCCAACCCCCTGAGACGCCGCAGCAAGATACCATGGTCGATGGTATCAAAAGCCGCTGAGAGATCTAATAGGACCAGGACAGAGGAGCAACCCCTGTCCCTAGCCCTCCAGAGATCATTCACCAGCGCGACCAATGCCGTCTCCGTGCTGTATCCGGGCCTGAAGCCCGATTGGTACGGGTCCAGATAATCACCGTGGTGCAGTGTTCTTTTCACACACTGACTGGTTTGACCATAACCAGTCCCCCCCCCCCCAATCTGGACATGGCTATTCCCAAGATTGCTTACAAAAACTCTTCACTTCTCTTTAAAATTTTGATTCTGTAGATAAGAATAGAACATTATGGGAATATCTTCCTCAAGAATATCAGAATAGAATGATACCAAACTGCAGGATATATACATCTATGCCTTGAAATCAGGAGATTCCAGTTATCCTTTTAAGCATTTGGCCAGAAATACAATCAGAGGCTTGAACAGTTCTCTCTTTAAAATTTAGAAGTTTAGAAATTTTAAAATGTTTTATATTCCTTCCGAGAGTAATGTTTGTAGACCTAACTAACTTTTCTTACTTCTGAAAAATGTCCACTCCATTGTTATAGTTATATAGTATTTCTGGCGCATACTTTATATTAGATATGTTGATGTGAAAAACAACCAATATTGATAATATTGGGAAAAGGTGGGTGTTTTTTTTTAATTAAGGCAATGAAGAAAACAAAACTGTGTCTTCATTGCAGTTTCCACCTCATTTCCACAGCCAATATTAGAAGCTGTTATGCTGACAATGCCAGGAACAGCTTCAAGTTAATTAAGTGGTTCTGTCTTCTGGAAACAGATGGAGTGAGATGATTGTGAAACGTTGTTTAAAGTGAAACAATGCCAGCAATTTCAGATTATTTTTTAAGAAAAAAATATTATTTTTTCAGTATTATACCTTTGTACCTGGTATTCAGTGAAACATTTTACTGTAAAATAAGTTTGAAAGTTGTTTTTTTATTGCCAATTAATCGAAATCTAATTGACAGCATTTGCTTAAAATGCCTACATTCAAAGATGATATGTAGCCTATCAGGTAGCATCATCTCTTTTCAGCATGTTCCATTCTTCCTTGAACAGAAAGTAATTTCCAGAATCACATTCAGCACAATAAATCTCCTAATTTCATTTTCTATAGCTGTTCCTATACTGTTATCCTGTCACAGTGAATTATAAAACAATTGTTGACATATCCAGCTCAGATGAATTTCCACATAACGCTGGGCATAGAATGAAGAATTAAATTAAAAGAAAGATGTTGTAGTTTCTAACCAGCCTAGTTTATCCCAACCTTAGAAATGGAAGCTTAGCTGGCTAGAAAATCCTAGAAGAGTAAACCTGAGAAAAATCTATGTAGACTTAAGATAGATAATCACCTAAGCATGTTGTTGGAAAACTTACTAAGCTGAAATGGATGTTATACTGCTTCAGCCAAAGCTTTTTTTATATAATTATCTTGACTCCTTGTTGGGGATCCACAAAAAGGCATCTCCAAAAAAGCAACACCTGGAGGGTCCTGTCACTTGTCACTATCCTACTAGGGATTGGAAGAAGTTTTAAACAAGACTCGTGGATGTCTTCTGGATGTCTTCTGCTTATTTCTTAGCACTGGTCCCTCTTCTTCCTCCCCCATACGCACTGCTGTGATTTTCTTTTCTTCTCTTATACTTTTCTTCTTTGACTGAACCCCTTTGCTTCACCTGAAATGCTTTGGTTGGGTCTGCCCTTTCTTTCAAGGGTTTCCTGTCTCTTTTCCTCCCTAAAATGTGTAGTTAACACTCTTCTTTATCATCTTTTCACCTTTTCCAGTCCATTTTTACCCTTTTCTTATTTTCATATGTTTTTTTAAAAGAATGTGTGTGTGTGTGTGTGTGTGTGTGTGTGTATTCAAAATTCCTGTTCAGTTTCTCTTTCTAATTCAATTACACTGTTCATCCACCACCACCACCCAGGATACTAACAAAGACGATCAATACAACAACACATTAAACCGTAACAAAAAGGTGGACTGCTCTTCATAACATGTTGAAAAGGAATATGAGAAATATATAAAAAACTTACATTTTGTTTCCTATACCAGTTTATTTTTTTTTAAATTCCATTTATATCCCACCCTACTCCGAAGACTCAGGGCGGCTTACAAGCTTAGCAGTAGCCTTCATTCTATGTATTCATGGGTTTAATCTGCCCATATATACCTAGAACCCTTGTTGGCTAAGTGGATGCTGTGGTAGAATATTTATTCCTCATGTGTTATTTTTCCATCAGTAATAAATGCTTTACATATATAAGCATTGATATGTTGTTGGTTATTTTACTGATTTCAAGATAAATGTCATCAGATCATATGTAATAGAATTGCAGAATCTCATATTTTCTCTCTCCTAGCATAATGAAATTGTGCACAAGAAAGACTTTTCTAAACAGATTAGGTTTTAGATTGTCAGATCAGCATAATGTAAAGTTGATTCTCTGTACCAGATAGTTCCTTGGAGAATGGTTGGGTATGAAGCAGAGAGAAACTGATTTGCCCAACATTACTGGATTGATTCCAGAATCCTAAAGTGAAACCAGCTTTCCAAAGCAATAGTGTTACAGTTAGATAATGGCTAGGTGATTTTCTACTTTGCATTACATAAATATGTTTTTTTTTCATCATCTGCTTACAGCAAGTCCCACCAAACCAGGACGGGGAGGATACCCAAGTTCTGAAGAGGTGGTTCGGGAATCCAGCAGCACGACTGGCATGGTGGTTGGGATCGTAGCAGCAGCTGCTCTGTGCATTCTCATCCTCCTCTACGCTATGTACAAGTACAGGAACCGAGATGAAGGCTCCTATCATGTTGATGAGAGTCGAAACTACATCAGTAACTCAGCACAGTCCAATGGGGCTGTGATTAAGGAAAAGCAACCCAACAGCTCTAAAAGCTCCAGCAAAAATAAGAAAAACAAGGATAAGGAGTACTATGTCTGATCCCAACAACTGGAAAGAACAATTGTATAGAAATAGTCTTCATTTTATCTGAGACATAAAACAAAACTTATTTACTTTACTTTTTATGAAGCACATACAAAATTTAAAAAATGGGGAAAGGAATATGGGGAATGCAATTAGAAAGGAAAGACTTTTTAACAAAACAAGGAATGACAAAATGAAATAAGCATTTCATACTCTGGTTTCCCTGAAACGGGAGTCAGTAAACCCCCCTTACGTTCACAGTGTTTTCATTTACTCTGCCATCTTTCTGTTGCTGGAATGTTTCTGAAGAAGATGTTGGTACTACTGCACACTCATAAGGCAAAGAGTATTACTCCAAAACATCAACCAGCACAACACAAATTGTGACAAACTGAAACAAACAAAAGATGAAATAATGCACACACCCACAATAAAGAAGCTACCTATCAGTCTGGATTTAGCCAAAGTGCTAGCACTTTTCTGAGGAGTAAGTCAATCTGATTACCTGACAAGACTTCACCATTCAACACAAGCCCTCAAGAAGCAGAGGTTGAAACTGAGCTTGCCATCTGGTGCAACAAAAAAATGATTGGAGCTTGGATTTGAAGTGAAGTGCTGGCTTTTCTGAATAAACCACATTTAAAAACAGAAGAAGAAAACATTTTTGGAAAAAGCCCCTTTCTGGTTGTGAGGAAAAAAAATATAGCGGCCTTATTTTCAAAAATAACAATAAACAAAGAAACAAAATACATGAAATATAAGGCTTATTTTCACACACCGTTACCAACAAATCCTAAACTGAGGGCATAGATACGATCATTGGAATAAAAAAAATCATGCACGCTTAGTATGTTATTACCTATGTTTATATTAAAAACACATCTATATGTGCTTTCTGGACTGTGATAAGTGATGTTTTCTAGCCTGTTGTATAGAAAATGCAAACTATATCTGCTCTTCAACCATTTTTGGTAAACTCAATGTTCTAAGTGTTGCTAGGTATAGAATGTTTTATGACATCTGGAGCAACCAACATTTCTGTTTACTTTTACAGCCATGAGAAACTGCCACACTTTTTATTCCCTTCTTGTCTTCCTCCCTCCCTCCCTCCCTCCCTCCCTTCCTGGGTTTGATTTTAATTTACAGTGTAGTAAATATACTAAACAGGATGTGTATGAATGTATATAAGAGTCAGCTAATTTTCTTCTTAACTTGTACAGCCTCTCTTCTTTTGCAGTTCCGTTTTAGTAGTTTGTATGAAAGAAGTGGACTTTAGAAAGCAAATATATATAGATATAAACTTCATAATTTTCTTCACCAATTGTCTATCCTCTCCTATGATACATTAGCAAGATCAATCACAATTATGTCATTTCAGCTCCTTTCTCTTCCTACCCATTAAACCCAACAACTGATGATTTAAGTTACCTTTACACTCTAGTTCAACTTTCTGGCTACTTGTCCAGGAATTGAGAAAAAGGTTGAATTCCATGATACCTTTCATCTGAACCTTTATTATCATTTGCTTTTTATTTATAGCACATCATTAGAGAGTTGGTTGGTAAAGAAATTCAGAAATCTGCCCTTTAAAGTACTCTAGCTCCTCTCACTAAAGCCACCCCAGGTTAGGAAAAATACTAATGTTCTCGACATAAACTGTACAAAACAAGAACAAAAGTTGCACCTTTTGTCAAATGAGGAATGATTCTCCTTTTAACTTTTTTTTTAGTTTCCCAGCTCTTACCCTGAGCTTGAATAGAATTTCTTCTTCTAAGGTAATGAGTACAGTGGTTTGGTAAAAAAAAAAAACATTCTCTAAGATTCTCTGCAAAGATATACTTCCAAACATTACAGACATTCTGGTTTATATACATGCTTATGTTACAAATTTGCAAGTTTGTTTTTTAACAACAACAAAGTGACTGCTGCGGTAGGTTCCCAATGATATGTTATTCTTTAGCATCTTACTTAGAGAGATACAAATACATGGAAAGATAGTTCTGTAGAAAATCTGCCTTATCCTAGAACGACTCCTGGGAGGAGTAGAATTGTTCACACTTTACAGATAGGAAAAAAAGGAATTTAAAATTAGCTTTAATCAACAAGGCACTGTATTTTCTTCTATGCTGTTTGCTGCTGTTAAGGCAAAAGACTGGGAACTGGTGTTCAACAGAGCAATACTTTAGAAATACAGAAGAACACTGCTAAATGATTTGTATAATATGCTTTGTATAAAGGGCTTGTGAGAGAAGAAAGGTTCATGCATGTGACTATCTGAAGGCTATTTTGCACTCAAGATAATTTGAAATTGTTTGGCCAATTGTCCTTGTATGTACCACCTTTTGATAAGGGGAGGGCAGGAATAGGTTCATCCTGCATTATAACCATGACAGAAACCTGGCAAGCCATCAGTGAAGAATGGATATTCATAATCAGGAGAGAGAGTTTAAGCTTTGTTATTCACCTATGGCAAGGTTCATACGTGACTTCATATACTCACTTTGTTACCCAACTTTTCCCCCACGCAATTAACATACTTACTTTAAGGGGTAAGTGATGAGAGATTGCTAGTTCTAGCAAAGATATTTCAAGTTGGTTTTTGAGGAGTAACTCCTGTTCTTCCTTGTTGATTTTGTGATTTAATAATGAGCAAAAAGTGTTTGCATTTATCAAATGTTTGCAGTAGCGATATTAAAACACTGTTCTTTTTTTTCAAAATTGCATAACAAATTCATTAATATCACATCTATAATAATCTAATTTGTTTGACTAACACTGCAATCCTATGCATAATTAAGGGGGAAGGGATCAGTCCCATTTAAGTCATTGGGACTATTTCTGGATAAACATGCCTAGGATTCTGCTGGGGTGAGATGGCTATGGGTTTTTTATTATTATTATTATTACTGTATTGTGTTGTCTTTTTTTTTAACAAAACACTAAAAGAATATGTGAAATTATTCATTCCCAAAATATTAAAAAAAAAAAAAAAGTCAGAAGCCCTTAACCTTATAGTGCTTTCTGTGATAGATATTTACAATTTTTTTTAATTGTTGCAAGGCCAATTTATCCATTATTGGAAATGCTAAGCAAGTGGAATTTACCGTTTTGTTAATAAAATGTTTCTTAATACAATTGGTGGCTCATTATTTTTCAGCTCTTTGCACTGTAAGTCTGTTATATTTTACTCATCGTTCCAGAGAGTGAGGTCAAAAAAGTTGAGGCTGTGGCCAGAACTGTGTGATCAAGACATCACCTCTTTTTATGTGTGCCATTGGATGTAATTGGATGGATCAAACACATGAAAAAGGAGCAGGGCTTCAATTGCCCAATCACAGAAACCACAGTATACCCTCTAAGGGTATACTCCCTGAAATTTGTGTAGTCCCCAAATCAGTTTCAATTCTCCCACATTTTCCTCTTAATTATTATGTATGAAGCAGACCCACACAAGCTCATTCATATTAAAAGAGCAGGTGCTCACAATTGAAAATTAAGGGAGACCATATTAGACATATCTTAGTTTATTCTTAATAGAGGGTTTTGATCTGATTCACACATTGCTATGTTCACAGTTTACAAAATGAAATACAATTTATTGAGTTTGCTGAATAACACTAAGTAATAAATTACAGTTTAAAAAATACTGTGGCTGGAGCCATAGAATGCACTGAAGCATAATCAAACAAGCAACTTTATTGAGGTGTTTGAACTTAATTTTTGTATTAGGAGTGATTAATCATAGTCTGTGCTCAGAGTGATGGGCTGATTACATGGACTGGAATTAATGTGGATCAAGATGCAGACAGAAAAGAAAATGTTCTTCAAAACTGCCCTCAGGAAAAAAGAAAAAGCTGATCTCTCTTATCTCATAAAATAAAATAAAATAAAACTAATAATGACTAATTTCAATTATAGGAACAGAAAAGTCTTATTACAACAAATGGAAATTTGGATGGTAAAACTATAATTGTGTCTACAGATAATTCAGACTTTTACTGATGGTCATCTTTAAGCACAAGCCATCTCTATCCTTAGATCTCTGCATCAGGCAAGGAAATGAACTAAACAGTTGGTACAGTGGTTAGAATGCAGTATTGCAGGCTAACTGCCCACAGCCAGAAGTTCTACCCCGACAGGGCTCGAGGTTGACTCAGTATTCCATCCTTCTGAGGTTGGTAAAATGAGAACCCAGATGGTGACATTGTACACTGCTCAGAGAGTTCTGTAAAGCACTATGGAACAGGGGCTACCAAAAAGGAGTGGGA
Organism: Vipera ursinii; assembly: GCF_947247035.1. Taxonomy (NCBI): domain Eukaryota; kingdom Metazoa; phylum Chordata; class Lepidosauria; order Squamata; family Viperidae; genus Vipera; species Vipera ursinii. Next base: position 322,350,522 of record NC_139512.1, on the reverse strand, counting down.
GTCAAGCTATTCTCCAAAGGAGCTGAAAGCAGGACAAGAAGCAACAGATGGAAACTAGTCAACCTAGAACTAAGGAGAAACTTCCTGACAGTTAGAACAATTAACCAGTGGAACAACCTGCCTCCAGAGGTGGTGAATGCTCCAACACTGGAGGTTTTTAAGAAGAGACTGGACAGCCATTTGCCTGAAATGGTATAAGGTTTCCTGCCTGAGCAGGGGGTTGGACTAGATGACCTCCAAGGTTCCTTCCAACTACTTCTTCTTCTTCTTCTTCTTCTTCTTCTTCTTCTTCTTCTTCTTCTTCTTATTATTATTATTATTATTATTATTATTATTATTATTATTATTATTATTATTATTATTATTATTATTATTATTATTATTATATAAGTCTAAGTGCTATTGCTAAGTGCTAAACATCTTTAATCCCTTCTAAATTCTATGATTCTATAAAGACGAAGTGACTCATGTTTGCAATAGTTGAGGACAGTACTGTAACTATAGAACTTATCATTAACTCCTAATTTATTCCTTTTTTGTCATGCAGTTCCAATGTTAGAGCTGCTCATTGTACATAAATCCTAGCTATGTACTAGGAAGAACTCTGAAATCTGGGCTGAAACATCCCTAGTAAAACCATTATGCAGATTTGTATTAAATGTGATTTATGAAGGATAGAACTGTTTATGCTACAATCTGCCAAATCAGGCACAATTCACAGTCAAGTACAGAGACTGGTAGTTCTTTAGAAATATGAGAAAGATACTGAACTCTAAATGACTGTCATGTATGACTCATCTTGGTGTCAATACAAAATTTCCAAACGAGTTTGTTTCAATCAAAGGAGACATACTGGAAATGAATGTGATTTGTTCCTGTGTTTACAAGCAGTTATAGGTCATTCCTAACTACCAATACCATAAAGGTAAAGGTCCCCCCGCACATGCGTGCTAGTCATTTCTAACTCTAGGGGCCAGTGCTCATTTCCATTTCAAAGCCGAAGAGCCAGCATTTGTCCGAGGACGTCTCTGTGGTCATGTGGCCAGCATGACTAGATGCCAAAGGCGCACGGAACGCTGTTACCTTCCCACCGTAGTGGTCCCTATTTTTCTACTTGCATTTTTGCGTGCTTTCGAACTGCTAGGTTGGCAGAAGCTGGGACGAGTAACAGGCGCTCACTCTGCTATGCGGCACTCGGGATTTGACCTGCCAAACTGCCGATCTTCTGATCGACAAGCTCAGAGTTTAGACTTAAAATGGATATGATTTGGAAACAAATGTCAAACTTTCTTCTTTGCTATTTTGATCAGAAATGTTTATTCTCAGAAATGAGAAAGTTAGACCTCTGATTTTTAGAATGTGTTAGAAGAAAATTTAAGTTCACCATACAAAAATTACAGTACATACAATCTACAGGTAGTCCTTGACTTGCAACAGTTCATGAAGTGACTGTTTTAAGTTACAACAGCACTGGAAAAAGTGACTTATGATCATTTTCACACGTATGACCATTGCGGCATCCTGATGGTCATCAAAATTCAGATACTTGGCAACTGACTCATATTACGATTGTTGCAATGCCCTGGGGTCATATGATCACCTTTTGTTGGACAAGCAAAGTCAATGGGGAAGCCAGATTGACTTAACAACCCTGTTACTAACTTAACAACTGCAGTGATTAACTTAACAACTGTGGCAAGAAAGGCCATAAAATGGGGCAAAATTCACTTAACAACTGTTTCAATAACAGAAATGTTGAGCTCAATTGTCATAAATTGAGGACTACCTACAGTATATTCAATTGAAAAACCTATTTATAAGGACATTCTTGTCCATTTTCCTTGCACTCTCGTGAAGGTGGAACAGTATATATCTCTATATTGTAACTGTTTTCCCTTACTCTCACATGAACCATCAGTGAAATGCATTGGCTAAATAACCTGGCACAATTCTAAAATATGTCAATAGAATATAGTTCTAGATAATAAAATGTAATTGCACTATTCTGATTTTATCTGCCCTCACCTGGATTTCTTGTCTAATTGTGGAAACTAGAAATTATCAATTAATTTGAACATTTTGGTCCCAGTGATCCTCAATTATTTTCATAAACTTCTTAGATGAAAGAATGCTCATTAGATCAAAATTCAAAAGGATCTTAACAAACGTCAGCATTGGGTTCTATCCAAGAAGATGCAGTTCAGTGGTGAAAAAAGTAAGGTCCTGAACTTAGGAAGGAAAAACCAAATGTATAGGCAGTGCTTTTTTTGTAAAAGAAAGAAAGAAAGAAAGAAAGAAAGAAAGAAAGAAAGAAAGAAAGAAAGAAAGAAAGAAAGAAAGAAAGAAAGAAAGAAAGAAAGGTGCTGGAATTCACACACATCATACAATCTGCCTTGCCTACCCTACAAGGTTCTATCCAAAAAAGGTGCCAGAACTCCGTTCTTTCGGTGCGTTCTATGACAAAAAAAGCCCTGCGTATAGGTATAGAATAGGCAGTGCCTGGTTCAACAGTAGTGTCTTGTGAGAGAGATCTTGGTGTCCTGGTGGATCACCACTTAATTGTGAGTCAGCAGTATGCTTCAGCTGCCAAAAAAGCCAACACAGTCCTAGACTGCATCAACAGACAAATAGCATCAAGATTATGGAAAGTGATAGTACTGCTCTATACTGCACTATTGATATTGGTTTAGTTCTGGTCACCATGATACAAAAAAAGTGCTGATGCCCTAGAAAGAATTCAGAGAACAGCAGCAAAGATGATAAGGGATCCACATTGTTTAGAAGAGAAGTCTCGGGGAACACATGATGGTAGTCTTCCAATGACCGAAGTTTCAACACAGGAAAGAGGATGTTGATTTATTTTCCATTCATTTGCTGAAATATTTGTAACCACATCCCATTCTTCTCAATAAAGTGTGCTACACAGAGCTCTGTAAGAATTTTGTTTGTAAAAGAATCATGTTTGGTTTTAGGCAGCTGCCGAGGAGGCTGTGTCTACATAGGCACAGATTCCATTAAGACAGGACTAAGCTTTCAAAAGTTTCCTTACTTGAAACAAGCACCTTGAAAATCACAGGTCACTTTAGATGTTGTAATACTCCTATAACATGTTCTTACTGATGTAGTGCATTACATTAAGAGCCTTTCTTATTTCTTAGAACCTACTCATCAACATGAAGGCAGATATGCTTAAATGCATCTTATTCGTTCATATAGTCTAATTAATTATAAATAGAAAATGTTCATGCATATCGTTAATATAGATAAGCACTATAATATGCTTTAGATGAGCATGGTGTTTTATAATATTCATTGACATTGATTCATTTGCTTTATGTTAGAGACTCAAAGAACACTCAATTTTATGATCAGCTGACATGAAACTGGGGCATTATGAGTTCTAGTGCTGCCTTTGGGATGAAGCCAGCTGGGCAATTTTTACCCAGTTATACACATACTCTCTCAGCCCTAAGAAGCAGTGGCAAACCACTTCTTAAAATGTTGTTGCAGGAACCAACACAGGCAGTCACCCTGTGTAGTGTGTATATGGGAATAACCTTGGCAGACTGGTCCCAGAGATGCTGCCTAGGGAATGGACAGATAAGAGGCATCATAGTCTAAAGCTGCAGAGTGGGTGGGAGCAAAAGGTTCAGAGGAGACCCTCCTCAATTTCTCAGGGTATAAAGAAGATAGGGAGAATTGGACTGTCAGACTTGCAAAATTATGTTAATATAGTCTTACAATAAAGTAGAATTAGCTCATCTGGTCGTGTTTCATGTGTGGTCTATCTGATAAGGCTATCTTGCAAGTCTAAGATAGCAGTGTGGTGGACTATAACTATTTTGTTAGCGACAGATGCTCAGAGTAAGTGTATCTTATGGGCATTGGGCATCATACCAGCAACCTCCATGTGCATATGGCCCATAACTCTCCATAGATTCATTTCTGAATTAAACCATCACCTTATGATGGAATTCAAATGGCATGCTTATCTAAAGAGCCTGAGTAATAGAATTGGATCTATAAAGCTAATTGCATTGTGTAAATCTGAAAAAACCATCATTACCCACTGGCATGAACAGGAATTTGAAACAAGTAATTATTTGGATATCTTCCTGATTATTTCTGCCTGCCCCCTCAAGTCTGCCAGACGAGGCATGCTCTGGGTCCCATCTGCTAAGGCAGAAAAAGTTTGTCTCATGGATCCTGTCAAATGTGGCCTCTGCTCTGTGCTCAACCCCCTGATGTGAGATTTGCCCCCTTTGGCATCCTGCTGGAGGTCACTTAAAATTTGGTAGTCATCACAGAGATGAGGATTTAATGAGGTGTTGACATTGAGTATAACATCTGTGGTCTCCCTACCCTTTTTAGTATTTTTGCAATAATAATGTTTATGTTTTAGAGTATTTTTGTAACATTTTACAAGTTGTTTAAAATGCAGTGATACATTTTATTATATGCTGTCCAGATTCAATTTCTTTCTAAATGCAACAAAGTTAGCATATTGCCCTCAACAATTATTTTATCAACCTCAGAAGGATGGAAGGCTGAGTCAACCTCAAGCTGGTCAGGATCAAACTCCTGGTAGTGGGCAGTCAGCTTCTAATACTGCATTCTAACTACTGCACCACCACAGCTTTTTAAAAAAGCACAGGGGTTTCATAGGCATACATAAGGATGCTGGGTTCCAGAATAGCTGGTGGCTCCATAATAACGTATTATTATTGATTTTTAAGAAGCATATGAAGAATTAAAAAGGCCATGTTAACAAGCAAACTCAGATGCTTCACAATTTTCATCTTCTCATCACAAAGAACTAAAAAATGTTAGCACACAATTCTGCATCTACAAAAACCTAAACTGGCAATTTATGCTCCAGCAACTGATGGAAATGGACTTGGGGAAAAACTTTATAAATGCAATTCAATCAATTTACCATAAACAAACAGCTAGAATAATCCTAAACAGAGACTATACAGAAAACTTTGATATCAAAAAAGGTAGAAGGCAGCAATGTCCACTATCCCCACTGTTATTTATACTAATATTAGAAGTATTGACCAGAAATATTAGACAAGACATAGAAATTAAAGGATTGGAGATAATAGAACAAAAATATAAATTACAAGCCTTTGTGGATGACTTGGTTTCTATTTTGGAGGAGCCACTTGAAACAGCTACTAAGCTGTTGGAGAAAATAGAAAAGTTTGGAGAACTGGCAGGTTTAAAAATAAATAGAGATAAGACTAAAGTATTAACAAAAAACCTAACAAACAGAAAATTCAACTTACAAAAAAGACAAACCTACAAATAACTAAAAAAGTTAAGTATCTAGGAATTCACTTAACAGCAAGATGTATAACATTAAAACAAGATAACTATGAAAGATTGTTGGAACAAATAAAATTGGACTTGGAAAAGTGGAAAAATCTTCAATTGTTGCGGTTAGGAAGAATAGCTACAGTTAAAATGAATATTTTACCAAAAGTACTCTTCCTATTTCAAACAATTCCTGTAAAATTGGGAAAGGTTTTCTTTGATTATCTAAATGCAACAATATTGAGATTTATCTGGCACAAATTAAAGTGAAAATGTTACAAGAAGCTAAAAATAGTGGAGGATTTGGACTCCTGGACTGGAGACTATATCATCAAGCAACCATTTTACCTTGGCTTAAAGAATGGATTATGCTGAGAAATAAAAGACTATTGCACCTAGAGGGGCATGACCTAAAAATTGGTTGGCATGCCTTTATGGTATGAGAAAAGTAAAATACATAGATACTTCCAAAATCACTTTATAAGGAATGTACTAATTTCAGAATGGGAAAGAATAAAGCAGAAAATCTATATTAAACTACCTGAGTGGCTTTCAACAATGGAAGCTTTTGCTTACCCAAATTTAATTAACTATGACAAAGTCATTACCTACAAAGATATCCTAGATAAGGAAGGAAAATTGAAAGACAGACAAGACTTACATCAACAAGGTATTGACTTAGCATGGTGGCCATATTTGCAAATTCAAACAAGATATAGACAAGATGCAAAGACAATGGGATTTTATAAAGAACAGACCAAATTTGATCAAATATTATTAAAAACAGATGAAAACTTGATTAAGAAATTTTACAGATTTCTGCTAAACTTGAAGATGGAAGAAGAAAGAGGTAAAGAAACAATGATAACATGGGCAAAAACCTTTGGATATTCTATAGATTTGGAAGACTGGCTAAAATTATGGGATAGAAATATTAAATTGACTAAAGCAGTTTCATATAAAGAAAATTTGTATAAAATGTTTATAGATGGCATATGACACCAGTAAGATTAACTAAAATGTTTAAAAATACTTTGAATAATTGCTGGAAATGTAAACAAAGGCCAAGTACTTACTACCATATCTGGTGGGTATACCCTAAAGTGAAAAGGTTCTGGCTTAAGATACACACATGGTTGGAAAAGATGACTAAAATACAGATTGAATTTAAACCAGAACTGTTTCTGTTAGGAATATTAGGAGCTAAGTATGAGAAGGAGAATGATTGTCTAATATTGCATGTATTGACAGCAGCGAGAATAGTATTTGCCCAATACTGGAAAAATGAAAACCTACCAACTGAAGAGATCTTAATCAAGAAAATTTTAGAGTGTGCAGAAATGGACAGAGTAACCTTAGAGATTAAAGAGAAAGAGGATTCAATTTATTTTAAAACATGGGATAAATTTTACCAATGGTTAGGAAAACGAACTAGCGAGAAATGAATGTGATATGTTATTTTGAATATACTGTATATTAGTAAGGAGAATGATATGTACTGACTCACTGATACCATTTATGATTATTGTTTAGCATATACATTACAGCTATTTTCTGTTACATTAATTAACATTAATTGAAATATGTACGCAGACAATAGTCTGTTTACTAAAGCTTGAAAATGTTATTGTGGGGCAACCCCAATGTTATTCCCATATAAATTCAGGAGGCTCAAGTTAGCAAAAACTGCTGTTCCTATATTTGGAATCACAGGTAGACAGAATATCTTCAATATTGTATTCTGGGGAGTGATAGGAAAGAGGGCTACTACCCCATCCTGTCCACTTTGTAAGCTTCATGAATTCACTGGATGCTGGACTATTGGTAAGGATCAACTATTGGTAAGGATCTTCTTTTGCTCATATGACCTTGGCCAGCCAAGAAAGACCCTTAGACAAATTGCATTTCCAGACCCTTTTTGCTATTTGGGGCAAACATGACTTACCAATGACCATATCCAGGAACCAAGCTAAACATTAATATTTGAGCCCACTTTTTAAAAAAAAAATAACAGCAGTCGTTATTCCTTGATTACAGGTAATTTTTGACTTACGACCATAATAGAGCCCAAAATTACTGTTAAGTCACTTTTTTCAGTGTGGTTGTAACTTTGAACGGTCACTAAATGAACTGTTATAAATCAAGGATTACCTGTATACAGTTTACATTGCAAGGGCAGGTTGTAGGTAGTATTACTAATTCATTTAAATGTATCAGCCACTCAGCTACAATAGACTGACAGGAAAATATTCTGCACAGCCAAACTTAATAAATCAAGCAAAAGCTGTGTGAAGTTAAACAATATTAATGTTGCATTCAAACTGGGGTTCTACTGTTTGCTGACTTACATGACACATCCATAGAGTTTTCTTGGCATGGTGCAGAAGTGGTTTGCCATGGTCTAAAGCCTAGCCTAAAGCCTTGGTTTCATGAGGAGTTTTCTCACCCAAATAATAGCGACCATGAACTGCTTAGCTCTCTAGATCAACCACGGCCAGCTAGTTACTGAGGCTTGGCACGGCTGTCTGCATGGCATGGGCAAAAAAGGCAAGGCAGCAGCTATGATGGGGCTGCAATGTACATTAAAAAACGTGTGGAGTGCCCTATCACAGCTGCCATTTTTTAGCCACACCCTTTGGAAACTCCTGGCCTTGGGTCAGTTTACTGAACCTTTTCATTTTCTTTCAAGACCCTTAAACAGTAATGTTAGTTGATAGATATACAAAGCTTAAAATGCAGCAGGTCAGATTTTAAACGTTTATTTATTTAAATCCTTTTTCTTAATACATAGAGCATTGAGAAAATAGGAAGGAAGCTATTTGGCTCTTCCTGTTTACATGAGTATGTTTTTTTTCTGATCAGAACTGGCTAAATTATAATTCATGCAAAAACATATTGGAGATCTTCTCCTACATTAGGAATCTCTCAGATTGTTTGAGTTTTTTTATTTCAAGGATGAAAAGGCTTTTCTTCATTCGTGAGGTTACAACAGCCTAATTAAGATGCCATTTTTCTTCTTCTGAATAAAAATAATCCTGTTTAACCAGTGCCTATATAAAGATAAAATCTGAAGTCTTTATTTTGAGATGCCCTCTGAAATGTACATAGAAGGAAATTATTATATTTATTTGAAAATAAATAAATGAATGTATAATATTAAAATAAATGAGGATTTATCACGACCATACCTTGCAGTCACTCTGGAAGGCACTTTAGAAAAAGGCTGAAGTCTGTTTTGCGAATACTTGGGAAGTCGCTTTCATTCACCCAGCTACTTCCAGTCCCAATTGCTCCTCCTCCTCGAACATATGGAAGAAATAAGGAGATAAATTCAGTACATAATTCTCCTCTGCAACTGACCTTTGGGTATTGCCACGATTAAGTCTCATTGTGTTTTACAAATGTGTTTGTGGATGCTCTCACACCAGCTATGTAAATTAGATCACCAACGCACCCATTTCACTTCTATAAAGTAAAGCTAATGAACTGCTACTTTCATGTAGCTACAGATCAATGGTCATTAAGGAAAATGAAGGGCTTCCTCATTCCTGCTTTACCCATTTCTATATTATCAATGAGAAATAGCAAAGTAAGAGTCACAAATGTAGCTTCCTCTATGCTTCTGACCTGAGCAAAAGAATGAAAGCTGGTTTCCCTAGTGGTCAGAAATCTTCTTCTTCATATGGTATGGCTTTAAAACTCTCTTTTTTGTCTCTGTCTGTCTTTCTGTATTTCACAGCTGGTTTTTTTCTTTATTATGTAGATCATCTTTTGTCAGCTTGGTACCTTTGAAATGTGCTCTAAAGAATTAAAGAGAAAGCAGGACTTTTGGAGGAAATCTTGTGTAGCTGATATAGTTAGACACTGAATTGCCTTGTGGAGTAAGGCAAAGTCTGTAGTTGTGATTGCTTTTACCATATTTCCCTGAAAATAAGACCCACCCCGAAAATAAGCCCTAGCCTGATTTTTTGGGGGGTGGGCCTAAAATAAGCCCTACCCCAAAAATAAGCCTGGGGAATGGGCTTGGCCAGCACAAGAGGTGGTGAACACATGGGGCCAATGATGTCTACCAGCAGCCACACCCTGCCAACCCCTTGGTGCAGCACAGGTAAGTCTGAGCACGAAGGCAGAGGCAGGGGGGAAGCAGGAGATCTGGACATGCTGCACAGCCGCCTGACTCACAGGAGGCTCATGGGAGGTTTGCGTGGTGGCACCGGCAGCAGGTGGAGGCTGAGGCAGGGAAGGGAGGCAGGTGATCCGGGTACAGCCGTGGGTAAGAGAGAGATGGTGGAACAGAGTGGGGGGCACATCGGGATCGCCTGTCTCCCCCCCTCCCATGCCTCTGCCTCCACCTGCTGCCAGTATCACAGCGCAAGCCTCCCTTGAGTCAGGTGGCCACACAGCACATCCAGATTGTCTTGCCTTCCCCTGCTGTGCCTCTCCCTCCACCTGGCTCTGCCATGCTTTTTTGGTCCAGAGGGAGACTAGAAGCTTTGTCTGCTTACAAATGGGGTGCTTTGAAATGGAGCAATTATGTAGTGATTAGCTCCATTTAAAAGCTCCCCATTTGCAAGCAGATGAAGCTTCCAGTCTCCCTCTGGGCAAAAAGTGCTTGGGTGCCTAAGGAGTGCTTGGGAATGGAGCAAATCACTCCATTTCCAAGTGCCCCATAGGCGCCCAAACACTTTTTGCCTGGATGGAGAAATGACAGAGACTGGAAGCTTCATCTGCTTGCAAATGGGGCGCTTTGAAAAGGAGCTAATCACTCCATTTGAAAGTGTCCTATTTGCAAGTAGACGAAGCTTCCAGTCTCTGTCAATTCTCCATCCGGGCAAAAAGTGCATCTACCCTGGGAAGCCCTGTAAGTCATTATGGCTGCAGGCAAGCAGATGGTGGAGCAGGTGGGTGGCCGCAAAATAAAACATACCCTGAAAATAAGACCTAATGGATCTTTTGCTCCAAAAAAATATAAGACCCAGTCTTATTTTGGGGAAAACATGGGGTATAAGACCCACGAAGCCAAGTTAAGATCACAGTCAGGAAATCTCAAGAACACACAGAGAAACAGAGACGGGGACGGGGAGGGAGAGGGAGAGGGGAAGAGATAGAGAGAGAGAGAGAGAGAGACCTGTGCTTTGCTACAAGAAAGAGACTTATTAAGACCATAATGAAACACAATTGGCAGGCCAGATAAACCCCATGCTATAATAACAGTTGTCTTTCTAAGCAATGTTTGAGATTACACTAATATGTAGTTTGACCCTAAAAAGAATTTTTGATGATGACTGAATGACAATTTTGTCTATTTAATGATCCAGTTGCTTTAAACTCTTTGAGACCTGATAGCCGTTGTTTTGGCAGGCTTTTCTCATTGTAACTGATTATTTGAGTTCCTGTAATTTCAGTACTGTCTAGTTCTGGCAATATTTTGTATTGTTCCCCCCCCCACTTCCATTTTCCCCAAGCATTAAAGTATGCATCCAAAATAGTTAAGGTTTTGCATCTTGCTGGAAAATTACTGTGGGTAATTTCCAGTTTGGTTTACACCCACCACACTCCCAGTCAATCACGACATCCAGATCAGAACAAGCACCTATGGCATGCAGTTCTGCTAGCAAACTATATAGCTTAATATATTTTTATTCAATATCAGCAATTAGTAAAGACAGTTAAGTGGCAAAATGGAACACAGTGTAGACAAAAGCAGGAAGTGAATATAATATTCAGGTGGAAAATTGTAGTAGTGTGATCTCCTGGTCCCATATTACCCTGCATCACCCCATATTGTGTTACTTTTGTACGTTTGCACTCTGTGTTTCTTCTGGTTACTCACTAACATCTTATCTTGTTCCAAATTATATTCAATCTTCTTCATGTCTGAAAAAATAGTTAAAGTGATAGAACTCAGAGTACAGTGGAAACTTCAGCACAGACCTAACCAGGAAAGTGCTACATTCCTGCTGGCACACGAAGCTTTCAGTAGACTCTCTTGTAATTTATATTACTTCAGTAAATTTTTTAGCTCTTTGCTCTATGGCTGTGTTTATTGATTTTAATCCTAAAGAACCTATTGGCATACAATTGGCCACTGGATGATAGAGCAGAAAGTCATAATCAGCTGCAAGAGATTAAAAAGGGAAGAAGACTTAATATCAACAATCACATCAGTTGATGTAAAATTGGATGGAAGAGGGGGTAAATATTAAACAGAAAACCATTTTTGTCCTTTTTGTCTTTGCCTTCCTTTAAGTCCTCCTCACTTCCAATGATCAAAGTACTATAGTAAGATCAACATAACTGAGCTTGTAGATGTTTCTATCTCTCTTGTTAGGTATAGTATTTTACTACTAACATAAACTAATGCTTTTTTCATTGTGGTATCATTTTTCTATTTTGTTTAGTTTGTTTGGTGCTAACAGCTAGGATTTTGTAAAATGAAAAGCAATATAGGACAATTGTAAATAAATAAAATAAACTGACAATATAGATTGATGTTGATTGCATCTTTAAAAATGCACAAGTCCTCCATTTAACCTGGTCAGTGTCTGAAATGGCACCTGTTATAAAATCACATTTAGCAAAGCCATTGATTTGCTTCTACTTTACAAGATAACTATATATTATCTTCTTTTATTACCCTGTACTTAACTGCTCACACTTCCTTTCTTCTTCAGACTTATATGTATAATTTCATTTAAATGGTGAACTTTAAATTAATCTTTCAATAGAATCAAAGATGGAGAGTTTGAGCAATTCCATAGATACGTTTTCAGATCATTTTAAATGATGTTAGTCCAAATAGACATTGTACAAGAGGTAGCAACCAAAACCATCCCAAAGAAAAAGAAATGCAAGAAAGCAAAATGGCTGTCTGAGGAAGCTTTGCAAATAGCTGAGGAAAGGAGGGAAGTGAAAGGCAAGGGAGAAAAACAAGGATACACCAAATTAAATGCAAAATTCCAGAGAATAGCTAGAAGAGATAAGAATGCCTTCTTAAATGAACAGTGCAAAGAAATAGAAGAAAACAATAGAATAGGGAGGACCAGAGATCTCTTCAAGAAAATTGGAGAGATGAAGGGAACGTTTAATGCAAAAATGGGCATGATAAAGGACCAAAATGGCAGGGACCTAACAGAGGCAGAAGAGATTAAGAAAACGTGGCAAAATTACACAGAAGAACTATACAAGAATGAGTTTAACATCCCTGATAACCACAATGAGGTGGTCACTGACTCCAAGCCAGACATCCTAGAATGTGAAGTGAAATGGGCCTTAGGAAAGCTGAGTAACAACAAAGCTAGTGGAGGTGACAGTATTCCAGATGAGCTATTCAAAATCTTAAAAGACGATGCAGTAAAAGTGCTTCACTCAATTTACCAGCAAATTTGGAAAACTCAACAGTGGCCACAGGATTGGAAAAGATCAGTTTACATTCCAATTCCAAAAAAGGCAGTGCCAAAGAATGTTCAAACTATCACACCATTGCACTCATTTCACAAGCTAGTAAAGTTATGCTTAAAATCATACAAGCTAGACTCCAGCAGTATGTGGATTGAGAACTACCAAAAGTACAGGCAGGATTTCGAAGAGGCAGAGGAACTAGAGATCAAATTGCCAACTTGGCAATACTGTATACTGTCGCCCTGCCTATTTAACTTATATGTAGAGCACATCATGAGAAAGGCAGGGCTAGATGAATAAAAAATTGGAATTAAGATTGCTGGGAGAAATATCAACAGCCTAAGATATGCAGATGATACCACTCTAATAGCAGAAAGGGAAGAGGAACTAAAGAGCCTTGTAGCGGGTGAAGAAGGAGAGTGCAAATGTTGGCTTGAAACTTAACATTAAGAAAACCAAGGTGATGGCATCAGGCCCTCTCAATTCCTGGCAAATGGATGGGGAAGAAATGGAGGTAGTGACAGATTTTATTTTCCTGGGCTCCAAGATCACCACAGATGGGGATTGCAGCCAAGAAATTAAAAGACACTTGCTCCTGGGGAGGAAAGCCATGGCAAATCTAGACAGCACACTAAAAAGCAGAGACATCACCCTGCCAACAAAAGTGTGTATAGTCAAGGCTATGGTTTTCCCATTTGCAATGTATGGCTGTGAAAGTTGGATCATAAGAAAGGCTGAGCGCCAAAGAATTGAGGCCTTTGAACTATGGTGCTGGAGAAGACTCCTGCGAGTCCCCTGGACTGCAAGGCTATCAAACCGGTCAATCCTAGAGGAGATCAACCCTGAGTGCTCTTTAGAAGGCCAGATCCTGAAGTTGAAACTCAAATACTTTGGCCACCTAATGAAAAGGAAGGACTTACTGGAGAGAAGCCTAATGCTGGGAAAGATTGAGGGCAATAGAAGAAAGGGACGACAGAGAATAAGGTGGTTGGATGGAGTCACTGAAGCAGTAGGCATGAGCTTAAATGAACTCCAGAAGATGGTAGAAGACAGGAAGGCTTGGAGGAACGTTGTCCATGGGGTTGCGATGGGTCGGACATGACTTCGCAATAACAACAACAAAAGTCCAAATACATGTTTTCTAGGTAGGACGGGGAAAGCAAACATTGTAGTTCAATGTAGTTTGCCCATCCAAAGCTGGGTTTTATAATGCCTTCAATTTTCTTACTTTTCTTTTCACCACACTGGAGACAAATGTTGGCAGTGTAAGGAGAGAGTTCAGTGGGAAATGCTGTTATTTATTGGATTTGGATCTGGTATTTAGAGGTAAATATATTAAAAAACAAAAATAAATGGTGCCCATTCTCCAAAGAGTGATCTGAAAGAGATTGTATTTCAATATCCCACTGTGGAAGAAATTTAACTCTTGCAGTGTTTACAGGTTTCAGCAATTTTGGCAATTCCTTGCTCCCGGGCCATATCACTATCTCCCTCCCACCACGTCCCACAGCCATATCACTATCTCCCCACTTTTTCTATTGCCTTGCTGACTCTTGGGAAAGGGGTAGATGAAAACTCCTGCCAGATTTGAGAAGCTTACTATCAAGGCTTTTGATATGAGGTTGAGAGAAATAGGCTGATCAAGATGCAGTTTGCTCATCCCTGTTATTACTGATCACTGCCTACCTTAGCATCAATTTTAGATAGATACTACTTTTTAGTGCTTTCTAGTAAGATAAAAAAAATTGTGAACAAACAGCGAGTGGGTTGAAAGGGAAGACTGAGGAAATTTATGGTTGGATGCTGTTGATGAGTTTCAGAAAATGGGAGAAGCAAAAAGTTTAAAGAACAACATGCAGTGATTAAGTGGTGGGTGGATCTGTTGAAAACAAGAAGGGTCTATAAGTATAGAAAAACATGGAAAATTAATGTGAATAGTGCTCTTGTAAATCAAATTGAATTAGATTTCTTTTTTTATTTTTTCCTAATCTCTTGTCTCCTATTTCTTTTCCATACTGTTTCCCTACTCTTTTCTATACATTGCATGACATAGTTTATCCTAAAACAGAAATACCAAGATGCTATGTTTATGTAAATACATAATACAAAATATCAGGATAACATTCTTTTTTGACAAAAGTTGCAGATTTCACAATTTAAGAAAGGGAAACGATGCTGTAAAATTAAAGGGAGGGAGCATCTTCATACTCCATATCTGGTCCTTTTTACTAGATAATAGCTCTATTCCATCCCCTGTCTCAGAGGAAATCCTCCATTATTTGTTCAGAGTATCTTGGAAGAGACTCTGTATACAGTACATTCTGATATTGGGTTCTTTTGTGTTCTTGTGGAAGATTAGGGGGTCCTCCTCCAGGAGGGATCAAGGAATGGATGAGAACTAATGCATTTTTTAAAATTTCCTAGGACCTCTCAAAAACTTAGAATCCTCCCCACCCATTACGTATTATTATATGATGTCATCTATATGAAGTCAAGGTCATTTGATGTAACTTTATCACTTCAAGTAATTCTTCTCTGAATCAGTTTTGAAATTGCTGAAGGCAAACCAACTGAGAATTTCAGGATATGTAAGAGTGTAGTATCTTCTCCACAAAGTGGGGTCTTCATAAGGCTTCAAGGTTCCAATCCAATTCCAAAGCTGTAAATCCTGCCACACATCCAAGTTAAAGAAAATGCATATTATGGTGACCCCTATCGTCTCTCAGTGCTATCCAGCATACATTACATGCTGATTTGTAAATCAACTAATAGTTGGACTGATCAATATCTTGATCTCTTGGCCACATGGTGCTATTTATTTAAAAGATTTTTATGTCTCCCAATAATTTATTGCTGTAGACAATAAAATGGGGAACCTTTTAAATGTGTTTATATATCATGGCATTCTTGGTGCTAAACTTGGTTGTTTGTCTATAGACATTTCATTACCCAACTGGGTAACAGCACTGCAAGTGGGTATGGGGTTTGCTGCCAGATTATATGCAGTAGCATACAGTATGTACCAATTGGAAAGGCAAAAACCGCATGAACATGAGAACATTAACTAAATTTCAAGCTATATTTTGCTGGCTGAACAGACTGGCTTGCATGCTTCCTCTAGTCTGAAAATCCAGGGACTGACTGGCATATACAGGTACAACCTTGTGTGCAAATTACTCACACTAATTTTCCAATAATTTCAAAGGCACCCACAGAAGGGCAGGCCACTCTAGCACACTCACAATGAGAGTGTGCCTCTTTGCCCTTTATATCTCCTAGTGTATCAACTCTCATTCCAATAAAGAATATATCTAAGGATTTCTGAGAATTAAAATCACAATGTTTCTGGAAGGCACCAATTTATGGATAGCTGCTTTAAGCCACAGAGTCCTCTCATAGCCCTTTTGCTGAAAACAAGAAAATATGATGCTATTTATCAATGCAGCCAGTGCTGTAGCAATAAAAAGAAATTAGATCTGGGCATCCATGGGCATAACTTGAGTTATAGGCAGAACTCCTGACCTTCACTCCAATGATTAGCATGCTAGGCCAACCAGATAGCCTCCCCATATACACAAAGCCTAACTCTCATTTCAAAAGAGAAAACAGAAATAGTTTTACTTCTTTCATTTGAAAACAGAGATGTGCGCTTTTTTCTTCTTTCTTTCTTTTTCTTTTTCTTTTTCTTTTTCCTTTCTTTCTTTCTTTCTTTCTTTCTTTCTTTCTTTCTTTCTTTCTTTCTTTCTTTCTTTCTCTTTCCTTTTTTAAATCGAGTATGACCAGTACCCCTAATAAAAGTTTGCAAGAAATCCTCTAATTATCCCACTTTTCTACCATTTGGAGAAATAATTGGCAAATGGGAAAATTAGGTTTTCCAATTCATACACATAGGGAAGCTTATTTCTTTATTTCTATATTTATATATATATGTGTGTGTTTGTGTGTGTGTGTGTGTGTGTGTGTGTGTGTCAAATGTTAACTATTTAGATTACCTTGCTAGGCCCCAAACATGGGGCAAATCTTTATTTCCTGTTTTCAGCCTATCTTGAAGGCCATCGAACAGGCAGTAGTCACACCGGACAGCTCATATATTTGTGTAAATTACTAACAAAGAATTAAGGTAATCTAAATAGTTAACATTTGACACATATCTCCCCTTGCAGAAGCTAACAAAGCGAGAGAGATTCTGTGGCTCAAGAGGTAAAAACAACTGCCTAATGTGCAATCAGCCCAGGTTCGAATCTCAGAATGGTATGGCTGACTGATGAAAACTAATAAGTTAGAAATGCATTTCAGTCTCCCTTAATTCTTTGTTAGTAATTTACACACACACACACACACACACACACACACACACACACACACACACACACACACATATGTATATGATATGCCAGAAAGTGAAAATATGTTTTATTCAGAACTTTTGCACTAAAGCAGAGAAGATTCTGCTAGCTTCATCTTCAACTTGTTTACTCAGAAATAAATCCCTAGGATTTGCTTCCTAGTAAGTATAGCTAGGATTGCAGCTTTGGGCTAATATTTACCAGTCCCAGGATTATATTTAGCTGTTACAAATCAGAGGCTTAGCATGTTGTATTCATTGTATGCAATCAACAAAATGGAGGGAAGTTTCTTCCTTCTTTCTCTTTAACTGGCTGAAGATTATGGAAGGTGAAATCCAACACATCTAGAGAACATGAGATGGCAGAACACTTTTGGTCACAAAAACCTGCTCAGTGATTTATCCTTTTTACTTAATGTCACAATGCAACCGCAATATTACTCTGATTAACTTCAGTTTATAGCAAAAGCAATAAGTTATTTAAAGCCCTATTCATTTTTTTTAAAAAAAACCTTCCTAAACACAATCTGTACATATCCATAATTCCCTTACATCCTTAGATGTCTGCAATTAGCAGCCAATTATATTGCCTATTTTAAAAAAAGTGATAGTGGTTTGGTGACATGTAAGTTTTGGCCTTGTCTAATTAGCAATAAGTAGTATTTGTGTGTTTTTTCCCCTACAGGCACATGTTAACCTGGCTGTAATGGGAAGGGAGGAAGGGAGGAAGGGAGGGAGGGAGCTTTCAGCCTCACTTCCTGGTTAGTATTTTACTGAGAGCCATAAAGCCATAAAAGCCCCATTATGCTCATTTGGGGCTCATAGGTGTACATGTTTCCATGACTTATTTCACAGCTGAAAAACCTGCTCCTTTTTGCTCAAATGTGCACAATCTTTACCCATCTTTTCTTGAGGTTTCCTGAGATTGCCTAGATCAGGAAGTTTTCTAAAGTTCCACCCGGAATTAAACACCTTTGTGCTTGGGGGTATGTTCAGACAAATCAGGAATCTGTACTTGAAGGGCTGTCATAGAGAAAAGGGCTTCTCCGAAGCATCTGAGAGCTGGATAAGAAGTAATGGTTAGAACAGACATGTCAAACACAAGGCCCGGGGGCCGGATCCGGCCCGCAAAGTGGTTTCATGTGGCCCGCGAAGCCATCCTGGAAACAGTGAAGGAACAGCCGCCACTGCCTTGGCCCTGGCCCAGAGACCCTCCTTCTGCCAGAGACCCTCAGATCTGTCCCACTCCTGCCCAGGCCCCCATAGGCACCCTTGATGCGAACGATGTAGAGCTGGCCATGCCCACCCAGTAGGCCATACGCACTCTAGCCATGCCCACCCAGTAGGCCATGCCCACCCTGGCCATACCCGCCTGGCCCCCTGAGGGCAACCGCAATGCTGATGCTGCCCTCAATGAAATTGAGTTTGACACCCCTGGGTTAGAACATCATTAGAGAGAGATCCAACCTAGAACTAAGGAGAAATTTCTTGGTAGTGGGAACAGTTAATAAGTGGAACAGCCTGTCTCCAAAAGTTGCAAGAGCTACATCATCAGAAGTTTTTAAGAAGAGACTGGACAGCCATTTATCCAGAAAGATCCATGGTCTCCTGCTGGAACAGGGGGTTGAACTACTAGGAGACTTCCCTCCCTTATTAGTCTATGTTCTATTAGTCTATGTTCTTATACCATATATCATCTTAGCCTGGAGTGTAACTCAGCCATTTCTGGTTTGAATTTATTATATATATATTTACATTTACATTTTTACATTTGCTTAGTTTACATCATTTTTTTAACAAAATACACACGAATTGCAAACAATTCCATATTCCTTAACTGTAAAAAATAGCAATACAAACTCTCAACCGTTCCCAAAAAGAATATGATCAATAACAGAACAGAAGAAGGGAAAATGAACAATGTGGGCATACCACCTATCTATCAAGGTCACATTCACATGCATAGTATATAGGATTCTTGCTATAGGATTCTTGCTATGGCCATGGCCAATTAAACATATCCACCAATTGGCTGAATCCTACCTGTTGAAGTCAGATCTTTGCCAACTGAAGCAGAGCTTTGTTTTGTTTGTTTTTTCAGTGATGGTCCCCAAACAAAGGAACTTTCACCCTCAGCACCCATCCTGGGATAAAAAGGAACTGTTTAGGTCACTGTATAAATCTTAACCAAAAAAAAATAATTGGGGGGAGAGAGGTCTGATAGACCAGTAGCTACAAAACTACAAAGCATCACACTCCAATGTCTTTGTAAGCAAACTGTTTTCACTCAATAAAGGCTTTTATGGGAGAGATAAATAACTTGGAATATGACGAATGGTCTAAATGTAATTGCAGTGACAAGGAATGTTAAATAGCGGGTTCTTTGGTGCAGAAATGAAGACGCGGAACAGAGTACAGGATAACTCATTGTTTATTTCGTGCTGGAAGTGTACTGGGGAAATGTCTGCAACTAGCCGAGGCGGCAGCCAATAAGTTTGAATCAACCATTGCCGCCTGGAGATAGCCAATTGCAGCACAGGAGACTTGTAGTCTGGGTTGCTGGAGAGCCGTTAGCTGCTCCAGCAACCCACGTGGTGTTTCATAAGAGCCCAGTACATAACAAGGAACATAGTAGGATATCAGTGAATGCAAATGGACTGCCTGAATAGTATGATAAGTAATTAACAAGTTGCTGTGCTTGTGCTTTGTTTTGGTTTGTTTATGGTACTGTATGGATTTTTCAACACCACTGCATTGTTTTCTTGATCACATATGAATGAATAGCATTATTGCATTAAGGCAAAAGGTTTATTTTAAATCTCTTTGTGCTGAATTTGCTTTAATATGCTTTAACTCTATAAAGAACTTGCTAGGATCAGGCATCTCAAGCAAGAGCTATTTAACATGTTTTGGTTTGATTTAATATTTAAACATTTTAAATCATCACAGGATGATTAATACTTATGGAGGAAAACTTGGGGGGAGGGGGAAGAGCTGTGACATTTGTAAGATTATTGACATAAGATGGGATAAATTAGTAGCTTTTCAAAAATATATGGTACTTTCATTAGAGAAATTAGGCTGAAAACACCTAAGATTCCTATTGCCAGCAATATTGTCCTCTTTGTAGATATGACAGTGAAATTTGCTTTTTCTAACAGCATTTATATTGTGGTTTGTCTTTCTTTTCTCTCATTATCTCATCATGAATTAATGTATAACCATGTAGCTTTACAGATGAGGGCATGCGGAAATGGCAGACTGCAAGTTCAGATATTGAAGATGCAAAGTATAAAGAATTTTTTTATTCTTTCTTCCAAGAAGGTTCTATATCCAATGCTAGTATAGTATGCCATAAGAATTGGAAAAGGTTGATGGGAAGGGAAGGAGGAAAATTTGTATGGGTCTTGTTGGCCTACAATTATTCTATGGGAAAATAAAACTGGAGAACTAGTCATTTTTACCCTGAAATACATATACAATATTTCAACAAACATGTGAAGTTGGGAGAAGGACTAGAAAAGGAAGAAAAATTAATAGATATTCCATATCCTGCTGCTTCGGAAATTTTAAAGTTATAACCAACTCATTCATTCATTCATTCATTCATTCATTCATTCATTCATTCATTCAATTTCAATACCTGCCCAGCTCAGCTAAGTGACTCTGGGTCACTTACATATCTGTGCTGATCCCATTCCATTTTTTGAAGAATTTATCTGAACTGTACATAATGGATATTGCAAGATTTATTCAAAATTGGCTTTGCATCATTTTTTAAAATATTTTTTTTTTAAAAAATTATTGAGGTTTTAGAGTAATAATTGTAAAACAATTAATCTACAAGAAAAGAGAAAAAGTGCAAAAAATAGAAAAATGAAGGGAAAAGATAAAATAAATAAAATAAAATAAAATAAATAAAAAGGCAACAAAGACAATAAAGTGGCTTCATCACATTGAGCACAAGCTAATATATTAATTTTTAACCATCTTTTAAAGTTACAGTTAAAACTCTGTTCTCCCCATAGCCTAATTTTCATTCATATGCAATTCAGAAAGTGTTATTTTTTTTCAGTCCTGATTCAGCTAAAATTTCATTAGTAGTTACCAGAAATATCAAACAGTTTATCCTTGAACAAATACTCCAACTTTATATTCTTTTTCCCCCACACTTCACAATCTTAAACTTTAAATCATTCCAATGGCATTGCAGATTTTGATCTTTTATCAATCTTTAGCATTCAAGTTTTCACCAGCCTGCTTTGTAAATCTCATGATGGAGCATCTCCAGATTTCTTGTCTCAACTGTTCTGTGTCAAGATCCTTTTTTTTTAATTTGCTTTTGCATTCCCATTTTGGCAATTTCCATGCCTTCAAACTCTATAATGGCTATATCAGGCAAAAATGTTTTTTTTTAAGTTTTTCTCATTATCTTCTAAAAATTTATCCATTGAAAGCTGTATCCTTCATGAAATACAGAAAGTTTCATTTCAGTTATTCCCCATTAGTATATTTAATTACACATTTGTTTTTCAAATCTTATAGCAAAAATAACCCACATCCCAGTCTCTCTGGTATCCCACTCTGTTTAATTCTTTTTTTTTTGCTTTTTACCATTGGTATATTATTTTAAATTTATAAATGCTTAAAATTTAAAATTTCTTAAATTGGAAGAAGGTAGAACTCACCATGTGTCAAATTAAGCTTGTCATTTTGAAGGTCTTTAATATCCATAAAATTGTTAAACCCAGTATTGAATGTGATTAAAATGTGGTTGACTGGCTTAGTCCTTATTAAAGGCTCTGCTGCTGTGAGAGCAAAGATGTTGTTTCCATCAGCTCCTGGTGCTCAAATCCATAGGTGACCAGTTTCATTGTCTCCTCATGAGAAGCTGACTTCAGAAAACACATGGGTGATCTCCCATTCTCTCCTTCTCCAGAGAGTTTCAAAGGCCTGGTGTACTCACCAGTTTTTCATTATTCACAGTGGTCATCTTCTCTGCTCATTTTCAAGGACGCCTTCAGTCAACCACAACTCACAGTAGAAGCCATCTGTGCATAATTTCTAAAACAAATCTTTATACACCTTATTTGAACTTAGCAGGGACTTAACTGGGACTATTTTCATACAAAGTGTGCTATCTACTTCCAAATTGCAGATCTTCTTTGCAAAAAAAGTTAAGAAGTTGCTGTATTCCCAAGTGGTCTGTGACTCTCCTGGGAACTCCATGGAAGAGTTAGAGAAATGCCTAAACCACAAGAGCAATAATTTCTCTCTTATTCAAACTCTCTAAAACATGGCACTTTGGAATTAGTGCAAAGTTGCTCTCGTGAAGTCTAAAATAGACTAATAAGAAGTGTTTGACTATTTATATGTGCGGCAGTATGCTTCTCAAGTGCAAATTAAAGAGATATATTTAGCTTTCTGTTGGGAGTCATGAAATTGGCATCAGATACAAGGCAACTGGCATGAGAATTCTCCTATTTCTTAAGCTAAATGAAGAAGAGTCGAGTAAGCAAACAGTGATTAAGCGCTCAAGTAGCCCATCCTTTTCAGAAAAGCAGCTTTGTGCAGAGATCTTGAAGAATAACCAGTCTTTCAGAACTAAGGGACTTGTTTCCCTTCTCAACACATATCCATTTCCCTTGTAGTTATGCTTGGTCTCCTTCCATCAGGATACTATACTATGCCTTTCTTCTGCTAAGGAAGTGGAACAGATCCTGCTTTTAATTGGATTTTTCAAACTAAGGCCCTGAAATCCATTAAGACTAATATGAACTAGACAATTATTTGACTTTCTGCCTGTGAAACAATGTAAATATTCACCTTTTCCTAGCTTTCATTGAACTTGAAGGCTACCTTCCTCTGGTTGATAAGATAACTTTGTATTTCTGGAGAAGCCTTTATGTCAGCTTGGCTGGCACATGGGGTTTTTTGTTTTGTTTTGTTTTTGTTAGATCTGCAATGCCAAACTAAAAGCAGCATTTGCACAGAGTGGACATGCTTGTAGCAACATGTCTGAAGGATGAATGGAGTACAAAGATGCCATTATCACCAGTCTAATGGTCTGCCCAATTTGATGCTGCTGTTTCTGGGTTCTGCATTCTTAAAATATATATCCCCATCCATATCTTGGGCCATTGAGAGAGGCAGTAGAAATCATCACCTGCTATTTGGAGATTGTCAGGATATTAATGGGGAAAATCAGACTCAAGCCAAACGAGATGAAATACCTGTTGATTCAGAGGCCATCTGATTTTAGGATTGCATTATCATTGACTTCATGAAGATAGGTTTCACCAGGAAGATCAGACTTAAGATCTGATGGTCTTCCTTTACTCTTAGCTCCTGGTCAAAAAGCTAGTGGAGACCATAACTAAAAGGGCTTCTGTACTGCTTCAGCTGGTGTAGCCTTCTCTGGAATATGACTATTTGTAAGGGCCTGGTACTTAGGGACCACCTTTCTCCAGCAGTTTCTGTTTTTCTACCCAAATTGCTGGGGGGGCGGGGCATGTAGAGAACTTTCTAAGAATGCCTGATCACCAGGAGGCAGGAGCTTGGAATGAGCATTGTCTCCAGCATCTTCCCTTCTTTGTATCAGCTTGTTTACTGATGTAAAAATGGGCTTACTTTTATGCCTTCTGGAAGCAGATGAAAAATGTGGCTTTTCTGGAGGGTCTTTGAAGAGATTAGCAATATCATATTCAATAACAAATGAAGGCAAATATATACGTGTCCCAGGATAATGTTGCAGGATCTAATCTGGATTGTTCACCAGGACAGGAGTTTTAATCTTCTGAGCTTTTGCACTCATGCCAGAGCCCCCATCCTCAGGGAACTTCTCTCTATTTTCTCTTTTTACTGCTAGAGAGAGGGGTTCTCTGAAGATGGGGGCTCCAGCAGGAGTCTGAAAGCTCAGAAGACAAAGCCTCTGGTCCTGGTGACCGACCCAGATTGGAGTCTGCATATTCAATACGTTTAACATGCTTTTTACATTAAGATGAGACTTAATTGGATTATTTTAATAGAGCAGAGGGCTAGTACTAGTAGCACCAGAAAGAATGAAGCGTCTGGGCCAAAGCCAAAAGGACGCTCAGCTGTGGATGTGTCTGGTGGTGAAAGGAAAGTCCGATGCTGTAAAGATTTTTTCTCCATAGAAACCTGGAATGTAAGATCCATGAATCAAGGAAAGCTGGACGTGGTCAAACAAGAGATGACAAGACTGAACATCGACATCTTAGGAATCAGCGAACTAAAATGGACAGGAATGGGTAAATTGATGTCCTTATCATCATGAGGGATTAGAATGCTAAAGTAGGAAGCCAAAAGATAACCAGAATAACAGGCAAGTTTGGCCTTGGAGTACAAAATGAAGCAGGGCACAGGCTGACAGAATTTTGTCAAGAGAATATGACGGTCATAGCAAACACTCTGTTCCAACAATCCAAGAGATGACTGTACACATGGACATCACCAGTCAACACATAAATCAGATTGACTCTGTGCTCTGCAGCCAAAGATGAAGCTCTATAGAGTCAGTAAAAACAAGACCAGGAGCTGACTGTGGCTCAGATCATGAGCTTCTCATTGCAAAGTTTAGGCTTAAATTGAAGAAAGTAGGAAAAAACACTAGGTCAATAAGGTATGAACTAAATCATATTCCTGATGAATATACAGTAGAGGTGACAAATAAATTTAAGGAATTAGATCTGATAGACAGAGTGCCTAAAGAACTATGGACAGAGGTTTGCAACATTGTACAACCAAAACCATCCCAAAGAAAAAGAAATGCAAGAAAGCAAAATGGCTGTCTGAGGAAGCTCTGCAAATAACTAAGGAAAGAAGGGAAGCGAAAGGCAAGGGAGGAAAAGAAAGATATGCCCAACTGAATGCAGAATTCCAGAGAATAGCTAAAAGAGATAAGAATGCCTTCTTAAATGAACAGTACAAAGTAATAGAAGAAAACAATAGAATAGGGAAGACCAGAGATCTCTTCAAGAAAATTGGAGAGATGAAGGGAACGTTTCATGCAAAAATGGGCATGATAAAGGACCAAAATGGCAGGGACCTAACAGAGGCAGAAGAGATTAAGAAGAGGTGGCAAAATTACATAGAAAAACTATACAAGAACGAGCTTAACGTCCCTGATAACCACGATGAGGTGGTCACAGACCTCGAGCCAGACATCCTAGAATGTGAAGTGAAGCTGGCCTTAGAAAAGCTGAGCAACAACAAAGCTAGTGGAGGTGACAGTATTCCAGCTGAGCTATTCAAAATCTTAAAAGACGATGCAGTAAAAGTGCTACACTCAATTTGCCAGCAAATTTGGAAAACTCAACAGTGGCCACAGGATTGGAAAAGATTAGTCTACATTCCAATTCCAAAGCAAGGCAGTGCCAAAGAATGTTCAAACTATCGCACCATTGCACTCATTTCACAAGCTAGTAAAGTTATGCTTAAAATCCTACAAGCTAGACTCCAGCAGTATGTGGATTGAGAACTACCAGAAGTACAGGCAGGATATAGAAGAGGCAGAGGAACTAGAGATCAAATTGCCAACATATGCTGGATCATGGAGAAAGCTAGGGAGTTTCAGAAAAACATCTACTTCTGCTTCATTGACTATGCTAAATCCTTTGATTGTGTGGATCACAACAAATTGTGGCAAGTTCTTAAAGAGATGGGAGTACCAGACCATCTTATTTGTCTCTTGAGTAACCTATATTCGGGTCAAGAAGCAACAGTGAGAATTGGACACAGAATCACTGATTGGGAGTCCGGCAAGGCTGTATACTGTCACTCTGCCTATTTAACTTATATGCAGAGCACATCATGAGAAAGGCAGGGCTAGATGAATCAAAACTTGGAATTAAGATTGTCTCAGTGAATACAGTGGGGCTTATATTCAGGTAAATAAATATTGGATTACTATCTTATAGTCTCCAGAACCTAGATGTATACAACAATCTAAGATATGCAGATGATACCATTCTAATGGCAGAAAGTGAAGAGGAACTAAAGAGCCTCTTGATGCAGGTGAAGAAGGAGAGTGTAAAAGTAGGCTTGAAACTCAACATTAAGAAAACCAAGATAATGGCATCCGGCCCTCTCAGTACCAGGCAAATAGATGGGGAAGAAATGGAGGTAGTGACAGATTTTATTTTCCTGGGCTTGGATCTTGGAGATCAACGCAGATGGGGACTGTAGCCAAGAAATTAAAAGACACTTGCTCCTGGGGAGGAAAGCTATGGCAAACCTAGACAGCATACTAAAAAGCAGACATATCACCCAGCCAACAAAAGTGCATATAGCTAAGGCCATGTTTTTCCCAGTTGCAATGTATAGCTGTGAAAGTTGGACCATAAGAAAGGCTGAGCGCCAAAGAATTGAGGCCTTTGAACTATGGTGCTGGAGAAGACTCCTGCAAGTCCCCTGGACTGCAAGGCTATCAAACCGGTCAGTCCTAGAGGAGATCAACCCTGAGTGCTCTTTAGAAGGCCAGATCCTGAAGTTGAAACTCAAATACTTTGGCCACCTAATGAGAAGGAAGGACTCACTGGAGAAGAGCCTAATGCTGGGAAAGGTTGAGGGCAATAGAAGAATGGGACGACAGAAAATGAGGTGGCTGGATGGAGTCACTGAAGCAGTAGTTATGAGCTTAAATGGACTCCAAAAGATTGTAGAGGACTGGAAAGCCTGGAGGAACATTGTCCATGGGGTTGGGATGGGTCAAACATGACTTTGCAACTAACAAACAACATATTTTTTTATAAGTACATTCTCTAAGCTGCTTTGAGTTTGGTTTCAGACAACAGATAAAACTCATAAATGAGTAAATAAATAAACATGTGGGTTGGCTTTGACCAGAAAGTTGCAGAAATGTTGTGTCTGTCACACGTGAAAGAATCTGAGAGCTTTTGAGGTTGTTGAATATAATATAGTATTTCTTCTCTTCTGAAAAATTATGTAGGACCACAGCAGCCAGAAGCTTTGTTAAAATCATGGGTATGAGTCTTGATGTCATGGACACAGTCTGTCCTTTGTATCATTGAGCACAACACCATGTCACAAGTACAAAAGAACACACTTTCATTTGACCTCTTGCTCTCCTGCAAATGGCCTTTTAATGGAAATACTCCAGGAAATGGGAGTATATGGGACAATCCAAACTACTAAAATAGTACTCAGAATGATGTTTTAACTGATTAGGTTTTTTGTGTCAAAAATATATTAAATAAGCAAACTCTCCTTAGATCTGCAGCTGTGTGCAGCTTTTGAATATCTGCCACTTTGCCCTTCTTTGAATATGTGTCTATATGGGTAACCTGGGAAAATCAGTCCCAGTTCCAATATAATGCAGTGGTTAAGGTATTGGACTGGGAATGAGATAATGAAGCTCACGGCATGACATTTAATCAGTTGTTCTTTCAAAGGATTTACTCAGCTATATTTTCACCCATCTGTCCACTATCCATATTGACAACTCTTATTTTACAGTATTCTCATCCTTGCATCTGTAATCCTGCAAACTCTGAAATAAAGGACACTGACATGGAGAAGAAGAAGGATCAAGGAGGCATATTAGGATGGATGTTCAAGGATTGCCTGGAGGGAATAGATTCCTCCTCATTTTGTTGCAGGAACCACCTAAATTTAATTAATAATAATTTGTGGAGGGGTTGTTTTCCTGGAAAATTATTCAAATTTCTTGACAGAAGGTTTGGATACAGCTGGATGTACTAGCTGTCATTAAAGACTAGAACTGGGCTATACTTAAAATATACAATAACTTGTTTGACAGTTGGGACTTCAAATTTCTCCTGTACGGTGGTATGGCTAAAAGTAATTTGATTCATTTTAAATCCATTGCATTTTACAAAAAACAAGTGTTATTGCATAATAATTCCTTTGGTTCCACAAGTGTATTTTCTTCAGCTTACAAATAACTTTAACATTTAAATCTTTACTATTATTCTTACAGATAAAAAGGACAGTATTTTTACATTATGAACAGAGAACTGGAATTTGCCTTAATATCAATTGGTGGTCAGAGAGAGGGGGGAAAAATAGAACTGTTAAGCTATCACCCCTGAGCTGTAAAAATTCAAACAACTGGATGATAGCAAAGCCAAAAAAAAAATCCTCTGATTCTTTTCTGCTATCTAGTAATCCTCAGGATAAATAGACAGTAGGTAGAACGTAGGTCAGAATTCCAAGTGGTTTGAGAATGGAATTACTGTATATGTGATGGTTAATATGCTAATAAGCAAAAATTCCTGGGGCCAAGCTAAAGTCTATAACCCAACTACATTTTCTCAGGAAAATTGAAACAGTTTGCTCATCCATAAAACATTCAGGACAAGGAATACTGATCAACTGGAAAAAGGCACGGGTGTCAAACTCATGATGTCATGTGATGTGTCACGATGTAGCATGACATTTTTCTATTTGCTGGCAATGGGGTGGGCACAGTTTTGGCATGACGCATCTGGCCCATAGGCCAGCAGTTTGACACCCCTGCTGTAAGGTTAGCAGAGCTTTGGAAAAGCAAAAGAAACTCACTCCTTAGAATAGGGGTCTTCAAAGTTGGCCCTTTTATGACTTGTGGACTTCAACTCCCAGAATTCCTCAGCCAGACACGCTGGCTGAGGAATTCTGGGTGTTGAAGTCCACAAGTCATAAAAGGGCCAAGTTTGAAGACCCCTGCCTTAGAAAGAAACTATGTCTATCATATCCTGTCTGGCTATTAATGTAACATTTATCTTTAGGCAGCCATGTCCACCTGCATGCATTGCAGCAGCTCAAAATATTACTTTATGTGCTTCTAATAATGTGATAATAATATAATTCTTAGAATAGGAAGCAGCCAGCATCCCAGATACTCTTCATTTTTCTCTGATTTGAACTGACTCAAAGTACAATATGCTGATCTATTGTTCTTTCCTTACACATATCTAGCTAGATTACATCACCCTAGATCGAAGGAAGAACTTGCCCTCTTTTAGATATTTTTCTCCTTAAGTCACAGGTTGAGGCAAATCAGATAATTACTTAGTTCCCATGGTAGCATGTTTCTAGCTTCACTTGACAGGCATAGTAAGATTATTAAAAAACAAACCTTTTCAAACATTAGACTTACACAATGGGAAAGGATAGTAGAGAGCATTGAATCCAGAGAGGCAGGCTATAGACTGGGAGGGGAAGGTCTCTGTGTAATAAAGATTTGCAAGAGCAAAAACCCATCCCAGATTTCATTATATACATTGCTAATTGGGGGAAGCAGGATTGAGTTTTTCTGGAAAAGCCTTAAGAATTTAATTCTGATGCTAATTATAAACTCCTGAGGTAAGGTGTTGTTTTTTTTATCATACCAGTATTCACTGAGGTTATTAAGACCAGATTGGACAACAATTTGTTTGAAATGATCTTGATTTTCCTGCCTGAGCAGGGAGTTGGACTAGAGGACCTCCAAGGTCCCTTCCAATTCTGTTATTCTGTTATTTTCCAACTGGGTCTAAGTTGGAATTAAGATCCTGCAAGTCATCCCATCTGTGTTCTAATTTTACTTCCTAAGTTTATAACATTAAATAATGATCTAGTAGATCTACTAGATTTGCCCGAGATCTACCTAGTCCACCCTCCAGCTTACAACACAGGTCAATTAGATAGTGCTTCCATTGATTCGCATGTAAAATTTCTATAATGTAAATGTTCTATAAAACAACATAAGGAAGGAGAACCTTGAGTCCTTGAGCAGACTGGAGTTTCCTCAGACTCAATCACTTCCTTCAAAAGGGCTTTACAATGTTCATGCAGCTGATTTTATTTACCTAGCTAAGTATCCGAATTAAAAATTTGATGCTACATTCTGTTGCATCTGTGTTTCTCAAACTCAGCAACTTTAAGATAGGTATACTTCAACTCCCAGAAACACCCCAACCAGCATACAAGATAGTTTTCATAATCAGTGTGCACCCTGCTTAGAAAAAAAAACATTTCCAGTAGCAGGGAATGCTAATTCCATATCATTTTGTTCTGTAATATTCACTTCAAATTCTCAGTTCTGAAAAGTTTAGACTGAAGTATCTGTGTAGTGTTGTTTGTTATCTGGGTTCATACAATCATCTGGACTAGACTAAAAAGGAACTAAGTAGTTTGTGTATTATGTAAATTCAGCTATTATCAAGGCACGTTGGCTGAATCTGACCACTATGTTTGCCATATTGTTTATTTATTTAGACATCATTGTTTATTTATTTGGGCATTCAAATGAAAACAGCAATTGTTTTTGGTTAACCTGGACCCATCTCCTTAGTATATATTGATATTTATAATCCTACAATTGGTTGGTAAACATTCTTCTAGCAAGAAAGTGAACTGTTCAGACAATAGCTAGTTGCAGTGTAAACAGAAGGCTCGTTCAATACGAAAAGGTTGGGTTATAATTATTATAAAAACATTCTCACTACAGATGTAATCTCAGCAGGGCAGATAAAAAAAGAAAAGGATTTTTGTGGAAGAGTGAGAATCATTTATTGCATCCCTACAAGTACTGCAGAGGAATTGGAATTTTTTAAAAAGTAGTCTCCATCAAGTTCAGGTTGAGCCCTGAAATAAATTTTGAGTCACCTCAACCATGAGATGGATGGCGCATACATTTAATAAATGATAATAAATTTAATGCAAATTAAATCAGATTTTTTTGGGTTCTTATCTGGTACCCATGGATTATTTTTAAAAGCCAATACTTTTTGTCAAATGTGAGACTACAGTACTTTGGGTTAAATCTATAATAAGGATTACAGTTTTGACCAGGACAGGATCTCTGCAGGTACACTAGATAGAAGTTGATTGTAATGGGTGGCAGAATCAAATAATATTTCTAATGTTTTTTTTGCTAATTGTGTTATTGTATACATCTAGGTTCTGGAGACTATAAAATAGTAATCCAATATTTATTTACCCGGATATAAGCCCCACTGTATTCACTGAGACGTAGATCCAACTAGACTTACTGTATATAGGGTTGAGAAGTAAAGATGCATATTAAAGATTATGTTCCTCAAACTCCTACCATATTTTTTTCTTTCAATTGCAAGTCTCTGCAGTAGAAGCAGCATCTTCCAGATTTTAGGGAGAAGTCTCCATGTACTGTCAGCAGACTGCATGAAATGTCTGGAACAAATTGTTTTAATAGTCTTTCCTTCCTGCAGAGGTTTCTGATCCCTTTTAACCCAACACAAAGAGAATGGAACCCAGAAAAGACCCAAATCGTGACACATTTAATTTGAGGTAAACACCAGATATAGAGCTTTGCCAGCCATGTCAGGCCAGAGATGACCTGAGACAAGCCCATATCTTCTGTGGTGGTTTTGAATTCCTGACAAGCTCCAATCCCAAGGAGACAAAGTTAAAACCATCCCTCTGAAACATTATTTCATTTTTTTTTCTTTTTGTTTGCCTGAATCCAAAAGGATGCTAAGTGGCTTACTTCCTTCTTTTAATAAGTTGATTCAACTAACAAAAAAAATCTTGGAAACACTATTAATAATGAAGCAAATTACAAAGAAAAGGGTAGCAAATTTTCCCATTACTTTAGTGGCAAAAAATGAGTTATTTTTTTCTTCTGTAGAATATGAAGCTTTCTTTACAATCAAGAATTTTATTACTTGGAATATTGCTTGTGTTTGTTATAATTTGTTGTCCTCTGTTTTTCTTAACATGCTCAGAAGCTTGTAAGCTATAAATTATCATTTATTCTAATTACCACAAAATTCCCTGGGGAAATTAAAAAAGCAATATGCAGAGCCACATCACAGTGGCAGAACTAACACTGGAAAAGCTGAAAAAGCTGAGGAAATTCAAGTAGATAAAAATGTTTGGGGCTTCATATACTGGTCACTATTTATGCCTCCCTAGAGAAGCCAAAATCATACCTGGAGAATTATTGGGCCAAAAGTGGATTAAACTAATTCCTCCAGTTTCCTTCTATGAAACTGTCCTTCTAGTAGGTCCCAGTAGATATGCCTTCTCTATTGCAGTGCCCATCCTACAAAATGGCCTTTCTTCTGAGATCTGGAAGATGATGATCCTCTTGGCCTTCCTAAATGTTACAGAGACCTCAAATGTTAGGGCCATGAAAATCTATGTTTTTTAGAGTTGAGAGTTCATTCTATAGTTTCTTGGTTGCTGTACCATCATTATTTTTAGTTCTATTTTTGTTCTGTTTATAGGGTTGTTATTATTTCTGATCAAAGGATTCAAATTATTATATTATGGGTTTTGTATGAGGATTGGTTGTTAGCTATATAGAGATGGACAGCCATTTTCTAGATGAACAAATTATGTCCTAAACAGAAACTTTGGTTATAAAATCTTAACATTCAGCAGGAATTGCCATTCATATTTACCATGGATACCAATTGTGCTCTCCATTACATAGACATACCCAGGAACTACATGTTCTAGTTGCATGGTGCTTCTTCACATAAGCAGCTGCTGACAACAGTTAGTGTTCACAAGGAAATAAATTAGTGAGTTGACTTATGTTGACTATAACACTGAATCCTCTCTCCCAATTTTTAAAAATAATAACATTGGTAGTTTTTTTTTATTGCAGGGTGTTTTTAATCTTGTTTATTTTATGGTCTCTTATTTATGCCACCCACATTTTGTGAGATGGGCAGAAAATAAATATATGGTTCTCCTCAGTCTTTTACAATCCAGTTTCTCCCCCAGCACTAGCTCAACATTAATACATATGTTGAATTATAACTACTGTAAGGAACTAAAAAAATACTTAATGAGTATGTATTAAAATGAATAATTTTATAAAAAGGATTGATAAACAAAGGAAATCCTTAATTATGAAAATGGATGTAATTACCAATATAGTTGATTGCATGTCTCCATAGTCTGTGGAAATGACATGTTTAAATTACTATTTAAAGCAGGTATTTTTCTTTCAAATAATTCTCACTATCAGAAAACAAAGATAGCACTGCATTAGTTGCCCACCCCTCTGACTTCCAACTGGTAAAGATAAAGGCAAGTAGAAAGTGTCTTCTGTTTGTTGTCTTGAGATTTCCTTTGCTTGAGAACATTGTCTACAAAGAAAACAACTTTTCCTCTGTGAATCTGTATCATTCAGGTATTGCTGTATGTGACACAATTATGTTTCCAGCAGAAGAACAACTCAACTGCCCTCTAGGCCCACTTCGTATGATAGAGGGGTCAACATTTTGGTGGCTTTCCCTGGCACCCACAAGTTCCCATGCCCATAGTTCTGGGCCCACACCCCGTCACCTACTTGCAACCCCCAAGGGGGTCTAGGGCGAGAGGCCTCTGCTGTTACTGTTTGCAGTGGTTCTCCTCCTATCTCCTGGGATGTTCGCAGTCGGTGTTGACAGGGGAGCAGAGGTCAACCTCGAGGTCTCTCATTTGTGGAGTTCCTCAGGGGTCGGTCCTCTCGCCTCTCCTGTTCAACATCTATATGAAACCGCTGGGTGAGATCATTCGTGGCTTTGGAGTTGGGTATCATCAGTATGCTGATGATCATCAGTATGCTGATGATACCCAGCTTTTCATTTCGACCCCAAACCACCCCAGTGATGCCCTCAACGTGATGTCCCGTTGCCTGGAGGCAGTTCGGGTCTGGATGGGGAGGAACAGACTTCAACTCAACCCCGACAAGACTGAGTGGCTTTGCATACCTGCATCCCGGGTTATTCCAGATATTCCATCCCTCTCTATGGGGGGTGAACTATTACCCCCCGTAGATAGGGCTCGCAACTTGGGAGTCCTCCTAGACTCATGGCTCACTTTGGAAGATCACATAGTGGCTGTGACTAGGGGAGCTTTCGCCCAGGTTCGCCTGGTGCGCCAGTTGCGGCCCTATCTAAGCCGGGATGACTTATGCACAGTCACTCACGCGCTCGTGACCTCTCGTCTAGACAACTGCAACGCTCTCTACATGGGGCTGCCCTTGAGGACCACCCAGAGGCTCCAACTGGTACAGAATGCAGCCGCGAGAGTTGTGTTGGGAGTCTCCCGATACTCCCATGTTACACCTCTGCTCCGTGAGCTGCATTGGTTGCCAGTTGTCTTCCGGGTGAGATTCAAGGTACTAGTAATGGTGTTTAAGGCCCTACATGGCAGGGGGCTGGAGTACCTTAGGGAACACCTGCTGCCGGCATCAACTTCCCTTCGCCCTGTGCGCTCCCACAGAGAGGGCCTCCTCAGGGTGCCACCAATCAGAGAATGTCGATTGGTGGCCCCCAGGGGGAGATCCTTCTCTGTGGGCGCCCCGGAGCTATGGAATTGGTTACCGGTTGAGCTCCAGATGGCGCCCGATCTTCGCTCCTTCCGTCGCGATCTAAAGACATTCTTATTTGAACAAGCCAGCCTGGCCTGATGGGGGATTGGTGGGGTTTTTTATTGTTATTTTAATATTTGTATTTAATGTTTTTAGTGGGCATATATTTAATTCTTTTTTAACTTTTGTAATTTTGCATTTTTTATTCTTGCCCTGTTCACCGCCCTGAGTCCTTCGGGAGAAGGGCGGTATATAAATAAAATTATTATTATTATTATTATTATTATTATTATTATTATTATTATTATTATTATTATTATTATTATTATTATTATTACTCGGTCTGGGTACAACCTGTCCAGTTTCGTGATTAGTCGCCTCCCCCAGTGCAGCTCTGCTGGGCTTTTGCCCATTGCTGTGCATGGTGTGGAATGTTAGCAGAGCAAAAAGTCGGCCAGTCTGTGGTGCCAGTCCCCAGTCACTATGCACTTCAGTGATTCTTTTATGGTGCGCACCATTCGTTTGGCTTGCCCATTACTAGATGGGTGAAATGGAGCTGATGTTGCATGCCTAATGAGGTTTGACCTCAGGAAAGCCTGAAATTCTGCCGCAGTGAATTGGGCCCCGTTATCGGACACTATGTCATCCGGTAGCCCGTGCATTGCAAAGAATTTCCTAAGCACCTGGATGGTCCTAGCAGTAGTCATATTTGCAATTGGTATAACTTCCAGCCATTAAGAGTGGCTGTCGACCACTATAAGAAATAGCTGTCCCTAAAAGGGCCCAGCAAAGTCTATATGAATCCTTGACCAGGGTGTGTGTGTCTCCTCACATCTATGGACAGGAGCATGCAGCATTTCAGGCCTAGACTGCTGACATGTGTAACACCTGGGTACTTGAGCTTCAATGGCTTTATCTAATCCTGGCCAC
This sequence comes from Vipera ursinii, assembly GCF_947247035.1. NCBI lineage: Eukaryota > Metazoa > Chordata > Lepidosauria > Squamata > Viperidae > Vipera > Vipera ursinii. Next base: position 322,315,213 of record NC_139512.1, on the reverse strand, counting down.
CATAAATAGCTTCGTGCCAAAGCTTTCATGCGAACAATACCCAGATGACCTTCATGAAATGACTGCAATACCATGTCCCTTAATGTGGTGGGAACAATGACCCTGTTGCCCCATAGAATACAACCCTTATGAGCTGAGAGCTCATGTCTCCTGGTGAAATAGCTCTGGAACTCAGGTCCAGGACTTTTTTCTAGCCACCCCTTGTGGACCCAAGATAGCACTCTGCTTAGAGCCTTGTCTGCTGCCGTTTCTGTGGCTATGTCCCCCGTGTGGAAGGAAAATTCCGGCAAGTCCTGAATGCACAAAACGTGGGCCACTGGGGCCGGATCTGGCTCGATTTGAGGCAGTGGAAGCCTGATCAGGCCATCTGCATGGCCCATATCCTTGCTGGGTTTGTGAATTAGCTTAAAACTGTAAGCCGATAAAAAAAATGGACGATCTCAACATTCTAGGGGATAAGATGTGGGGTGCCTGTCTGTCTGTAGTGAATAACCCCAATAGTGGTTTATGGTCTGTGAAGACTGTGAAGTCCCTGCCATACAAGTAGTCATGGATTTTTTTTTTACTTCAGCTACTATAGCCAATGCCTCCTTATCAATTTGTGCATAATTATGCTCTGCAGAGGACAGTGTCCTGGAATAAAAAGCAATCGAGACTTGAGTCCCATCACTCTCCAAGTGACTTAGGACAGCCCCCACCCCATATGGGGATGCGTCACAAGCAAGGCATACCGGCATCGATTCCATGGAGTGATCATGGAACTGACAGACAGTAGAGCATTCAGTTCCTGAAAGCTGCTTTCGTGAACACTAGTCCACTTCCTTGCAGTATTTTTGTCCAAGAGCCGGTGTAACAGCTCTGCCATTGCAGCCTTCTTAGGAAGGAATGCATGGTAAAAATTTGGGAGGCCTAGGAATGCCTGAAGCTCTTCCTTCGTTTTGGGGCTGGGTGCCAAACCCAAGAACTTAGTTGAAGGGACTCCAATACTACACTTATTCTTTTTAAGCTTGAGGCCTGCTTCACGCAGCCTCTGAAGGACGGCTCTGAGCCTCCTTCCCAGCACTTCAGTGGACTCACCAGCGATGAGCACATCATCGAAATAGGGGCAAACCCCCAGAATGCCCTTGAGCATTCGATCCATAATGCCTTTAAAAATACCAGGGTCTACGCTGACCCCAAATTGCAGGCGTTTTACTTTAAACGCCCCCCTGTGGGTTACAATTGTCCGTGCCACGGCTGTGGCCTCGTCCACAGAAAGCTGATGGTACCATTAGAGTGTAATCTTTTCTTTCTTTCCCTTTATTTATGATCTTCATGTCAGTGTTGAAGCCTGGTGACTGCCTGGACAAGTCCAAGCAATTTTCCTGGCAACATTTTGGGAAGTGGTTTGCCACTGCCTGTTTCCTATGTCTATACAGAGAAAAAGTTACCTAGTTCGTTAATTAGTTCTAGCTACTTACATTATTTATGACCTTATAACTTGTGGCAATTATTTCAAAGGTTGGGTCTATCTAGTATTTCACTTTTCTTTTTAACAGAAAAGCATCAGTATGCTAATTTCCCCATCTCTCAAAACACACAGTTTCGAAAGCTGTTCTCCACACCCTCCAACAAAGCAAGCTTTCCACGGGTAAACTGGGAAGAATCCTCTGGTGTTGTGCCTTTTAAGAAATGCATTTGTTTTTAATACAATTATTTCAGCCATTCTGTTTTGTACATGAAAATATATTTCATTCCAAGAGACCCTATTTGAATGAGCATGATGGATGGGCTGCCCAGAAAACTCCACTTACACATACACAGAGATACACACACTGCATTCCTAACCCTTGATCTTAATTAATTCCTCTGTGTATGTTTCCATAGAAACAGCCATACAATGAGTACAAAAATGCACTAAAATTGATGAGATTTTCTCCCCATTCCCTTCACTTGTTGGTGTCTAGAAAGTGACATGTTCTCACAGCCTAATATCCTAAAAGATTGCTATTATGCCTTCTTAAAATGTAGTCCAAGAGTGGGTGAGAATTATTTATAGGGGATCATCTTGGAAGACATAGATAAGGTAAATTTAGAGGTATTAAATTAGACAACAGCCAGGCCTGAAGCAGATAAGGGGCAGGGCTGAAACAGATGGCTTCTTACACTGGGAGAGAGTCACCTCTACTCCTGCTTAGCTCTCTGGGAATTGGGAAGCAGTACAGCATTTGATGTTTGTACTACAGAGCTGCTGGGCTGATATTGCCATGTGCCATGAGTAGGGCTGGGCCACTGTCCTGCCCAATTCTGAACACTAACCAACATATATCTCTGAAAGTCAAGCAGAGACGTTGCACTGTCCTTGAAAAATTAATGAGCACTTGTGAACTAGAATTAACCAGCTAGATAAGAACCCTTAGTAAAATACTTTCAGATCTTACCTACATCTGCATCTATGCCTTTCCTAAAGGTAGATATGATATGATACCTTATAGCCTATAATTATCAAAATCTAACTGTCTGTTGTAAGAGTTACCCTTATGATTTTGGTTTTTGATTTTTATCATTGTATCTCCATGTCTCCCTTGATAGGGAATTCAAGGTAGCTGTCAAATATAAAATATGATTGAAGAGATAAATCTTGGCTTTTTTTCTAAGGGTGGAAAAGAAGGAGGGTAAACCCAGCTTCTGGGGATGCATTGTATCATTTTAAGACTACCATAAATAGCCTGCAAAAGTTGGACAAACACAGAGTGCAAAGTGATGCAGAAATTTTATTTTACTGCTGTGACCTAACAGATATTGTAGCCATAATAATTTAGGAATAGCCCAAGTTAAGGTCCTTTCTGCAAACCAAACAGGGTTCAGCTATTTCTATCTTCAGGCTGAGTTTATGAAGTTATTCCTGAAATTATACATATATCAAATATTTGAACATTGTAATTTCTCATTTTCTTTCTAAAATGTTTGCTCAGTAAATCTTAAGTAGCCTGCTTGAATCTGCCTTTTCTATGCAGGCGTCCCACTAAAATTCAAAGCCTTGCCTTTTCAACCAATCCAAATTAGAAAATGAGCAGGTTTGGAGTCTGAATATACTATTAATTTCTTATTATTCTTATTAAGTTCTCTGCTGTGCTTCCAGTTTCAAAATTCACAGGTGAGACATTCTTTCTTGGTGGGGAGGCTGTGTTTTCTCCCCTCTGAAGGCGTGTGCTATCTGCTGAACCTTTACAAGAATTCAGGCTCTGCACTTAAGCTGTTAACTGAATTGCCTTATTAACATGATGCCTGAGGATTGTTGGCAGGTTTCCTAAGCCAAGTGATGAGGAAAAAGCTGGGTTGTAGAGAAGGGGAAAGGCATGTTTATATCTGAGGTGGAGAACCTGCAGTTGTGATCCTAAATACAGCTCTCAGCCTAATTTCAAGAATCATTTCTAAGTTGGCACTGCAGACTTTTAGGAGACAAGCTTCCCCTTGGCATCCCAACAGAGCAAAGACTCTGAAAGAAGAGGGAATTTTGAAGAAGGTTATTTGTGGGATTGCTGGCAAAGGAATATGTCCAAAATAAACACACATACACACACACACACCATCTAATGTTATTCAACCTTGTTCTCCAACAACCATTTCTAGTCTGGCGTCCTTCTTACTTTTATATCCAATCTCCTTTTCCTATGTAATCCACATGTTTACACCTCATCTTTATTTATTTAGAATAAAATACACACAAAGCTACCTGCAGACTGGGAGGAAAAGAAAATGGCAAGCAATGAGAGCACAGGAGGCCTTTCCTATTAGTAAATTATACAAAAAAAGCAGAGTTCTAGCAAATATATTCCCCTTGCTGCAGGCACTGATTCAACCAAACATTCTGGCTCAGTAAACTGGGATTCTTGGAATCGTTTCCCCAAATATGTACCTAACACTCTAATTAAAGTCCAGAGCCATTTATCTCTCTAATTGCAATCATGCCCTCCAGGATCATTTCTTCCCAGATGAACCATTCTTCTTTTTTGCCTGAGCAAGTGACTTTAAAACCACCTGGAGCCAGTCCAAATTATGAAGTGACAAATTTACTGACAATGAGATCACACCAGAAACAGCACGACAGAATAGAAAATGAGTGAGGTTGAGAAGAGTGCAATTTTTCATCAGGCACCAAGAAGTGTTGACTTTAATGCTTGAACATTTATTTGGATCTTAATATGTTTTTCTTTGCAATTTGGTGGGCTTCTTCTATGAATAAAGTTGCACCCCAATACTAATCTCTGCAAATTGAAAGGAGCAAGAAGAAATGGCTTTGAAAAACTATACAAAATCCCATAACTGTGAAAACTGATCTAAATATTGTACCAATACTGTCCAGCTAACATTTGTTTGAAATGCCAGTCATCCTAATACATGTTGCATTCCATCACTGAGAATATCAAACAATCATGATAGGAGAGGGAAGTAGTTAAGAAAGGCAAACAATGAGGCAGGTAAGAATCCAGAATACAAGGGGCAGTGGCATCAGGCACAGTCCATCATCTCCCTCAGAGATGAACATTTGCAGCCCTGTGGTCATATCTGGCTCTCAATACCTTTTCTTGTAGCCCTTGGAGCTATTTATTATCTTGATTGCTGAAAGGTGATAAGAGAATTTCTCCCCTTTTTAATGGAAAACAGAATTTGGTCCTATCATCTCAATAACCCCTTCCCTTCCCCTCAAAATATTAAATGCTACACTTTGGTGACAAATGAATGCCCAGTCTTGTTTTACTTACTTACAAACCATCATCTGCACAAGTAAGCATATGAATGGAGTTTCAATCTTGAGGTCAAATGTAAACCATCTTTTAGAAATACAGTCAATAAAATATGAGGAAGGAAGGAAGGAAGGAAGGAAGGAAGGAAGGAAGGAAGGAAGGAAGGAAGGAAGGAAGGAAGGAAGGAAGGAAGGAACTTTAATTTTACTTGTGCTAGTGCTAGTCTCAGCACATCATACTAGGAATTAATGCAAAGTGCTCCTTATGGTGAAAAGCACAGATTGCCTGAGAAAGCACTCAAGTGCCTTGGGGAAAAGGTATCCTAATAATAGCAATCTATGCATTGTTATAACTGTGTTGCTTTCTATTGAGCAAAAAAGAAGAAGTTAAAGTAGTTTTTAAAAATAGTGATTCAGTTGCCCTCAAAGCTAACAATAATATGCTAGCTTTTAGTCAAGCAAAGTAGATTGTCTGGTCAGTCAAGATTACATATTATATAACTCCCAGAGAATGGAATGTATATATAATATATATACACACAAAAAGATTAAAACCACTCCTATCATGCCAGAGTTTTTCTTGTTTGAATACATGCAGCAATATTATTTTCCTCATGCATTAAGAGAAGTCCTGCCATTTAGGGAAGATTGAAATTCCATATTAGAGCATATACTATGTAAAAAAAAATCCAGGTAGTGGGTTGGATCTTAGGGCTCCCTGGAGTGGATTTCCTGTGATTTTCCCTCACAATTCCTCCTGCCCTCCTGAGGAGAATATGTTCACGATAAAGCTATCAAACACTGTTTTCCAGAGAAATCCTCTCTAGTACTGAATTGTTCAAGAATAGATTTTCTCCCCTAGTTTTTCGTTCTTATTTCTAGGTTAATTGAAGGGGGTTCAGTTAATGTTACAATGCTTTCAGAATGAATTCTAAATCAATAAGAATTCCAGTCTTTATTATGTATTTCAAGGAACTAAATTGGCTCTGAAAGCTAAAAGAAGAATAATTTCTTCAGAATTTATCTCAGTGGTTACTCCTTAGCTAGGAACACAGAGCAGCTAAGGGAGATGACACAAGCAAGACAAGTAGAATAAAGCAAGGAGCTCATATCATTTCATATCATATCATCTACAATATAAAATCACAACTTCTATCTGTATCTAGCTCCACTGTTCCCTAAAGTGCTGTATTTTTCTTGCATCTATAGGACTTCTAGATAGATTGGGTTTTATGCTTAACCGGCTTTGAGCCAGGCCAGGGACAGACTCTAATCCCATCTTTAGAGAAAATCAAAAAAGATTGCCATAATGGAGTTCAGCTTTCTTCTTCTTTAGAAGCCCACCAGAAACCAAGAGAAAGTTGAGGAAACAAGCAGGTTGAAATGCTGAAGAGGAGCTTAGTGAGGAGGCCTCATGATGGGATGTGATCCCCATGCTGCCACTAATAAGTCTTTTCAATAATGGCCATTTCAGCTAGAAAAAAAACAACCATCCATTCAGTCCTGGAGATTACAGAATTAGGATATTTCTTGCTCTAAGCTCCTACTATTCTAAATTGTAAAGATGTATGCCTTTTTCCCCTCACAACCCTCTCTGTCTTTCACATGACAAAATCAAGACTATGGCTCATACATTTCTCATCCTTCTTTTCATCCCAAACATTACTATATGCTAATGAACAGTGGAGACCTGAAATGGTGGTGTTTGGGTTTTTTTAAGCCCTGTGCAATTAGTAAATTCTGCTAGTTTCTAACTGGAATGACATGAAGAACTTTATCCCAAAGGTGCTTCTCAAAAAGTCACTGGGTTTGGTTTTTTGGTTTTTTTGGTTGTTGTTTTTTGTGGAAAACATTTCGCTTCTCATCCAAGAAGCTTCTTTATCTTCAAGAAAAAAAAAGGATAGTCCAATTGCCTTTTGGAAAAGTGCCTTTGGGACAACTGTGACCTGGATGATTAAGAATCTCCATAGACATGACCTGGTTGTTTGAGAATCTCCATAGATGTGAAAAACTTTGAAATTCTGAAGGTTGTTTTCATTAGTTGTGAAAAGATGTGCCCAAAGGGAAAAAAGGGGGATTGGTCTATGTAGCTCTCTCTCCACAGTTGAGAGGGATAAAGAAGCAGGGGAGAGGAATTTACCTCTAAGAACAAGCTGGACAGAACATCAGGTCATCACTGTGGCCAGTGTGAAGGAACTAATAATATCTAGAAAAAAATGCAATCTTTATTTAAGGCAGATTTATGTCCTGCAGATAAATAACTCAAGGCTATCTACGGGAGATCCCTTAGTTGAGTCATCCCAAACCTGAAACTGATGTAGATCTTTAAAATCAGCAAGGGTATCAGCACCAAATTAGTCCAAATAAGTAAAGTTTAAATTGAAGTGATTGTCAAAAAGCATTCTGAGATAAATCATACTCAATTTGAAGTTCTACAAATGTTGAAAGAGCTGTTTAATTAGAAGTTGGTAGAAAATAATAACACAATTTTACTTGTTTTAAACTGAGATTATCTCTTAATGTGAGCTTTTAATAATATCAATATTATATCTATACAACACTTTCCATATGTATTTTGTCGCATTAAGAATAGGAATTGGAAATGTTCTTCAAACAGTAGAGATCCCATTGCTTGTAGTCAGATAAAAATCAAAGTCAGATAAAAATTTTCAGGTTGAGCCACTAGAGATTAAATTATATAGCTGAGACAGTACACATCCTTGGAGAGAATTCATGAGCAATTTTTCTGAATGCCACCGATTTGGGACACCTGAAGAAATATTACTGAAAAGTACTTCAAATTCACTTGAGACTAGTTGCTAAGGATGCTATCTTAGTCAACTCCTTGTCTATAAAACTTTTCATTATAGAAAAACAAAATGACATGTCTACATTCAAAAACTATAGTGAAATAATGAATATGCTAATTAATGACAAAAAGTTTAGATCGGAAATCTGTCTCCAACAATTCTTTTACTGGCCTTTTAGCTGCTGGGAAAGGACTCAACCTAGAAATAGAACACAGTATCCATGGTGATACATATAGTTCAGTTTAAGAAGAAAACCTGTTCTGCTTTAAAACTGTTTTTATTTATTCATTGCCCAACTTTAAATACATTAGGAAATAAAAAAATTCTGACACAGTGAGAAACAGTTGTAGAGAGTAAGGAGTGCTTCAGTAGCTTCAATTTACGGTATGCATTTGAAGGGAATAATTCCTTAATTACGTCCTTCTGCCCTTTGGGGGGGTGAAGTGCCTCTCAGAGGCTTCTATGGGCTAGTCAGAAGATTTAAATACATTCCATTTCTTTTCAGCTCAGAGGCAACAGCTTTTTTGCAAATGAATGCATCCCATAATGCAATGGGAACATACTAAGTTCCATAACTTTTTTCCTTAACTGAAAACTCCCTACTCTTTTACAATAGCTTACAGAAATAAAATTAACATACAAAAAAGGGGGGAAGAGGGCAAAACATGAAAGTAAGGAATAAAGAAAAATACTGTAAAGATACCCCTCCCTAAAGGAAACATTGATAGAAAATCACTCAAACTACTTTTTAAAACACAACATTAAACCTTAACTGCATGGAATATTATTTGTATAATCAATTTCCATTATTAGTGGGGAACCATTTTACAAACAGAAAGTATGTGTTGCTGACTGAAGTTAGTAAATCTGGGTCTGCTGTTTTTCCAATGCTTCTCCCCAATGCTTGATGCATTCATAATTATTCACATTGTTGAAGGAAAAGTCTTCATCAGGGTCCAGTCCAAGCTGGGAATAAACAGCATGGCGACTGCTTTAGAAAGAAGGTTGCAGTTATTGAAGAGGAGAGCCAGACAGAAAGATGGCTCTGGAATAAAAGAGAGAGTGGGTTTTTATAACCTCTGGGGCTCTTGAGGTTGTTTCCTGTTCCTGCTTGAGGCTTTGTATTTCCTGTGCCTTGTACTTTTACCTGAGTCTGAGTGTGCCCTTTTGGCATCTGTGGGTTAATCCTATTATGTCCTGTCTTAGAGTTTGGGTGGGGTATGTAGATTTTAGGTGTCTTTGTCTTCCTAAGCTTCTAGCTGGAGGGTTCCAACCTTCCTGAATGGATTATCACATCTGTATTTCTACAGAGCTGGTTTCTGCTTGGGGGAGGGTTAGGGTTAGGGTTAGGGGCTATTAAAAAAAACTGGGCATGCTTTTCTGCCTCTTTAAGATCCTTTGAGGAAATATAATATTCTGCCCTTTTAATATTTTCTTCTCTGGGGGGGGGCTGACTTCCCACAACATAATGGTACATTTCTGGTTTGATACATGTAATCCAAAGTTACATCCACATTTTAAATTACAATGGTCTTTGTAATGCCATATTAATAAATGCATGGCTCTTAAATCTCAAGGCGGCAAGGATGGGACAGGACTATATCCTGCTCTCTCCCCATGCAGAATTGCTGTTGCTGTGATATCTGTCTATTGTTAATGAATAAATGTCAGGTTTATTTGCAATATGATTATATTCTTTCATGATTTAGTGGAAAAACTAGCAAGTATATTATCTAGTACGTTAAACTGCCAGCCCAAGGGCTGGTTGCTTCATGCAGAGGCCACACCCACCCCAGCTCTGTCAATGCGAAAAAAGTCATGATACGTCGTGACACGTCACGTGATGTGATTTGACACCCGTGATCTAGTATATAACCTGAGGCTTGGTTGAGTACAAATTGGGATGAGGTGGGGTAGATTTATCAGAGATTTCTTTATTAGGATTTCAGATGTTTCAGTAGCTAAGGTTCCAGGGTCAGTATTGGTTATGACTACAGTCCTACACAGTCCTATAACTAAAATTGAGTGTAGGAACAGTTAGAGATTCCTACTGTAGAACAGACCTTCCTGCTGCTCCACAGTCTCTCTAACTGAGCTTAGGGATCTTTTTGTGAGGCTGATATTGGGTTTCTCCAAGCTAATGGTTTTGGGAACTTTCATTTCCATGTCCTAGATATAGAATCTACAGTGGCTCAGAAGTGTAAAGCTTCCATGGCAACCAGGAACTTATCCCAATTGATATCTGATGCAATTCATATAACTGAACAAATACTAAATCAGGTTTTTATCTGGCCTGTGATCTGAAGGATTATTAGATTCTTGTTATGGCAACATCACTTTCTGGCCAGCTTGGGGTCAGCCACTGCCAAGAACCTTTCAAAAGAGAAGAGCTTAAGAAGATGGTCCACCAGGCTCCTTTTGGATTCACTAGGTTTCTAGCAAGTGCTTAAGGAGTAATTGATGAAGTTGTTAGATGTGATTCTCCCAAACCGTTACTTTCTTATTATTGATCAGGAATTCTCCCATCATTGACTGTGTAGCTTTGGGAAGTGAAGCATCAGAAATAATACACATAGAGATAGTGGTAAAAGGTGAGGATCTTTTATGATCAAACATAGGTAAGAGATCATATTCAGGCTACAACTGCTTTGGTGAAACATCTATATTTTCCCATTCTTGTTAAGTCCACAGTGTGTTGTTCACTGCTACTGATTAAGATAAGTTACTGCTTTTAGGAGAAGGCAAGTCATTGTGTAGATAACATAATTCATGTTTACTCAGATCCAGAACCCCATTAGCAGAACATGAAGTAAAGGTCATTCAGTGTCTGAAGATGAGGGGATAGAAGGGGAACTCATTAAATTTGCAGATGACACCAAGCTGAGGGGAGTAGCCAACACATTAGAAGATAGGCTTAAGATACAGAAGGATCTTGACAGACTTGAACACTGGGCCTTATTAAAAAAATACAATTCAGTGGTTGGAAAAATAGCAACTATGAGAAGAATCTAGCAGAGTCTTGGGGGACAATAACTTAAATAAGAGCCAACAGTATGTTGCAGGTGCCAAAAAAGCCAATGCAGTCCTAAGTTGCATCAGCAGAAGGATAGTATCAAGGTCACATGAAATGTTAATACCATTTTATATTGCTTTGATATGAACACGCTTGGAATTCTGCATCTAGTTTTGATCACTATGACACAAAAAGATGTTGACTCTAGAAAGGATGCAGTGAAGAGCAACAATTATGGTTAGGGGACTGGAGGCTAAAACATATGATGAATGGGTGCAGGAATTAGTCTAACAAAGAGAAGAACTAGAGGCTGTCACAAGGAAGAGGGGGTCAACCTATTGTCCAAACCCCTGAGGGCAGGACAAGAAGTAATGGATGATAAGTTATCAAGGAGAGAGCCAAACTACGTAGAACTAAGGAGAAATTTCTGACAGAACAATTAATCAGTGATGACTTGCCTCCGAAAGTTGTGGGTGCTTCATTATCAGAGGTTTTTAAGATGAGAATGGACAGCAATTTATCCAGAATGATATAGGGCTTCCTGCTTGAGTGTGGGGGGGATTGGACTAGAAGAGATCCAAGGTCTCTTTTAACTCTGTTATTCTATATTCACATTTGATATGAATGGGATGAAACTAAATTCTACTAAGATTAAATGTCTATTTGAGCAGAAATTATTAGGTTTATTGTCAGCTCCACACACATTCTATATGAGGCTATACTCTACTTGAAAAAGCAGGCCTACAACTCCTGGATTCTCAACTCCTCCTGGAATTATCCCATGATTTTCACAAACAATAAAATTACCCTTAATTTTCAAACTAGGAGAATCCCAAAGTATAAATTTCCATAACTTGAAAAAATTGTCAAATTTGTATATCTGATTAAATCACATTTTCATGTTTTAATGTTTGTCAGTGTTTCTAACATAGATTTTTGTGTGGTTAAGAATATTAAAGTTACTGTTAAAAAAATCAAGCTTTTGATAGTCTGTGACAAAAAATTGTCTGCTAGGTTTGTCAGGAAGCTGTTTGATCTTTCATTAGGTGCAGAGTTGTCTCCTACTTGATGTCAGGGTAATTAAAGTCCAAAGCTTTTTGAAGGCACCCACAGTCCAAAGCACCTAAAGGCAGGACAAAAAGCAATGTATGGAAACTGCTCAAGGAGAGAACCAACCTAGAATTAAGGAGAAATTTCCTGACTGTTAGAACAATTATTCAGTGGAATTAAAAAGGTGTCTGAAATGGTATAGGGTTTCCTGCTTGAGCAGCGGTTGGACTAGAAGACCTCCAAGTTCCCTTCCAACTCTGTTATACTATTAAAAGGACTACATGTAGTTGGTGACATTTTAGGAAAAGGAGGAAAAGGAAGAAAAGGAAAGAGAAAAGAATTGGTTAATTTTAAAAAATGTTTAGAAATTTATTTCTGGAGCTGTAAAATGCTTCTGATGAATATTAAGAGGTCTGCGTATGGTATATCACCATATGTTCAAACCCAGATAGAATAAAATGGTATAACCCACAAACATCATAATGACATTTATTGCCAACATTTCAATAAAATATTTTAACTGGATTGCCCTTAATTATATAAAATGAGGGCTGAAGTCAGCCATTCCTGGCCATAATTTGCTTCATTAAAATATTTGCTGCCTCATTGCTCAGGAAGTATGCTTAGTGTTTCCTAAATGGGAAAAATCTTTCCCTTGTGCACTTTTTTATGACACCTTCAGGTCTTGTTTGCCTCAGGGTAGGGGAAATGGATTTGAGGAGAGACTCATAATTCACATGACAGTTAGGGAAGGACCACAATACATTTAACAATTTCAGATTGTTACTGATGCATTTAAGTGTCTATGTCCCTCCTTCCTTCCTTTTCTGTCATGGTCTTTTGGGGGTTCACAAAATCCTAATCCTAGCACAGAACTCAAAACACTTACAATTTTTTTTTCCCTGTATTATTAACCGCCAAGCAAGAGAAGTCTTTGCTTTCAATTGTAAGCTGTACTCCTTTGCAAGAATTATTTGCAGCTAGATAGTCACATTCTATTATCCAGTCTCTCCACCTGCCTGCCTGATACACAGCATGGAAAATGATAGGGTAGTAATAAATCAGAGTGTTGAGTTATTTTCAGCTGGAAAAGTATTCTAAAATAAAGCATTTTTTGCCAGACACATAAAGCTTTCTGCTTCTACCAATGCGTGCTTTGTTATGTGTATAGGCTAGCATGTCACTAAATGCAAATGTTTTCACTTCTACCTTCTTACTTTAAAATAAGAAAGGAGTACAACCTCCTTTTTAAGACTCCACCTCTTTTGCCAGCTCAGCAGCAGTTCCTTCTCCTAGGGCAGAACATTACCTATGAGAAGGTTATTTTTTCCTATTTATTTATTTAATTTGTATCCCTGTTATTATTTTTATAAATAATTCAGGGAAACAAACACACACAGTACTCCTACCTCCTTCTATTTCTCCCCACAACAATGACCCTATGAGGTGATTTCAGCTGAAATTAACCTGAGGTAATTCGGGCTGACAATGACTCACCCAAATGGGAGTAGAACTTACAGTTTTCTGGTTTCTAGCCTGATGATTTAACCACTACACTAAACTGGCTCATGCACTCCTGACTGATACTTTAAGTTTCCATTAACTAGCTTACAAGGACTGTGTCTGGATGTTTGGGTGTTTTCAGAATAAAGTCACAGAGAGGCATAGACTTCTGCAGGTTGTCTCCTTCATTCTGTCCTCTTAAATTTCTTTTCTGAAGATTAATAAATGCACAATAAATAAATAAATTAGTAGATAAACTGGCTAGGACATGGGGAATATGGTTCAAATCTTCTACAAGAGCAACATATTTTCTTCTTCCTTTTTCTCAATATAATCTTCCTCATAGGAATGTTATGGGGTTAAAATCAAAGAAGAGAGCACTAAGTATGTTGTCCATGGAAATGAGGATCTACATGGGAAGAAATAAATATTATAAGTAGTCTATGGACATCATCACACCACAGTTCCAATAGTCACCATTAATCTTACTTGCTCTTCAAAAAATCAATATAATGTTTAACAATGGAAAGAATGAAAATGTGATTGTAATGAAAGGCATTCTTTATGGAGTAGGATTTGTAACCTAGTGCCACAGAGCCTTGGGGGTGGATTGAATTGTCTGAGTAAATAGTTTACTATAAATATTTCAATTGCAATAAAATGTATTTGAGTTCCCCACAGGATAAGGTTCTTTTTCTTTTGCCTTGTGACCTTGTCTCCTATCAGACCCTGGTATTGCTTAGTGTCTAGCCCAATGGTTTTTTAAGATGACATAAGTGTATTGTTCTTTCCATTTGTTTGCCACATATTTCCCAAAAATATGCTTTTATTCCATGCTGATTTCAAAAAAGCTATTCAAAAATATTGTATGGCTATCTTTTGTTATATACAACTCTGTGGGGGTGAAGGGGGACATTTAAGGACATGCAACAAAATAAGAAATGGAAACACAAAGATTAAGAAATGGAAGTCTTTAGCTCTTGGCATTGGAATAAGTGTTCGTATATATTTAGCTGAAAAAGAATGTTGCTTTGCCCATGATAAGCATGGCAGAGCTTTGATAAATAATTAAAACATAGATAATCACATGTATGTATCTATTATTATTGAGATATGCTGGTAAAGAGACTATTGGAGCATTTCTGATAATCTCCTGGGGATTTCAACCCTAGTTTTTTTCTTCTAGTGCTACCAAAAATAAAAAGCTCAAATTGCCTGCAGCTAAAATGCAGTCAGCAAGTTAAGAAACAAAATTGTTTGTCTGCACAATAGAAACAGAAGAAAATTCTTCTTGTTTCAACAATAGTCTCTCAAAATATTTTCCCCAAAATGAAAATAACAGATATAGAATAAAATGGCTATGAGTATTTTTTTAAGTACTAGTTGTTATAATCAGTAATTCTGCTTTACTTCTCTAAATAAATCCATTCTGAATAAGATTTCCTCCAAGAGATTCAGGTCTGCCTTGGTACAAAATGGATACCAAGAATTATTGTGCAGTGGGTTGGTTTCCCCATATCTTGATGAATATAGGAGGCCAAGCTGAACTGAAAATTCTCAGATTTCAAAATGGAAGTGGCTAGGCAGAACAATGGCTAAAAGGGAAATAAATTTCTTGTAATTTTTTTAAATTAAGGGAACAGGTGTTAAGGTAACAACAGTTCACCCTGATACATAGTCTCATTGCCACACATCAATATCTATGGAGATTCTCAATCATTCAGGTCATGGTTGTCCAAAAGGCAACTGGACTTTCTTGGGTTTTTTTCCCTTTTGCTTCTCATCCAAGAAGCTTCTTCAGTTCTCAGAAAAGCACCTTTGGGACACTCATCAGTAGGCATCACTGCTCTCTCTACAAATTCCAAATTGGGGGCTGTTTAAAAAAAAGCACAGACTTCATCCAAATGTTAACATTGCCCTAACCACATTCTATCCTTAAGCTTTTCCAGTGGTATGCTCATGGTGGCTTAACTGTAAGTCAATTTAAGAAAATTCTATCTAGACTGAGAGACCTTTGTAATAGCTTACAAAGTCTGGACTGCAGGTTATTACATCCTTCCAATAAACAATTACTACTATGCCCTCCTAGTGTTCTGTCCTAAGGAAGCCATTGCCAAACACTTTCTATCTACTCTTGATCTACTCTTATTGGACATACATAGGCTTGTATCATCATCATCATTTTAGCCATTGTCTATCCACTATGGGAAGAAGGCCTCTTCCAACCTATATGGTCCTGAGCTTTCTTTTGCCAATTGGTCCTGCAGTACTTGCTGATTACATAGGTTTGTATGCACACATTTATGTATAAACTTAAATTTAATTTATATATACAAATTTAGATCATGGCATCTGGCCCTCTCAATTCCTGGCAAATAGATGGGGAGGAAATGGAGGTAGTGACAGATTTTATTTTCCTGGGCTCCAAGATCACTGCAGATGGGGACTGTAGCCAAGAAATTAAAAGACGCTTGCTCCTCGGGAGGAAAGCCATGACAAATCTAGACAGCACACTAAAAAGCAGAGACATCACCCTGTCAACAAAAGTGCGTATAGTCAAGGCTATGGTCTTCCCAGTTGCAATGTATGGCAGTGAAAGTTGGACCATAAAAAAGGCTGAGTGCCAAAGAATTGAGGCCTTTGAACTATGGTGCTGGAGAAGACTCCAGTGAGTCCCTTGGACTGCAAGGCGATCAAACCGGTGAGTCCTAGAGGAGATCAACCCTGACTGCTCTTTAGAAGGCCAGATCCTGAAGCTAAAACTCAAATACTTTGGCCACCTAATGAGAAGGAAGGACTCACTGGAGAAGAGCCTAATGCTGGGAAAGATTGAGGGCAATAGAAGAAGGGGATGACAGAGAATGAGG
Organism: Vipera ursinii; assembly: GCF_947247035.1. Lineage (NCBI taxonomy): Eukaryota > Metazoa > Chordata > Lepidosauria > Squamata > Viperidae > Vipera > Vipera ursinii. Next base: position 322,299,244 of record NC_139512.1, on the reverse strand, counting down.
TGGCTGGATGGAGTCACTGAAGCAGTAGGCCTGAGCTTAAATGGACTCCAGAAGATAGTAGAGGACAGGAAGGCCTGGAGGAACGTTGTCCATAGGGTCGCGATGGGTCGGACACGACTTTGCAGCTAACAACAACAATACAAATTTAAATTATGAAAATGAATATATAGTATATGCAGGCAGAATAAATGTTCTTATACGTATCTTCCAAAATAATTTTACTAGAAATACTATAATGATGTAATGCTTTTACTATGTGAAAGATTGCTTGTCCAAAGTCCAATGTTTTTCATTATTATTTTTTCTTGATGGCATTTTCTTTGAGTGACACAAGTCCAACAATGCATCTTTTTATTATTTTTAAAGCTATTGGAGGTGAAAGGTTTTCATTCAAGCCCCCCAAAAGCCTATAACCATAACCCTCTACCTCAAAGGCATTATTAAAAAAAACCTTAGGAACAATAACTAGCTCAGGGATTTCTAAAAAATCTGGTGGATTTTCAGTTTGAAATCTTCTACTTACATGGCAAGTGTTATAATCATTACAACACATGCTGTATGCAATATATATATATATATAATATAATATATATATATATATATATATATATATATATTAGTATTATAATATAATAGTATTATAACATTATTAGTAAAAAATAGTTTAGGGAGGAATTAGAGGATATTGGTAAAACATTGATTCATTTGAGG